>NC_133656.1:29823138-30457332 GCF_009905375.1 Apium graveolens | reverse complement strand
AGAAAGGCCAAGGCACATAGAAGGAGTGAAGGCAACTCTGAAGAAACTAAATCTCTACCTTCCATACCTGAACCCTTTGTTGCTGATCCCACTATAAACATCCATGGTGAACCAATCATCCCAAAAGAGGAACCTATTGATTGGGACACCATCAATTTGCCTACCTTTTTAACCACTCTTCCACTACCAAAGAAACAGAAAAGAAAATCCAAATCTACACTTCCCCTAAACTCTAAGAAATTCACTCAAAAACATAAACCTAACCCTAAGCCACCCATTTCTAAAGATGATTATGTTCACATCTGTGACATAAAAGAAATTTCAGACATTGAACTCTATCTGGATGAGCTGGAGGATGTAAGGGGAATTGCTGCTTACAGACAGCTACCAGAGAGATTGGTGTTCAGATACAAAGGAGTTGGGGAAAGAACATGGCCTCTCTACAGGCATCTGAATGAAGGCTACTCTACCTTGATCAGAGTCTTTTCATCCATACAAAAGGATTCTGGCTTTACTAGGACTGCCAAGACTGAAATTCTCAACAAGATTGCCAACATAAGGAAAACTTGGAGGGAGCCCAATGCCTTGCCCAGAACCTTACTCATTCAAGAAAGGGGAACTACAATTCACAAATCACCTCATTGGTTGATGGAATTCAGAGATGATAAAGGAGTCAGAAGATTTTTCAGACTTGAAGACCAACTCAAGATTGCCAGCAATGAAACTCTCAAAGAAATGTAATCTAAGTTGGATATCAGTGATGAAGATGAAGCTGAATTCTTCAGACAACTCCAACTCCAAATTGAAGAAAATGACAAAGGGCTAGGAAAGAAAACCAGGGATCAAAGAAGAAAAAGATGATTTGCTCAGGCTAGAGGAGCATCCTTGGAAATACTGTAAATCTTCAATTACCTTCTAGTACATACACTTTTGCAGCACTTTTGAATTTCTACTTAGTTCCAGTTCATATATTTGTTAAGTGTTTTGTTATCATCAAGTTAACCTTGAATTTATGTCTACAATTCTTATAGACATAAATAGGGGGAGATTGTTAGGAATATATGTGCATTAGTTTGATGATATGTTTAACAAAACACTTAAGTAGAAATCTAGTGTTTGTAGCCTCAACGGATAAGACCATTTTGGCTATCCGTTGATGGTGTAGCTTTACTTAGAAATAAGTCTAGTGTTGTAGCACATTTCAGTCTCTGAATTTGAGATATAAATTCTTAAATGTTGAGGGAAATTATAAGTCATGTTGACTACTAGAGGATATGCAGATAGGAAGGCCAATTGTAAGTATTTCATGCCTTGTAATTTTGTATAAATGAAATGGTGTCAACGGATAACTTAAAGACCTTCAACGGATGAGAAACAAAGCTTTAACGGATGTCTCTAAAGCTTTAACGGATAACATCCTTCAACGGATGAGTGCATCAACGGATAGAGCTTCAACCGCTAACACATCAACGGATAAAGCCATCAACGGATGAAGGCTTCAACGGATGTTCTGTTAAATAGCAGTTGACAAGTGGTAGTTGTACCTACAAACGAGGGCACATGGGTTGACAGAGACAACTGAGATGTGGTAGCCTATTTCAGGAACATTAGAAAAAGCATCCGTTCTACTCTAGTATAAAGAGGCAATAGTCAACAATGTATTGGAGTAAAATGTAGAAGAAACAAGTGGAGAACTTATTTTATTATTATACTTTTTATCTTTGTCTTCACTTGTAAACTTGGTGATATATAAACCAAGTAGCAGCTAGTAATTAGAAGAGAATTTTTCCAGAGCTGTTTAGAAAAATCTTGAGAGAAAAATTATCTAGTTTGTACTAGGACGCAGCTGTGATCAACTTCTTGAATCACAGATTTTCTGAAATACCATCTCTGGTGGAACAACAATCCACCAGAAAAGTTTTTAAGGTCTGTTGTGTTCTTTACATTAGTGTTTGAATATATATCTGTCAGTATTAGCTTAAAGCAATTCATACACTTGTTTATCTTAAACACATAGCCTTTGAAACTGCTCAAAACTTGAAAAAGTTTTGAGATTTACATTCAACCCCCCTTCTGTAAATCTCATTGTTAGTTCATTAGGAATAACACTAACATATAAGATAGTGTGTTAATCTCTATTGAAGCGAAAGTGAATATAGAGGTTTAGAACTTGCCATGCTAGCATAGGTTCATGTGTTATTGTTATGCATGATTCGTAGGTAATTTTACCCATCTTACTTGCCCTATGTAATCACGATAGATAACTTGCGCATTAAACCGTTATGTTTTCAATTCTTATAGACATATAAGGACTAAAAATAATTGGTGTCTATTTAAATTCTATCTCTTTTGTGGATGCTTGGTAGTAGGGTATTCGTATTGTGGATAAGTTGATGTTGATTTGAGTGTGGTGATGACGAATAGAGGGATGTTTAAGTCTTAATGAATTGATTTTCATGCCATAAACAAAAAATTTCACAAAGTCTTATTGGGTTGCTTTTGATCTAGATCGTGATCATACTTGTTTATTTGTTGAGATTTAATCACTTTGTTATATTTAGAATTTTTCCTATTCTCGTAATGACGTAAAAACACTGATTTTTAAACTTGAGAAAAGTAGGATTTCATTGCTAGTTGTGAAAAAGGCTAGGCGTCAAATGGCTAGTAGCCGGCTCATATTTATATGAGTTGTCTAGGGTTGAATGAGATGGAGCGAAACGCACTCATTCAGAAATTGTTGAAAAAAAAGAAAAAAAGAAAAAAAAAGAAAAAAAAAAGAAAAAAGAAAAGAAAAAAAGTATGTGTTTATGCATAATTGATCAAGAGTGAGCTCTTTAATACTCGAGGTATTAAGTTTCTAGGGGACTTTGTGCCTAGTGACCTAAGGCTTTTATAGTCTGGGATCCGCTAACCTAACGCTCGCTACATGGGTATTATTGCATAAGTCTTTTGGGACCTCATTCATTACACGGTCAAATAAGCATATTTGCTATGTGTTCAATAATAGCATGAAACCTTGTATAACTCTGGTAAGAATGAAGGTGTTGTGAGTCATTATGCGTTTAACATCTATTCTGCTTATAAACTTGTTATTGTTTTGATGAAAGATAAGTTATGGTTATTGATTTAGTTTCGAGAGTATATCTGTTAAGCATCCACACACTCACGTTTCTGATTTGTGAGTTGGTTTGTGGGGTTTATTCGAACTCTGTTAAAAGTCATTGCATTCTTAGAGGCATTCTCTTGTTGGTTGGTTATGGTTATTCTGAGGGGATCGATTACATTATCATTTAGTTGCATTCACGTAGTTGCATTCATGCATAAGGTTTGTTTTGTAGTTTTGAGTATGTTTATGCTTGAGGACAAGCATTAATTCAAAGTTTGGGGGTGTGATAAATGGATTTTATATCTATTTGGAACGCTTCATTTCATGATTAAATTGGTGTTTTGGACTCAATTTGTTGGTATTTTTGATGTGTTTTTGTGTTATTGCATTTCAGACATCAGTTAAAGGAAGAAAGAAGCTTGTCAAAGAATTATCGTAAAACAAATCATAATTGGAAGCGTAGGTTATTCTCAAGTTGTAGAGAATCTTGTTAGCTTCGCATGGGCAGTTGAATCGCCTAATTCTGACGAGCAGATCTCAAGATATGGCCAAAAAATGATTTGTCAGAAAAATTCCAGAATGTCAGCACGGCCGCAGAATCCTGATTTTAGTCGAAATTGAAGATTTTGAGATTCCTGGTCATCCTGGAACCTATATATACCCATAAAAGACTTTTTAACAAGGAGACCTGGGAGAGCAATAAGAAGACCTAGAGAGCACGAGAATGCTACGGAGAAGAAGACTTTTGTTTTCTTTAATATAGTTGATACTTGGATGCTCGTTTTCGATTTGTCTTTGAACCCTAGTACTCTTATATTATTTATTATCATGCTTTAATTGGAACCCATGGTGATGATGAGTTCGATTATGAACTAATCGTTATCGTGGGGTTCTAACGGATTTACTTATTGATTTCTATAGTTAATTTATTTCAATATCTTGGTGTGTGGTGATTGATTGATATCCTAGTATTGGTTGTGCTTATTCATTTTATATGCGTAGCTAACATATAAGATAGCGTTTTAATCTCTATTGAAGAGAAAGTGAATATAGATGTTTAGAACTTTCCATGCTAGCATAGGTTCATATGTTATTGTTATGCATGATTCGTAGGTAATTTTACCCATCTTACTTGCCCTATGTAATCACGATAGATAACTTGTGCATTAAACCGTTATGTTTTCCATTCTTATAGACATATAAAGACTAAAAATAATTGGTGTCTATTCAACTTCTATCTCTTTTGTGGATGCTTGGTAGTAGGGTATTCGTACAACGAAAATTGGCTTTTACTAGTTTCGTATTATCCGATTAGTGTCATCACCATCACATGCTAAGGTTAAGAACAATGACTTTGAATAAAGTAGTAATGAAGTTAGAATCCCATGTTTGTCTCATATAAGTAATTCAACCTTAATTCTCTTAGTTATTGTTATTTAGTATAATCTCTTAGTTTAATCAAAACCCCAAATTGTTATTTGTCTTAGCATTGAACGATAGCTGTAATATCTGGGATATATCGTGTAGTTATTTTTGCTAATAAATAAATATTATGTACATTTCGTGTTTATTCTGTGAAGTATTTGTTAAGTTGTGTATGTGTTTGGACGTTATAAAATAATATAAATTGAGTATTTTAATTTTTATATATCCAAAATAAAATATAGATAATTGTCATATCTTCTTATTTATTTTTATATTGATTTATGATTTTATAGGAAATATATGGATTTTATAAATTCTTTTTCCGAGTATTTATAAACTATCTTATATAATCGGGAACAACCGACGTCACCCGTTTTTACGTTTTTATAACCCGAAACTCTTCCGAGAACTCCTTCCTAACCTAATTGCAATATTCCGAGCATTTTCCATGTTTCGACTTTTTCGATCCGGCGTACGGTTTGTCCTGCGCGGGTCCCGGCGCAATATTTTCGATACATTATTCCTTTCGGTAAATCAATAAAACTCGTATTTTTGATAAACGGGATCTTTTTATTAAAATATTACAATTATCACCTCGTAATACATGTAACCAGGCATTGAGACCAAGACCTCCGTACAAATTGTACTGATTTGGATAATTATCCCGAAAACCGGTACCGTTTGGATCTGTTTTTATAAACAAACGTACTATTTTATATCCGGAATGATCCAATGGGATACTAATTTTCCGTAATTATAAATAGCCTTTACCGTATTTAATTTCGTATCGAAAATCATTTACAAAAAGTAATTATAGAATTTTCCAGAGAAAACCCCTAATTTCATAAAACCTTCTGAGAATCAAACTACAGTTTCAAGGTGTTATTGAAATCGGTTGGGAAAGTTGGAGTAACCAAAAAGAAGGATTTGAAGTGTACTTTCAGATTCCATAACTTGTTTCACTATAGAATCAAAGGTTAATTTTCTGTAATTTTATTTATTTTTGAATTATTTTGATTAAAAATATGAATTTTTGTTCGGATGATTGTTTGAATGATTTGATGCTTGCATATTGTAGAGTTTGTTCTCCTGATGATTTTGATATGTCATATGACTGATTTGGATTTCAATAACATGTTAAAAATTAAGTTTAATTTTCGAATTTTAAAATTAGGCTTTATAACCCGTATGAATGTTCTTAATTGAAATTTAGGGCTGTTTGTTCTAGGGGTTATTAGATGTTGAAAAATAGTGGGTTTTGTTCCTCATGAAATTTGCAATCGATTGGTGTATAGCTCGTTAACAGACGATTCATGGTTTGAACGGAGTTAAGTTTTGATGTTTATGTCGGGTCACCGGAAACGGGCGAGTTTCTTGAGCTTTTTTCAGCCAATTCAGGAAAGGGTTGTGTGTTTTGATTGCATATACAAGTTGCTGGTAGCCTGTAGTTTAATTCTGGACAGTTTGGTGGCCTGAGGTGGCCGGAATCGTGTTCTCCGGCCACACTCCGGCGAGTCACGGCGGGGGTTGCAAAATTGCAAACAGGCCCCGGAACTTTTGAAGAAGATGAAGTTCAGTCCCTGAACTTTCCAGAACTTGCAAATTTAGGATTTCTATTTATAAATTATTTAAAAATCATATTTCCTATTTATTTTAATTATAAAAATTCATTTTTAATCTATGAAAATTCCAAAAATTATTATTTTAATTCCAAAAATTATATTTAATTCAAAAATAAATCTGAATTAATTAGTTAATTAATTTTAGTTAATAATTAATTAGTTAATTGGTCAATTAATTCGAAAATAATTGATTAATTGATTTAATAAATTATTAATTGATTTTAATTAATTATTTAATTAGATTTAATTATTTATTAATGATTTAAAAATTCCAAAAAATAGTTTCGAACTTTAAAATATTACTTTAAATTGTTTTCAAGGCTCGGTAATTATTAGAAAATTATTTTAAAGCCGGATGTGGCCAACCGAACCCTGTTTATTGCTTTAAAATTGATCCAACGACCCGTTTTAATTCCGAAAAATGTATTAAAAATTATACTAAATACCCGAAAGCTTGTTTATGACCCCAGACTTCTCTATAAATGGAATGTCATTGATTGTTTGACGTGCTATGTGCTATATGTGACTTGTTTGTTTGACGGTCGGTCTATCTGTTCGATGTTTACTTATTTATAGCATAACTTTCAATCCGTTAGTCACATTTTAGTAAAACGAAGGGTAGATAGAAGTGTTTATCAAATAAAATCGTATGAGTTGAGTATTGATAGATGTTTATTATATGTGAGTAGTAGAGGCAAGGCGTAGGAAAGGGAAACAGATAGTCAAGGAATATGAGATTATGATTGGAAGTTAGAGAAGTATAGCAAGCTAGTACCAGGAAAGTGTTCTGAACTTTCTCGAGATATATTGTAGTTGATTGATAGTCTTGTTTTATATTGCAAGTGCTTTGAAGCACTGAACCCTAAACCTTGATTCCAGTTGTTGATCTTTGAGTCGTAAACCTTATTCTTTCTGAACCATTGATTGTTGTATACCTGAATACGAACCACATATATACGATACTACTCCAGAAATACATACAAACTAAATGCCAAACATTGAATCAAATTGCTTACATATTCAAACCATTATACCTTATGCTTTGAAACACCAAATCCTTGCAACCTTGAAACTTTGATTACTTTGTTATCCAATTCTTTCATTACCGAACAGCCATTCTTTGAAATTGCCATATCGATCCTTTGTGAAGATTGAATCCATTTCATTATTGAACATCCACTGTTGCTTATGATTTTGTTTATGTTAGAATTGGATTGTTTTATAAAATTGTGGACCAGATTCGTGGTCAGGCCATATTGATGGTAAAGTTAGGCCAATATATGCCTTGGATCCAGTAATTAGAGCAGAGTTGTGTGCCTTGCTCGGGGTTAGTGCGTGACTGATCAGCAGCCTAACCATGGTTTTTAAAATAAAAATATAATATCCAATTCTAAATCATTAATCATTGTTCACTTGATACCTTAACCCTTTTCACTTGATGATCATTATTCTCAATCTTGTCTTTATGACTTGCTGAGCTAGTTAGCTTATTTGTGCGATGTTGTTTATGTTCTTTTCCAGTTAAGAAGGAACCAGTTGGTAGCGAGGATCCCCAATTCAGTGCGAGAGCTAGGGGTCCAGGTTGATCGAGTTAAGCTAGCTGACAGCTTTTGAGATAGTTTAAGTTTGTAAAAGTTTGTAATAATATTTAATGTTCAGTTCTAAGTTTGAATAGTTGGGATTTGGACGTTTGTAATATAAGTGTGTGTATGGCTTATGTACATACTTTAACCTGTTGCGGTCCGTGGTAGTTGGTAAGTACGGTCACTTATTATTGTTATAAGCAGGTTATAAATAAGGTGTGTGTTTGTAGACCCCAAACTTCTGACCCGGGTTTGGAGGGCGCCACAAGTTTGGTATCAGAGCTACAGGTTAAAAGTCACTGACACAAGCCTAGGTTGGCGGGAATGGGTAGAGGGTTAGGATTAGAAGTAAGGAAATAGAAAGATAGAACGTGGAGAGGATGAGTGCGACAGTATAACAGGTATTAGTATAATTCGCGTTGTGGTTCGAGATTCTTATATTACGATATGATTTCAGATAGCAGCGATGGCCGACTCTTTCATCTCTGTACCAGCTGATCACTCAGAGCCCTCAGTTCGAGGACCATCTTCAGATCCACGTCCTGTTGTTCCACCAGTGTTGGCTATTTTACCTCCACCTGTGTTGCAACCCGTACCACTGTAGGCTATTCCACCCCTAGGCATGAGACCACCTATCAAAGGACCCCCACCTACTGATTCAGGTTATACTGGTCACTCAGTTATAGTGTACCTTTTCAGTTCTCTTCCTATCCTATCCTATATCATCAGTTCGAGGCTTGCCTTATAGAGTAGCAATTCCTACGGGGTCAGATTCAGGAGCTATTACATATTATACGTACCAGAGAGGTTGGGAGTGGTGAGAGGTGACTCAGAGAAAGACTCCAGGTATTTCGGAGAGCAGCTGCTATGAGGATTGCTGAGGCTACTCATGAGGATATTACCCTTGATTTTCTTGTGGAGTGGGCTAAGTGGGTTCTGGAGGAGCTTTAGGAGATTGGAGGACCAGACTTGCCCTGAGCTAGAGGCACAGAGATAGAGATGCTGAGCAGTGATGTTGTGGTTGTTTAGTATGTACAGTAGTGTGTAGTATGTATCAGTAGACTTTTGGGTTGTGTTTATAGATTAGATCTGCTGACTAGTGAGTAGGTTTGTTATATCTTTTCCTTTTACTTCTGAAGCGTTTTAACGCTTGTACTACCTAAAACTTTTAATCTATATATATCATTACCTTTTTCCTTTCCAGCATTGTCATTTACATTACTGCACCTGTTTTACTTTACTTTATTTATTATACCAGTTATACCCCTGTGATATCATATACCATATTCCCTTAACTGTTTATATTCTGTAAAGAAGCATGCAATTTACTTAGTTCAACTATTACAACTATTTTCAAAAAGAGATATTTTTGTTGAGTTATTTGCAAAATGCATCCCCGTGGTTTGGCCAAAATGCATTTTTTAACCTATACTTTAGATAACTGTACTTTGCATCCCCTTACTATTTCGGCGCGACAAATTGCACCATTTTCGTTAATTTTGTTAAAATTTTCAGGGGTATTTTAGGAAATGTAAATATTAAATTATTTTCAGATCTTTATTTAAGGTTTATAACCCTCTAAACAATACATTCTGAAAAAATTTAAAGAACGGAAGTTGTAGAGAATAAAAAGATCTTCTCGAAATAAAAAGGTTCAAAATTGAAATATTTTTTTTATAATTATTTTTAATAAATTCAATAAGTATATATTTTATTTAATTTTGGCTTCGTAAATTTTTTGATAATTTTGAATGTTATTATTTTGAAAAGATTTTTTCGTTCTCTATAATTTTCGTTCTTTAAATTTTTTCGAAAAGTATCATTTAGAGGGTCAAAAAACTTAAATAATGATCTAATTATAATTAAATATTTTAATTTCCTAAAATGCCCCTGAGAATTTTAACAAATTTAACGAAAAGGGTGCAATTTGTTGCGCCGATATAGTAAGGGGATGCAAAGTGCAGTTATCTAAAGTATAGGTAAAAAAATGCATTTTGGTCAAATCACGGGGATGCATTTTGCAAATAACTCATTTTTGTTTTACAAAACTTTTCTTTTATACAAAGGATTTGATTTAAAAGCTAAATAAGTTGTTTGATTCTTTATAGAAAATGCCTCCTAGAAGAAATACCTGCACCAACACCCAGAATGGAGAAACCAACAACAACAATAACAACCAAGATGATACTAACCAGAATGCAAACCCATGACCCATAGACCCAACAATAGCCCAGATTCTTCAAATCTTGGCTCAACAAACAGTTCACCTGACTCAACAACAACAAAGACAAACCAATCCCCAGGCAACTTTCAAAACTTTCCAGGCGGTAAACCAACCAGAATTCAAGGGTTCCTTAGATCCGATTGAAGCGAATGTTTGGTTAAAGGAAATAGAGAAGTCGTTTGCTTTAGTTAAAGTGAAGGAAGAACAGAAGGTGGAGTTTGAAAGTTATTATTTAAAAAATGAGGCCACCTATTGGTGGGAGACTGTGAAGACATTGGAAGGTACAGATGTTAATACTTGGGAGAGGTTCAAAGAATTGTTTTTAGAAAAGTATTTTCCTCAGTTTGTTCAAGATCATATGGAGTTGAAGTTTTTAGAGCTAAAGCAAGGAAATATGTCGGTAGCTGATTATGTAAGTAAGTTTGAAGAATTGTTAAGGTATGTGCCATCATATGTAGATACTGACAGGAAGAAGGCCAAGAGATTCCAGCAAGGTCTGAAGCCATGGATTAGAGGGAAGGTATCTATATTTGAATTAGATACCTATACAGGAGTTGTACAGAAGGCCATGATTACAGAAACTGAGAGTGAGATGTCACAGAAAGAAAAGGAAAGTAAGAAGAGGAAGTTTGAAGGAAATGAAGGACAGTCACAACCAGGGAAGTTTCCAAATTTTAAAAAGGGCAAGTTTCAGCGAGGGAGAAATTTTAATTTCAAAAAGCAAAATGCAGGCAACGGAGGTCAAGGTAACCGTCAAGTCAATGTGAATCAGCCGAATCAGTTGAGGCTAACTTTTCCAGATTGTCAGGTATGTGGGAAGAAGGACGGAGGAGTTTGTAATAAGTTGAACGTGGTTTGTTTTAAGTGTAATCAGAAAGGGCACTATTCGAGGGAGTGTCGCAATCATCCAGCAAGAGAACCAGTAAACAAGGATCAGCCTACCCGGAATCCAGCGGTTAAGGTTCCAGCTATTGGACTTACATGCTTTAAATGTGGAAAGCCAGGACATATAGCCAGGGATTGCAAGACACCAGCCCCAGTCACTAATGCATTAAGAATTATGGGATCTACCCCAGCAGTGAATGAGACTTCAAAGGCTAGAGTTTTTGATATGTCTGTGAAGGACGCTATCCAGGATACTGATGTCGTGGCAGGTACGCTTAATGTGAATTCTTTATGTGCCAAAGTGTTAATAGATTCGGGAGAAACTCGACTGTTTATTTCTCAAGATTTTGTTAGTAAGTTAAACTGTTCAGTTGAGTATTTAAATGAAATAATGACTGTGGAATTAGCAAATCAAGAATGTATATCTGCTAATCAAGTTTGTGGGAATTGTGAGATTGAGATTTCTGGTAATAAGTTTTGTGTAGATTTGATACCATTTAAGCTAGGAGAGTTTGACGTTATCTTAGAAATGGATTGGTTATCTAAGCACGATGCCCAGATAGATTGTCGAAATAAGAAGGTAATGGTAAAGACGCCAGATGAGAGGATAGTAACGTTTAAAGGCCAGAAGCAAGCAAAGAAGTTTTTAACAATGATTCAAGCTAAAAAGTTACTACGGCAAGGATGCGAGCATTTTGTTGCTTATGTGATTGATAGAAGTCAGGAGCCAGCAAAATTGAAGATATTCCATTAGTCAATGAATTTCCAGACGTGTTTCCCGATGAGTTACCAGGACTTCCTCCAGATAGAGAAATTGAGTTTGCGATCGACTTAGTACCTCGAACGGAACCGATATCCAAGGCCCCGTACAGAATGGCGCCCGTTGAGATGAAGGAACTAGTAAAGCAATTACAAGAGTTGTTAGAGAAAGGAGTAATCAGACCCAGTGTATCCCCGTGGGGTGCACCGGTACTATTTGTCAAGAAGAAGGATGGAAGCATGAGACTGTGCATCGACTATCGGGAGCTCAACAAGCTTATAATCAAGAACAAGTATCCGTTACCCAGAATTGATGATTTATTTGACCAATTGAAAGGAGCCAAGTACTTCTCCAAGATTGATTTGAGATCGGGATATCATCAATTAAAGATTAAGCCAGAGAATATACCAAAGACAGCTTTCAGGACAAGGTATGGACATTATGAATTTTTAGTGATGTCTTTTGGATTAACCAATGACCCGGCAGCATTCATGGACCTGATGAACAAAATCTTCAAGGAATATTTGGACAAGTTTGTTATTGTGTTTATAGATGATATTTTGATTTATTCAAAGACAGAAGAGGATCATGCAGAACATTTTAGGACAACTTTGGAGATTTTAAGGAAGAAAAAGTTATATGCTAAATTCTCGAAGTGTGAGTTTTGGTTACAGGAAGTTCAGTTCTTAGGACACATAGTCAGTAATGAAGGGATCAAAGTAGACCCAGCGAAGATTGAAGCAATTACAAATTGGGAAAGACCGAGAACACCAACAGAGGTAAGAAGTTTCCTGGGATTAGCGGGATATTATCACCGATTTGTTCAAAATTTCTCAAGGATTGCAACACCATTGATGAAGCTTACACGGAAGAATGAAAAGTTTATATGGAACGACAAATATGAAGAAAGTTTTCAGGAATTGAAGCGAAGATTAATCACGGAACCTGTTTTGTCGCTTTCAGATGACCAAGGGAATTTCGTAATCTATAGCGATGCTTCCCATAGAGGACTCGGATGTGTTCTGATGCAGCACGATAAGGTTATTGCGTATGCATCAAGGCAATTGAAACCACACGAATAGAAGTATCCTACCCATGATTTGGAGCTAGCAGCTATATTATTTGCTTTGAAGATTTGGAGACATTATCTATATGGAGAGAAATGCGAGATTTATACGGATCACAAAAGCTTGAAGTACGTATTCACACAGAATGAGCTTAATATGAGACAGAGAAGATGGTTAGTGTTGATTAAGGATTACGAATGCACAATTAACTATCATCCCGGTAAAACAAACATTGTGGTGGATGCGTTAAGTCGGAAAGAAAAGTTGAATGTGTTATCAGTACCCGAAGAGATATACAAGGAATTTTAGAAACTGGAATTGGAGATTAGAGTTTGCAAGCCTGATGAAGAAAAAGTGTATAGTATGACTTTCCAGCCGGAGTTGTTAGAAAAGATAAGAAAGTGTCAAGCAGAGATAATGGATCAGGATATTAATCGTTTGGTAGGAGAGGAATTGTGCACGCAAAAGGACGATCAAGGCTTTTTTAGGTTTTCTTCTAGAATTTGGATTCCCCCAGTAACGGAGTTGAAGAATGAAATTTTACAGGAAGCTCATAATTCAAGGTATTCAATCCATCCAGGAAGTACCAGGATGTACAGAGATTTAAAGGAAAATAATTGGTGGCCCGATAGGAAGAGGGAAATTACATAATGGGTTAGCAGATGTTATATATGTCAGAAATTTAAAGCAGAGCATCAGAGACCAAGTGGATTGTTGCAGCCATTAAAGATTCCAGAGTGGAAGTGGGAGCATATTGCCATGGATTTCATAGTCGGATTACCAAGAACGAAAGCTAATTATGATGCCATTTGGGTTATAGTGGACAGACTTACCAAGTCAGCTCATTTTCTGCCTATAAATGAAAGATTTTCACTAGACAAGTTAGTACATATGTACCTGAAAGAAATCGTAGTTCGTCATGGAGTCCCTGTGTCTATCGTATCCGATTGAGATCCGAAATTTAATTCGAGGTTTTGGAAAAGTTTTCAAGAATATTTGGGAACGAGACTGAATATGAGTACGGCTTACCATCCACAGATGGACGGCCAAAGCGAAAGGACAATCCAGACAATCGAAGACATGTTTCGTGTTTGTACCATTAATTTCAAAGGAAGTTGGGACAAACATTTACCCTTGGTAGAATTTGCTTACAACAACAGTTATCACGCCAGTATTGGGATGCCACCCTATGAAGCTCTTTATGGATGCAAATGTCGATCTCCTGTATATTGGGACGAAGTAGGAGAACGCAAAATACTTGGACCTGAATTGGTGTAATAGAAGAAGGAAGTTGTTGAAGTTATCCAGAAGAGATTGATAGCAGCACAAGACCATCAAAGGAAGTATGGAGATCAATCAAGGAAAGATATGGAATTCAAAGAAGGAAATCTGGTATTACTGAAAGTATCGCCGTGGAAAGGATTGACAAGATTCGGGAAGAAAGGAAAACAGAGCCCTATATATATCGGACCTTTTGAGATTCTAAAGTGTGTTGTCAAAGTAGCTTACGAGTTGGCGTTACCCCCGCATATGGAGCATATTCACAATATTTTTCACGTATTGATGCTTAAGAAGTATAATCCAGACTCCAGGCATGTAATCAAATATGAGCCAATAGAGCTTTAAACGGAATTATCATATGTAGAGAGTCCGATAGAGATTCTAGAAGAAAGAGAAAAGTGTTAAGAAACAAAGTGGTAAAGTTAGTCAGAGTACTGTGGAGAAACCTAAAGGTTGAAGAGTCAACCTGGGAGTTAGAAAGTGATATGAGAGAAAAGTACCCTCATTTGTTTTCTTAGGAAATTCTGAGGACAGAATCCTTTTAAGGGGGGAAGGATGTAATATATGGGTTATATCGTGTAGTTATTTTTGCTAATAAATAAATATTATGCATGTTTCGTGTTTATTCTGTGAAGTATTTGTTAAGTGGTATATGTGTTTGGATGTTTAGAAATAATATAAATTGAGTATTTTAATTTTTATATGTCCAAAATAAAATATAGATAATTGTCATATCTTCCTATTTATTTTTATATTTATTTATGATTTTATAGGAAATATATGGATTTTATAAATTCTTTTTCCGAGTATTTATAAACTATTTTATATAATCGGGAACCAAACGACGTCACCCGTTTTTACATTTTTATAACACGAAACTCTTCCGAGAACACCTTCCTAACCTAATTGCAATATTCTGAGCATTTTCCATGTTTCGACTTTTTCGATTCGGAGTAGATTTGTCCTGCGCGGGTCCCGGCGTAATATTTTGGATACATTATTCATTTCGGTAAATCAATAAACTCGTATTTTTGATAAACGGGATCTTTTTATTAAACTATTACAATTATCACCTCGTAATACGTGTAACCAGGCGCTGAGACCAAGATCGCATTACAAATTGTACTGATTTGGATAATTATCCCGAAAACCGGTACCGTTTGGATCTGTTTTTATAAATAACGTACTATTTTATATCCGGAATGATCCAACAGGATACTAATTTTCCGTAATTATAAATAGCCTTTACCGTATTTTATTTCATACCGAAAATCATTTGCAAACAGTAATTATAGAATTTTCCAGAGAAAAACCCTAATTTCATAAAACCTTATGAGAATCAAACTACAGTTTCAAGGTGTTATTGAAATCGGTTGGGAAAGTTGGAGTAACCAAAACAAAGGATTTGGAGTGTACTTTCAGATTTCATAAATTGACATGTATCCACTTAATTGATACTTGTTGGGCTGCAGTATACTCACGAACACACACACAGTCTCATCTTTCTCTCATGTCTAGCCTCCTGTCCCTCTCTTGTTACTCACGTTTCTCTCGTTTCTCTCTCGTTCCTCTCCTCCTTTCTCCGCTTCTTCTTCTCGGCTGTCTCAGTTCGCCGCTGCCGTGAACTTTTTTCCGGTGAGCTGGTAGTTCTGTTCGGTTGTATGTATATATCTGTTGTGCTCGTGTGAGTGAACATATGTGGTTGTGAGTGTGGTTGTGTGTGTACTTCTCCCTGTGTTCCCTTGTTGCCATTATTGTGTTGTGCCGCTTGGTTTTTTGGCCAATTTTTGGCCGCCCTGTTTTCTTCTTGTGGCGCGTGTACCCACTGTTCTTGTCTGTTTGATTCTGCAGATTGTTAATTTAGGAATTTTATATTAATTTTATTACAATTTCTGCAGGAAATTGCCTTAAGTAATATTTGTGATATAATCAATTGCGAGCGGAAATTTTAAAATAATCGGTGGAATTTACTATGGAAACCCGAAATTAATCGAACATGTAAATTTTACCGCCGTTGACGATGAACTTCGGTGAGTCAACGGTGGACGGTGATGATTTTTATATGAGTCCTAAATTAATAAAATAAATAAAATGATTTGTTGTTTTGAAAGTCGTGCTGGGATTTTTATTCCGAATTATAATTGATGTGAATTTGGACGTCGATTGTGTTTCGAAGGGTAGGCTTATAAACAGAGGAGTCGCTGTCAAAATTTTTCTAAAATTTATTTTAAAATACGAGAAACGTACTTTACGATATAAAATGTTCTACCTTTATATGAATATTGATTACATGATTATGTATATATGTATTATACGAGTCGGGTTATCGGATTGGGTTATTTAGGATTGAGGATATCAAGCATGTCGGTGTAACTAATTAGGGTATTCTGTTACTGTAGATCCCAGTCGAGTCTCGCAAGAACCGAAGTCATCGTGAAAGCTACCTAGGGTTCCTGTAAAGTGTTACAAGGAAAGTACCCCTGACCATTCTTTTATGGTTCAGTATATATGGATAAATTGTAGTTTTATTCTCGTGCAGGACAGAAATGTTTAAGTTCTTATCCCCCATAGTTATAAATAATTGTTTTAAACCTGTATTGGGGAAAAGTAATTTCTAAAAGTACCTATCTCGAATGAAATAATTTGTGAATCAGTTTTATGTGTGTTGTTAAATGAATAATTTTAAAATGAGATATGTACAAGTGTTTTGAAAAACTGGATAAAACGAGCAGATATGGGATACGTAGAACCATAGTGGCCTATTGAGGTTGCGTAAGAGGCTAACTCGGTTGTGCGTACTACATAACTGATTAGTCCAGCAGGTCAGAGACCTAGCTAGTCTCTGAGTTTCGGAACAGGTGTATGGGATGGCAGTTGGAGTCGTATGGTGTTAATAGCCTGATCAGCTGTCTTCACATATCCGTTAAGTATCTGATTTGGCTTTGAATTAGTGGTTTATACAGTTGAATAACAAATGAAAATAGCATGCTAAAATTGGACTCTGGTATTTACACAGCACATAATTACATTTATTTTATAAAGAGCATGGTAGTCAGTGATTTTCAGTTTCTTTTATCATTGATTATTTACTGTTGTTCGAAGTGCTTTACAGGATTACGGATTTCATGTTGATTTATAATTTTGTTCCTATAATCATTTACTTTACTGTTTTTATCTTGATATTCATATCTTGGTATTGCTGAGCGATTATATGCTCACCCTTGCAACCTGTTATATATATATATACATATATATATATATCGCAGATGCCTAGAAAACCTCTCAGACCTTGGCAGAACCGAGTCTCAGCCCCTTCTGGACCTGGCTCCTCTGAGGTAGTTTGTATCAGACCATGTGCGGTCTGATGAGTTGCCGAATAAGTTTAGTGTGTTATGGTTTTTAATAAATGATTTGTAATAGTGAGTAGCTATAGTCATACTTGAACCTGGATCAAATCTTGGTTTTAGGGTCATGATAATATAATAATAATAATCTTGTAGTTTATATTTTCTAGTTTGTTATGTTTGGTAACATCAACTCCTACCCCGGGGTTGAGGCCGTCACAGTTGGTATCAGAGCTACAGGTTCAAGTCCCTGATTTAGGTTAGGGATTGAGTAAAAAAGGTATAGAAACTGTGTCCTAAAGTGTGAGTCAGCAACTCATGTAGAGGAGCAAATCTTAGAGTCAGTCGAGGGTTCCGACGGCGTTACCTTGGCATCTATGGATGTATTGATAGAACTGCCTTAACCTTGTTGTGTATTTCCTGTATATTTATATTGTTGGCAGTGGCCCATAGTGATATCCAGTTCTCCATCCCGGGAGAATAGATCAGACTCAGACAGTTCAGATTCAAAGAGGACCTTAGACGTTGTAGTTGAGGAGACTCATTTGCCTCCCCCACCAGTGCCTCCATATGTACCGAGAGATATGTCAGGATGTAGTGCCCATCCCCGTTGGGTACAGAGATCAGTATCTACTGTTAGGGATTTTCCACCAGGCTATGGACCCATTTCTTCTTCCTCTAGACCTCCCGTCCCTCCATTTACTCCTACAGGTACCTCTTCCCCGATTCCCTATCATGTTCACCGGGCGGTGAACAGATCCTTTGTTAGAGAGCAGAGCCCGGAGCTGGCCGCACACCTCGATCGAGCGCCAGTTGGACCCTTTCAGGGCATCCCTGTTCCTTTATCCGATATCCAGGCCTGAGTGAGGACTTTGACTCAGACTGTTATGGAGCGAGCTAGGTCTATTGACCCTTTTATTAGCTTGGAGTTTAGGGCCATTCAGTACCAGGACCTGGTTAACTGGCTGGTGTTCGAGTTAAGCACTATTGATGGCAATGGTAGTGGTTAGAGCAGAGTGGCAGCAGAGTCAGGCAGAGCTCAAAGTTGGTTTCCAGGAGTATTGTAGTTTTTTTCTTTATATATTTACATTATGCTGTTATAGTTTGTAGTAGTTGAAGGATGTATATCAGCTAATTTTGTTGTGTACTCGGATGGTATAGTAATTGGATATCAGTTCTACCAG
Source organism: Apium graveolens (assembly GCF_009905375.1). Classification (NCBI taxonomy): domain Eukaryota; kingdom Viridiplantae; phylum Streptophyta; class Magnoliopsida; order Apiales; family Apiaceae; genus Apium; species Apium graveolens. The sequence goes on along the minus strand of NC_133656.1, from coordinate 30,438,851 downwards.
TTGGATTTCTGTATGTTGTTATATAGTAGCTTCTACTTTATGCTGTTCAGTTTTCATATACTTGTGCCTTGTTATTATTGTTGTTACTATTATTGTTTCTTATGAACTGGTGTTTATAGAATATAATCATTCACTCAGGATGGATCCAATTAACTGAGGATGGGGATATTGTCTTAGTGACAACACTCTCTTAATACATATGTATAACTGTTAGGAGCAATCCATTTTCTTATATATGACTGCTATATTTCAGAAGAATGCCGCTTAAGAAGAATTCTCAAGCCAACAACGGATCTGCTGGGGATCCCTTCATGAGTGAATTGATAGATTTGTTGCGTCAACAGTTTACTCAGCTGGCCCAACAGCAACAACAGTTCCAGTAGTAGCAATAACAATTTCAGCAACAACAACAGCAGCAGCTCATACAACAACAACAACCAATCCAACAGCAGCAGTTGCAGATCCAACATCAGCACCGGATGAGGGGGACAACCCAAGATGTTAGTTTTAAGTCTTTTCAGGCTGTGAAACCCCCATAATTTAAAGGTGAAGTAGATCATGTTGCTGTCAGGATCTGGTTGAAGGAAATTGGGAAGGCTTTGCACTCACCAAGGTGAGTGAGGATTTAAAGACAAATTATGCTATTTATTTTCTGAAAAATGATTTGAACTATTAGTGGGAGTCTACGTGAGCGTTAGAAGGAAAAGGTCCTATTCCCTGGACCCGATTCACAGAACTCTTCTTGGAAAATATTTTTCGGATTGCCTCCAGAGTCAGATGGAGACGGAGTTTTTAGACTTGAAGCAAGGAGATAGAAGTGTCACAGAGTACGAAGCCAAGTTCATGGAGTTGGCTCGTATAGCACCAGAGTATGTGAATTCGGAAGCTCAGAGAGCGAAGCGGTTTCAACAAGGATTGAAGCTAGAGATTAGAAGTGGAGTTGTAGCTTTATAACTCAAGACATATACTTCGGTAGTTCAGGCTGCCTTAGTAATAGAAAGTGATCAGAGGTTGGCTACTAAGGAAAAAGGTAATAAGAAAAGAAAGTTTGAAGGTGGGCCTGTAAAGTCAGAACAAGAAGGAGTAAGCCATAAGTTTCAGCGACGGTTTGGAAGGAATAAAGACAGGAATTCATAAGGCAGAATTTCCCGCAAGTTAGGCCCAGTATTACCTCAGTCAATTCTACTCTGACAAAGTCCAACAAGCCACCGATCGACTACAAGACATGTGGAAAGAAGCACAGTGGTTAGTGCAGAGAGAACGTCAACTGTTTCAAGTGTGGCCAGAAGGGTCATTATTCCACTGAGTGCAAATCTGAGAACCAAGGAGTAACCTGTTTCAGCTGCGGCAAAGTGGGGCATATTGCTAGCAACTGCAGATCAGTTACCCAGGGCAGTGTAGGGAGAACTGCATCTCAAGGACCAACAACAAGTACCGCCAGAGCTAGAACTATTAAAATGACTAAGAAATCTACGGCTTAGGATTCCGATGTAGTTGCAGGTACGCTTTCCTTAATTATGTTCATGTTAATGTTCTATTTGATTCAGGAGCATCTAAATCTTTTATATCCTTGAACTGTGTGAATAAATTGCAATTAATGATGGAAGACATAGATGAACCTTTAACCATAGAGGTGGCTAATCAAGATAAAGAACCTATAAGTCGATTCTGCTCTAAGTGTTCCATAGAGATATCAGGTCATTCTTTTCCCGCTGACCTAATACCTTTTGAGTTAGGAGAATTCGATGTTATTTTAGGTATGGATTGGTTATCTCTATATAAGGCAAGTATTGACTATAAGAAAAAGAGAGTTGTTACAAAAGATAATGTAAGGATAAGCTACCAAGGTCAAAAGCAGGACAAAAAGTTTAATTTAGTATTGCAAGTAAAAAAATTATTACGGCAAGGATGTGAAGCATATTTGGCTCAGGTGGCGGATACCAAGAAAGAGACCCCTACTCTGGATGAGATTCCAATAGTAAGAGAATATCCCGATGTCTTTCCGGAAGAATTGTCAGGATTGCCACCAGATCGAAAAATAGAGTTCTCCATTGATTTGATACCCGGAGCAGAACCAGTTTCTAAAGCTCCATATCGGATGGATCTAGTGGAAATAAAGGAATTGGCCAAACAACTTCAGAAACTGTTGGATAAAGGAGTTATCCGACCAAGTGTTTCTCCGTGGGGCGCTCCAGTGTTATTCGTAAAGAAGAAGGATGGAAGTATGAGGATATGCAATGATTATAGGGAGCTGAACAAGTTGACGATAAAGAACAAGTATCCCTTGCCGAGGATTGATGATTTATTTGACCAGTTTAAAGGAGCATGTTGTTTTTCAAAGATCGACTTAAGATCTGGCTACCACCAATTGAAGATCAAGCCTGAAGATATACCCAAGACTGCATTCAGAACAAGTTATAGCCATTATGAGTTCTTAGTGATGTCTTTTGGATTGACCAATGCACCAATGGCTTTTATGGATTTAATGAAACGGGTGTATAAGGAGTACTTGGATAAGTTTGTTATTGTATTTATTAATGACATCCTCACTTATTCAAAGACTCAAGAAGATCACGCAACGCACCTAAGGATTTCCCTTCAAAGGTTAAGAGAGAAACAATTATACGCAAAGTTTTCCAAGTGTGAGTTTTGGTTGACAGAGGTACAGTTTCTTGGACATGTGGTAAGCCAGGAAGGTATCAAGGTGGACCCTGTAAAGATTGAAGCCGTATATAAATGGGAGCAACCAAAGACTCCAACAGAAGTGATAAGTTTTCTTGGGCTGGTGGGATGTAACCGAAGATTTGTGAAGGATTTCTCTAAGATCGCATCTCCGTTAACCAAGCTAACTAGGAAAAACGAGAAATTCATTTGGAGAGAGAAGTGTGAATAAAGCTTCGAGGAACTGAAGAAAAGACTAGTGTCAGCTCCAGTACTAGCATTGCCAGATGAGATGGGAAACTTTGTGATTTATAGCGATGCTTCTTTGAAAGGTTTAGGTTGTGTACTGACGCAAAATGACAAAGTCATCGCCTATGCCTCCAAACAATTGAAACCTCACGAGCACAAGTACCCAGTCCATGATCTTGAGTTAGAAACTATAATTTCTATATTAAAATTGTGGAGACATTATTTGTATGGAGAAAAGTGTGATATCTACACGGATCACAAGACCTTGAAGTATATATTCACTCAGAAGGACTTGAACTTGAGACAGAGAAGATGGTTAGACTTAATCAAGGACTACGGCTGTTCCATTAACTATCACCCAGGTAAGGCCAATGTGGTGGCCGATGCCTTGAGTAGAAAAGAGAAACTGAATATGATTCAGATTACAGAAGAGTTAGCACGAGACTTGGAAAAGATGGAAATTGAAGTTCGAGTACCAAGCAAAGGTAAGGAACAATTGTATGAGATTACGTTTCAACCGACATTAATGGATAAGATAAAAAAATGTCAAGAGGGAGTTATGGAGCAAGAATTGGACACTCTGATAGGTGAAAAACTGTGTACCCAAACCAAGGTATGTTTAGATTCTCTTCCAGAATTTGGATTCCCAATATGACGAAACTGAAGAATGAAGTTTTGCACGAAGCGCATAATTCTCGGTTTTCTATCCACCCTGGGAGCACTAAGATGTTTCAAGATTTAAAGAAGAACTTCTGGTGGCCCGGAATGAAGAAGGATATTATAAATTGGGTTAGCAAATGTCACGTGTGCCAAACAGTAAAAGCAGAACATCAAAGGCCAAGTGGATTGTTACAACCCTTGGAGATTCCCCAGTGGAAGTGGGAAGAGATTGCAATGGATTTTGTAGTGGGACTGCCAAAGACGAGAGCTAATCACGATGCTATTTGGGTAATCATTGATAGATTGAAAAAGTCAGCACATTTCCTCCCCATCAATGAAAGGTATTCTTTGAAAAAGCTAGTTAAGTTGTATCTGGATGAAATAGTGACCAAGCATGGAGTTCCTGTCATTGCATCAGATCGAGAATCGATATTTAATTCAAGGTTTTGGATCAAGTTTCAAGAATGTCTAGGAACCAAGCTGAATATGAGTACCGCCTATCATCCTCAGACGGACGGTCAAAGTGAGAGAACCATCTAGATAATAGAAGATATGTTAAGAGTTTGTGCTTTGGATTTTAAGAGAACTTGGGATAAACACTTACCTTTAATTGAATTCTCGTACAACAATAGCTATCATGCAAGCATTGGAATGCCGCCTTATGAAGCTTTGTATGGACGCAAGTGTAGATCGCCATTGTATTGGGATGAAGTGGGAGAGAAGAAAGTGTTGGGTCCTGAGCTGGTTTAGCAGACCAAAGATGCAGTGGCATTGATTTGGAAAAGGTTAAAAGCAACCCAGGATAGACAGAGAAAGAATGCGGATTTGCATCAAAAAGATATGAACTTCGAAGTAGGGTCACTGGTATTGTTGAAAGTATCACCCAGAAAAAGATTAGTGCAATTTGGTTAGAAAGGTAATCTCGGCCCCAGATATATAGGACCATTTAAAGTTTTGAAGAAAATAGGAAAAGTCGATTACGAGATAGCGTTGCCATCGCAGTTGCAACATATTCATAATGTGTTCCACGTATCCATGTTGAAGCCATATATTCCTTACTCGAATCAAGTTATAGAGTATGAACCAATTGAGCTTCAGCCAGATTTGTCCTATATGGAACAGCCAATCCAGATTTTAGATCGTAAAGAGCGAGTCCTTAGAAATAAATCAATCCTCATAATAAAAGTGCTTTGGAGAAATCCTTGAGTAGAAGAGTCTACTTAGGAATTAGAGTCAAACATGCTTGATAAATATCCTCACTTGTTTAGTTAGGTCAGATTCTGGGGACAGAATCTTTTTAAGGAGGGATGATATAACGACTCGTATATTTTGTATTATTTAAAAGTGTAATTGATTGAGTAATTATTTATAAAGTATGTGTATTGGTTTTGACAACTGTATGTCGTTTAATATTATTTATGTGTGATTTATAGTGTACAGGTTTTATTTGCGTAATTAATTATTGAGCTGCATTGATTTGTGTTCACTTTTAATGGTGGTTTTATGGCAGTTTTATTTTCATAAATATTTAGAATGTCCCTAAAATTGTTTTTATGACTTTATAATTTCAATAATTATTTTTGGGATTTTATAAAATTTAGAATTAATATTTTATTAATTATTTATCTTTAAATGATTTTTCGATTACATTTACTTGTAAAATTAGCATTTAATTCCAGAATGTTTTGAAAATTACGAAACTCATATTTTATGAAGTTTATAATATTTTGAGAATTTTAAAATCTTTGGGGTTAAATTTACCCCCGCGTTTATTCGTTAAATCGTTAAAAGTGGGTACAACTTGCGTTCCAAAAATGGCTTAAACATTTCGAAATTTTTATTTTCTTAATATTTCATTATTCTAATAATTTTAAAAGTTGTCTGGTAATTTATCGGTTTATTTTTAACCGCAATTCTTCCCGATAAATCGCATAATTCGAGGTAAATTTCGGTTCACGGATATTTCAGGGATACGTGTCAAAATCTTATAAAAGAAATTGACACGTATCCACTTATATTGATACGTGTTAGGCTGCAGTATACTCGCAAACACACACACGGTCTCATCTCTCTCTTATGTCTTTTGCCTCTTGTCTCTCTCTTGTTTCTCTCGTTTCTCTCTCGTTCCTCTCCTCCTTTCTCCGCTTCTTCTTCTCTGATGTCTCAGTTCACCGCCGTCGCGACCTTTTTTCCGGTGAGTTGGTAGTTCTGTTTGGTTGTACGTATATATCTGTAGTGCTCGTGTGAGTGAATATATGTGGGTGTGAGTGTGGTTGTGTCGGTATTGCTCCATGTGTTCCCTTGTTGTCGTTACTGTGTTGTGCCACTTGGTTTTTTGGCCGATTTTCGGCCGCCCTGTTTTGTTCTGGTGGCACGTGTAGCCACTATTCTTGTCTGTTTGATTTTGCAGATTGTTAATTTAGGAATTTTATATTAATTTTATTAAAATTTCTGCTGGAAATTGCACTGAGTAATATTTATGATATAATCAATTGCGAGCAGAAATTTTAAAATAATCGGTGGAATTTACGATAGAAACCAAAAATTAACCGGGTACCCGTAAATTTTACCGCCGTTGACGATGAACTTCGGTGAGTCATCGGTGGACGGTGATGATTTTTATCTGAGTCCTAAATTAATAAATAAATAAAATGATTTGATGTTTTGGAAGTCGTGTTGGGATTTATATCGCGTATTGTGATTGATGTGATTTGGACGTCGATTGAGTTTTGACGGGTAGGCATATAAACAGAGGAGTCGCTGTCAAAATTTTTCTAAATATTTTTTTAAATACGAGAAACGTACTTTACGATATAAAACGTTTTACCTTTATATGAATATTGATTACGTGATTATGTGTATATGTATTATACGAGTCGGGTTATCGGATTGGGTTATTTAGGATTGAGGATATCAAGCATGTCGGTGTAACTAATTAGGGTATTCAGTTAGTGTAGATCCCAGTCGAGTCTCACAAGAACCGAAGTCAGCGTGAAAGCTACCTAGGGTTTATGGAAAGCTTTACAAGGAAAGTACCCCTGACCATTCTTTTATGGTTCAATACATATGGATAAACTGTTGTTTTATTCTCATACAGGAACAGAAACGTTTCGGTTACGTATCTCCATAGTTATAAATAATTGTTTTAAACCAGTTTTGGGGGAAAGTAACTTCGAAAAGTACCTATCTCGAATGAAATGATTTATGAATCAGTTTTACATGTGCTGTTAAAAGAATGATTTTAAAATGAGATAGGTACAAGTGTTTTAAAAAACTGGATAAAACGATCAGATTTGGGATACATAGGGGCCAGAGTAGCCTATTGAGGTTGCGTAAGAGGCTAACTCGGTTGCGCGCACTATATAACCGATTAGTCTAGAAGGTCAGAGACCTAGCTAGTCTCTGAGTTCCGTAACAGGTGTATGGGATGGCAGTTGGAGCCGTCTAGTGTTGATAGCCTGATCAGCTGTCTTCACATATCCGTTAAGTATCTGATTTGGCTTTCAGAGTCCTGTAAGGGAATAAGTGGTTTATACATTTGAATAACAAATGGAAATAGCACGCTAAAATTGGACTCTGGTATTTACACGGCACACAACTATGTTTGTTTTATAAAAAGCATGCTAGTCAGTGATATCCAGTTTCTTTTATCAATGATTATTTACTGTTGTTCGAAATAATTTACAGGATTACGGATTATATGTTAACTATTTACTTTATTGTTTTTATCTTCATATTTATATGTTGGTACAGCTGAGCGATTATATGATTACCCTTGCAACCCGTTATATATATCGCAGATGCCTATAAGACTTCTCAGACCTTGGCTGAACTGAGTCTCAGCCCCTTCCGGACCTGGCTCCTCTGAGGTAGTTTGTATCCGACCATGTGCGGTCTGATGAGTTGCTGAACAAGTTTAGTGTGTTATGGTTTTTAATAAATGTTTTGTAATAGTGAGTAGCTTAAATCATACTTGAACCTGGATCAGATCTTGGTTTTGGGGTCGTGATAATATAATAATATTAATCTTGTAGTTTATATTTTGTGGTTTGTTATGTTTTGTGACGTCAACTCCTGACCCCGGGGTTGAGGCCATCACAGTGTGTTATACTAGGCTCTAGGTGCTTTCTTCAGTCCATATAGTGCCTTCAAAAGATAGTAGAGATATTCTAGAAAATTTGGATCTTTAAAATCAGGAGGCTGGCTGACATAGACCTCCTCCTCCAAATCTCCATTCAGAAAGGTACTCTTGACATCCATTTGATAGACCTTGGAATTGGTATGAGCTGCATAGGCTAAGAAAATTCTGATGGCTTCAAGTCTTGTAATAGGAGTAAAAGTTTCATCAAAACATATTCATTCTTGTTGACAATAGCCCTTAGCAACCAATCTAGCTTTGTTCCTGACTACTATGCCATTTTCATCCATCTTGTTTCTGAATACCCACTTGGTGTCAATAGGATTCTTTCCTTTAGGCTTGGGTACCAGCTTCCAAACTTTATTCCTTTCAAATTCATTTAGCTCCTCTTACATAGGTAAAACCCAATCAGGATCCAACAAAGCTTCTTCTACCTTTTTAGATTCTTCCTGACATAGAAAGCTGCTATACAGACATTCTTCTTGAGTTTCTTTTCTTATTTGCACTCTTGAAGATGCATCACCAATAATTATTTTAAAAAGGTTGATCTCTAGTCCATTTTCTTTGTTGTGGTAGATTAGCTCTAGATGAAGAGGCCTCATAGTTGTCTTGATGTGTGACTGAGTTTTGATTAGTAGAAACTCCCCCTGAGTTTGTGGATCTTTGACTTGAAGTTGGGGTTAATTCTTCTTGTGATCTGTATTGGCTTTCAACTTTGATTGATGGATCAACGGATGTTGATCTTTTCCTTTCGACGGATGATGCAGATTGTCTTTCAACGGATGATGCACTTGGTCTTTCAACATATATTGTGTTATGTGCTTCATTAGTTGTAGATTTTTCTGCATTATCTTTAGAAATGATTTCTTTATCACTTTCATCATCACTATCATCACAGATCATCTCAACATTATCAAATTTGACGCTTTCATGGAAATATCCATCTTGCAGTCCTTCAATCTTTTTATCATCAAACACAACATGTATAGATTCCATAACAATGTTGGTTCTGAGATTGTAGACTCTGTATGCTTTTCCAACTGCATATCCAACAAAAATTCCCTCATCAGCTTTGGCATCAAACTTTTCAAGTTGATCAGTTTGATTTCTTAAGATGTAGCATTTACAGCCAAATAAATGAAGAAAGTTTGATGTTGACTTCCTATTCTTGAACAGTTGGTAGGGTATCATGCATTTTGCTTGATTAACCAAAGAGATATTCTGAGTGTAGCTTGCAGTATTTACAACTTCTGCCCAGAAGTATGTTGGCAACTTTGATTCTTCTAGCATAGTTCTTGCAGCTTCAATAAGAGATTTGTTTTTCCTTTCCACCACTCCATTTAATTATGGAGTCCTTTCTGCTGAAAACTCATGCATGATCCAATTCTCTTCACAAAACAATCTCATCATAGAATTTTCAAACCCAGTTCCATTGTCACTCCTGATTCTCCTTACTTTGAGATCAGGATGGTTGTTGACTTGCCTTATGTGATTGATGATGATTTCACTAGCTTTATCTTCTGATTTGAGAAAATATGTCCAAGAGAACTTTGAGAAATTATCCATAATTATTAGGCAATGTCTTTTCCTTGAGATGGACAATATAATGACTGGACCAAATAAATCCATGTGCAGTAGTTGTAAAGGTTCTTCAATTGTTGAATCAAGCTTCTTTCTGAATGATGCCTTGATCTGTTTTCCTTTTTGATAGGAATCATACAGTCCATCCTTTGAGAATTCCACTTGTGGAATGCCTCTTACCAAATCTTTCCTGACTAGCTCATTCATAGTCTTGAAGTTAAGGTGGGACAACTTCTTGTGCCATAGCCAACTTTCATCTTGACTTGCCTTGCTAAATAGACAAGTAAAAGATTCTACATTTGATGAGTTGAAGTCAGCAAGATACACATTACCTTTTCTCACTCTAGTGAGAACCACTTTGTTGTTTTTCTTATTCGTCACAACACAGGCTTCAAAATTAAATTTTATTGAGTTACCCTTATCACAAAGCTGGATGATACTCAACAAATTGTGCTTGAGTCCATCCACTAGGGCAACTTCCTAAATGATGATATTATCCTTTGAAATCAAGCCATATCCTAGAGTATAACCCTTCCTGTCATCTCCAAAAGTGATACTTGGACCATCTCTCTCCTTGAACTCAGTGAGCAGGGTAGAATCTCCAGTCATGTGCCTTGAGCACCCACTATCCAAATACCAAAGATTCTTTCTGTTTCCCTGCACACAACAAAATCAAATCAAGTTGATTTTGGCAAGTTTCCTTGGATCCTGTTTTGTTAGCCCTTTTCTTAGGTTTTTAGACCTTTCCTCATTTGACTTAGGTATCTGAGATTCATCTTTAGACATTTGAGTGGGACCTCTAAAACCATTCATCATTACAGAATTATCATGCACAGGCTGATTAACATGGAAAGGCATACTTTGTGCAAACATGTTATTCCAGTAAGGCATGCTAAATAGCATTTGTGGCACACTAAATGCAGCATAATAAGGATTTTGTGCAAATGGCATATTAGCAAACTGTGCATTCAAATTATTTGCAGGCATAACATTCACAGGCATTGTAGGCATACTAGGAAATAAATGAGGTATAGATGTGGGAGCAGACACAACAAGTTTGCAATTAACAAACAAATGATTAACATTACCACACTTCACACAGATTTTTCTAGGTGCGTATTTATCAGGTGTGTAGTTATTATGTTTGTTAATTCCTACTTTCCCATTCCTATTGTTTTTCGTTTTAGATTATGTTTTAACCAAAATTTTCTCCAATTTGTCATTATATTGCTTGATTGATAGATGTCCTACATTGACTTTCTTGTCCTTTTTCACTTGACTTGTTTCTCCAGGAACAAAGTTCTTGGAAACTGATCCGTATTTCTCATTTAACTTAGCTAGCTTGGTTTTGCTAACTGGCTTACTTTCACTCAACGGATGTGGTTCCTTGTCTTTCGATGAATAATTCTTTAGATCATTCGATGGATAACATTCATCATCCGTCGAATCCACATCCGTTGAAAGTCCTTCAACCAAATTGGAATCAAGTTTCTCCTTGCTCTTTTTCCAGGTTTCATCACAGAAGGATTATATACCTTGAACTTTAGTAATTTGAGCATGGACGTATCTAAATGGTTTCCATGCCTTAATTACCTCATGTTCTCATTCAAATTTCTTTCTTAAATTCTCCTTTTTCTTTAAGGATTCGGTTAGTTCATCTTTGGCAATCTTGCACTCTATTTTCAATTTTTGAAACTCAACAAATTGAGTCTTTAACACATTGTTTCTTTCACTTAAAAACAAATTGTTCTCTTTAATTTTAGTGTTTTCTTTAGTGAGAGATTTGATTGTAACACGCAGATGATATAACTCAGTAGACATGTCATTTATAGCATTATTACACTCAGCTTTAGATAATTGTGCTAGATTAGTGGTGATTACCTGATTACTGGATGAACTTACTTCTGTTTCATCTGATTTAGCCATAAGTGCTAGATTGACATAGCTTGTATCATCATCCTCTTCTAGTCAATCTGTAGCCCAATCATTTTCCTGTGTGATGAAAGCCCTTTCCTTTTATTTGAGCTACTCAAAATATTTCTGCTTATAATCCACAGGCTCAACCTTCTTTTTTCCAGAATCAGACTTTCTGCATTCACTAGAAAAATGACATGCCAAGCCACACTTGAAACACTTGAATTTAGACTTGTCAACCATGTTTCTATTTGACTTGGATGCTACAAAATTCTTCTTGAATTTGTGCTTGGAAAACCTCCTGGATAGAAAAGTCAGATGCTCATCTATGTCATCCATGTCATCTTGACTAAGATGTTCTTCATGTTCATCTACTAGCCCTTTTCCCTTGCCTTCACAAACTCTAAGGTTTGGTGCAGATTCAACAGCTTCAACCTTTATCTCCTTCCCTTTCTCTAGCTCAGCAACCAATGCAATGGATCCTCCTTTCTTTCTTCCTTTCTCTAGCTTCTCATCTTACTATATTTCAAGCTCACGGGTTTTTAGAATCCCATACAGTCTGTCCAAGGTAAATTCCTTGTTGTCTTGAGAGTTTCGTAGTGAGACTGTCATAGGCTTCCATTCCTTTGGTAGAGATCTAAGGAATTTGATATTTGATTCCTTTGTTTGATAGACTCTTCCATGCAACTTTAAAGCATTTAGTAGCTTTTGAAATCTACTAAATATGTCAGTAAGTGACTCCCTTTTTTACTATGAAAATGCTCATATTGTTGAATCAAAAGTTGCATTTTGTTTTCCCTTACCTGCTCAGTTACATCACATATAACTAGAATTGTATCCCAGACATCCTTAGCAGTTTTGCAGTTTATGATGTTGTCAAACATGTCACCATCAATACCATTAAACAGAATATTCATGGCCTTCTTATCCTTGTGGACTTGCTCGATATCTGGATCAGACCACTCTGTTCTAAGCTTTGGGATTGATGGCTCATTTCTTGTAACAGCACTCATAGGAACATGTGGACCTTTCTCAATACAGTTATTGTAGGTTTTACAACCTTAACGCAGGAGCACGTGTCGCAACAAGCTTTATCTTATATTCTTCAAAAAGCTTCTTCTTTAACCTCTATTCTCGTGGTCTAATTGCTAGTCTAAGACAATCATGTATTCATAAGGACCTTCTGAATCTCAAGTGACTCTAATTTATGCAATAACCTCCATATTCCTATGTAAGATTTAAAAGCATAAACAGCATTAAGTTTCATCTTAATTGGACTTCTTAGGGTTTTTAGGTATATTCCTATCCTAACCACAAATTAATATGAATATTAATCTTAAGATATATTGATTGGGTCTTAGTTTAGGGTTTCTCTTCCAAGTCCACCTAAATTACGAAATCAATCTCAAGGGTGATCAATCTTTGAGAAGCATTAAACAGAGAACAATATAAACAATTAATATGACCACAAAAATAGAGAGAAGAGAATACAACTTATATATAAACAAGAGAATCCAATAAAGGCCTAGAAAGAAAATTAGTTCATAATCTCAAAAGAAACCAATACACAAGAGTATGTAAGCATATTGGAAAAGTAAGGAGAAAAGATGAAAACTGGAGATGCGGCAATCTCCTCTTCTTCAAGCTTTTTCCTTGTTGAGCATAGCCTCCTTTTTTCTTCTCCAGGAACCTAATACCTAATAATCATATCTGATTTCTCTATATATATCTAACTAATCTATTTTAATATTTTAAGAAAAATACAAATAAGTTTCCCAAACTGATTATATTTTCCAAGTAAAATTCGTAGTTGACTTTTCTTCAGAAAGTCTGGGCCGCTCTAGATGGATATTAATCTATGAATTATCTTAGAATGAAAGAGAATCTCGTTATCTTCGTGTGGGCTATTGAATCATGCAATTTGAACTTCTGGAACTCAAAATATGGCCCAAACAATGTAACATGTGTGTGCAGTCCAACAAATCCGAATTATCTTCTAATAATTCTCCAAAATCAGCTTTTTATTCTCCAATCCTTCCAAGTTTAGAATTCCTTGCTTCCTTAATAAAACATTGAAATTTATTTAATAGAAATCCAATTAAATGCAAAATATAATAAATATGAGGAACGAAATCATATAAAATATATATAAATATAAACTCTATCAGTAGTCCACATATCCTTCATCTTCAGATAGGAGATGTAGGTGCAGTTTCACCTTCCAATGGTGATAGTTGTCTTTTTCCAGAAAAGGAATTTTTACTCCAACATCTTTTCTGCTCATCTTGTTAGTTGTTGTGATCTTTAAACTCTTTGTTTTTCAAGAGCTTGCTCTGATACCAATTGTTATTCCCAAACAATCTAACAAAGAATTAGAGAATGGGGGTTGAATGTAATTCTGGCTTCTTTTTCAATTTTAAGAACAGTTCTACTATGAATATATAACTGTGTTTGATTTAGCAATGGTGCGGAATGAAAGTAGTAAAGAAATCAAATCACAAAGTAATTAAATACAAGTACTTAAAAAACTTTCTGGTGAATTGAACTTTTCTACCAGAGATATATATTAAGAAGAAAACTCTGTGTTACAATGTTGTACATAGCTGCTTACAAGTTGAACTCACAAGAACAGAGAAATTCTTTACAGATTTTACTTTATCTATTTCTCTGGTAATTGCTTACTAACTTAGATAAAATTCTACTTGCTACACGTGGTTTATATATCACAAAGTCACATGATAAAAAGATAAACAAATAAGACCAAATGTTTGTAGTCTAATTCTCATGCTCCTTCATTTCTCAATTTAGCATCTTTGAATATCTTCAGTTTAGCATGGAAATAGAAATGCTTCTTTGTTCTGTAAAACCTGTAATTAGGCTACCACATTCCATTTGCATACAATCAACGCATGTGACTGTTAAGTCACTATCAACTGCTCTTTTGAATTTGTTCATCCGTTGAAGGTTCAGCTAATCATCCGTTGAAGCTTAGCAAAACATCCGTTGAGACCGTCTTCATGACAGTTAACTCCATTTCATTTATACAAGATTACAAGACATCTGATATTTACAATTAACCAATCTATCTTGCATATCAATCTAGTAGTCAACATGACTTTAACATTCTATAACATCTAGTTCACTAAGGCATTACAATATGCAAAATGTGCTACTAACCTTATTGTAACATAAGCTACTCTTTCAACGGATGTTAAAGTGATCATCCATTGAAAGCTACAACTACACTAAATAATATCTACTAAGAGTTTTATTTAACTTATCATCAAGTTCACAACATATTCTTAACATGTAGGTTGATTTTGTAGTTTCTAGCCAAATTCTAGACGTTTATAGGAGTCTCCGGAGAGCTCAGAGGCGGAGTTAGTGGCTGCCGCCGCCGGAGTTGTTGTGACTGGATGGAAGACGGTGAAATTACCGTGTAACCCCCATGGTTTAAAAACCTGCAAATTGTTCCTAACTTTTAAATAGTTACAATTTACACCCTCATCTAAACTTTTACAATCTTACACTTTACCCCCTGGAAAATTATTTTTAAAAAAAATTGTTTTTATTTATTTATTTTTAATTCCGAAAATACTTTTAATAATTTAAAAATTCAGAAATAAATCTGAATTATTTAGTTAATTAATTTTAGTTAATAATTAATTATTTGATTGGTCAATTAATTTCAATATTAACTGATTAATTAATTTAATTAGTTATTAATTAATTTTAATTTGATTAATTAATTAAGATTTAATTATTTCTTTTGATTTAAAAATTTCGAAAAATAGTTTCGAGTTTTAAAATATTATTTGAAATTATGTTCAAGGCTCGAAAATTATTATTCAATGATTTTAAAGTCATATTCGGGTATTCGAACCATGTTAATTGTTTATAAAATGATTCGTTGACCCGTTTTAATTCCGAAAAATATTCAAAAATTCGTATTAAATACCCGGAAAATTATTTTAACCCCGAATCTTTTTGAAAAATTATTTTTATCTAATACCTAACGTGCTATGTGCTATATGCTATCTGGTTGATGTGTTATATGCCTATGTGTTCATTATTTGACAGTTATCGTCGTAACTTTCAATCCGTACGTCAGATTTGGGTGAAACACAGGGTAGACAGAAGCTTGTAATGATTAGAATAATATGAGATTGAGTATTAATAGATACTTTTGATGCCTAGCAGAGTAAACGAGCTTATAAAAAGAAAGTAAGTGATCAGTGAGTAGAATCGAGGCATAGAAAAAGAAGACAAGTGGTTGTCGAGTAGAACCGTTAGACGAATGCAAGTGAAGTAGGAAATCATTTGCGATAAGGTAATTGTTCTTAAACCTTCTTGATATATATTACAAGTATACCCTGATGTTCATGTTTTATATTGCAAATGCTTTAAATATACCTGAGTTATACCCAACGTTAGCATGTGCTAGTTGAGTTGTTTAACCCTAAACCCTGATCATATCATTTGATATTTGAGTTGTAAGCCTTATTCATTATGAACAATTGATTGTCAAATACCAAGATACTAAACAACACAAATACGATACTACCCCATAATTACATATACACCATATACCAAATACTGAAACAAAATTGCTTGAACATACAAAAACTTATATACCCTACAATACCTTGTAACATTAAAGATCTACACCTTCTATAACCATTGAACCATTGTTCATCTAATACATGATTCTTCTACAGGCTTGAAGCCATTCTTTATATATACCCTGGTGATACTCATGAATTATATTATGCTCTGAAACAAATGTATTATCAATGTAATTATGATTCTGTCTTATTGAATTATAATGTTTATCATATTGAATTATTTTAGAATTGGATAGTTTTGTTTATGTGGACCAGATTCGTGGTCAGACCAGATTCATGGTCATATAAGGCCAATGTGTGCCTTGGATCCAGTTTATAGAGCAGAGATGTGTGCCTTGCTCGAGGTTAGTGCGTGACTGATCAGCAGCCTAACCTTGGTTTTAAAATTTAAAGTAAATATCCAATTCTAATGATTGTTTAATAAGGAACTTGATTCCTCTGAATCATTTTAATTAATCATTCTTTAACCTCAGTTATTATAATTATAACTTGATGAGCTAGTTGGCTCACTCTTGCAAATCTGTTGATGTCATTCTATAGTTAAAAAGGAAACTGTTGGTAGCCAGGATTCCCAGTCCAGTGTGCGAGCTAGGATTCCAGGTTGAGTTGGATAGAGCTAGCAGGAGATTTATGTTATAGTTTTGAGTTATGCATGTTTGTAAGAGTAATCACATTCTAGTTGTAAGTTAAACTAGATGGGATTTGGTATGATGTAATAAAAGTTAAGGTTGTGGCTTGTTTTCATACTTTAACCTGTTGCGTTCCGTGGTTATGTAAGTTAGGGTCATTGCCTATATTTCATAAACATGTTTATATATTGTCTGTGTGTGTGTTATGAGCCCCAAACTTCCGACCCAGGTTTGAAGGGCGACACAACAACTTTTCTATGAAAAGGATTTTCTTGCAGGTACATTTGGATGTTTGGAGCTCTGATTAATAACCCCAATTTTTGGAATTTTTTTGAAACCCTTATGAATAGTGATTTTGCTGATTATGCTGAATAAGAAAACTTTTCATACCACACTTTGTAGAGGTTCTTATATTGTTATTATGAGATCTTATTAGTACTATATATGGTATATAAGTGTATGTAAAGATCGTCAGAATCCAAATTCGAACACTTTGATTTTTCCCGAAAATCTACCTGATACCGAAAGAATTGAGTATAAGGTAACAGGATAAAAAGGATTTAAATTCAAGGATTATAAGAGAGGATCATATAAGAAATATAATATATTGAGAAAGGTTTAGGGGAACCCAAGTAATAAGATTCCGGGTATGATTCCTCAAACGATAAACGAGAACGAAAATTAAGCGAACCGTATAACAGATAAGCGGTCATTAACCAAACAATTAAGCAAGGATTAGCATAAGAAGATGCTGCCACCACCAAGTGATGACAAGTGGCAAGAGATGAAGTCACCAAGATGATGTCATGCTTAGTCATACTCCACTCACTTTAAACAACCAACAAATCATCCAAATATCCCATTCACTTCATTTTCCACCACAAAAACATTCAACAAAGCAAATACTCTCCCAAGAACACATAGCTCACGGCTTTTTCATTTTTTAAAGGAGAAAAATTCCAAAAAATCAAGTTTCTAGCTTTGTTAATTTGCAAGGTAATTACCCAAGGTCCCTTATGATTAGATAAGCATATCCTAGGAGTTTAAGCTTCTATTTCTTCATGAATCTCTTCCAATAAATCAAGGAAGAAGATGATGAATAGTGTTTTCAAGATTACTAACTTTATTTTCTTTGATTTCCTTTAAGATCCAAGCATTTCTAAGCTATCTCAAGGCTTCTCAAGGCTTCTTAAGGCTTCCTAGCTACTCTAATCACTCCAAGGAAGGTATAACACCTCCAAACCCTAACTTTACTTTGAGTATTAAGATGGTTTTGATGGTTATAGTAAATGAGAAGCATGATGCTTGTGTGTTTAGAGTTTGGATTGGATTTGTAGTGATTTGGATGTTAAAATCTTGTTTATAGTTAATGAAACTTAAATATAGCTAGTAGTTCATGTGTGGGGTTGTATAAATTGTAAAATCTTGAGGTTTGGGGACTGATGTAGTAAGGTTTGGTTGAGGGTTGGTTGTATTGCTGTTTGTGAGTTGAATGGTGGTTGTTTGGGGTGATTTAAAACTTGGTAATCGCGTAAACATAGTTGTCGTAATGCCCTATTTACCTTAGACTGTTTTTTTTCTTAACATCAGGACCCGAGAACTCACTATTAAGTTTTGACCATTGCCATGATTAGATAGTTCATGTTACAAGCTTCATTTCGATATGTGGTTCGCTTGAATCCGATGTACGATTTAGGAGAAATGACCGTTTTAAGTAACGGCGTTTCGCGACCGAACCATTACCCCTCGCCTTACTTTGAAACCTTGGTTAAGGACTTTAAATGACTAATTGGGGTATGAAACAATTATATTAAGTGGATTAGGCAGTTGGTAAGGTACTCGCGAAAGAATCGCTTTAAAATTCTTAATGGTTAATTTATTAAAAATGGTGGAGCCGAGGGTACTCGAGCGACGTAAGTGAATCGTTAAGCGCAAAAGCAAGCATTATAGTCTAATTGGTTAAAGTCTAGATTCTTAAGCGACTTTGGTTTAATTCCAACTTATATGTTGTTTATAGGTTACCAGACTTGTCCCAGGCCTTTTACCACCCCCAGTCGCTCAGGCAAGTTTTCTACCCGTTATACTGTTGTTGTGATGTATATATGTATATGCATTATCTTGTGATAAGTGCATGATTGTTATTAGCAAATCTTGCGATATATTGGAGCATGTTGATATGGTATATATGCATGCTTGTTTCGTAATCTTGATATCTAAGTGTTGATTCAATTGCTTATAAGTTGCATAATACATATGCTAGAGATAAGCAGTAGTTGCGTATACCCTTAATATAGGGGACCCAAAGGTGAACATTTTTCTAAACCGGGAGTCGATGTTCCCGAGTATAATATATATATATATATATTTTCATATATATATGGATATAGTTTTCAAAACTATTAATCGAATAAAGTTTATTCGATAACTTTATTTCTATTTAATGAATATTACTTTGAATATTCATTCGAGGACTTATGACTCTGTTTATTCTATTCATGAATATTCATTCGAGGACTTATGACTATGAATATTACTTTGAATATTCATTCGAGGACTTATGACTCTGTTTATTCTATGTAATGAGTATGATTTTGAATATTCATTTGAGGACTTATGACTCCGATTATTTACTAAATAATATTCTTTATTTTATTAAAAAATAATGTTTCGATAATCAAACTTATTTTCGATTATTCAAATAAAGATAGTACTTTTATATAAGTATATCTTTGGTTATTTAATATTCATTTCAAGTATGAGTTTTAAAACTTCTACTTCAAATTATTTTTATAGAGATTATCCTAATGGGAATATTATTTAAATAATAATATTCAGATATTTTCTAATATATTGGGACTGATTTATTTCATTAAATCAGCATTACTCCAAACATTCTTAAAACTGTTTTCGAGTCTTCAAAATAATTTTAAAAGTTAGAACGGATCCCAAAACTCATTTTTATATTTAAGATCTTCTTTTTTAAAGGGGATTTAAATACTCGCTCAAAACCTGAGGGATCCGGCTCCGTGGTGTATTTTATATTCGCAACAACGTTGCTGTTTTGATAAATGAATTGATTACTTACCCAACGTTCGGGAAGTAAGTCCATCTATTGAGTCGGCATAAGCAACATGGGCTCAGTGGGCGTCCATGAAAGTGTAAGTGGCTCAGTGGGAGTCCATCAAATGCGTAAGTGGCTGAGTGGCAGTCCAGCATAAGGTCCTATTGCGGCCAGGGTGATGACCAGTGGGGAATTCGTCCATCTACTAGTAGAAAAGGTTACTTATTGGTATCTTTGCCTGATCAGCAAGATATCAGGTTTATGCCAAGGTTTTCTCCTTTCCAAATTCATTGGATATTGCAACTCTGTTTATAATTTTCATAACAGAGGTTTTCAAGGAGTGTATGAAATGTATATATATAGGTGTATATATATCGGGACTTAATGAAGTATCTCGTAACTTCATTATTTATAATGATATTCAAAGATTGAATCTATTCAAATCTTGTCTTGTAGTCTCATCTATGTGATGAACTTTTGAAACTAATTATAACTTGAACGGTGGTAGTTCAAGTAGTATTCGGAAAAGATATAAGTATATTGGAGTATCTTGTAACTTCATCTTTTCAACTTATATCTGGTTAATGATTATCTTATGCATGACAAAGATTTTCACAAAAACGTTGAGACAAGGTTAGATATATGAGATCACCTTGCAACGATATTTTTATACAATTATAAACTGGAACTCTATGTATATTATGCATGAGAGGATTTCAAAGATTGTGAAAAGTATATAAGTATATATACTGAATATTTTGCGACTTCGTCGCATTAAGATATCAAACTTGGTTCATTTCTTCTTGATCAAGACTTTTATGAGTACTATGAGAATGCTCATATATTGTTAATTATTATACATATTATTTCAGTGGGCTTGTTGCTCACCCTTGCTTTCTCTTTCATCACACAATAACAGATAGACAAGATGAACAGGATCAAGCTCCCAATTCGTGAGCAGATAGGAAACATTCCGCAGTTTCCTGTAGGCGTTGATGCCATGTAGCTGAGGTAGGATCTACCAATAGGCTAGGCTTTCAACTTTCGATGTACCAGAATTATGTATATTTATGAATTGTAATAATGGCAAAGAATATGTAAATTATTCAGAAACCCTTTTTAAGGTGTAATGGTTTATAATTTTGGAATAAAATGACTTGTGTTATTTTTCGATGTTCATCTCTGAGACTATAACTTGTAGTGTGTGTGTTTATTGTGGGGTCACAGTACGCAGTAGTTGGTTGTTTATTAAGATTGGGTGTCATTAAGGGAAATGGAACTCGTGACAACCCGGATCCCCGACCCCGGATTTCGGGCTGTTATAAGTGACACACTGTGAGACTGAGTGACAAACACTTGAGTGTAGAGTGGAGTGAAATACAATATGAGATCACTAAACAGAAATCACACACTTGCACTGTGAGGAAATGGTTACCACAATAATCTCTTTACTTGGTTGTTTGATCATAAGGTTACTCTGATACATTTTGAAGAATTACTCAACTAAGGGGGAAAGATTATAACGATTCGATAGTCTTTCGGATACTAAGAAGGGGAGTTTCTAACTTTATTGTACTAAGGAATGGATTCTTCATCTTAAAGGGAGATATTATTGGCTCTATTGGCTGTAAATTCTAAAATGTTTTCTGTGTGCTATATGGGAAGATCTGAAAATTGAAGACAGTATTTAGAAGATGTATCTATCTGCAACTTTACATAAGGGAGAGTATAATATATTCTCTACTGAAGCTGAAGGTTTATAGAATAAGTGGTAGGAATAAGATAGTATTATTTCGAAATCCAAAGATGAAATTTTAAAGCTAATTGAAGACTCTTGGTTATGGTTAGTTGAGTTAGCCTCCAAACTATGGCTTCTCCAATTTTATTTGATCGTCAGTTGTAACAATCAAATAGGGGAGATTATTGAGTAAGATTAAATCTGTATATATAACTGAATAATGCTGGTTTGGATAACCTAACATAGAACAAAGGACTTGAAAATAATCTATATTCCACTAGAATCAGTACAGATTGTTTATTGGGCATATACATGATGATTTTGGTAGCTAAAGTGAAGAAGACGTCAACAAAGATCCGTATAAAGTTCATGTACATGTTCATAAAACGGAGGAATAAGGTTGAAGTCATTCAAAGTAGTTATCAAGATCAGTGTGAAGACCTCAAGGATTATATGTGAAGTTGATTGTATCTGGTAGAAGACTTGACAATGATTTAAGATTATAGTACGAAGGCCTGAGAGCGGAATTAGTTACATCTGAACCAGACCATTGAACTAGGTGTCAGTGATTCGTGAAAGGATACTAAGTATTATCATTAAAAAGATTGGTAAGTGAGGATTCGTATCTGGATATACAGGTTTTATGGTTTATACGAAGACTCAAGAGAGAAGACTTGAAGAAAGGACAGTTTAAGGAGTGCAATGCTCTATAGAAACTAAGTCAAACTGATCACTACCTAGTAGTAGGAGTAACAAAGGCCATTCTATTCCTTATCAGAAGCAATAGCCTTGAAGTATAGTTCAATATCTCAGGACATGAATTAATCTTGACTTAGTAGGAGCATATGCGAAGAAACTAGAGCAGAAACAAACTTGAAAGTGCTTGTTTTATACTCTAGGCGCAACTTAGCTTTTCCAGCCTTAACTAGAAAGATGTTTTCTAAGACAAAATTATTTCCTAGGAGCTTGAAATCGCAAGTTAGACTACAATGAAGCATGGGGTCACCACTTAAAAGCTTTTGAAAGAAATTGTGCCTCCATATGACTATGGTCCATAAGTTAGCATCACAAGGGTTCCTAGAGAGAGTTTCATTTGCAAGTAAGGATTACATATGCCTAGTAGTCGCCACTTACTAGGTTGTATAAGGAAAAATCTTTTCCTATCAGCTCTAGTCATAAGTAACATCTAAAAGCTGCCTTGGAGTCGCCACCTAGTTTCCTAAAGGTACAAGAAAAGCTAGAGGTTGCAAGTTAACTTCTATATACCTCCTTGTATTCGCCACTCAGCCTCTACGAGGAGTATTGGTCAAAGCCTATGTAAAATCTAATAAAAACCTAAGGCGAATATTTCATCTAGGGTACAAGGGGAGGAGGTGTGACTCATGGTTGGTAGGAAACACAAGTAAAGCTTGAATCGTGTCTTCTAGTCACCACTTAAAGTATAACTTAAGAAAAAAACCCAAGTGTGCGCAAGTAAAGAAAGAAACAAGTCCTAGGGACACAAGTGGCTCATTTATGCAAGTTGTCAATCCAAATGAATGGATATAAAGCAGCCACGTGTCCTTTCTCTCTCCTGCCTACCAATTGAGGCGGCCCATTTTTTGGATATCTTTTCATAATTTGTCCCTATGGATTTATGAAATTGCATTCGCGTTTATTTGGGGTCGTCTGAATCGGGGCAGAAACCAATGAAACTAGGTTTTTAAATAATTCTCATAGGCAGTAGTACATGAGGTATGGAGTAAAAATTGAGGCGGCCCATTTTTTGGATATCTTTTCATAATTTGTCCCTATGGATTTATGAAATTACATTCGCGTTTATTTGGGGTGTGCGCAAGTAAAGAAAGAAACAAGTCCCAGGGACACAAGTGGCTCATTTATGCAAGTTGTCAATCCAAATGAATGGATATAAAGCAGCCACGTGTCCTTTCTCTCTCCTGCCTACCTACCAGCTATATAATTAAATCATATGCAATTGGAATTGAATCTCTCTCTCATTGAGTATTGCGAAGCTTTTGCAAAATATTCTCAGCACTTTGAAAAGCTTGATTTGACAAGGAGAGGTCATGCCCATTAGTTTACTCAGCATTTAATGCCTTACACATAAGATACACTCATCATTTATAACTTTTTTAATTGTATTCTAAATCATTTGATAAGAGCTATGAGTTTTAAAGTGATAGATACAAGCCATAGATTGATAGCTTACAACTAGTATGGGCTTTATCTATTTGTAACTTTGAATATTCATTCAAAGGTGTAAGAAACCCATTGCGGTTTAATTTCTTAATACAAGAATTATTCTGTGAAATTTCTTATATTTGTTTATTTCATTTCATAATTTTAATATTCGCTGCATTAATTTGTGAAAAAACAAAACACATACATTTAACCCCCCACTGTATGTACCATTTGGACCTAACACGGTAGCTCTATCAATCTCTATCAATTACAAGATAATTTATCTTGTTTCTATATATATATCTAAATTAACAGCTTCGATCCTATAAATCAGGAACCGATAGTAAACTATTCCATAAATCATGGGACTGTGTAAATCAGCAAACCCTGATTTACCATGCAATACTGACACCAAGTCACATCCTGACAAGCTTGTCAAATCCTGATGCAGATCCTGACTGCATGCAGATCCTGACTGGTTGACAGATCTTGATTTCCCAGCAAATCCTGATCCTAACTTAGATAGTTTTCCTAACAGTCTCCCCCAATTTATGCTTTGTTAAATATGCATAAATTATGTAGTTCTATCTGATGCAAAAAATAGGAAGACAAAATATGAAGTAGAATGTAGTGCATACTCAGTTAATGATGTAGATAGTAAGTTCATGATTATTCATAAACCCTTGAGTATCTATGTACAAATTCCTTTACCCTTTCATCAATCTTCATTCTGGGCAGCTGCTTTAGCCTATTCTTCAAGTTTCTTTCATATTCAGTTTCTTCAGACAACTGATATATGGCAGCTTTCAGATGTCCAATTGAAGTTCTTTTAATCATCGTTTCATCCATCATCATATAACATGTTGAGAATTGGCTAATTCGAAGATCAGGATCTGTAACAATCAGGATATGATCAACTATTGTGATATGATTATCCGTTGGCAGCTTCGTTATCATCCAATGATGATCTTTAGTCATCCATTGATATATACAAATGATTATTCGTTGAAGCTACAACATTTATCCGTTGATCAGGCTATCCGTTGAGAATGACTTGGATGATAAGTCAGGACTGCGAAATAAATCAGAAGGTGCTGATTTATAGGATAGTAGTTGATTTAGATATGTATGGAAAGTGTTAGAATTATAATTTAATATATCTTGTAATTGATAGAGGACTGATTGTAGATGTATAGTATATAAACACAAAATATGTTATAACAATATGAAGAGCACAACTCGAGTATTCACATAACCTAGAAGCTCTAAAGAATATTTTTCTTAAGAGAGTTTTGTAACAGTTTATTAAAGATCAATATAAACTGTTATTTGATTCATCTGTTCTTACTTTACTTTCATAATACATCGATTTGTTTAGTAGTTGTATCCAACCCCCCTTAAACAATTACTTTACTGGGCAACAAGTGGTAACAGAGTGGTCAAATTAACTGTTAATTTGCAAAGGTCAAGATGTCTGGAAGTAAGTATGAAAGCATTAAAAACCTCATCATAAAGAATGCTGATTACTCTACATAGAGAGTAAATATGTTGATGTTCCTTGAGGCTATTGATGATTCATATAGTGATATCATCAAAATAGGACCTCCATACCCTATGGAAACTATGGCTATGGCTGCAGATGCTCCTGAACACTATGCCATAAAGGAAAAATCAAAGTGGTCAGATCCTGAAAAAGCTGCATTACTTAAGGATGCTAAAGTCATGAATATTCTACACAACAGTTTGGACAATGTGATGTCAAATAGAGTTATTGCATGCAAGACTGCAAAGGAGATATGGGATGCCTTGGAGACACGGTGCCAAGGTACAATGGCAATAAAGAAAAACAAAAGAGCTATTCTTGTGCAAGAATATGAGCAATTTGATGCCAAGGCTGATGAGTTAATTACTGACATATATGATAGATTTCTGACACTATTGAAAGATCTATCATTGGTTGGAAAAGAATATGAAAGAGAAGACTCAAACACCAAGTTTCTGAGAGCTCTTCCAGAAGATTGGGATACTCAAGTCTCAATAATTAGGCATCAATATGATCTTGATTCTCTGGCTCTGTATGAAGTGTATGGGATGCTGAAAACTCATGATTTGGAGATCCAGAAAAGGAAGAATATAAAAGGTCAGAAGATGAAGGTTGTGGATCTTAATGCTGAGACTCACAAAGGCGAGGAAAAGATAAGTGAGAGGTCAAGAAGAAGGAACATTGTGGAAGAGTCAGATACTGATGATGTATCACATCCTGACACAGATACTGACGAGGATTCTGAGATTGATATGGATGATCCTCAAGTGGTTGAAATGGATGTAATGCTTATGAAAGGCTTTAGAATAATGAGGTTTATAAAACCACAGTGAAAAGGTGGTTTCAACAGAAGGTTCTCTGGTCAAGGCAAAGACAGGTTTATAAAGATTGATTTTCAGTCAACCAAGGAAAGGAAGTTTGACAAGACCAAGGTGACATGTTACAACTGTAATTAAAGGGGACATCTTGTTAGGAATATGTTGTGTACTTGATGATAAGTTAAATAAAACACCTTAGTAGATTTAATTTAGTGAATTTGTAGCTCTCGACGGATGATCACTACAACATCCGTTGAGAGAGTAGCTTATGTATTAATAAGTGTTGTAACACATTTCTGTATTCTACAATACCTTAAAGATCTAGAAGTTGTGGGATATTCAAAGTCATGTTGACTACTAGTTTGATATGCAAAATAGGTTGGCTCGTAATTTTGCATACGTGAATTAGAGTTAACTGCTATGGAAGACTTTCAACGGATGATTCTACAAGGTGTCGACGGATGACTCAGGTCACATTCAAAGGATGATCTAATGAAGCTTCGACGGGTGATTCAATGGATGATCCAATGAAGTTTCAATGAATGTTCTAATTCAAATTGTAGTTGATAGTGACTTGACAGTCACATGGGTTGATTACATGTAAATGGAATGTGGCAGCCTATTTACAGGTTTTAGAGAACAAAGAAGCATTTCCGTTTCCATGCTAACTTGAAGATATTCAAAGATGCTGGATAAAGAAATGAAGAAGCATGTAATTAGACTAAGAAACATTTTGTTTTATTTGTTTATCTTTTTATCATGTAACTTGGTGATATATAAACCAAGTGTAGCAAGTAGAAATAGTGTGATTGAATCAAGCTAGCAAACATTCAACTATAGAAATAGATAAAGCAAAATCTGTAAAGAATTTCTCTATAGTTTGTAGTTCTACTTATAAGTAGCTGTGTATAATCTTTGTATCGCAGAGTTATCAAATTTATATATATCTCTGGTGGAAAAGTTCAATCTACCAGAAAGTTTTTAAATACTTGTGTTTGATTATTTTGTGTTTAATTTCTTCAATATTTTCATTCCGCACTTTAGCTAAATCAAACACAATTATATATTCAAGGTAGAACAATTCTTAAATTCGAAAAGAAATCAGAATTACATTCAACCCCCCCCCCTTCTGTAACTCTTTGTTAGATTGTTTGGGAATAACACATCTAGCAAATGGGTGCCCCACGACAACTGGAAAGCTTTGGTCATAACAAACTCCAATAGAGACTGGATGGATTCATCAGGAACTAACAATGTGATGAATGTTATGCACTCATGACAACTCATGGAGAGGATGCCTCAAGAACCAATAAGGTACCTTTAGTTATATTTCCTCTTGATATTGATAATTTGTCTAAAGTGAAAACTTTCTTATACTCTTTACATGTTACTTCTAAAAGTAAGACTATTGAATGTGATAGTTTGATTGCTGATAATAAGAGGCTTAAAGAAAGAAATGATTTCTTAGAAGCTGAGTTAGTTTGCATGCATGAGAATGAAAAAGCATGTAAGAAGGCACAACATAATAAAACTCAGATAAACATCAAGTATGCCAGACTAGAGAAAGTTCTAGAAAAGGAAAGAGAGGTGTTTAAAACATGGATGACCTCAAGAAAGAAAGTTCATGATTTCATTAGTGATAAACACTGGAAGGAATGTCTAGGTTTTAAAAATTTGCTGATAGGAATATCAATAAATCCATCAATAACACTACTCCAGTTAAGTTTGTTGGAACTGATGAAAGAGGAGTTGAGTCTGTCTATAAATTTGGTTCTACTTCTAAGAACAATGCTGAAAAAAAGGTTGAACCTAGAATCCTGCTAAAAAGAAAGAAGATCCTAAAATGCAAGAAAAGAAAAGTAAAAATATAGGACTTCTCTCTAAGAGTCAGTTAGACAAGAAGATATGTGAGGTAACTTCTAAGGCTCCCAAACCTAGGTCTATGAGAGGTAGAAATGGAAAACAAGGAATAAACCAGGCAAATAACTATAAGTACATTCCTAATGCTACTAGAAAAGCTTGTTTTAACTGTGGTAATACTAATCATTGCTACTGACTGCAGGAAGCCTAAAAAGAAAGTTTCTAAAATTCTTGAGTCTGATATTAGTGGTAGATCAATACTATACAAACCAAAAAATCCTTGTTCTCATTGTGGTAGCAGTTGGCATTCTATTTACACTTATAAAGATTATCATAGTTTATATCACAACAATTATGATCCTTTTCCAATATTCAATAAAATTTTTGTTTTAAATAGAACTGCTAAACTGAATGTGCATACAACTTATAGAGTCAAAAATGTCAAGACAAATCCAGATGGAGTAAATCCTGATGGATCAAATCCTGACAAGAAGTCTGCTAATGTAAAAATACATAAGATGTCAAAAAGGACCCAACAAGTGTGGGTTCTTAAAAATTCTGACTGATTTCCATATTTTCGATTACAGGGAAGCAAGAAAAATATGCTTGTCTTGGACAGTGGTTGTTCAGCACATATGATTGGAACTAAATCCATGTTGTCAGAATATGAGGAGAAGGATGGCCTAATAGTTTCCTATGGAGATGGAAATGTAGGAAAAATACTGGGATATGGCAATATTATCATTGGAAATGTCATAATCTCGAAGTAGCTCGGGTATATGGACTGAAGCACAACTTGTTGAGCATTAGTCAATTTACTGACAGAAGTTTCTATATCATGTTCTATGATACGCACTGTGAAGTAGTTCATAAGATCACAAAGAAAATTGTTTTCAAAGCTTACAGACATGGAAACATTTACGAAGCCAAACTTTATTCAAATACCGATGGTCCTGAAACTTGTCTGGTAACCAAGGCATCAGTAGATGAAAGTTGGAATTAGCACACGAAGCTTTCTCATCTCAACTTCAATAATCTCAATTAACTGGTAAAGAAAGATTTAGTAAGAGGTCTACCTAACATGTACTTCTCCTATGATGGTTTGTGTGATGCATGTCAACAAGATAAGCAAAGAAGAACCTCTTTCAAAAGTAAGTCAAAATCATCCATCAAAAAAGCCATATCAAATGATGCATTTGGATCTCTTTAGTCATATGAATGTCATGTCAATTAACAAGAAAAGGTATACTCTAGTTGTTGTTGATGAATATACTATATTTACTTGGGTGTTTTTCTTGCACAGTAAGGATCAAACAGCTGAAATTCTCTTGGATCATCTGAGGCTGATTGAAAATAGCACAAAGTATAAAGTGCAAATTCTGAGGAGTGATAATGGGACAGAGTTCAAAAATATCAAGATGGATGAGATATGCCGATACAAGGGAATCTCTCAACAATTCTCATCTCCTGGAACACCTCAAGAAAATGGTGTTGTGTAAAGGAAAAATAGGACACTTATTGAAGCCGGTAGGACTATGCTAGTGGAAGCTAATCTACCAACCTACTTTTGGGCTGAAGCTATCAACACTCCCTGTTATATTTAAAATCTGACTCTGATTAACAGACATGGATTAACTCCTTATCAAATGATCAAGGAAAATAAGCCAAGCTTAAAGCATCTACATATCTTTGGATGTATGTGTTTTATTCTAATAACACATCCTCAAATGCTTGGAAAATTTGACTGAAAAGCTGATGAAAGCATTTTTGTTGGATATCCTTCATCAAAAGTGTACAAAGTATTCATTCTGAGAATGAGGACAATTTTCGAATCAATTCATGTTTCCTTTGATGACAAGAAGATCACTGGAATTGAAGAAGACTCGAATGAAGAACTTGTGTTTGCGAATAAAATACTCAAGTCAGGAGATCTTTTAAATTCTGATGAATTACCTGACTCTGATGACAAGTCAAATCCTGAAAATGAGTCAGATCCTGATGACGATTTTGACCCTAATTTAGTGTTAGTTCATGAAGATCCATATGTTGAGGGGGAGCAACATCCACAGACAGAAAGTGATGACTCTAGTAATTCAAATTCTGATGAATAAGATGAACCAGAAAATATAGGATCTACTGGAAATTTCTCAAATACAACAGATGATAGCTCATCAGGAGGTAATCATTCAACCAAAAATCAAAATCAATCTAGTGAACAGTCTTCAAACAGAAGTTCTTCTCAATCAGGAAAAGACAGCACTGATACAAGGGGAACTTCACATGGATGTGATAGCACAAGTGCAGGGGGCATCAGGAAATGAGACTGAACTACCAAAGGCTGTAAAATGGACAAAATATCATACACCTGATCTTATCATAGGAGATTCCTAAGGCTGGAGTCCAAACCAGAAGTGCAACTGAACATGAATGTCTTTATCACAACTTCCTTTCTAAGGAGGAACCAAAGAAAGTAGAAAAGGCACTCAAGGATGTTGATTGGATTCAAGCAATGCAGGAGGTGTTGAATGAGTTTGAAAAGAATCAAGTTTGGAAACTGGTTCGAAGGTCAAAGAACAAATCATTAGTTGGAACAAAATGGGTTTTTAGGAACAAGACAGATTCAGATGGCATAATAATTAGGAACAAATCTAGACTTGTTGCAAAGGGCTCTTCGCAACAAGAAGGTATTGAATATGATGAGACATTTGCTCATATGGCAAGACTGGAAGCTATTCAGATTTTCTTAGCATAGACTGCACACAAGAAATTCAAGGTCTTTCATATGGATGTCAAGAGTGCTTTTTTGAATGGAGAGTTAGAAGAAGAAGTATATGCTGAGTAACCACCTGGCTTCATTGATCCAAAATTTCCTGATCATGTGTACAGACTTGACAAAGCTTTATATGAACTCAAACAAGCACCAAGGGCCTGGTATGAAACACTTGCTAAATTTATGATTGAAAGTGGTTTCAAAAGAGGTACTATTGATAAAACTTTGTTTTACATAAATAAAGGTAGTGATCTGCTTTTGGTGCAAATTTATGTTGATGTTATTTTTGGGTCTACTAACAACAAGCTGTGCAAGAAGTTTTCTGGTCTTATGAAGTCAAGGTATCAAATAAGTATGATGGGAGAGTTGAGTTACGATCTTGGACTACAAGTTACACAAACTGATGAGGGAATTTTCATTAATCAGTCTAAGTATATAAAGAATTTATTGACTCGGTTCAATATGCAAGAAAGTTCAACTGCTGCAACTCCAATTGCCACTACTACAAAGTTAGATCCAGACCAAGGTACAAAAATTGATGTTGTTGTCTATCGAGGTATGATTGATTCATTGCTTTATCTAACTGCTAGTAGACCAGATATTATATATGCAACCTGCTTATGTGTAAGATTTCAGGACAAGCCCAGAGATTCTTATTTGATTGCTGTAAAGAGGATTTTAAGATACTCTCAGGAGAGGAACTATTTTACCACGAGAATTGTGGGTGTTTTTGTCTAATAAAATGCCTGACAAATATAATTTTCCAAATCCTGACGCTATGGAACATGGCACATCCAACCCTGATCCTGACCAAAGTGTCCATTTTTCTTCACTTAAATCGAAACACAATATTACATCTGGTTCTTCTCAAAAGGAATCAGTTGTAAAATCAAAGACAATAGCTAAGACTAATGTGTCTCAGAGACAATCAAGTCTAACGGTTGTTTCAAACTCACCTATATTTTTGGAGCAAAAAGGTGGAGTAAGAAAGAAAAGTGTTTCATCAGTAAAAAAATCAAGGATATTGCAGAAAGAAAGAAAAAGAAAATTAGAGCTGGTGTTAAGCTGGTTGATGAATCATCAAATGTAATATCCGGGATATATCGTGTAATTATTTTTGATATTATTATGTGTGCCCAGTATCTATTCTGTGAGTTAATTGTTAAGTGTTATCTGTACTTGAATATTCAAAAATAATATTAATTGAGTATTTTAATTTTTATATGTCCAAAATAAAATATAGATAATTATCATATCTTCCTAATTATTTTTATGTTGATTTATGGATTTATAAGAATCATATGAAATTTCTAAAATCTTTTTCCGGGTAATTAAAATCTATTTTATAAAAACGGGAACCAACCAACGTCAACCGTTGTTACATTTTTGGAACCCGAAACTCATCCGAGAACTCCTTCCTAACCTAATTGTAATATTCCGAGCATTTTTCATGTTTCGACTTTTTCGATCCAGCTTACGGTTTGTCCTGCACGGGTCCCGGTGCAACATTTTTGATACAATATTAGTTTCGGTAAATCAATAAAACCCGTATTTTTGATAAACGGGAGCTTTTTATTAAACTATCCCAATTATCACTTCGTAATACGTGTAACCAGGCGCTGAGACCAAGACCGCAGCACAAATTGTACTAATTTGGATAATTATCCCGAAAACCGATACCGTTTGGATCAGTTTTTACAGATAAACGTACTGTTTTATATCCGGAATGATCCAACGGGATACAAATTTTCCGTAATTATAAATAGCCTTTTACCGTATTTTATTTCGTATCAAAATAATTTGTAGATAGTTAATTATATAATTTTCAGAGAAAAACCCTAATTACATAAACTGTTCTAAGAATCAAACAGCAAAACGAAGGCGTTACCGATCTCTTTTTTAAAGCTTGAGTAACCAAAACGAAGGATTTGAGGTGTTCTATCAGATTCTGAGCTTTATTTCACTACAGAAATCAAGGGTATTTTTCTAAAAAATTATTTATTTTCGAATTTATTTTATTAAAAATATGAATTTTTGTTCGGATGATTGTTTGTATGATTTGATGATTGCACGTTGTAGAGCTTATTTTCCTGATGATTTTCATATGTCATACGTCTGATTTGGAGTTCAATAACATGTTCAAATTTGAGTTTAATTTTCGAATTTCAAAATTAGGGTTTATAACCCGTATGAATGTTTTCAATTGAAATTTGGGGGTTTTTGATTCAGGGGTTATTAGCTGTTGATTTATAGTGGGTTGTGTTCCTTATAAAATTTGCAATCGATTGATATATAGCTCGTTAACAGAGGATGCTTGAATCGAAGGGAGTTGTGTTTTAAAGATTTGCGATGTTCGCCGGAAACCGGCGATGTTCTTGGCCAATTTCCGGCCAGAACAGGGATGATTAGAATGTTTTGAATGCATGAACAAGTTCCTGGTGTTGTGTAGTGTTAATCTGGAGGTGTTGGTGGGGTGAGGACGCCGGGATCGTCTTCTCCGGCCACTCCCGATTTTCCGGCGACTGGACTGCAAAATTGCAGTTTGGTCCCTGCAGTTTTGAAAACGATGCAGTTTGGTCCCTGTAGTTTCCAGACTTTGCAAAAATTGGATTCCTGTTTATAAAATGTTTAAAAATCATATTTCCTATTTATTTTTATTATAAAAATTCATTTTTAATTTCTGAAAATTCTAAAAATTATTATTTTAATTCCGAAAATTATTTTTAATTCACAAATAAATCTGAATTAATTAGTTAATTAATTTCAGTTAATTTTTAATTGATTAATTAGTCAATTAATTTGAAAATTAATTGATTAATTGATTTAATTAATTATTGATTGATTTTAATTAGTTATTTAATTAGATTTAATTATTTAAAAATGATTTAAAAATTCTGAAAAATAGTTTCGAGCTTTAAAATATTATTCTAAATTATTTCCAAGGCTCGATAATTATTCTAAAATTATTTCGGAGCCAGAATGGGCCAACCGAACCCTGTTTATTAACCCGAAATTGATCCAACGACCCGTTTTAATTCCCAAAAATGTTTTAAAAATCATTTTAAATACCCGAAAGCATATTTATGACCCGAGACTTCTTTATAGATGATATGTCATTGATTACGTGATGTATTATGTGTTATATGTGACCTGTTGTTTGATTATCGGTCTATATATTCGGTGTTTACTTGGTTATTGCATAGATTTCAATCCGTTAATCGGATTTGGGTAAAACGAAGGGTAGATAGAAGTATGTGTTGAATAGAATCCTGTGAGTTGATGATTAATAGATGCTTATGATATGTGAGCAGAAGAGGCAAGGTGTAGAAAAGGGAAACAGGTAGTTGAGGAGTAAGACGATTGTGATTGAAAGCAAGTGCAGGATAGTAAGCTAATATCAGGCAAGTGTTCTGAACTTTCTCGAGATATTGTAATTCTTGATAGTCTTGTTGACATTGCAAGTGCTTTGAAGCATGGAAACCTAAATCCTGATTTCAGTTATTGTTCTTGAGCTATGAACCATATTCTTTCTAAGCCATTGATTATTGTATACCCAAACACGAACCACAAATCTACGATACTACTCCACAAATACATACAAACTAAATACCAGACACTGAACTGAAGTATTATATACTCAATCCATTATATCTTATGCTTTGAAAGACCAAATCCTTGAAACCCTGAAACGTTGTTTCCTTTGTTATCCAATTCTTTCATTACCCAGCATTCAAGCTTTGAAAGTACCTTGTTGATCCTTACAAGGATTGAAACCCTTTCATTGTTAAACATTTATTGTTGTTAATGATTTCGGTTATTGTTTATTATTGCATATTCTGTTATTATGTTAGAATTGGATTGTTTTTATAAAATTGTGGACCAGATTCGTGGTCAGACCATATAATGGTCAAGTTAGGCCAATGTGTGCCTTGGATCCAGTAGTTAGAGCAATGTTGTGTGCCTTGCTCGGGGTTAGTGCGTGACTGATCAGCAGCCTAACCTTGGTTTTAAATTAAAAGTATAATATCCAATTCTAAATCATAATCCATTGTTCACTTGATATCATAACCATATTCACCTGATGATCATTATTCTCAGTTTTGTCATTGTGGCTTGCTCAGCTAGTTAGCTCATTTGTGCGATGTTGTTTATATTCTTTCCAGTTAAAAAGGAACCAGTTGGTAAAGAGGATCCCCAGTCCAGCGCGAGAGCTAGGGGTTCAGGTTGAGAAAGCTGAGCTAGTAGGCTTCTTTTGGAATAAATTAAGTTTGCAAAAGTTTGTAATAATGTTTAATACTCAGTTTGAATTTGAAATAGTTGGGATTTGAACGGTTTGTAATATATTAGTGTGTTTGGCTTGTGTGCATACTTTAACCTGTTGCGGTCCATGGTGGTTGGTAAGTAGGGTCATTGCATATATTATTATTATCTTTATTATTGTTATAAGCAGGTTATAATTAAGGTGTGTGTGTGGACCCCAAACTTCTGACTCGGGTTTGGAGGGCGCCACAGGTTTGGTATCAGAGCTACAGGTTATAAGTCACTGACACAAGCCTAGGTTAACGGGAATGGGTAGAGGGTTAGGATTAGAAGTAAGGCATAGGATGATAGAACGTTGAGAGGTTGAGTGTTTCGGTATATCAGGTATTAGTGTAAATTACGTTATGGTACGAGATTCTTATATTACGATATGATTTCAGATAGCAGAGATGGCCGACTCTTTTATTCCCGTATCAGCTGATCACCCAGAGCCTTCAGTTGGAGCACCAGCATCGGATCCACGTCCTGTTATTCCACCAGCATTGGCTATTCTACCTCCACCGGTGTTGCAGCCCGTACCATTGCAGGCTATTCCACCTCCAGGCATGAGGCCACCTTTCAGAGGACCCCCACCAGATGATTCAGATTCCACTGGGCATTCAGTAGCGAGTGCCCCATTCCAGTCTATATTGCCCCCAGTTCCTTATTACCGGTATGAGGCTCTTCTATTGGAGCGTGATTCCTTGTTGGCTCAGATTAGAGAGTTACAGCATATCATCAGGACTAGAGATGTTAATCGTGGTGTGAGGGAGCTTCGAGAGGAGATTCATGTGACACGGAGGGTTCTTGAGGCTAGGTTACATGGAGCTACACTACCTGGCAGAGGCCCTGATGCACTGCTGGGTTGGGCTACTGAGGTGATGGAGGACTTTGAGAGGCTGGCAGGACCAGAGTTTCCTTGGAGCTGAGTTAGAGACTTTGAGATGGAGATGTTGAGCAGTGTTGTTATGATTATGTAGTATGGACAATAGTGTGAAGTGTGTATTAGAAGACTTTTGAGTTGTATTTATAGACTAGCGATGCTGACTAGTGAGTAGGTTGTTGTACCCTTTTTGCTTTTACTTTCGAGGCGTCTTTACGCTTGTACTACCCTAAAACTTTTGATCTATATATATCAGTACCTTTTTCCTTTCCAACACTGTCATTTACTTTATCGCACCTGTTTTACTTTACCTTATTTATTGCACCAGTATACCCTGTGATACCATGTGCCCTGTTTTCCATAACTGTTTATATTCTGTAAAGAAGCATGCAATTTACTTAGTTACAACTGTTTTCAAAAAGAGATATTTCTATTTTACAAAACTTTTCTTTTATACAAAGATTTGATTCAAAAGCTAAATAAATTGATTGATTCTTTACAGAAAATGCCTCCCAGAAGAAATACCCGCACCAACACCCAGAATGAAGAAACCAATAACAACAACAATAACAACCAAAATGATATAAACCAGAATGTGAACCCAGGACCCATGGACCCAGCAATAGCCCAAATTCTTCAAATCTTGGCTCAACAAATAGTTCACCTGGCACAACAACAGCAAAGACAGACCAATCCCCAGGTAACTTTTAAAACTTTTCAGGCAGTAAACCCACCAGAATTCAAGGGTTCCTTAGAGCTAATTGAAGCAAATGTGTGGTTAAAGGAAATAGAGAAGGCTTTTGCCTTGGTAAAAGTGAAAGAGGAGTAGAAGGTTGAATTTGCAAGTTACTATCTGAAGAATGAGGCCACCTATTGGTGGGAGATGGTGAAGACATTGGAAAGCACAGATGTTATTACTTGGGAAAGGTTTAAGTAATTGTTTTTAGAAAAGTATTTTCCTCAGTTTGTTCAGGATCAAATGGAGCTAAAGTTTTTAGAATTAAAGCAAGGGAACATGTCGGTAACAGATTATGAGGGGAAGTTTAAGGAATTGTCAAGGTATGTGCCGTCGTATGTTGATACTGATAGAAAGAAAGCTAAGAGATTCCAGCAAGGCTTGAAGCCATGGATCAGAGGGAAGGTAGCTATTTTTGAATTGGATACCTATGCCGGGGTTGTACAGAAAGCTATGATCGCAAAGACAGAGAGTGAGATGTTCCAGAAAGAAAAGGAAAGCAAGAAAAGGAAAGTTGAGGGAAGTGAGGGTCAGTCACAAACAGGGAAGTTTCCAAATTTTAAGAAGGGCAAGTTTCAGCCAGGGAGAAATTTTAATTTCAGGAGACAAAATACAGGAGACGGTGGCCAGGGCAATCGTCCAGCTAATGTGAATCAGCCGAATCAGTTGAGATTAACTTTTCCAGATTGTCAAGTATGTGGAAAGAAGCATAGAGGAGTTTGTAACAAGTTGAATGTGGTATGTTTTAAATGCAACCAGAAAGGGCACTACTCGAGAGAGTGCCGAAATCAGCCAGCAAGAGAGCCAGCGAATAAGGATCAGCCTATCCGGAATCCAGCAGTGAAGGTTCCAGCCATTGGATTTACATGCTTTAAATGTGGGAAGCCAGGACATATGTCCAGGGATTGCAAGACACCATCCCCAGTCAATAATGCATTAAGGATTATGGGATCTACCCCAACAGTGAATGAGACTCCGAGGGCTAGAGTTTTTGACATGTCGGTGAAGGATGCGATCCAGGATACAGATGTCGTGGCAGGTACGCTTAATATGAATTCTTTATGTGCCAAAGTGTTAATAGATTCGGGAGCAACTCGATCGTTTGTTTCACAAGATTTTGTTAGTAAGTTAAATTGTCCAGTTGGGTATTTAAATGAAATAATGACTGTGGAATTAGCAAATCAAGAACGTGTAACTGTTAATCAAGTTTGTGGGAATTGTGAGATTGAGATTTCTGGTAGTAAGTTTTGTGTAGATTTGATACCGTTTAAGTTAGGAGAATTTGACGTTATATTAGGAATGGATTGGTTATCTAAGCATGATGCTCAGATAGATTGTCGAAATAAGAAAGTAATGGTGAAAACGCCAGACGAAAGAATAGTAACGTTCAAGGGACAGAAGCAGGTAAAGAAGTTCATAACGATGATTCAAGCCAAGAAGTTACTACGACAAGGATGTGAGCATTTCATAGCATATGTTATTGACAGAAGTCAGAAGCCAGCAAAACTTGAAGATATTCCAGTTGTAAATGAATTTCTAGATGTATTTCCCGACGAATTGCCAGGACTTCCTCCAGATAGAGAAATTGAATTTGCGATCGACTTAGCACCTGGAACAGAACCAGTATCCAAAGCCCCGTACAGAATGGCGCCTGTTGAGATGAAAGAGCTAGAAAAGCAATTGCAGGAATTGTTAGAGAAAGGAGTAATCAGACCCAGTGTATCCCCGTGGGGAGCCCCGGTATTATTTGTCAAGAAGAAAGATGGAAGCATGAGACTGTGCATCGACTATAGGGAGCTCAACAAGTTGACAATCAAGAATAAGTATCCGTTACCCAGAATTGATGATTTGTTTGACCAATTGAAGGGAGCCAAGTATTTTTCCAAGATCGATTTAAGATCGGGATATCATCAACTGAAGATCAAACCAGAAGATATACCAAAGACAACTTTCAGAACAAGGTATGGACATTACGAGTTTTTAGTGATGTCTTTTGGATTGACCAATGCCCCAGCAGCGTTTATGGACCTGATGAACAGAATTTTCAAGGAATATTTGGACAAGTTCGTTATAGTATTTATACACGATATTTTGATCTATTCAAAAACGGAGGAGGATCATGCGGAACATTTAAGGACAACTTTGGAGATTTTAAAGAAAAAGAAGTTATATGCTAAATTGTCGAAGTGTGAGTTTTAGCTACAAGAAGTTCAGTTCTTAGGACACATAGTCAGTAACGAAGGGATTAAAGTGGACCCGGCAAAGATCGAAGCAATTACGAATTGGGAAAGACCGAGAACACCCACTGAGGTAAGAAGTTTCTTGGGATTGGCAGGATATTATCGACGATTCGTTCAGAATTTCTCAAGGATTGCCAAACCATTAACAAAGCTTACATGAAAGAATGAAAAGTTTATATGGAATAACAAGTGCGAAGAAAGTTTTCAGGAATTGAAGCGGAGATTAATCACAACACTTGTGTTGTCACTTCCAGATGATCAAGAGAATTTCGTAATTTATAGCGATGCTTCCTACAAAGGATTAGGATGTGTTCTTATGCAGCACGACAAGGTGATTGCGTATGCGTCAAGGCAATTGAAACCACACGAACAAAAGTATCCTACTCATGACTTGGAGCTAGCAGCTATAGTTTTTGCTTTGAAGATTTGGAGACATTATTTGTATGGAGAAAAGTGTGAGATTTTCACGGATCACAAAAGTTTGAAATATATATTTACCCAGAAGGAACTTAATATGAGGCAAAGGAGATGGTTAGAATTGATCAAGGATTATGATTGCTCGATTAATTATCATCCCGGTAAGGCGAACGTGGTGGTAGACGCATTAAGTCGGAAGGAAAAGTTAAATGAGTTATCAGTACCTGAAGATATATATAA
Organism: Apium graveolens; assembly: GCF_009905375.1. Classification (NCBI taxonomy): domain Eukaryota; kingdom Viridiplantae; phylum Streptophyta; class Magnoliopsida; order Apiales; family Apiaceae; genus Apium; species Apium graveolens. Next base: position 30,399,608 of record NC_133656.1, on the reverse strand, counting down.
GGAATTTCAGAAATTGGAATTGGAAATTAGAGTTTGCGAACCTGAGGAAGCGAAAGTGTACAGTATGATTTTCCAACCGGAGTTATTGGAGAAAATAAAGAAATGCCAGAAAGAGGTAATGGATAAAGATATAAATAGTTTGGTAGGTGAGGAATTATGCACGCAACAAGATGATCAAGGTATTCTTAGATTTTCTTCAAGAATTTGGATTCCACCAGTAACGGAGCTGAAAAATGAAATTTTACAAGAAGCACATAGTTCAAGATATTCCATCCATCCAGGGAGTACCAAAATGTACAGAGATTTAAAGAAGAATTATTGGTGGCCAAATATGAAAAGGGTAATTGCGGAATGGGTTAGCAAATGCTATACCTGTCAGAAAGTTAAAGCGGAGCATCAGAGACCAAGTGGATTGCTACAGCCATTGGAGATTCCAGAGTGGAAGTGGGAACATATTGCCATGGATTTCATAGTTGGATTACCAAGGACAAGGGCTAATCATGATGCCATTTGGGTTATAGTAGATAGACTTACCAAGTCAGCTCATTTTCTGCCTATAAATGAAAGATTTTCGCTCGATAAGTTAGTTCATATGTACTTGAAAGAAATTGTAGTTTGTCATGGAGTTCCAGTGTCTATTATATCTGATCGAGATCCAAGATTTAATTCAATATTTTAGAAGAGTTTTCAAGAATGTTTGGGAATAAGATTAAATATGAGTACGGCCTATCACCCCCAAACGGATGGTCAAAGTGAAAGAACGATCCAGACAATCGAGGACATGCTACGTGTTTGTGCTATTGATTTCAAAGGAAGTTGGGACGAGCATTTACCCCTAGTAGAGTTTGCTTATAACAACAGTTATCACGCCAATATTGGGATGCCACCTTATGAAGCCTTTATGGACGCAAATGTAGATCTCCAGTATATTGGGACGAAGTAGGAGAACGCAAAATACTCGGACCTGAATTGGTGCAACAGACAAAGGAAGTTGTTGAAATTATCCAGAAAAGATTAATAGCTGCACAAGATCGTCAAAGGAAATATGCGGACCAGTCAAGAAAAGACATGGAATTTGAATAAGGAAGCTTGGTATTACTGAAATTATCACCATGGAAAGGACTAACGAGGTTTGGAAAGAAAGGGAAGCTAAGCCCAAGATATGTCGGACCTTTTGAGATCCTAAAGCGTGTTGGAAAAGTAGCTTACGAATTGGCGTTATGTAACACCCCCAAATCCGGGGTCGGGGATCCGGGTTGTCACGAGTTCCATTTCCCTTAATAACACCCAATCTTAATAAATAATCAACTACTCTGTACTGTGACCCCACAATAAACACACACACCACAAGTTATAGTCTCAGAGATGAACACTCAAAAAATAACACAAGTCCTTATATTCCACAATTATAAACCGTTACACCTTAAAAAGGTTCTGAATAAATTTACATATTCCTTGCCATTATTACAATTCATATTATACATAAGTCTGGTTCATCAATAGTTGAAAACCTAGCCTATTGGTAGCTCCTACCTCAGCTACGGCGGCATCAACGCTTTCAGAAGACTGCAGAACGTTTTCTAACCGCTTGCGAATCGGGAGCTTGGTCCTGTTCATCTTTTCTATCTGTTGTTGTGTGATGAAAGAAGAAAGCAAGGGTGAGCAGCAAGCCCACCAAAATAATATGTATAATGATTAACAATATATGAGCCTTCTCATAGTACTCATGAAAGTCTTGGTCAAAAGAAATGAACTAAGTTTGATATCTTAATGCGATGAAGTCGCAAAATATTCAGTATATATATATATATATATATATATATATATATACTTTTTAAAATCTTGGAAGTCCTCTTCCATGCATAATATACACAGAGTTCCAGTTTATAATTGTATAAAAATATCGTTGCAAGGTGATCTCATATATCTACCCTTGTCTCAACGTTTTTCTGAAAATCTTTGATATGCATAAGATAATCATTAACTAGATATAAGTTGAAAATATGAAGTTACAAGATACCCCAATATACTTATATCTTTTCCAAATATTACTTGAACTACCACCGTTCAAGTTATAATCAGTTCAAAAGTTCATCACATAGATGAGACTACAAGACAAGATTTGAATAGATTCAATCTTTGAATATCATTATAAATAATGAAGTTACGAGATACTTCATTAAATCCCGATATATATACACCTATATATATACATTTCATACACTCCTTGAAAACCTCTGTTATGAAAATTATAAACAGAGTTGCAATATCCAATGAATTTGGAAAGGAGAAAACCTTGGCATAAACCTGATATCTTGCTGATCAGGCAAAGATACCAATAAGTAACATTTTCTACTAGTAGATGGACGAATTCCCCACTGGTCATCACCCTGGCCGCAATAGGACCTTATGCTGGACTGCCACTCAGCCACTTACGCATTTGATGGACTCCTACTGAGCCACTTACACTTTCATGGACGCCCACTGAGCCCATGTTGCTTATGCCGACTCAAATAGATGAACTTACTTCCCGAACGATGGGCAAGTAATCAAGATGTTTTCTCAAAACAGCAACCTCGTTGCGAATGTAAAATACACAACTGAGCCGGATCCCTCAAGTTTTGAACGAGTATTTAAATCCCCTTTAAAAGGAAGATCTTAAATATAAAAATGAGTTTTGGGATCCGCTCAAACTTTTAAAAATCATTTTGAAGACTCGAAAATACTTTAAAGAGTGTTTGGAGTAATGCTGATTTAATGAAATAAATCAGTCCCAATATATTAGAAAATATCTGAATATTATTATTTAAATAATATTCCCATAAAGAATAATCTTCATAAAAAATAATTGAAGTAGAAGTTTTAAAACTTATACTTGAAATGAGTATTAAATAACCAAAGATATACTTATATGAAAGTACTATCTTTATTTGAATTATCAAAGATAAGTTTGATTATCGACACCTTATTCTTTAATAAAATAAAGAACATATCTCAGCAAATAATCGGAGTCATAGATCCTCAAATGAATATTCAAATAATATTCATTAAATAATATAAACTGAGTCATAAGCCCTCGAATGAATATTCAAATAATATTCAATAAATAATATAAAAGAGTCATAAGCCCTCGAATGAATATTCAAATAATATTCAAATAATAAAATAAAAGGAGTCATAAGTCCTCGAATGAATATTCAAAATAATATTCATTTAATAAAATAAAGAAGTCATAAGCCCTCGAATGAATATTCGTAATAATATTCATTAAATAAAATAAAGGAGTCATAAGCCCTCGAATGAATATTCGTAATAATATTCATTAAATAAAATAAAGTTATCGAATAAACCTTATTCGATTAATAGTTTTAAAAACTATATCAATATATATATATAAATATATATTATACTCGGGAGCCTCGCCTCCCGGTTTTAGAAAAAGTTCACCTTTTGATCCCCTATACTAAGGGTATACGCAAATACCGCTTATCTCTAGCATAGGTATTATGCAACGAATAAGCATTTGAACCAACAGATATATAAATCAAGAATACGAAACAGGTATGCATATATACCATATCACATGCTACAATATATCGCAAGAATTTGCTAATAACAAATATGCATTTATCACAAGATCATGCATATACACATATACATCACAACAACAGTATAACGGGTAGAAAACTTGCCTGAGCGAGTGGGGGTTACAAATGGCTCGGGACGAGTCTGGTAACCTATAAACAACATATAAGTTGGAATTAAACCGAAGTCACTTGTAAATCTATACTTTAACCAAATTAGACTCTAACACTCACTTTGCGCTTACTGATTCTCTTAAGTCGCTCGAGTACCCTCGGCTCCACTATTTTTAATAAATTAACCATTACGAGTTTTAAGGAGATTCCTTCGCGAGTGTCTTACCAACTGCCTATTACACTTTACATAAATGTTTCATACTCCAATTAGTCATTTAAGGTCTTTAACCTATGTTTCAAAGTAAGGCGAGGGGTAATGTTTCATTCGCGAAACGTCGTTACTTAAAATGGCCGTTTCTCCTAAACCGTACATCGGAATCAAACGAACCACATATCAAAACGAAGCTCGTAACATGAACTATCTTCTACATGGCAATGGTCAAAACCTAGCAGGGAGTTCTCGGGTCCTAATGTTATGAACAAAAGCAGTCTAAAGTAAATCGGACATTACGACGGCTATGTTTACGCGATTCCAAATTTTTTACCATTCTAAATCATATCAATCCAACTACCAATCAACAACAAATCAAGATACACATCAATGCTACTGATTTCAGTCATAATAAGCTCAAGGATCTCAATCCAATCATATATTATAACATCTCCAAATTCAACTAAACTACTTAACAATTAAGCTCGAATCATGCTTATCATTCAAATTACTACTCATCCATCCAAACCATCTCCAAACTTCAACATTCAAACTTATTCCTAAAGGGTGTGAAGATTTATACCTTTCTTAGAGGGTGGAAAGTTACTAGGAAGCCTTATGGAGCCTCCTACAAGCTTTATCTTTCCAAAGAAATCAAGAACACAAAGTTAGGCTTTGAAGTTTCTAAAATCCGATTTAAAGAACTGTAAAAATGAGGGTGTTACCATGCTTATTTGGATGAGACTTGTGAACAAGAGTTGTAGGCCATCTCAATACCTTTCCAACGAGCTATAGAACACAACATTTGAGTGAGAAATGAAGGAGATACAGCAGTTTTAATATGCTGGTTCTGTTTTGGCCGAGAGCAATGAAAATGGGGGAGAAAAAAGCTTGCTTGTGTTGACTTATTTTGTGGTGTAAATGGAATGGTAGGTGGATATTTGTTTGGCTAACTCTTGGTTAGTTAGTGGAAAGTGATGTAAGCAAGCCTATGTCACCACTTGCATCACTCTTGCCACTTGTCCTCTTCTTATGGTGGAAGCTTTTCATTAAGCTTAATCCTTGTTAATTAGGTGCTTTAATACTTGTATTATCCTTGCTAATCCCCTAGCTACTTGCCCAAGCTTGATCCTTAGTCGTTTAATTGCTTTACGACTCGTTTATTATTCATTCTCGTTGATCGTTTGAGGGATCATATCCGGGATCTTATTACTTAGGTTCCCCTAAACCTTTCTCAATATTTTATATTCCTTTTATGATCCTCTCTTATAACCCTTGAATTTAAATCCTTTTAATCATGTTACCTTATACTCAATTCTTTCGGTATCTGGTGGATTTTCGGGAAAAATCAAAGTGTCCGGATCCGAATTCTAATGACCTTTACATACACTCATTTAATTTATGGAATACTAATACGATCTTAGAATTTCCATAACAGTACTCCTATATAACGTGGTCTGATAATTTTCCTTAATCAGCATTGTCAGCAGAAGTTACTATTCATCCGTGTTTTAAAAATTCCAAAAATTGGGGTTATTACAGTCTCCCCTCCTTAAAAGGATTCCGTCCCGGAATCAGATAGAAAACCGTTGGGGATACTTTTCTAGCATTGCACTTTCTAACTCCCAAGTCAATTTTTCCCACATGGTGGTTCTACCACCAAACTTGGTCTAGTTTGATAACCCTACTCCTAAGCACTTAATCCCTTTCCAATTATAACCCTTCCTGGTTGCTCCATATAGGTTACGCCTGGTTGCATGTCTATGCGCTCATATGCCCTTATTTGTCTGGCATCCGGATTACACTTCCTTAACATTGATATGTGAAACACGTTATGAACTTGCTACAGGTTCGGGGATAGGGCTAGCTCATATGCTAACTTCCCAATACGTCTTAATATCTCCAAGGGTCCAACAAATCGTGGACTTAGCTTTTCTTTCTTTCCGAACCTAATCAATCCTTTCCAAGGATTTCCAAGGGGATATCTTTCACAACACTAGGTCCCCTACTTCATACTCCTTGTCCTTTCATTGTCAAATCAGCATACTTTTTATGTCCATCTTGGGCTACTACCAGTCGTCTTCTGATTAGATCTATTATATCCTTGGTCCTTTGGACCACTGCTGGTCCGAGCATCTTGCGCTCTACAACTTCATCCTAACATAAGGGAGATCGACATTGTCTTCCCTCAAGGATCTCATAAGGCGACATCTCGATAATGACATATGATCTATTGTCGTAAGAAAACTCAATCCGTGTTAAGTGATCATTCCAATTTCTTTCAAGTCTATTGCACAGAATTTCATCATAGCTTCTAGCACTATAGATTTTGCTTCTCAATACCCATTCTTTTCCAGTTCGTAATCGTTACTATCTTCCGTACATGATACTATTCTAGATATACCTTTACTCGCTAGAGTTTTATAACCTCTTAATAATCGCGTCAACCTTAGTATCACGGACGCGTTAGAATCGGAATACCATCTTACTTGGTACCACTTCATCTCTAGCTGCCTCCATCTTTGAAAGCTTGGTCCTTCGTATAAAAGTAAAAGAATTTATTGAGAGATCACTATGATCATGAACACTTGTTCTATTGCATAGTTAGTACAGAAGGTGGCCAGCCTTTAGTACTTGACAAGCAATTAAACAATAGATGGTATCCTACTCAGCTTCTATCACACAGATAGATAGTCATTCGGCAATACCTCCCCTTCTGGAAGGGTTGTTCTTCTCAGTTTATATGAAATGAAAAGAAGAGAAAAGAACGAACTGAAGAGAATTGTATATTCGTAAAAAAAATATTTATTGCCATAAAATATCTGGCTTGGAATCTACCTCTGAACTATAGAGGTTTGTCATAGGAGAACAAAACATATATGTATTTATATCAATATCAAGTATTATAGCATCGTATTTCACATGCCTAAATATTTTTGCTATTCCGTCCATCATTCTATGGACCCATGCTCTTCCTCGAGCTTATACACAATCACCTTTGAAACTCCCTCGACATCGAAAATCGAATCTGGGATCTCATTCTAGACATCATCGTTACTAGAATTCTATGCTTGCACCGCAATCTTCTTCGTATAGTAATACGACTCTCTATTCCTAAGAAGGAATAAATATTCAATAGGTAAATAATCGACCTAGTTTTTCTATCAAAGATAACTTATACGTCAACATGATAAGATTAGTGGTACTCAATCTCAACATCCATTCCAATACAACTCTCACGGTTGTAATCAGCTCATTACTCGCAGAATCATTGCTGCATTACTATGGTCCACCACTGACCTACTGTCGTCATTCACTTTCCATGAAATCTTAATATCTAGCCATACGGAGTCCATACATGTAGTATAGAATTCTTCTAAGGAGTTAACATAATCACCATTCATAATTCATGAAGAACACTCCTGATCCTGACATACATACATGACATGAAGCATATAAAATTGCAGAAGAGTTTCAATCAAAGCACGGATAGCAGGTTAATACCATTCTTAATCATATGCCTTCAATAGAAGACTTAACTCAAAGGTTTGTTTGGTCCTTTTTGAAATATGGTCCTCGTTTATTCTCAAGATAGGACCTTCTAAGATAGATAGCCCGCTAATGGCGATTACACGAATTAAACCTTTACCCAACTACTATTACGGTTGAGTATTGCACAGTCATCAGAAGGAATGTCAATCTTCCAAACCATAATACAACCTTCACAGCTTTAACCATCATCACTGTATTCCTTTGGCACAAGCGCCTATAATTATCCTCTTACCTTTAAAGTGTCGGCCACCTCTTTGGCCTTTCCTGATAGTAAAATTTCCTTACAGTCAATGTCATTTTAACCACCTCCAAATAAATTTTCTACCTTATTTCAATCACTGATTTTGTGAAGATGTTTTCCTTAAAATCTGATGAGTAAAAAAAAAATATCACCATTTTTCCATAAGTTATTGCCTCAGTCTTTAGAGGTTAATCACTGTCACGACGGACTCTCAATCATACTTAGAACATCTTTTATCCTAGGCCCTAATTGCCCCGAACAATTTCGACCTTTACTGGTTCGATCCATACTTTCTCGTGGTTTAACACGTGCCCCACTTGGCATCATTATAATTACGTCATATTTCCTTTATCAACATTTCTATTCTTGAGAATTTTGAATATTACCTTTCTCCTTATAAAACCTCTAAGGTTATCCTTGAATCGTTCCTCCTGTATTCCCTAGATACAGGGCATATCAAGATACCATTTATTAATACCAGAATCATTGTCTATATACTTCTGAAGAATTTCTCCACTGATTCTTAAAGGTTGTTATTACCTTAATCCTTTCCAATTCATACTGTCAAAACTCATACTATCCCTATTAAGGGTGAAATGCCAACCTTTATGCATTCCCCTAGGATTTATTTTAAGTTACCGATGTTCTATCCTTAATTCCACCTTTAAAAGGTACATGCATCCTTTCATGGATAATCAAGTCATATATCCCTGATAAGGGTGTCTTATTTAACCATTCCCACCTCGATAGTATATGCTGAATTTCACAATAACATCTGTATTCAAAATGAGGTCAATCAATATGGCCTCCAAAAGATAACAACGGTTATCCGCTTTTATTGCCTAAATTGGGTAACGATAACAAGGATGTTCTGGAAGATATTGGTCGTGTTCAACGTGAACTTCTTCTTAATAATTCCTTATTTACTTTTGTTGTTTATCTCAACAGTCATCTCAATGTTGGGATATCTTTCATACCTGGCGTCTCCCTTTTTGGGTATCAAGCCACCGGTCTTACACTTCATATTCTTGAAGGTCACTTCCTTCATCCAATTTTCCTAATTTCTTACTTTCTTGACTCCTCAGTCCATCCGCGTTTCCTTATTAATCAATCGATCTATCTCAAAGTTTCATCGAATACTGTCAACTTCAAGGGAATTAACTATATGTATCGCTTACGCCTTCAAACCTTGAATTTATCTCATGATCAGTCACCATCGCGCTGATGATGACACACTTCTCTATATTTATTGCAAGGGTTTCTTAGGGTTTCCCATACATAACTCCCTTATCACTTCTCAACTCTATTTCCTTTATATCCCTTTATACTCCTTCCCTTTTCAGTCTTTTATTTTCATTTCCATTACAACCATTACATGAACCAACACAACATAAGCATTGATTTCAAACATCCCGTCATTCTGGATTCGTGTCCTCAGAATGAATCTTGACAACTTTTACAACTTAGATTCATAATTCATCATACTCGTCCGCTTTTGTTCTGGCTCTAAAGCTTTTACACTACCTTCATAACCTTGGGAAGTACTTTCCCGAAAACAATTGTCTAAACTTTAATCAGTTTATTATAACCTCTGTCTCTGTGCCTTTCTTGGCCTTTCACCAACGGGTGGCCTCTCTCTTACGGGGGTAAGTGACAAAAACAGTCTTTTGTGCTTCGTCAATCATTTAGAATCTCAAATAATTCCTATATTTCCTTTAGTCAGGCTCTTTCCTCGACTGGGTCAAACTATTCCTTGGAATTCTGAGAGCTTAGCGACTTAAAGGTCATGAAAGGATTTCCTACCGCATTGTTTCCTTAAGGTGGTGGTTGGGAATAAAAGTATAAGTTCTGTTTAGACAGGTCCATGAATTTCCATATAGGAGTACCGTCTCGGGTCTCCTTATCTTGCTCGACTTCTATTTTCTCAATATGAAATGTTTCATCCTTCTCCCATACTTGGGGTTATCTTATACGTTAAAATCCTCATTTTCCACTTCATTATGTTATGGGTTCCTTCTATCTTGATGGCATCCTCCCTGACTATCACATTCAGGGTTTGCCCTAAATCTTATTCCTTGAACTATGACTTTCATCTAGGATCTCATCTTTAAGCTCTTAAACATTTGGAACCCAAATTCTATAGGAATACCTCATTATTCCCTTATCATCTTTCTCGGTATTAATCTCATATCTATTTTTTGGCTCTCTGCCTTCATTCATCACTTTTTCTGGCACAATATGTTCTTTTCCAATAATTCGGTCTGTCTTGCAATCTCAAACAGCTTTTCGGTACCGGCTCCGGTTACCTTCACTTCTATTTCCATTTTCTCAAAATCTCTTATAAACTCTCTCAAAGACATTATCATCTTGAGTCTCTCCTTTTTACTAAGGGCATCAGCCACCACATTGGCTTTCCCCGAATGATAAAGAATCTCATAATCGTAATCCTTGATTATCTCTAACCACCTCATTTGGCACATGTTGAGCTCTTTCTGCGTGAAAATGCACTAGAGCACTTATGGCTTGTATAAATCTCATACTTCTCTCCATACAAGTAGTGCCTCCAATATTTAGGGCAAAACTATTGCCACGAGCCCAAGCTCATGGGTGGGGATATCGAATTTTATATTCCCTTAATTGTCTTGATACGTACGCGATTACCTTGTTGTGCTGTATAAGAAGCACCCCAATTCCTTATGCGAAGCGTCACTACACATCACAAAATCTCCTTTTTCATCCGGCAACGCCATCATAGGGGTCGTCACCAATCTTTGCTTCATTTCTTGAAAGTTGTTCTCGTATTTCTCTATCCATTCAAACTTCTCAGTCTTACAAGTAAGCCACGTTAAAGGGGGCTACTATCTTTACAAACTTGAACTAACCTCCGATAGTGACCGACCAATTCTACTTCTGGTAGTCGACCTAACCATGGTCATCAATTCATCAGTGGTCCTTTATTCATTCTTGTCAGGATCCTCCATGGGATCCTCCTCAGCAACTATCCCTTCTAGGACAACATCCTCAACATGAACATCATCCGATCCCGCGTTAGGACGCTCTATCGGATCTATAATCTGATCTCCAATAAGTAATAAAACATCATCGCGTTGTTGCTCCTCAACCTCAGGGTTCGGAGTCCCGCTACCATATACGATAACGAACTATGCTTCTATCACGATATTTATAAGGGTTCCCATAAGGGTTTTAAATGTCAGTACTACGTTAGGTAGCCCGACTAGGAACTTGGCAAGAGTTCTTATTATCTTAGTGAACTTATTATCTTAACGTCACATCATCTCTGAGGTTTATAACGCTTAGCTCTGATACCACTTCTGTAACACCCCCAAATTCGGGGTCGGGGATCCGGGTTGTCACGAGTTCCATTTCCCTTAATAACACCCAATCTTAATAAATAATCAACTACTCTGTACTGTGACCCCACAATAAACACACACACCACAAGTTATAGTCTCAGAGATGAACACTCAAAAAATAACACAAGTCCTTATATTCCACAATTATAAACCGTTACACCTTAAAAAGGTTCTGAATAAATTTACATATTCCTTGCCATTATTACAATTCATATTATACATAAGTCTGGTTCATCAATAGTTGAAAACCTAGCCTATTGGTAGCTCCTACCTCAGCTACGGCGGCATCAACGCTTTCAGAAGACTGCGGAACGTTTTCTAACCGCTTGCGAATCGGGAGCTTGGTCCTGTTCATCTTTTCTATCTGTTGTTGTATGATGAAAGAAGAAAGCAAGGGTGAGCAGCAAGCCCACCAAAATAATATGTATAATGATTAACAATATATGAGCCTTCTCATAGTACTCATGAAAGTCTTGGTCAAAAGAAATGAACTAAGTTTGATATCTTAATGCGATGAAGTCGCAAAATATTCAGTATATATATATATACTTTTCAAAATCTTGGAAGTCCTCTTCCATGCATAATATACAAAGAGTTCCAGTTTATAATTGTATAAAAATATCGTTGCAAGGTGATCTCATATATCTACCCTTGTCTCAACGTTTTTCTGAAAATCTTTGATATGCATAAGATAATCATTAACTAGATATAAGTTGAAAATATGAAGTTACAAGATACCCCAATATACTTATATCTTTTCCAAATATTACTTGAACTACCACCGTTCAAGTTATAATCAGTTCAAAAGTTCATCACATAGATGAGACTACAAGACAAGATTTGAATAGATTCAATCTTTGAATATCATTATAAATAATGAAGTTACGAGATACTTCATTAAATCCCGATATATATATACACCTATATATATACATTTCATACACTCCTTGAAAACCTCTGTTATGAAAATTATAAACAGAGTTTCAATATCCAATGAATTTGGAAAGGAGAAAACCTTGGCATAAACCTGATATATTGCTGATCAGGCAAAGATACCAATAAGTAACATTTTCTACTAGTAGATGGACGAATTCCCCACTGGTCATCACCCTGGCCGCAATAGGACCTTATGCTGGACTGCCACTCAGCCACTTACGCATTTGATGGACTCCTACTGAGCCACTTACACTTTCATGGACGCCCACTGAGTCCATGTTGCTTATGCCGACTCAAATAGATGAACTTACTTCCCGAACGATGGGCAAATAATCAAGATGTTTTCTCAAAACAGCAACCTCGTTGCGAATGTAAAATACACAACTGAGCCGGATCCCTCAAGTTTTGAACGAATATTTAAATCCCCTTTAAAAGGAAGATCTTAAATATAAAAATGAGTTTTGGGATCCGCTCAAACTTTTAAAAATCATTTTGAAGACTCGAAAACACTTTAAAGAGTGTTTGGAGTAATGCTGATTTAATGAAATAAATCAGTCCCAATATATTAGAAAATATCTGAATATTATTATTTAAATAATATTCCCATAAAGAATAATCATCATAAAAATAATTGAAGTAGAAGTTTTAAAACTTATACTTGAAATGAGTATTAAATAACCAAAGATATACTTATATGAAAGTACTATCTTTATTTGAATTATCAAAGATAAGTTTGATTATCGACACCTTATTCTTTAATAAAATAAAGAACATATCTCAGCAAATAATCGGAGTCATAGATCCTCAAATGAATATTCATATAATATTCATTAAATAATATAAACTGAGTCATAAGCCCTCGAATGAATATTCAAATAATATTCAATAAATAATATAAAAGAGTCATAAGCCCTCGAATGAATATTCAAATAATAAAATAAAAGGAGTCATAAGTCCTCGAATGAATATTCGTAATAATATTCATTAAATAAAATAAAGGAGTCATAAGCCCTCGAATGAATATTCGTAATAATATTCATTAAATAAAATAAAGTTATCCAATAAACCTTATTCGATTAATAGTTTTAAAAACTATATCAATATATATATATAAATATATATTATACTCGGGAGCCTCGCCTCCCGGTTTTAGAAAAAGTTCACCTTTTGATCCCCTATACTAAGGGTATACGCAAATACCGCTTATCTCTAGCATAGGTATTATGCAACGAATAAGCATTTGAACCAACAGATATATAAATCAAGAATACAAAACAGGCATGCATATATACCATATCACATGCTACAATATATCGCAAGAATTTGCTAATAACAAATATGCATTTATCACAAGATCATGCATATACACATATACATCACAACAACAGTATAACAGGTAGAAAACTTGCCTGAGCGACTGGGGGTTACAAATGGCTCGGGACGAGTCTGGTAACCTATAAACAACATATAAGTTGGAATTAAACTGAAGTCACTTGTAAATCTATACTTTAACCAAATTAGACTCTAACACTCACTTTGCGCTTACTGATTCTCTTAAGTCGCTCGAGTACCCTCGGCTCCACCATTTTTAATAAATTAACCATTACGAGTTTTAAGGAGATTCCTTCGCGAGTGTCTTTCCAACTGCCTATTACACTTTACATAAATGTTTCATACTCCAATTAGTCATTTAAGGTCTTTAACCTATGTTTCAAAGTAAGGCGAGGGGTAATGTTTCATTCGCGAAACGTCGTTACTTAAAACGGCCGTTTCTCCTAAACCGTACATCAGAATCAAACGAACCACATATCAAAACGAAGCTCGTAACATGAACTATCTTCTACATGGCAATGGTCAAAACCTAGCAGGGAGTTCTCGGGTCCTAATGTTATGAACAAAAGCAGTCTAAAGTAAATCGGACATTATGACGGCTATGTTTACGCGATTTCCAAATTTTTTACCTATCTAAATCATATCAATCCAACTACCAATCAACAACAACTCAAGATACACATCAATGCTACTGATTTCAGTCATAATAAGCTCAAGGATCTCAATCCAATCATATATTATAACATCTCCAAATTCAACTAAACTACTTAACAATTAAGCTCGAATCATGCTTATCATTCAAATTACTACTCATCCATCCAAACCATCTCCAAACTTCAACATTCAAACTTATTCCTAAAGGGTGTGAAGATTTATACCTTTCTTAGAGGGTGGAAAGTTACTAGGAAGCCTTATGGAGCCTCCTACAAGCTTGATCTTTCCAAAGAAATCAAGAACACAAAGTTAGGCTTTGAAGTTTCTAAAAGTCCGATTTAAAGAACTGTAAAAATGAGGGTCTTACCATGCTTATTTGGATGAGACTTGTGAACAAGAGTTGTAGGACATCTCAATACCTTTCCAACGAGCTATAGAACACAACATTTTAGTGAGAAATGAAGGAGATACAGCAGTTTTAATGTGCTGGTTCTGTTTTGGCCGAGAGCAATGAAAATGGGGGAGAAAAAAGCTTGCTTGTGTTGACTTATTTTGTGGTGTAAATGGAATGGTAGGTGGATATTTGTTTGGCTAACTCTTGGTTAGTTAGTGGAAAGTGATGTAAGCAAGCCTATGTCACCACTTGCATCACTCTTGCCACTTGTCCTCTTCTTATGGTGGAAGCTTTTCATTAAGCTTAATCCTTGTTAATTAGGTGCTTTAATACTTGTATTATCCTTGCTAATCCCCTAGCTACTTGCCCAAGCTTGATCCTTAGTCGTTTAATTACTTTACGACTCGTTTATTATTCATTCTCGTTGATCGTTTGAGGGATCATATCCGGGATCTTATTACTTAGGTTCCCCTAAACCTTTCTCAATATTTTATATTCCTTTTATGATCCTCTCTTATAACCCTTGAATTTAAATCCTTTTAATCATGTTACCTTATACTCAATTCTTTCGGTATCTGGTGGATTTTCGGGAAAAATCAAAGTGTCCGGATCCGAATTCTAATGACCTTTACATACACTCATTTAATTTATGGAATACTAATACGATCTTAGAATTTCCATAACAGTACTCCTATATAACGTGGTCTGATAATTTTCCTTAATCAGCATTGTCAGCAAAAGTTACTATTCATCCGTGTTTTAAAAATTCCAAAAATTGGGGTTATTACACGTTACCTCCGCACATGGAGCACATTCACAATGTTTTTCATATATCGATGCTCAAGAAATATAATCCAGACTCCAGGAATGTAATAGAATATGAGCCAATAGAGTTTCAGGCAGATTTATCATATGTAGAGAGTCTAATAGAGATTCTAGAGGCAAGAGAGAAAGTATTGAGAAATAAAGTGGTAAAGTTAGTAAGAGTATTGTGGAGAAACCCAAAGGTTGAAGAGTCAACGTGGGAGTTAGAAAATGATATGAGAGAAAAATACTCTCATTTGTTTTCTTAGGAGATTCTGAGGACAGAATCCTTTTAAGAGGGGAAGGATGTAATATCCGGGATATATCATGTAATTATTTTTGATATTATTATGTGTGCCCAGTATCTATTCTGTGAGTTAATTGTTAAGTGTTATCTGTACTTGAATATTCAAAAATAATATTAATTGAGTATTTTAATTTTTATATGTCCAAAATAAAATATAGATAATTGTCATATCTTCCTAATTATTTTTATGTTGATTTATGGATTTATAAGAATCATATGAAATTTCTAAAATCTTTTTCCGGGTAATTAAAATCTATTTTATAAAAACGAGAACCAACCGACGTCAACCGTTGTTACGTTTTTGGAACCCGAAACTCTTCCGAGAACTCCTTCCTAACCTAATTGTAATATTCCGAGCATTTTTCATGTTTCGACTTTTTCGATCCGGCTTACGGTTTGTCCTGCGCGGGTCCCGGCGCAAATTTTCGATACAATATTCATTTCGGTAAATCAATAAAATCCGTATTTTCGATAAACGGGAGATTTTTATTAAACTATCCCAATTATCACTTCGTAATACGTGTAACCAGGCGTTGAGACCAAGACCGCAGTACAAATTGTACTAATTTGGATAATTATCCCGAAAACCGATACCGTTTGGATCAGTTTTTACAGATAAACGTACTGTTTTATATCCGGAATGATCCAACGGGATACAAATTTTCCGTAATTATAAATAGCCTTTTACCGTATTTTATTTCGTATCAAAATCATTTGCAGATAGTTAATTATATAATTTTCAGAGAAAAACCCTAATTACATAAACTGTTCTAAGAATCAAACAGCAAAACGAAGGCGTTACCGATCTCTGTTTTTAAAGCTTGAGTAACCAAAACGAAGGATTTGAGGTGTTCTATCAGATTCTAAGCTTTATTTCACTACAGAAATCAAGGGTATTTTTCTAAAAATTTATTTATTTTCGAATTTATTTTATTAAAAATATGAATTGTTGTTCGGATGATTGTTTGTATGATTTGATGATTGCATGTTGTAGAGCTTGTTTTCCTGATGATTTTCATATGTCATACGTCTGATTTGGAGTTCAATAACATGTTCAAATTTGAGTTTAATTTTCGAATTTCAAAATTAGGGTTTATAACCCGTATGAATGTTTTCAATTGAAATTTGGGGGTTTTTGAATCAGGGGTTATTAGCTGTTGATTTATAGTGGGTTGTGTTCCTTATAAAATTTACAATCGATTGATATATAGCCCGTTAACAGAGGATGCTTGAATCGAAGGGAGTTGTGTTTTAAAGATTTGCGATGTTCGCCGGAAACCGGCGATGTTCTTGGCCAATTTTCGGTCAGAACAGGGATGATTAGAATGTTTTGAATGCATGAACAAGTTCCTGGTGTTGTGTAGTGTTAATCTGGAGGTGTTGGTGGGGTGAGGACGCCGAGATCGCCTTCTCCGGCCACTCCCGATTTTCCGGCGACTAGACTGCAAAATTGCAGTTTGGTCCTTGCAGTTTTGAAAACGATGCAGTTTGGTCCCTGTAGTTTCCAGACTTTGCAAAAATTGGATTCCTGTTTATAAAATGTTTAAAAATCATATTTCCTATTTATTTTTATTATAAAAATTCGTTTTTAATTTCTGAAAATTCTAAAAATTATTATTTTAATTCCGAAAATTATTTTTAATTCACAAATAAATCTGAATTAATTAGTTAATTAATTTCAGTTAATTTTTAATTGATTAATTAGTCAATTAATTTGAAAATTAATTGATTAATTGATTTAATTAATTATTGATTGATTTTAATTAGTTATTTAATTAGATTTAATTATTTAAAAATGATTTAAAAATTCTGAAAAATAGTTCGAGCTTTAAAATATTATTCTAAATAATTTCCAAGGCTCGATAATTATTTTAAAATTATTTCGGAGCCAGAATGGGCCAACCGAACCCTGTTTATTAACCCGAAATTGATCCAACGACCCGTTTTAATTCCCAAAAATGTTTTAAAAATCATTTTAAATACCCGAAAGCATATTTATGACCCGAGACTTCTTTATAGATGATATGTCATTGATTACGTGATGTATTATGTGTTATACGTGACATGTTGTTTGACTATCGGTCTATATATTCAGTGTTTACTTAGTTATTGCATAGATTTCAATCCGTTAATCGGATTTGGGTAAAACGAAGGGTAGATAGAAGTATGTGTTGAATAGAATCCTGTGAGTTGATAATTAATAGATGCTTATGATATGTGAGCAGAAGAGGCAAGACGTAGAAAAGGGAAACAGGTAGTTGAGGAGTAAGACGATTGTGATTGAAAGCAAGTGCAGGATAGTAAGCTAATATCAGGCAAGTGTTCTGAACTTTCTCAAGATATTATAATTCTTGATAGTCTTGTTGACATTGCAATTGCTTTGAAGCACGGAAACCTAAATCCTGATTTCAGTTATTGTTCTTGAGCTATGAACCATATTCTTTCTAAGCCATTGATTATTGTATACCCAAACACGAACCACAAATCTACGATACTACTCCACAAATACATACAAACTAAATACCAGACACTGAACTGAAGTATTATATACTCAATCCATGATATCTTATGCTTTGAAAGACCAAATCCTTGAAACCCTAAAACGTTGTTTCCTTTGTTATCCAATTATATCATTACCCAGCATTCAAGCTTTGAAAGTACCTTGTTGATCCTTACAAGGATTGAAACCCTTTCATTGTTAAATATTTATTGTTGTTAATGATTTTAGTTATTGTTTATTATTGCATATTCTGTTATTATGTTAGAATTGGATTGTTTTTATAAAATTGTGGACCAGATTCGTGGTCAGACCATATAATGGTCAAGTTAGGCCAATGTGTGCATTGGATCCAGTAGTTAGAGCAATGATGTGTGCCTTGCTCGGGGTTAGTGCGTGACTGATCAGCAGCCTAACCTTGGTTTTAAATTAAAAGTATAATATCCAATTCTAAATCATAATCCATTGTTCACTTGATATCATAACCATATTCACCTGATGATCATTATTCTCAGTTTTGTCATTGTGGCTTGCTGAGCTAGTTAGCTCATTTGTGCGATGTTGTTTATATTCTTTCCAGTTAAAAAGGAACCATGTGGTAAAGAGGATCCCCAGTCCAGCGCGAGAGCTAGGGGTTCAGGTTGAGAAAGCTGAGCTAGTAGGCTTCTTTTGGAATAAATTAAGTTTGCAAAAGTTTGTAATAATGTTTAATACTCAGTTTGAATTTGAAATAGTTGGGATTTGAACGGTTTGTAATATATTAGTGTGTTTGGCTTGTGTACATACTTTAACCTGTTGCGGTCCGTGGTGGTTGGTAAGTAGGGTCATTGCATATATTATTATTATCTTTATTATTGTTATAAGCAGGTTATAATTAAGGTGTGTGTGTGGACCCCAAACTTCTGACCCGGGTTTGGAGGGCGCCACATCAAACACCTAAAGTGACAATGATCCAATTGTGTTTAAGAAGCCTGCTAGACCAGTGGAGGTTACTGGTTGTAACACCCCCAAATCCGGGGTCGGGGATCCGGGTTGTCACGAGTTCCATTTCCCTTAATAACACCCAATCTTAATACACAATCAACTACTCTGTACTGTGACCCCACAATAAACACACACACCACAAGTTATAGTCTCAGAGATGAATATCCAAAAATAATCACAAGTCGTTTTATTCCACAATTATATGTCAATACACCTTAAAAGGTTTTCTGGATAATTTACATTTCTTTGCCATTATTATAATTCATAATATACATAAGTCTGGTACATTATTAGTTGAAAACTTAGCCTATTGGTAATTTCTACCTCAGCTACAGCGGCCTCAACGCTTCCAGAAAGCTGCGGAACGTTTCCTATCCGCTTACGAATTGGGAGCTTGGTCATGTTCATCTTATCTATCTGATATTGTGTGATGAAAGAAGAAAGCAAGGGTGAGCAGCAAGCCCACCAAAATAATATTTATAATGATTAACAATATATGAGCCTACTCTTAATACTCATGAAAGTCTTGGTCAAAAGAAATGAACCAAGTTTGATATCTTAATGCGATGAAGTCGCAAAATATTCAGTATATATACATATATACTTTTTAAAATATTGGAAGTCCTCTTCCATGCATAATATACACAAAGTCCCAGTGTATAACTGTATAAAAAATATCGTTGCAAGGTGATCTCATATATCTAACTTTGTCTCAACGTTTTTCTGAAAATCTTTGTCATTCATAAGACAATTATTAATTAGATATAAGTTTAAAAGATGAAGTTACCAAATACTTCACTACAATTATATCATTTATAAAGCTACTTGAACTACCATTGTTCAAAGTATAATGAGCTTTCAACAGTTCATCACATAGATGAGACTACAAGACAATATTTGAATAGATTAAATCTTTAAAATATTATTAAAGGAAATGAAGTTATGACATACTTCATTAAGTTCTGATATATATATATATATATATCCACATATACATCTTCCTTTATACATTTCCTGAAAACCTCTGTCATGTAAAGTATGAACAGAATTGCAATATCTAATAAGTTTGGAAAGGAAAAGAATTTTGGCATAAACAGATATCTTGCTGATCAGGCAAAGATACCCATAAGTAACCTTTTCTACTAGTAGATGGACGAATTCCCCACTGGTCATCACCCTGGTCATAATAGGACCTTATGCTGGACTGCCACTCAGCCACTTATGCATTTGATGGACTCCCACTGAGCCACTTACACTATCATGGACGCCCACTGAGCCCATGTTGCTTATGCCGACTCAATAGATGGACTTACTTCCCGAACGTTGGGTAAGTAATCAATTCATTTACCAAAACTGCAACCGTGTTGCGAATATAAAATACACCACAGAGCCGGATCCCTCAGGTTTTGAGCGAGTATTTAAATCCCCTTAAAAAGGAAGATCTTAAATATAAAAATGAGTTTTGGGATCCGCTCTAACTTTTAAAAATCATTTTGAAGACTCGAAAACACTTTATAGAGTGTTTGGAGTAAAGCTGATTTAATGAAGTAAATCAGTCCCCAGAATATTTAGAAAATGACTGAATATTATTATTTAAATAATATTCCCATAAAGAATAATCTTTATAAAAATAATTAAAGTAGAAGTATTAAAACTTATACTTGAAACGAGTATTAAATAACCAAAGATATACTTATATGAAAGTACTATCTTTATTTGAATAATCGAAAATAAGTTTGATTATTTACACCTTATTCTTTAATAAAATAAAGAACAAATCTCAGCCAATAATCGGAGTCATAGATCCTCAAATGAATATTCAAAAATATTCATTAAATAATATAAATTGAGTCATAAGCCCTCGAATGAATATTCAAATAATATTCAGATAATAAAATAAAAGGAGTCATAAGTCCTCGGAGGAATATTCAAGTAATATTCATTAAATAAAATAAAGTGAGTCATACATCCTCAATTGAATATTCAAATAATATTCATTTAATATAAAGGAGTCATACGCCTTCGAATAATATTCGAAATAATATTCAATAATAAAATAAAGTTAAAGTTATCGAATAAACCTTATTCGATTAATAGTTTTGAAAACTATGACCATATATATATATATATAAGTATATATATATATATTTATATCCATATATACAAAATCTACTCAGGATCCTCGACTCCCGGTTTTAGAAAATATTTTCACCTTTGGGTCCCTATACTAAGGGTATATGCAAATTACCGCTATCCTCTAGCATAGGTATTATCAACTGAATCAACAGATATATATGGAAAGAATACGAAACAGGCATGCATATATATATACCATAGCAGCATGCTTCAATATATTGCAACATTTGCTAATTAACCAACATGCATCTATCGCAAGATAATGCAAATACATATATTCATCACAACAACAGTTATAACGGGTAGAAAACTTGCCTGAGCGACTTGGGGTGATAAAAGGCTCGGGACGAGTTTGGTAACCTATAAACAACAAGTAAGTTGGAATTAAACCAAAGTCACTTGTAAATCTATACTTTAACTTAGACTCTAACGCTTATTTTGCGCTTACTGATTCACTTAAGTCACTCGAGTACCCTCGGCTCCACCATTTTTAATAATTTAACCTTTACGAGTTTTAAGGCGATTCCTTCGCGAGTGTCTTACCAACTGCCTAACACACTTACCATAAATGTTTCATACTTCAATTAGTCCTTTTTGGTCTTTAACCTATGTTTCAAAGTAAGGCGAGGGGAAAAGTTTTGTTCGCGAAACGCCGTTACTTGAAATGGTCGTTTCTCCTAAACCGTGCATCGGAATCGAACGAACTACATATCAAAACGAAGCTCGTAACATGAGCTATCTAGATATGGCAATGGTCATAATATAGCAGGGGGTTCTCGGGTCCTAATGTTATGCACAAAAACAGTCTAAAGAAAATCGGACGTTACGACGGCTATGTTTACGCGATTTCCCAATTTTAAACCATTCAAAACCAACCCAATTCAACCTCAATCTAACATACAACCAACATCCATCCTTATCACATCATAACAACCCCAACCAATTCAATTTTAACATTCATACTTATGCCTAAGCTTAACTTTAACCATACTTAAGTTCTTTTAATCAAAACAACAACATTTACCATTTCATTTCAATACCATTTCACTCCCAAACTCTAAATCACAAACACCAAGCTACAATATCACCCTACTAATCAAAATCATCTTATAATACATAGGAATCTAGGGTTTGGATATGATATACCTTCCTTGAAGTGGTGGGAGGAGCTAGGAAGCCTTAAGAAGCTTTGAGAAGTCTTAGGAATGCTTGGATCTTCAAGCAAATCAAGAAAAATTTCAAGTTAAAAACTTGAGAACACTATTCATAGTCTTCTTCTTTGATTAAATGAAGAAGATTGAGAAGGAATTAATGGCTTAAACTCATGATATAACCCTAACTAAGCATAAAGATGATTAGGGAATTATCTTACCAATTTAGGAGGCTTGGATCTTGAGTTTTGAATTTCTTCCCCTTTTGAAATAGTAAAAGCCGAGAGCAAGCTTTCTTGGAATGAGAGAATTGATTTTTTTGTGTTTTGATGAAATGATTTGCTTGGCTTGGTTGATTTGATTTTGTGTTTGATTTAGTCAATTACCTTGTTGCCCTTGAATTTGTGTGGTTCTCATTCAACCACACCTCCTTCCTTCCCATGTCATGCCTATGTCATGTGGTGATGTCATCCTTCCCTCCTTGTCCTCTTCTCATTGGTTGGGTGACATCACTCTCTCTAATCCCTTTGATTAACTTCCTAATTGTTTGCATAATGACCGCTGATCTGTTATACGGTTCGCTTAACTTTCGTTCTCGTTTATCGTTTGAAGGATCATACCCGGGATCTTATTACTTAGGTTCCCTTAACCTTTCTCAATACATTATATTCCTTTTTATGATCCTCTATTATAATTCTTTAATTTAAATCCTTTTTATCCTGTTACCTTATACTCGTATCTAGTATATTTCCGGGAAAATCAAAGTGTTCGGATTTGGATTCTGACGATCTTTACATACACTTATATCCCATATAAAGTACTAATAAAATCTCAGAATATCCATATCAGAACCCCTACATAGTGTGGCATGAAAAGTTTTCTCATTCAGCAAAAACACTATTCATAAGGGTTTCAAAATTTCCCAAAAATTGGGGTTATTACACTGGTGCTAATGCAGAATAAGACCAAAGCTTGTTTGTAGTTGCTAAACCTAAGAAAAGATGACTAATGAAGTTAGCAGAATAGGTCTCAAGCAATTTCTGACAAGATAGTGACAATTCCTGATCAGATAGTTACTACATCTCAAACAACCAAGATAGTTGAAATTGTGAAGAAAGTTGGTCTGCAGAAGTGTATCAAGAGAAAGGCATAGAATTCATTAGTTTCTCAAAGCAAGAAGACCAAACTTCAGTCACCACAGAAGGGGTATAGTACACAAGAAACATCTTCTCAAAGTGAAGATGCACCTGTTAATTCCCCAGCTACACAAGAACCACCTGCTCAAAGTGTAGGTTCAAGCATAACGTCACCTGATAATTCATGATATTTCTCAAGGAAGTTAAATTTCTGTGGTTGATGAAATTATGAAGACAATACAAGACAGGGAAGCTCATCAAAAACAAACTGTTGGATTGGATCCTGTTAGCAATGATCCTATCTTTGAGGGAATTACACAAGAACCTTCAGTTCAAAGGATTGAAGAAGCTTCTACACCTCAAGTCACACAAGAACCAACAATTCAAAGTACTATTTCAGACTTAGTATCAAATCCTGATATAGGGTCAATTCCTGACAAGCAGCACATTTCTGATACAAGGACAATTCTTGATGAAGCTGTTCCAAATTCTACAGATGTACTAATCATTTCTCAAGATAAGATTGAAGCAATCTTGGTACAACCACTCAAGGCTATACCAATGGTTGATACTCCTAAAGGTACAAATCTTTTACACTCTATTTTATCTGTTGATATGACAATGAGTAGACCTTTACAAAGGAATACCTCTAGTCATATGATCATAGACAACTCTTCTCACCCACCTTTTATTTCTATAGGAGAAACTTCTCTGAGCTTTTCATGTTAGAATGAGAGAAAAGATTTAGTGAAAAACAGAATTCAAGAGAGGCAGGATCCTTACCTGGAAAAAGGAGAGGTAGATGAGAGCCAGGATTTAGTTAATCCTTGTGAGGAAGCTCTGACTATTAAAATTCATGAGATGAGTGGTGTGAGAAGGGATGAGATCACTTTAAAAGAACAGAGAGATTTAGGTACTCATGGTTCTTTTCTTACAGGATCTACATAGGTAACTAAGCCTTCTAAGTCTAATCTTGATTTAAAGCTCAAAGTCATCTGGTGATCAAGATGATTCTGATGACTCTGATGATGATAATCCTGATGATGCTGTTTTGAAATCCGGTATTGAAGCATCTAAATTATCTACTTTAGGTTCATCATCTGGTCATGCTGTTGTTCTACATTCTCATAGGGCTTATGAATGGAATCATTTTTCAAGATTACCTAGTGAGAAGATATCTATGAAATCTGCTCAGACTTTAGCTGATCATGCCGCTCAATTGGTTTCACATACTGATATGAACGCATCTATCAAAACCACTATAGTTTTAGTCAAAGGACTGCATTTTTCTGTCTCTGCACTCAAGCAAGATACTGTTAATCTCAGATAAGAGCTTGTTGGTCTTTCTGTGACTATTAAAGGTATAAACAAACAAAGTGGTTTTCTAAAGAGAATGTTTAGCTTGGAAGCAAAACAAGATTGTATGTCTGAAAAACTAACAGCTTTGGAGGCTAGTATGAATGCTACAAATTCCAAGTTGGATGTTATTTTCTCTTTTCTACAAAGTCTAGATGCCAAAAGGGGGAGATATTATTAAAGACAAAATGTCAATCTGAATCAATTTTGAGGAGAAATACCAATTCTGATAATGATGGGGATGAAAAAGAAAAGAGACTTCTGATGCTGTGAAAGTTGATGCTGTGAAAGTTCAAACTGGAACTGGAATTCAAAGTCAAAAGAAGACACAGTCAACTCAAGTCTCTAAGGATAGATCACATGGATCTAACATGGAAGCTGCTCTTGTTACTCCCAATTCAATTCCTGATGGCAAAGTTACAAGTTTTGATACTTTTCCTAACACTGAAAGAGTGATAGTGATTCCTGATTCTGTGAAGACTGAAGAAGAAGAAATTATATTTCGAATGGATTTACAGATTCTCTCTGCTTATGTTGAAGCTGTTAATATTAAAAACTTCAAGGAAGAATAAATAGGTTTTGACAGAGAAGAGAGGGCACGGGAAGGAAAATTTAGAATAGCTGTTGACAAAGCAGATCAAGAATACTAGAATATGCTTAAAAGATCTGAGAGGAATAGATGGAGGAGTACAGATTTGAAGATGTTGCAGAAAAGAGCAGAAAGGAGAGCTCAAGTATTTCCAAAGATTAAGAATAAATATAAATAGAGAAAAATTGATGATTTTAATTGTAATGATAAATTGAGCTTTACTCCCGAAGGAATAAGGATGGATGGTTTACTTGGTTCCAATACCATGGGAGACAAGAAGTCTTGGTTAGTACAAGCTAAGAATCTTAAGTTGATTGAACCATTCACAAGAGCTGGAATAGGACATCATGAAGCTAAACTTGTCAACTTAAAGTTGTTGAACTTCACACTTGTTGACAGTCCTGGTCAGAAAATAATTGTTGATCATCTGGATAGACTTGAAGCTGTGAAGATTATTCTTGAAAAACATGATGGTTCTGAATCTAAATAGAAGATCTTACTCTTATCACAAAATTATAAAGTTCAAGTTCTTTCACTTGATGAACTGATGATCATGTCTACAAAGGAATTGAAGTATATTCACTATTTGCTAAGAGTTGAAGATGAAACTTCTATGTTATGGTGAAACATGATTCTTGCCAATATCAGAAGAAGGATACAGGATGATGGTCAATATTATTTAGGATCATATGATCCTAAGTACATAAATTTCATAGGGCAAGAAGTCAACATGAAGAAAGGGGAAGCTGTCATTGAAAATGTTCTTACTCGGAGGCATAGAACTATGAATCCTGATGGAAGAAAAACTTTCTATGTTTCACTAGAAGACATGATGATAGAAAGAGCTCAAATCAGAGATTTGAGAGGTGCTATCTGAAAGGAATATGTCCTAAGTCCAATCATGTATTAGGATTTAGAAATAACTTTTATGTAATCTGTTTTGATTTTATTGATATTAATAAAAGACTTGTTTTGTTTTTATTACGGGCTCTATCTATTTAAGTGTTTAAATAAGATATACCATAGTTTAGGGTAAAGCTTTTATGGATTATGATGAGATCATAATAGTGAGACCTAAAAGATGATAACTCTAAACTTAAATAGTTCCTGATCATAGGATTACTAACTGGTAATTAATAATCCGCAAAGATCGGTACATACTATGCTTGCTTCATTATGAAGGATGTCTGTTCTCATAGACATTTGTGTGGTGACACTATAGCTAGTATGTAGGTGCTTATTATAGAATAAGTTCACTGAACATGACTCGCACAGCTGAACAACTGATGGAGTTCACTCACGTGTCAGCAGTTGTTCACATAGTGATAGTTGTACAAGTATCCTTAGACTTGAGGTCATCATAGTCATCTTGTGTACACTGAACTATGCTTTGGTTTAGTTCTTAGTCTCCAGGGACAATTATTAGGGCTCTACTGTGTATAGGAATTTGTACACGAAGATAGTGTATGATCAATAAAGGATCTACCCCTTCCAGTGAAGGAAGCGAATGTTCAAGGCTAATCCACTTATGCTAGTTCAGGAATCTCTGGCCAGAGTGAATGAAATTAGAAAGGAGTTTCTAATTTACATAGAACTGAGCATATTAAATGGTAAGCAAGTGATTAGATTAGATAGGCTTGACACGAGATCCATGCCTTGTATTTAATCAGGACATTGTAGGGTAGAAGGAGTTTATTGTACGGTAACTATTCACTGAATAGGTTCTTGGTATTCTAAGCAGTGAATTCATATTATCCGGATAGTCGCGATATGCTGAGAAGTATCCCTCACGATGTAGAATAAATATGATTAATTAATTAATCATATTTAATAAATTAGAGAATTTATATAAATAATGATAAAATAGTTTTATTATTATTTATTTCTACTACCGGCTTAATATTGAACCTACAGGGTCACACCATAAAAAGAGAATGATTTAATGGTGGAGGAATTAATTAATAATGGCTAAATAATTATCTATTTCTGAAATAAATAATTAATTGGCAAATTTAATAATTGATTAAATGAGATTTAATTGATTATAAATTAATTAAGAAAAGTTCTTAATATTATTAATTAAGGATTTAATTTTTTAGAAATTAAATCAAGAGAGAGAATTATTTCTAAAGTGTTGAGAAAAAGGTTTAATAATTAAAAGGTGTTTTAATTATTAATAAGAATAATAAATGGGATAATAATAATAATATTTATGGGAAAATTTCAGCTGAAAATTTTGCCTATAAATATACTATTATAAACCCTATTTTTATTTGAACCCCAACTTTTATAAAACCTAATTCTCTCCACCTCCTTCTCCTCCTTAACGTCGTTTTCTTGGTGGATACCGGTGGAGTACTTCACGTTTGAGGAGCAGCTGTTAAGGATCTCCGATCGTTGCTTTTGGATCGTATATTAAAGGTTAGTAATCGATTCATATGTTTTTACCATAATTTATATGCTTTTATTTGGATTTTGTATGTGTAAAAAGTGTTTTACCATGCCTCCGCTGCGATTAAAATCCAACAATGGTATCAGAGCTTAGGTTGTATGCATATAGATCTGTGGTAAAAATTTCAGAATTTTATCTGCTTATATGAATTAATTATGATTTTTACAATTTATATCATGGATTAATTTTTTCTGATGAGAAATCGTTTCTCAGAATAATTTTGAATATTGATCTGGGTTCTACAAGTGTTGTAGATCGTCTGGGTATTTTTTTCATAATTTTAGGATGTATAGATTTTTTATTATGAATTTTTGAAGTTGTTGTAATTAAATTCGTAATTAAATAATCATATATATATATATATATATAAATTGTAAGTATGTATATGTAATAACCCCAATTTTTGGAAATTTTTGATACCCTTATGAATAGTGATTTTGCAGATTATGTTGAATAAGAAAACTTTTCATGCCACGCTATGTAGGGGTTCTGTTATTGATATTCTGAGATTTTATTAGTACTCTATATGGTATATAAGTGTATGTAAAGATCGTCAGAATCCAATTCCGAACACTTTGATTTTTCCCGGAAAACTACCAGATACAAAAAGAATTGAGTATAAGGTAACAGAATAAAAAGGATTTAAATTCAAGGATTATACGAGAGGATCATAAAAGGAATATAATGTATTGAGAAAGGTTAAGGAAACCTAAGTAATGAGATTCCGGGTATGATCCCTCAAACGATAAACGAGAACGAAAGTTAAGCGAACCGTATAACAGATCAGCGGTCATTAACCAAGTGATTAAGAGTTAAGCAAAGGGTTAGAGGGGAGTGATGTCACCTCACCAACAAGAAGAGGACAAGTGTGGGAGGATGACATCACAGGATGACCTAAGCATGACATAAGGGAAGGAGGTGTGGTTGATTAATAACCACACAAATTTCATGGTTAAAAAGGTAATTTACCAAAATTAAAGGCTAGTAACCAAGCAAACAACTCACAAAACACAAAGATATTTTATTTCTTCATCTTGCTCTCGGTTTTCAAGGAAAAAGCAAGAAAGAAAATTTCAAAATCAAGATCCAACCATTGTTAAATCACAAGATAATTATCCAAGGTCCCTCATGATTAGTTATAGCTATCCTATAAGTTTGAGCTTCTAATTCATCCTCAATCTCTTCCTAAAAATCATGGAAGAAGATGGTGAATAGTGTTTTTCAAGAACTAAAATTTTTGTTCTTGAAGTTTTGTTTAGTTTAAGCTTGGATAAGGACTTTAAGGGTGATTCCAAGCCATTCTCTTGATTCTCCACTCTCCAAGGAAGGTATAAACTCCAAACCCTAGCTTTAGTTTTGAGTAATTAGGAATGAATATGATTGATATAGTATATGTGAAGCATGATGCTTGATTGTTTAAAGTTTGGTTGAGTTTGTAGAGATTAGTTGGTTTTGTGGTATTTTTGGGTTGTAAATGTTGATAATTAGTTAAGGAACCTAAGTAAAGCTTTTAGTTCATGTGGGGAATAAGTATAAATTGTTAATGTGGAGTTGTTGGGGCTGTTATGATGTAGGATGGATGGAGTTTTGATTGGGTTGTGAATTGGGATTGGTTGGTGGTTGTTTTGGAATGGTTTAAATTTGGGAAATCGCGTAAACATAGCCGTCGTAATGCCCCATTTACTATAGACTGTTTTTGTTCTTAACATCAGAACCCTTGAACTCACTGCTAGGTTTTGACCATTGCCATGTTTAGATAGTTCATGTTACGAGTATCATTTTGATATGTGGTTCGTTTGATTCTGATGAACGATTTAGGAGAAACGGCCGTTTTAAGTAACGACGTTTCGCGAACGAACCCTTACCCCTCGCCTTACTTTGAAACATAGGTTAAAGACCTTAAAATATTAATTGAAGTATGAAACATTTATGTAAGGTGTAATAGGCAGTTGGTAATACACCCGCGAAGGAATCACCTTAAAACTCGTAATGGTTAAATTATTAAAAATGGTGGAGCCGAGGGTACGCGAGTGACTTAAGAGAATCAGTAAGCGCAAAGCGAGCGTTAGAGTCTAAGTTGGTTAATGTATAGATTTACAAGTGACTTTGGTTTAATTCCAACTTACTTGTTGTTTATAGGTTACCAGACTCGTCCCGAGCCATTCGTAACCCCCAGTCGCTCAGGCAAGTTTTCTATCCGTTATACTGTTGTTGTGATGTATACACTTGTATATGCATTATCTTGTAATAGATGCATGACAGTTATATTAGCAAATTCTTGCGATATATTGTAGCATGTGATATGGTATATATGCATGCCTGTTTCGTATTCTTGCCATATATATCTGTTGGTTCAGTTGATAATACCTATGCTAGAGAATAGCGGTAAATTGCATATACCCTTAGTATAGGGACCCAAAGGTGAAAACATTTTCTAAAACCGGGAGTCGAGGATCCCGAGTAGATTTTATATATATATATATATATATGGTTATAGTTTTCAAAACTATTAATCGAATAAGGTTTATTCGATAATTTTATTTTATTATTGAATATTATTTTGAATATTCATCCGAGGACTTATGACTCCTTTATTTTATTATTGAATATTATTTCGAATATTCATCCGAGGACTTATGACTCCTTTATTTTATTATTTAATATTATTTCGAATATTCATTCGAGGGCTTATGACTCAGCTTAATTTATTTATTGAATATTATTTGAATATTCATTTGAAGATCTATGACTCCGATTATTTGCTGAGATATATTCTTTATTTTATTAAAGAAAAATGTTTCGATAATCAAACTTATTTTTGATTATTCAAATAAAGATAGTACTTTTGTATAAGTATATCTTTGATTATTTAATTTTCATTCAACTAAGAGTTTTAAAACTTCTACTTCAATTATTTTTATAAAGATTATTCTTTATGGGAATATTATTTAAATAATAATATTCAGATATTTTCTAATATATTGGGACTGATTTATTTTACTAAATCAACATCACTCCGAACATATTTAAAAATGTTTCGCGAGCCTTCAAAATGATTTTTAAAAGTTAGAGCGGATCCCAAAACTCATTTTTATATTTAAGATCCTCCTTTCGAAGGGGATTTAAATACTCGCTCAAAACCTGAGGGATCCGGCTCTGTGGTGTGTTTTATATTCGCAACAAGGTTGCTGTTTTGATAAATGAATTGATTACTTACCCAACACTCGGGAAGTAAAATTCTTGGAACAAGTTAATCCATTAACAGGCATCGCCTGGGAAATATCGGTGAGTTTTCCTTTCCAACTAGATACGACTTCTTGGTGGAGCCGTATCAACAAGTTTCTAATTGGGGAAAGGGGGAACGAGCTTTACGTTTCAGAGTCATGGATTTCATCTAAACTAGGAGTGGCGTAAGTGGTCGAGTGGCGCCGACCCAGCCTTATTATATTGGCCCAAATGGCCTGGAAGTTCCGCTAAGGCGGTCCATTCCTTCGGAGTTCAGTGTTCGGTTGACAAGTAAATCCGACAGGTTCTCCTCTACATGAGAAAATGGTGGGGTTGCACTACTATGACTGATCATCGTAATTGGTCTTTCTGGCGCGGCAAACTCCCGTAATGAGTTCATCATTCAATTGGATATTTCTGCAACACTACCCAGAGCACTTCGATAGAAAGGCTACGGTTGGGCGATTGTTGAGTGTTGGCAGGGTCAAGTTTTCAAAATGATGTTTGCATCAAATGAAGTATCTCATAACTTCATTTTATTTTGATGATATTTTAAAGGTTGAATCTATTCAAGTATTATCTTGTAGTCTCATCTATGTGATGAACTTTTGAACTAATTATAACTTGAACGGTGGTAGTTCAAGTAGTATTTGGAAAGGATATAAGTATATTGGAGTATCTTGTAACTTCATCTTTTAAACTTATATCTAGTAAATGATTATCTTATGCATGACAAAGATTTTCAGAAAAATGTTGAGACAAGGTTAGATATATGAGATCACCTTGCAACGGTATTTTTATACAGTTATACACTGGAACTCTGTGTGTATTATGCATGGAAGAGGACTTCCAATATTTTGAAAAGTATATATGTATATATATATATATACTGAATATTTTGCGACTTCATCGCATTAAGATATCAACTTGGTTCATTTCTTCTTAACCAAGACTTTCTTGAGTACTATGAGAATGCTCATATATTGTAAATTATTATACATATTATTTCAGTGGGCTTGTTGCTCACCCTTGCTTTCTTCTTTCATCACACAACATCAGATAGATAAGATGAACAGGACCAAGCTCCCAATTCGCAAGCGGATAGGAAACGTTCTGCAGCTTTCTGGAAGCGTTGAGGCCGCTGTAGCTGAGGTAGAAATTACCAATAGGCTAAGTTTTCAACTAATGATGTACCAGACTTATGTATATTATGAGTTGTAATAATGGCATAGAAATGTAAATTTATTCAGAAACCTGTTTAAGGTGTATTGGCATATAATTGTGGAATAAAACGACTTGTGATTATTTTTGGATGTTCATCTCTGAGACTATAACTTGTGGTGTGTGTGTTTATTTTGGGGTCACAGTACAGAGTAGTTGATTAATTATTAAGATTGGGTGTTATTAAGGGAAATGGAACTCGTCACAACCCGGATCCCCGACCCCGGATTTGGCAGTGTTACAGAAGTGGTATCAGAGCTAAGTGTTATAAACCTCAGAGATGATGTGACGTTAAGATAATAAGTTCACTAAGATAATAAGAACTCTTGCCAAGTTCATAGTCGGGCTACCTAATGTAGTACTGACAGTTAAAACCCTTACGGGAACCCTTATAAATATTCAGATAGTAACATAGTTCATTCTCGTATAGGGCAGCGGGGCACCGAACCCTGAGGTTCAGGAGCATCAGCAAGAGGATGTTTTATTACAAGCTGGAGATCAAATTATGAATCTGATGGAGTACCCTAATGAGGGACCGGATGAGATTCATATTGAGAATGTTGCGGTTGAGGATGTTATTCCGGAAAGGATTTTGGCTGAGGAGGATCTCATGGAGGATCCTGATGAGAATGAAGAGAGGACCGCTGAGGAATTGATGACCGTAGTCAGGGCGACTACCAGAGCAAGAATGGCTGCGAGGGTGGCACTAGAGGATGAAGAGTTACCAAGGGCACAAAGGTTAAAGAGGGCAGAAGGGGTGGGACCTTCCACGACACCAATTATACCAGTATCAGACCCTCTTGCAGAGGTTCCTGTAGACATCCATGAGGTTCCACCAATTCCTATTCCATCCCCGGTACAGAGCCCAGTACCTACTGAGGAAATACCACATTTATCTCCTGCACCATTGTCACCTGATACCGTGTTTGGTTATCCGTATGGATCTCCTGGGTCTGCGCCACCTGCATCCCATGGACTGCTAGATGCTACCACTCAGGCTTCTCTTATCGCCAATTATCATATGACTTTGGATGGCCTGTCTGAGGCCCGTAATGTTAGGAGTGATCTGTTGGATCGACTTACTGCACCAAGGATTGAGGGTGGGGTACTTCCGGCAGGATTAGCTCATAGCATGGAAAGGATTGAGGCTACCACCCGTGTTACAGCTAGAGGCCATCTTGAGGGTCAGATTGATCCAGCTCTACTTGTAACTATCCTAGACCTCATCACCGCTTTAATGGAGCAGGTTAAGGATGTCGTGCGTGCCCGCATTTCTTGATCCATAATGGTGTGCAGAGTCTGAACAATCTGACAAGAATTTCATGCAGCACCGCTTTTGGAGGATTAGCCTAAGTTATGGATGATTAGTTTTAATGACTAGATGATTATCTATGGTAGTACTTTCGGGATAGAAGCGATCAGATCAAATGATGTAATTCTCTTTAATGTGTTCAGTTGTTGTACCCTCAAACAAATGGTTATGTATATATTCGTTAATTTCAGTTTAGATCAGTTTATTTGTGATAAGATCACATTGTTAATTACTCTATTAACACGTAAGAGAGTGTCATGAAGTTTATCGAACTTAAGAATTCATAATTTGCAATCGTGCAAGGACTGAACGAGGGGAAGACTTAAGCAAAGTAAGTAAGACAAATATCCGGAGATTCTCAAAATTTTCCAAGTAATATGCCCCCACAAGGAATAAGATTAGGGGCAAACCTTGAATGTGATAATCAGGGAGGTCGCAATTAAGATATAAAGAACCCTGAATATAATAAAGTGGAAAATGAGGATTTAAATTAAAAGATGACCCTATTTATGGGGAGTAGGAAGAAATATTTAGACTAAGAAAACAAAAGTCGAGCGAGATAAGGAGACCCGAGACGGTACTCCTATACGGAAATTCATGGACCTGTCTAAACAGAACTTATACTTTTACCCCTAACCACCACCTTGAGGAAACAATGTAGTGGAAAATTCTTTCAGGACCTTTAAATCGCTAAGCTCTCAGTGTTCCAAGGAATAAGTTGACCCAGTCGAGGCAAGAGCTTGGCTAAAGGAAATATAGGAATCATTTGAGATTCTAAATGATTGACGAATCACAAAAGACTATTTTTGTCACTTACCCTCCTAAGAGAGAGACCATCCACTGGTGAAAGACCAAGAAAGGCGGAGCAAGAGGTTATGATAAACTGATTTAAGTTCAGTCAATTGTTTTCGGGAAAGTAATTCCCAAAGATAAGGAGATAGTGTAAAAGCTTTGGAGCTAGAACAAAAGCGGATAAGTATGATGAATTATGAATCTAAGTTGTAAAAGTTGTCAAGATTCGTTCTGAGGACACGAATCCAAAATGACATGATGTTTGAAATCAATACTTATGTTGTGTTGGTTCATGAAATAATGATAAGAGAAAGGAAAATAAAAAAAAAAGAAACTGGAGTGGAAAGGAATATAAAGGCAATAGAGTTTGAGGAATGATAAGGGAGTTGGGTATGAGGAAACCCTAAAGACTCGTAGTAATAGAAATAGAAAAGTATGTAATCGTCAGGATGAGGGTGATTCACCATGAGTTAAATTGATGGGTGAAGGTATAAGAGATACATATATTTTATCCCCTGTAAGTTGGGAAGATTCGAGGAAACCTTGAGATAGTTCGAAGGATAAATAATGAGACGAGGATAGACTGAGGAGACAAGAAAGTAAGAAATTAGGAAAAATTGGATGAAGGAAGTGACCTTCAAGAATGTGAAGTGTAAGACCGGTGGCTTGATACCCAGAAAGGGAGACGCCATGTATGAAAGATATCCCAACATTGAGGTGACTGTTGAGATAAAAAACAAAAGTAAATAAGGAATTATTAAGAAGAAGTTCACGTTGAACACGACCAATATCTTCCAGAACATCCTTGTTATCGTTACCAAATTAGGCAAGAAAAGCGGATAACCGTTGTTATCTTTTGGAGGCCATATTGATTGACCTCAGTTTGAATAAGGATGCTATTGTGAAATTGGTATAGACTATCGAGGTGGGAATGATTGAATAAGATAATTTATCAAGGATATATGACTTGATTTATCCATGGAAGGATGTAAGTACCTTTTAAAGGTAGAATTAAGGATAGAACATCGGTAACTTAAAATGAATCCTAGGGAAATGCATAAAGGCTGGCATTTCACCCTTAATAGGGATAGTATGAGTTTTGACAGTATGAATTGGAAAGGATTAAGGTAATAACAACCTTTAAGAATCAGTGGAGAATTTTTTTTCAGAAGTATATAGACAATGATTCTGGTATTAATAAATGGTATCTTGATATGCCCTATATCTAGGGAATACAGGAGGAACGATTCAAGGACAACCTTAGAGGTTTTACAAGGAGAAAGGTAATATTCAAAATTCTCAAAAATAGAAATGTTGATAAAGGAAATATGACGTAATTATAATGATGCCAAGTGGGGCACGTGTTAAACCACTAGAAAGTATGGATTGAACCAGTAAAGGTCGAAATTGTTCAGGGAAATTAGGACCTAAGATAAAAGATGTTCTAAGTATGATTCAAAGTCAGTCGTGACAGTGATTAACCTCTAAAGACTGAGGCAATAACTTATGGAGAAATGGTGATATTTTTTTTTTACTCATCAGATTTTAAGGAAAACATCTTCACATAAGCAGTGATTGAAATGAGGTAGAAAATTTATTTGGAGGTGGTTAAAATGACATTGACTGTAAGGAAATTTTACTATCAGGAAAGGCCAAAGAGGTGGCCGACACTTTAAAGGTAAGAGGATAATTATAGGCGCTTGTGCCAAAGGAATACAGTGACGATGGTTAAAGCTATGAAGGTTGTATTATGGTTTGGAAGATTGACATTCCTTCCGATGACTATGCAATACCCAACCGTAATAGTAGTTGGTAAAGGTTTAATTCGTGTAATCGCCATGAGCGGGCTATCTATCTCAAGAAATACTATCTTGAGATAAGCCAGGACCATGTTTCAAAAAGGACTAGATGAACCCTTGAGTTAAGTCTTCTATTTAAGGCATACGAGTAAGAATGGTATTAACCTGCTATCGTTGCTTTGATTGAAACTCTTCTGCAATTTTATCTGCTTCATGTCATGTATGTATATCAGGATCAGGAGTGTTCTTCATGAATCATGAATGGTGATTATGTTACCTCCTTAGAAGAATTTTATACGACATATATGGACTCCGTATGGTTAGATATTAAGATTTCATGGAAAGTGAATGATGACAGTAGGTCAGTGGTGGACCATAGTAAGGCAGCAATGATTCTGCGAGTAATGAGCTGATTACAACCATGAGAGTTGTATTGGAATGGATGTTGAGATTAAGTACCACTAATCGGGTCGTGGTAGTGTATAAATTATCATTGATAGACTAATTAAGTAGAGTATCTACCTATTGAATATTTATTCCTTCTTATCAATAGAGAGTCGTATTATTATACGAGGAAGGTTGCGATGCAAGCATAGAATTCTAGTAACGATGATGTCTAGAATGAGATCCCAGATTCGATTTTCAATGTCGAGGGAGTTTCAAAGGTAATTGTGTATAAGCTCGAGGAAGAGCATGGGTCCATAGAATGATGGATAGAATAGCAAAAATATTTAGGCATGTGAAATACGATGCTATAATACTTGATGTTGATATGTATACATATATGTTTTGTTCTCCTATGACAAACCTCTATAGTTCAGAGGTAGGTTCCAAGCTAGATATTTTTTGGCAGTATATTTTTTTTTTCAAATATACAATTCTCTTCAATTCGTTCTTTTCTCTTCTTTTCATTTCATGTAAGCTGAGAAGAACAACCCTTCCAGAAGGGGAGGTATTGCCGAATGACTATCTATCTGTGTGATAGAAGCCTAGTAGGATACCATCTATTGTTTAATTGCTTGTCAAGTACTAAAGGCTGGCCACCTTCTGTACTAACTATGCGATATAACAAGTGTTCATGATCATAGTGATCTCTCAACAAATTCATTTACTTTTATATGATTGATCAAACTTTGGGAAATAGAAACAGCTGAAAAAGGAGTAATAAAGTTGTGGTAATATTCGGAATGGAAACACATTCGTGATACTAAGGTTGACGTGGTTATTAAAAGGTTATAGAACGCTAACGAGCAAAAGTATAACCAGTATAATATTAGGAACGGAAGGTAGTAGCGATTACGAACTGGAAAAGAATGGGTATTGAGACGCCAAAGCTATAGTGCTAGAAGCTGTGATAAAATTCCATGCAATAGACTTGAAAGAATTTGGAATGATCACTTAACGCGGATTGAGTTATCTAACGACAATAGATCGTATGTCATTATCGAGATATCGCCTTATGAGATCCTTGAGGGAAGACAATGTCGATCCCCCTTATGTTAGGATGAAGTTGTAGAGCGCAAGATACTCGGACCAGCAGTGGTCCAAAGGACCAAGGATATAATAGATCTAATCAGAGGACGGCTGGTAGTAACCCAAGATAGATATAAGAGGTATGTTGATTTGACACGAAAGGACAAGGAATAGGAAGTAGGGGACCTAGTGCTGTTATAGGTATTCCCTTGGAAATGATGGATGAGGATCGGAAAGAA
Source organism: Apium graveolens (assembly GCF_009905375.1). NCBI lineage: Eukaryota > Viridiplantae > Streptophyta > Magnoliopsida > Apiales > Apiaceae > Apium > Apium graveolens. The sequence goes on along the minus strand of NC_133656.1, from coordinate 30,361,743 downwards.
AGGAAAGCTAAGTCCACAAATTGTTGGACCCTTGGATATATTAAGACGTTTTAGGAAGTTAGCATATGAGCTAGCCCTACCCCAGAATATGTAGCAAGTCATAACGTGTTTCACGTATCAATGTTAAGGAATTATAATTCGGATGCCAGACAAATAGGGGCATATGAGCACATAGACATGCAACCCGACGTAACCTATATGGAGCAACCAGAAAGGGGCTATAGATCGAAAAGGAACAAGTGCTTAGGAGAAGGGTTATCAAACTAGGCAGAGTTTGGTGGTAGGACCACAATGTGGGAAAATTTACTCGAGAGTTAGAAAGTGCAATGCTAAGAGAGTATCCCTATTCATTTTCTATCTGATTCCGGGACGGAATCCTTTTAAGGAGGGGAGACTGTAATAACCCCAATTTTTGGAAATTTTTGAAACCCTTATGAATAGTGATTTTGCAGATTATGTTGAATAAGAAAACTTTTCATCCCACGCTATGTAGGGGTTCTGTTATTGATATTCTGAGATTTTATTAGTACTCTATATGGTATATAAGTGTATGTAAAGATCGTCAGAATCCAATTCCGAACACTTTGATTTTTCCCGGAAAACTACCAGATACAAAAAGAATTGAGTATAAGGTAACAGAATAAAAAGGATTTAAATTCAAGGATTATACGAGAGGATCATAAAAGGAATATAATGTATTGAGAAAGGTTAAGGAAACCTAAGTAATGAGATTCCGGGTATGATCCCTCAAACGATAAACGAGAACGAAAGTTAAGCGAACCGTATAACAGATCAGCGGTCATTAGCCAAGTGATTAAGAGTTAAGCAAAGGGTTAGAGGGGAGTGATGTCACCTCACCAACAAGAAGAGGACAAGTGTGGGAGGATGACATCACAGGATGACCTAAGCATGACATAAGGGAAGGAGGTGTGGTTGATTAATAACCACACAAATTTCATGGTTAAAAAGGTAATTTACCAAAATTAAAGGCTAGTAACCAAGCAAACAACTCACAAAACACAAAGATATTTCATTTCTTCATCTTGCTCTCGGCTTTCAAGGAAAAAGCAAGAAAGAAAATTTCAAAATCAAGATCCAACCATTGTTAAATCACAAGGTAATTATCCAAGGTCCCTCGTGATTAGTTATAGCTATCCTATAAGTTTGAGCTTCTAATTCATCCACAATCTCTTCCTAAAAATCATGGAAGAAGATGGTGAATAGTGTTTTTCAAGAACTAAATTTTTGTTCTTGATTCTCCACTCTCCAAGGAAGGTATAAACTCCAAACCCTAGCTTTAGTTTTGAGTAATTAGGAATGAATATGATTGATATAGTATATGTGAAGCATGATGCTTGATTGTTTGAAGTTTGGTTGAGTTTATAGAGATTAGATGGTTTTGTGGTATTTTTGGGGTTGTAAATCTTGATAATTAGTTAAGGAACCTAAGTAAAGCTTTTAGTTCATGTGGGGAATAAGTATAAATTGTTAATGTGGAGTTGTTGGGGCTATTATGATGTAGGATGGATGGAGTTTTTATTGGGTTGTGAATTGGGATTGGTTGGTGGTTGTTTTAGAATGGTTTAAATTTGGGAAATCGCGTAAACATAGCCATCGTAATGCCCCATTTACCGTAGACTGTTTTTGTTCTTAACATCAGAACCCTTGAAATCACTGCTAGGTTTTGACCATTTCCATGTTTAGATAGTTCATGTTACGAGCTTCGTTTTGATATGTGGTTCGTTTGATTCCGATGAACGGTTTAGGAGAAACGACCGTTTTAAGTAACGACGTTTCGCGAACGAACCCTTACCCCTCGCCTTACTTTGAAACATAGGTTAAAGACCTTAAAGGACTAATTGAAGTATGAAACATTTATGTAAGGTGTAATAGGCAGATGGTAAGACACCCGCAAGGGAATCGCCTTAAAACTCGTAATGGTTAAATTATTAAAAATGGTGGAGCCGATGGTACTCGAGTGACTTAAGAGAATCAGTAAGCGCAAAGCGAGCGTTAGAGTCTAAGTTGGTTAATGTATAGATTTACAAGTGACTTTGGTTTAATTCCAACTTACTTGTTGTTTATAGGTTACCAGACTCGTCCCGAGCCATTCGTAACCCCCAGTCGCTCAGGCAAGTTTTCTATCCGTTATACTGTTGTTGTGATGTATACACTTGTATATGCATTATCTTGTAATAGATGCATGACGGTTATATTAGCAAATTCTTGCGATATATTGTAGCATGTGATATGGTACATATGCATGCCTGTTTCGTATTCTTGCCATATATATCTGTTGGTTCAGTTGATAATACCTATGCTAGAGAATAGTGGTAAATTGCATATACCCTTAGTATAGGGACCCAAAGGTGAAAACATTTTCTAAAACCGGGAGTCGAGGATCCCGAGTAGATTATATATATATATTTATATATATATATGGTTATAGTTTTCAAAACTATTAATCGAATAAGGTTTATTCAATAATTTTATTTTATTATTGAATATTATTTCGAATATTCATCCGAGGACTTATGACTCCTTTATTTTATTATTGAATATTATTTCGAATATTCATCCGAGGACTTATGACTCCTTTATTTTATTATTGAATATTATTTTGATTATTCATTCGAGGGCTTATGACTCAGCTTAATTTATTTATTGAATATTATTTGAATATTCATTTGAGGATCTATGACTCCGATTATTTGCAGAGATATATTCTTTATTTTATTAAAGAATAATGTTTCGATAATCAAACTTATTTTCGATTATTCAAATAAAGATAGTACTTTTGTATAAGTATATCTTTGATTATTTAATTTTCATTCAAGTAAGAGTTTTAAAACTTCTACTTCAATTATTTTTATAAAGATTATTCTTTATGGGAATATTATTTAAATAATAATATTCAGATATTTTCTAATATATTGGGACTGATTTATTTTACTAAATCAACATCACTCCGAACATATTTAAAAATGTTTCGCGAGCCTTCAAAATGATTTTAAAAAGTTAGAGCGGATCCCAAAACTCATTTTTATATTTAAGATCCTCCTTTCGAAGGGGATTTAAATACTCGCTCAAAACCTGAGGGATCCGGCTCTGTGGTGTGTTTTATATTCGCAACAAGGTTGCTGTTTTGATAAATGAATTGATTACTTACCCAACACTCGGGAAGTAAAATTCTTGGAACAAGTTAATCCATTAACAGGCATCGCCTGGGAAATATCGGTGAGTTTTCCTTTCCAACTAGATACGACTTCTTGGTGGAGCCGTATCAACAAGTTTCTAATTGGGGAAAGGGGGAACGAGCTTTACGTTTCAGAGTCATGGATTTCATCTGAACTAGGAGTGGCGTAAGTGGTCGAGTGGCGCCGGCCCAGCCTTATTATATTGGCCCAAATGGCCTGGAAGTTCCGCTAAGGCGGTCCATTCCTTCGGAGTTCAGTGTTCGGTTGACAAGTAAATCCGACAGGTTCTCCTCTACATGTAGAAAATGGTGGGGTTGCACTACTACGACTGATCATCGTAAGTGGTCTTCCTGGCGCGGCAAACTCCCGTAATGAGTTCATCATCCAATTGGATATTTCTGCAACACTACCCAGAGCACTTCGATAGAAAGGCTACGGTTGGGCGATTGTTGAGTGTTGGCAGGGTCAAGTTTTCAAAATGATGTTTGCATCAAATGAAGTATCTCATAACTTCATTTTATTTTGATGATATTTTAAAGGTTGAATCTATTCAAGTATTATCTTGTAGTCTCATCTATGTGATGAACTTTTGAACTAATTATAACTTGAACGGTGGTAGTTCAAGTAGTATTTGGAAAGGATATAAGTATATTGGAGTATCTTGTAACTTCATCTTTTAAACTTATATCTAGTAAATGATTATCTTATGCATGACAAAGATTTTCAGAAAAACGTTGAGACAAGGTTAGATATATGAGATCACCTTGCAACGGTATTTTTATACAGTTATACACTGGAACTCTGTGTGTATTATGCATGGAAGAGGACTTCCAATATTTTGAAAAGTATATATGTATATATATATATATACTGAATATTTTGCGACTTCATCGCATTAAGATATCAACTTGGTTCATTTCTTCTTAACCAAGACTTTCTTGAGTACTACGAGAATGCTCATATATTGTAAATTATTATACATATTATTTTGGTGGGCTTGTTGCTCACCCTTGCTTTCTTCTTTCATCACACAACATCAGATAGATAAGATGAATAGGACCAAGCTCCCAATTCGCAAGCGGATAGGAAACGTTCCGCAGCTTTCTGAAAGCGTTGAGGCCGCTGTAGCTGAGGTAGAAATTACCAATAGGCTAAGTTTTCAACTAATGATGTACCAGACTTATGTATATTATGAGTTGTAATAATGGCAGAGAAATGTAAATTTATTCAGAAACCTATTTAAGGTGTATTGGCATATAATTGTGGAATAAAACGACTTGTGATTATTTTTGGATGTTCATCTCTGAGACTATAACTTGTGGTGTGTGTGTTTATTGTGGGGTCACAGTACATAGTAGTTGATTAATTATTAAGATTGGGTGTTATTAAGGGAAATGGAACTCGTGACAACCCGGATCCCCGACCCCGGATTTGGGGGTATTACAGAAGTGGTATTAGAGCTAAGCGTCATAAACCTCAGAGATGATGTGACGTTAAGATAATAAGTTCACTAAGATAATAAGAACTCTTGCCAAGTTCATAGTCGGGCTACCTAACGTAGGTAGGGTGTTAAAGTATATATATATATATATATATTTGTTGTTGCCTCTGTGTTGTCTGACTGTTGGCACCGGAAGCAAAGCAAGGAACAGAGTACAGGTCAGGCGGCACGCTGATCGAGAAGGACTGTCAGGCGGCGGCTGCTGGAAGAGAAGGAAAAGGGGTGTCGCGCATTCCGGGAATGCGTTACATCCTGTGGCGCATTCACGGAATGCGTTACACCTTTTAATGGCTTAAAAGGGTTGTAACGCATAATCGGAATGCGTTACAGGGCTTGTAACGCGTTCCTGTAATGCGTTACAGCCCGACTGTCCACATTAAATTTGATTTTCTGGGAGTTTCGTAACTCTGTTTTGGGCGTGCAATATACCGTTGGATTCGTTTTTCTGAGACGGATCTAATGGAGTGATCAAATTTTAGTTTATATAAAAGTTTTGAAATGTTTATATTTCCGAAAGTGTTTTAAAGCTGTTTTTAACTGTTTTAACTGCTTTTAAATGCTTCATGTGATACATAGAGATGTATAATGCTTAGACCAATATGCTAGATGATGTAACATGCCTACCTTGATGTTTATTCATGTTGATATATGTGATATATGCTTAGTTTATCATGCGATGATAGATTTAGGTGAACTTAAATGAACATAAGGCGTTTGTTAGACAACCTAGTATAGTGAAATTGTTTCATAACCTTAAGAATAATATTATGAATACAATCATGAGATTCTTGTGTTTGTGAAACATGTAATTGAATATGAATTTTTGATATGAGAGAAAGGATGATTCTGTCAACAACAGATTTCTATCTATAAGAAAGGGTTATTAAGTGACGCCTCTTGACAATGCTCCACCCGATCTGGGAATCATCTGATTATTGATTATTGATTTGAAATATTTAATTTAAAAGGAAGAATCTCTTTATAATATGATTATGATTGTAACATAATATAATCCCTCTAAAATTAAATAATATCAAGTAGTAATTGGCCAATGATACAACGGGCTTGTGTCGGTCATAGCCTTCCAACATGATAGAAAAGTAGTTCTTATTTTTGAATCATTATCGGTTCGTGCTACAGCCGAGGGCTTTGATTTCGAAATAAGAAATACTTGTCTATTACATAGAGATGTGTACATTGAATAAGAATCTAAAGGTCGGTATGTGCCACAGCCGTGGGCCTTTGGGGACTGATTCAACTGTACGGAATGTTGGGTTAGACTTGACTTAGAATATTGAGTTTGTCGTGCCACAGCCATGACTCAATTATTCAAGAGGCAAAAGTTTGATTAGGGAATAACAAAAGATGTAATTGATAAGAGTTGTCTGCCTATTGAACATTACATGGCGGTTCGTGCCACAGCCGGGGTTGTGTAATGGAATGTAGGATCCCTATTCCCACTAGCATTATGAATGCTTAATTTTTCACGTAGGGGGGTTGAATAAATTAGATAAACTAGTGGGAGCCACTTATGAATTAAGACCCGATTCATATAGTGTTTTAAAATGAAATCGAATATTTTCTAAGTGTTGTTATGTGTTTATCATTTACAGATTTACAATATATGTTATGTCTTCTGCACTATCACTCAGGAGCATACTGGATGCTCACAAATTGACTGGTCCTAATTATGCTGACTGGCTTTGAAACTTGAGAATTGTTCTCAGGATTGAGAAGCTGGAATACGTGATTGACTCACCTAAGCCTACTGAACCTGCTAGCGATGCGCATAATGATGAACATGTTATGTATCGTAAGTGGATAGATGATGCAAATGTTGCTCAATGCATCATGCTAGCTTCCATGAACATTGAGCTACAGAAGCAACATGAGCATATGGATGCTCACACTATCCTCATGCATCTACAAGAGTTGTATGATGTGGCAGGGAGGACAGCTCGATATGAGATATCGAAGGAGTTGTTCGGTTGTAGGATGTCTGAGGAAACATCTGTGAATGACCATATACTTAAGATGATCAATTTGATTGAACGTCTTGGAGAACTTGGTTTTGCCATGGATGGGGAGCTGAGCTAAGACCTAGTCTTGCAATCACTTCCGAGTTCGTTCTCGCAGTTTGTTGTGAACTTTCACATGAATAAGTTGGATGTCAGCCTGCCTGAACTCCACAACATGTTGAAGACTGCGGAATTGAATTTTCCCCCTAAGAAGAGTTCTGTTCTTCTAATTGGTGAAGGTTCCAATCCTAAGAAAAGGAAGAGGAACCCTTTCAAGAAGAAGAAAGTAGGTGAGAAAACGCCGGTTCCACCAAAACCTGAAGACCCCAAGAGCAAAGTTGTTTGCTTTCACTGTAACAAGGTGGGGTACTGGAAGAGGAACTGCAAGGTTTACCTTGCAGAATTGAAGAAGAAGAAGGGTAGTGAGACTACCGCTTCTGATTCAGGTATGTTCATGATAAAAGTGAATATGTCATTAAATAAAATTTCTACTAGGGTATTAGATACCGCCTGTGGTTCTCATATCTGCAATTTGTTGCAGGGACTAAGGAGAAGTAGGACTCTTAAAGAAGAGGAGATGATTCTACTTATGGGAAATAGAGCAAGAGTTGCTGCTGAAGAAGTAGAATCATTTCATTTACATATGCCTACGGGCAAGACTATTGTTTTTTAAATAATTGTTATTTTGTTCCCTCGATTGTGAGGAATATTATTCCCATGTTAGACTTGGCTGGATTTTCATTTATTATTGACAATAATGAATGTTCTATTATTAGAGATAATATTCTTTATGGACGTGGTGCTTTAAATAATGGTCTGTATATATGTGATATAATTTACTTCAGATTGAACAAACTAATAAAAGAAAAGGGATGATGAAAATCTCACTTTATTATGGCTCTGCAGTCTCCATTTAGTGGACATGGAGAGAAGGCTGCAGATTTGCTAGGATTGGTACACACAAATTTATGTGGACCAATGTCTACGCAAGCCATGGGTGGATTTTCATACTTCATTACTTACATGGATAATAGATCTAGATTCGGATATGTGTTTGATGAAACACAAGTCTAAAGCCTTTGAAAAGTTCAAAGAGTATAAGTATGAAGTGGAGAAACAAACCAAACATAGTATTATAATTCTTCGATTAGATCGAGGTGGTGAATACTTGAATGGAGAGTTTCTGGATTATCTCAAAGTAAATGGTATAGTCTCCCAGTGGACGCCTCTAGATTGGTATCTGAAAGGAGAAATCGAACTTTGTTAGACATAGTTCGGTCCATGATGAGCTATACAAATCTTCCAGTATTCCTATGGGGTTATGCATTGGAAACCTCAGCATATTTACCGAATAAGGTGCCTTCCAAATCTGTTCCTCAAACTCCGTATGAGATATGGAAAGAAAGGAAACCGAGTCTTAAAACGTTAAGATTTGGGGTTGTCCAGCTTATGTCAAATAAGTTGACCCAGATAAGCTGGAATATCGATCCGTAAAATGTAGTTTTGTGGGATATCCTAAAGAGACTTTAGGATATTACTTTTACACCGATCATCGGGTGTTTGTCTCCAGACATGCTACCTTCTTGGAAAAGGAGTTTATCCTTGAAGGAAACAGTGGGAGCAAATTTGAACTTGATGAAGTTCAAGAAGCACAAACTACTACGGATCAAGTGGAAACACCTGTTCTGACTGAACAACCTTTTGTGGAACAGCCCATTCATAGAACAGGGAGAGTGCCTCGCCAACCTGAGAGGTAATATGGCCTTGTCATTAAGAATAACAATGAGTTGTCGATCATTGATGATGACGACCCTGTGACCTATAATGAGGCTATGAGTAGTGTTGACTCAGAGAAATGGCATAGTGCCATAAAATCCGGAATGAAATCTATGTATACGGGATACAAAAGAATGAGTACAGCAGATGGCCAGGTGGAGACCTTTAAGGCCAGGCTTTTGGGAAAAGGATTCAAACAAAGGCAATGGATTGACTTTGATGAAACCTTTTACCTGTAGCCCTGTTAAAATCAGTTCGGATTTTGCTTGTGAATGCTGCATACTATGACTATGATATCTGGAAAATAGCCAGATGGTTTTCTTTCCAAGAGAAATGAAAACCTAGTGTATAAGCTGCTGCGAACCATATGTGGTTTAAAGCAAGCTTCTCGTAGATGGAACATCCGTTTTGATGAGACAATCAAAGAGGTTGATTTTATCAAAAATGTAGATGAACAATGCGTCTACAAAAGGGTTAGTGGGTGCGCGGTAACATTTCTTATATTGTATTGAAATAGAGTTGACACACATATCAACATAGCAGACCCACTCACAAAGCTACTTTATGAAAGTCACTTTAATCATCATAAAGACTAGATGGGTATTAGATACCAGAGTGATTGGCTTTAGTACAAGTGGGAGATTGAAAGGAATATGTCCTAAGTCCAATCATGTATTAGGATTTAGGAGTAACTTTTATGTAATCTGTTTTGATTTCATTGATATTAATAAAAGACTTGTTTTGTTTTTATTACGGGCTCTATCTATTTAAGTGTTTAAATAAGATATACCATAGTTTAGAGTAAAGCTTTTATGGATTATGATGAGATCATAATAGTGAGACCTAAAAGATGATAACTCTAAACTTAAATAGTTCCTGATCATAGGATTACTAACTGGTAATTAATAATCCGCAAAGATCGGTACATACTATGCTTGCTTCATTATGAAGGATGTTTGTTCTCATAGACATTTGTGTGGTGACACTATAGCTAGTATGTAGGTGCTTATTATAGAATAAGTTCACTGAACATGACTCGCACAGCTGAACAACTGATGGAGTTCACTCACGTGTCAGCAGTTGTTCGCATAGTGATAGTTGTACAAGTATCCTTAGACTTGAAGTCATCATAGTCATCTTGTGTACACTGAACTATGCTTTGGTTTAGTTCTTAGTCTCCAGGGACAATTATTAGGGCTCTACTGGGTATAGGAATTTGTACACGAAGATAGTGTATGATCAATAAAGGATCTACCCCTTCCAGTGAAGGAAGCGAATGTTCAAGGCTGATCCACTTATGCTAGTTCAGGAATCTCTGGCCATAGTGAATGAAATTAGAAAGGAGTTTCTAATTTACATAGAACTGAGCATAGTAAATGGTAAGCAAGTGATTAGATTAGATAGGCTTGACACGAGATCCATGCCTTGTATTTAATCAGGACATTGTAGGGTAGAAGGAGTTTATTATACAGTAATTATTCACTGAATAGGTTCTTGGTATTCTAAGCAGTGAATTCGTATTATCCGGATAGTCGCGATATGCTGAGAAGTATCCCTCACAATGTAGAATAAATATGATTAATTAATTAATCATATTTAATAAATTAGAGAGTTTATATAAATAATGATAAAATAGTTTTATTATTATTTATTTCTACTACCGGCTTAATATTGAACCTACAGGGTCACACCATAAAAAGAGAATGATTTAATGGTGGAGGAATTAATTAATAATGGCTAAATAATTATCTATTTGTGAAATAAATAATTAATTGGCAAATTTAATAATTGATTAAATTAGATTTAATTGATTATAAATTAATTAAGAAAAGGTCTTAATATTATTAATTAAGGATTTAATTTTTTAGAAATTAAATCAAGAGAGAGAATTATTTCTAAAGTGTTTAGAAAAAGGTTTAATAATTAAAAGGTGTTTTAATTATTAATAAGAATAATAAATGGGATAATAATAATAATATTTATGGGAAAATTTCAGCTGAAAATTTTGCCTATAAATATACTATAAACCCTATTTTTATTTGAACCCCAATTTTTATAAAACCTAATTCTCTCCACCTCATTCTCCTTCTTAACGTCGTTTTCTTGGTGGATACCGGTGGAGTGCTTCACGTTTGAGGAGCAGCTGCTAAGGATCTCCGATCGTTGCTTTGGGATCGCATATTAAAGGTTAGTAATCGATTCATATGTTTTTACCACGATTTATATGCTTTTATTTGGATTTTGTATGTGTAAAAAGTGTTTTACCATGCCTTCGCCGCGATTAAAATCCAACACTATTAATCAATTATCTGACAAAACAGAGTATGAGAAGAATTTGAAGATCAAGTTAGAAGATATTCTATTAAAAAAGATTGGTGATAGAGTTAAAGCTTTTGTTCAAAGATATTGCAGAATTTATCAAGAAATATGAAGATCAAAGTCTGAAATAAAGTAAGCTTTACACTACTTATTTTCTCTATCTGGTTTCTGGCCCTAGACAACTCTGTTAGAATTTATGCTTATTCTGCAAAGCATAAATAGGGGAGATTGTTGAGAATTTGCTAAGTCGAAGATCAAGATATGTCTAACAATCAGGATATGATCAACTTTTGTGATATGATTATCTGTTGGAAGCTTTGTTATTATCCGTTGATGATCTTTAGTCATCCGTTGATATACAAATGATTATTCGTTGAAGCTACAACATTTATCTGTTGATCAGGCTATCCAACATTTATCTGTTGATCAGGCTATCCGTTGAGAATGACTTGGATGATAAGTCAGGACTGCGAGATAAATCAGAAGGTGCTGATTTACAGGATCGTAGTTGATTTAGATATGTATGGAAAATGTTAGAATTATAATGTAACATATCTTGTAATTGATAGAGGACTGATTGTAGATGTGTAGTATATAAACACATAATAGGTTATCACAATGTGGAGAGCAGAACTCGATTATTCACATAACCTAGAAGCTCTTAAGAATATTGTTCTTAAGAGAGTTTTGTAACAGTTTATTAAAGATCAATATAAACTGTTATTTGATTCATATGTTCTTACTTTACTTTCTTAATATATCAATTTATTTAGTAATTGTATCCAACCCCCCTTAAACAATTACTTTACTGGGAAACATAGCATGCTCTAAGACCATCAGGATTTAGAGTTAATTTCCTTTAAGTTAGCACAGTTTCAACCGCAGCTGCATCTTTTCTCATATTGAATTTTTGGTGGCTATTGTTCATGTACATGGAAACATAATCTCCACAATACTGAGAGCCTCTATCTAGAATCCTTCTTCTGATGGCATAAAAGATTAAATCTGACCATTCATTGGATGCCTGATTTTCAACCATTAGCATATAGTGAATATATGTCATTCTTTGACATCATCATCAGCTCATTATAAAAAAGTACTTGGTCTTGATCTCCTTGCAGCATTAGCACTATCTTTTCTTTGGTTCTGAGCCAATATGTTTGTCAATAATAATTTTTAAAGCTTCATGCCTGTCAAGATGATCAACAGTAATTTCCAGACCAGGTCTATTAGCTAATGTAAAATTTACCATTCTTGAGTTCATAAGTTTAGCTTCATGATGCCCAATATCAGCTCTTGTATATAGCCTTGGAAATTTGAGAGCTTGAGCTTGCCTCAACCATGAAGGTGTAATGTTGTCTCAATGCTTTCAGTGCATTTTAATTCATCAATTTTCTTCCACTTATAATCATGCTATCTTTTAGGAATATAAGTTCTTTTCTCTTCCTTCTTTTTAAGTACTTTAGGATCAGTAATTCTCCATCTTTCAAAACCAGACCTCCGTAGCCTGTTTCTGAATTCTTGATTTGCTCTGTTAACTGTTATCCTGATCTGTCCTTCTTCTCTTCTTTCCTCCTCGTCAATTTCAACACTGTGAGAGTCAACATAAACAGATAAGATTTGAAGATTTAAATGCTCCAAGACTGCTTCTTCTCCATCTTTAACAACATCGGGCATTGACTGTTAGATATATTTGATCATGTCATGGCTAATATAATTTATGTTTAGATTTCAGATCTTACTTAACAGGACAAATCAGTGCTTAACTGTTGATCAGTACTTATATTGGAAGTCAGGACTTAAGAATATCAGTACTTATATTATCAGGAGATAATTATCAGAAGTTAGATATCAGAACTTAAGTGCTGAAGGATGATTAGAGAAGGACAGTAGCTGATTAAAGGAAAGAAGATCGAGATAAACATAAGAAGAGATATGCATGAAGAAGGAATTCCGTGAAGAATGGAATACTTGGAAGAAAAGATATCTGATTGATATATTTTAGGAAGCAAAATTATATTCCATATCAATTAGCGATTATCTTGTAACTGTGTAGTATATAAACACAGACATAGGGTTTACACTATAAGTGTTATCATATATTCGAGAAATTTATTCATTGTAACCCTAGCAGCTCTCGTGATATTTGTTCATCACTGAGAGGTAACAGTTCCATACTGTAATTGAGTTTATTGTTTCAATAAAGTTTGTTTTCTGTCACTTAATATATTAAAGTTCGATTTGATTATATTATACACTGTATTCACCCCCTCTACAGTGTGTGTGTGACCTAACAAGTGGTATCAGAGCCAATCTGTTAACACACATACAGCTAAAGATCCAAACACAATCATGTCTGACACAGAAACTCCAACTAAGCCTACCAAAACTGAAGAACCTCCAAAGCCACAAATTCAAAGTCGGTATGAGACTATCAGGGTTCCCATACTGAGACCATCTGAATATCCCATATGGAAGGTAAGGATGACCATGTTCCTGGAAGCAACAGATCCAAAATACCTTGATAGAATCAAGGAAGGGCCTCACAAACCAACCAAGCTCGCTGTTGTAGTTGCAGGTGAAGCAGCAAAGACCGTACCAAAGGAGAAGAGTGATTATACTGCTGAAGATATAGCATCAATTGCTAAGGATGCCAAGGTACGAAACTTACTGCATAGTGCCATTGATAATGTAATGTCAAACGGGGTAATCAACTGCAAGACTGCTAAGGAGATATGGGATGCTCTGGAAACAAGGTGTCAGGGAACTGACACAATTAAGAAGAACAGGAAGACAATACTCACTCAAGAGTATGAACACTTTGACTCAAAGACTAATGAGTCATTGAATGATTTATATGATAGATTTGTCAAACTTTTGAATGATTTGTCATTGGTTGATAAAGAGTATGATCTTGAAGATTCAAACCTTAAGTTCCTGTTAGCTCTTCCTGAATGCTGGGATTTGAAGGCAACGACAATAAGAGACAACTACAATCTTGATGAAACAACTCTTGACGAAATCTATGGAATGCTCAAGACTCATGAGCTTGAGATGGAACAAAGAAGCAAGAGGAAAGGAGGAAAGTCAAGGACAGTTGCTCTTAAGGCTGAAGAAGAATTCCCCAAAGCAGCTTCCTCAAGGAAAGACAAGGGTAAAGCTCTTGTCATAAAGTCTGAAACTGAGTCATCAAGTTCTGAAAGTGATGATGACTCAGATTCTGAAAGCTTGCCTGAGACTGATGTTGATGAGGAGATGATGAAGTTGTGTGCTCTTATGGTGAAAGGAATCACAAAGATTGCATACAGGAAGTTCAGGAAGGGAAAGAAGTTTTCCAGGAAAGGCATAAGTTCTGATAAGAAGAATTTCAGAAGATCTGAAGGCAGAGGAGGAAAGTCTGACAGAGGAGATTATACCAATGTTAAATGCTATAACTGTGGTGAGAAAGGCCACATATCTCCTGATTGCAAGAAGGTAAAGGGTGACAAAGGCAAGGCTCTTGTCACAAAGTAGAAAAGCTGGACAGACACCTCAGACTCTGAAAGTGAGGAAAACTATGCATTGATGGCAAATGCTGATAAAGAAAGTGCTGAGAGCAGTTCTGAAGCTGCTGAAACAAAGGTACCTCAGACTACTTATGCTTTTTATACTGATGATATTAATGAGTTGAGAAGATATCTTAAAACCATGTTTGTTAGTTATAGAGATCAAACTTTAACATGTGAAAGATTAACTTCTGAAAATCTTGCATTTAAGAAAAGAAATGATTTCTTAGAAAAATAGTTAGTCATGTTCCATCAAACTCAGAAGGATAGAGATGATGCTTTTTATGTTAGGGATGAAGTGCTAAAAATGAATGAATCTCTAAAAACTGAGTTAGAAAAGGAAAGAGAGATTATCAGGACTTGGACTAACTCTGGCAAAACAACTCAAAATTTGCTAAGTAGTGGAAACTGGAAAGAGGGCTTAGGTTATGGAGAAGATAAGAATGATAAAGGAACTGAAGAAATTAAGCCTGTTGATAAGCAAAAGCCAAAGTTAAAACCTGTTAAGTTTGTAACTGTAAAATCTGAAAATGAGAAATCAGAAGTTACAATGGAATTAACTTCTGACAAACTAAAACAGGAAAAGACAGCTGAAGTGAACATAGGCTTAATGACAAAGAAGCAGCTTAAGCATAAGCTGAAAGATGTTAAGAATGCAAACAAGGTAAAATCACGTAGGAAAAATAGGAATGGAAAGGAAGGTGTGAATAAAAGCAATAATTATAAACCTGTTCCTGATGCTCCTAGGAAAACATGTCATAACTGTGGAAGTTCTAACCATCTGGCTTCTTTTTGCAGGAAGAATAAGAATATTAACTCTTTACCTTCAAAATCAGGAGTTAAGAGTCAGTATGTTAGATACAAACCACAAAATCCTTGTTTTCATTGTGGTAGTTTATGGCATTCCATTTATACTTGTAAGGAATATCATAGTTTGTACTATGATTATTATCAAATAAAACCTTCTTTGAAGAAAGTTTCCATTGTTCCTTCTAGTGTAAATTCTGATTCAAAGTCTGATAGTGTAAGTTCTGATAAGAAAAATGTTAACATAAACTCTGATGCTAAATCCGCTGCAAATGTTAACAAACTTAATAAGGCCAAAGGATCCAAGCAAGTCTGGGTCCTTAAAACTAAAAATTAGTGGTCTTTGTGATTGCAGGGCAACAGGAAAAATATTCTAGTTCTGGACAGTGGATGTTCAGGATATATGACCGGAAATAAGGCCCTGCTATCAGACTTTGTGGAGAAAGCTAGCCCAAGTGTTTCTTATGGAGATGGCAACATTGGAAAAACATTGGGATATACACAACCTACTGAGTATAAGTCAAATCTGTGACAGAGGTTATCATGTTGATTTCTTTGAAGAACACTGTGAAATTGTGAGTAAATCTAAAGGCAAAGTTGTTCTGAAAGGATACAGGCGTGGTAACATTTATGAAGCTAAGCTTTCAACAAGTACTAATGGTTCTGCAATCTGTCTGATGAGTAGAGCATCAATTGAAGAAAGCTGGAATTGGGATAAGAAACTCTCTCATTTAAATTTCAACAATATAAATGAACTGGTCAAGAAAAATCTTGTGAGAGGACTGCCAAAGTCAGTATTTGCTCCTGATGGTCTTTGTGATTCCTGTCAGAAGGCCAAACAAAGAAAATCTTCATTCAAGAGCAAGACTGAATCATCAATTCTTGAGCCTTATCATCTACTACATGTTGATATATTTGGTCCAGTAAATGTCATGTCTATTGCAAAGAAGAAGTATGCGTTGGTCATAGTGGATGAGTTCACCAGATACACATGGGTGTATTTCTTGCACACAAAAAGTGAAATTGCATCTATCTTGATTGATCATGTCAAATATCTGGATAAAATGGTCAAAGATTCCGTGAAAATTTTAAGGAGTGATAATGGCACTGAGTTCAAGAATTTGATAATGGAAGAGTTCTGCAAAAACCATGGAATAAAGCAGGAATTTTCTGCTCCTGGAACTCCACAGCAAAATGGAGTTGTTGAAAGGAAGAATAGAACTCTCATTGAAGCTGCACATACAATGCTTGAAGAAGCAAAGCTTCCAAACTATTTCTGGGCTGAAGCTGTGCAGACTGCTTGTTTTACATAAAATGCAACACTTATTAACAAGCATGGAAAAACACCATATGAGATGGTGAAGAAAAAGAAGCCAAATCTGAAATACTTTCATGTATTTGGATGCAAGTGTTTTGTTCTCAAGACTCATCCTGAACAGCTATCAAAGTTTGATCTAAAAGCTGATGAAGGAATCTTTGTTGGATATCCACTTTCCACAAAAGCCTTCAGAGTCTATAATTTGAGGACAAAAGTGGTCATGGAATCTATCAATGTCTCTTTTGATGACAAGAATATTACTGGTCTTGAAGATTTCATTGACCATGATCAGCTGAGATTTGAAAATGAAGACTCAAATTCTGATACTGAATATCCTGACAGTCTAAGTTTTGATACTGTGAACTCTGATGGAATAAACTCTGATGTTATTGAAACTGTGGTGGCTACGCCAAGGGAAGATGCACCTATGCAGGGGGAGCATACTCAAGATCCTACCACAGCTCAAGAAACATCATAACATACATCTGGCTCTTCAAGTTCTGATTCGTCAAGTTCTGATAAGCCAAGTTCTGATAGTGCTGAAAATCTAAATACTGAAGACTCCAACTCAGAGAGCATAGTTTCAGGGGGAGCATCAGAAAATGAAAATGAAGATAGCATGGATCATGGGGGAGCATCCAGTTCTAGAGAAAACCTTCCATCTGCAAGAAAGTGGACAAAATCACATACACCTGATTTGATAATTGGAAATCCTGATGCAGGTGTCAGAACTAGAACAGGTACTTCAAATGAATGTCTCTACAATTCTTTTCTCTCTCAGACTAAGCCAAAGAAAGTTGAAGAAGCTCTTCAAGATGCTGATTGGGTGCAAGCAATGCAGGAAGAGTTAAATGAATTTGAAAGAAACAAAGTCTGGACCCTAGTGCCAAGACCAAAGAATAGATCTGTTGTTGGTACAAAGAGGGTATTCAGAAACAAAACTGACAGTGATGGCATAATTATAAGGAATAAGGCAAGGCTAGTTGCAAAAGGATATTCTCAACAGAAGGGAATTGATTATGATGAAACATTTGCACCAGTTGCTAGGTCAGAAGCCATAAGGATATTTTTGGCTTATGCTACTCACAAAAAGTTTACGGTCTTTCAAATGGATGTGAAAAGTGCTTTTCTCAATGGAGAATTGGAGGAGGAGGTATATGTTGAACAACCTCCAGGCTTTGTAGATACCAAACATCCAGATTATGTCTACAGGCTTGATAAAGCACTTCATGGACTTAAGCAAGCTCCTAGAGCATGGTATGAGACTTTAGCTCAGTTTCTTCTGGAAAGTGGATTCAACAGAGGAACAATAGACAAAACACTGTTCTACCTCAACCATGGAAAGGACTTACTTCTGGTCCAGATTTATGTTGATGATATCATTTTTGGGTTACAAACTTTGCAAGAAGTTTGCCAAACTAATGCAGTCAAGATATCAGATGAGTATGATGGGGGAACTTAGCTATTTTCTAGGCCTTCAAGTGAAGCAGAATGAAGAAGGCACTTTTATTTGTCAAACCAAGTACACCAGGAACTTGCTGAAGAAATTTGGAATGCAAGATTGTTCAAGTGCATCCACTCACATGGCCACTGCAACAAAACTGGATAAAGATACCGGTAAATCAGTAGATATTACTGACTACAGAGGTATGATTGGCTCTCTACTCTATCTAACTGCTAGTAGACCTGATATCATGTATGTTACCTGTCTTTGTGCAAGATTTTAAGCAGATCCAAGAGAACCTCACTTAACAGCTGTGAAAAGAATCTTTAAGTATCTTAAAGGAACAGCTGCTGTGGGATTATGGTATCTTAGAGAATCAAATTTTAAACTAATAGGTTACTCAGATGCAGATTTTGCAGGTTGCAAAATTGACAGGAAAAGTACAAGTGGAAGCTGCCAATTTCTTGGAGGCAGATTGGTTTCTTGGTTCAGCAAGAAACAAAAGTCAATTTCCACATCAACTGCAGAAGCAGAGTATATTGCTGCAGGAAGCTGTTGTGCACAGATTCTTTGGATGAAGAATCAGTTACTGGATTATGGGTTAACATATTTCAAAATCCCTATTTAATGTGATAATCAAAGTGCTATTGCTATGACAGGTAATCCATTTCAACACTCTATGACAAAGCACATCAGCATCAGGTACCACTTCATAAGGGAACATATGGATGAAGGTACAGTGGAATTGCACTTTGTCCCAACAGATCAACAACTAGCAGATATCTTCACAAAACCACTATGTGAAGCCACTTTTACAAGATTGGTAAATGAACTTGGAATGGTTTCAGGTTCTTTTTCTAAATCTGTCTAGTTTTGTTCTGATGCATCAGACTTTATGATCAGTATTTATAGAATGTAATCTCTTTGTTTATTCTGTGATTAATTGAAATACGCGTTTAAGTACTGATTGTTGTCTGATATATATTTCTAAACTCTGATAAGTGATATGTCTGTTCAAGTAACTATTCAATCATATGAGGATAACTGTGCTCGATACTGACCTAGTAGTCTTCAATAAACAAATGATTCCATGTAAGAAGTAATTATTTCAGTGGAAATCTTATGACAGTAGCAAATTCTGATAATTGAGCTTAGTTGAGTTTACTTTGTTTATCTTATTACTAAGTCACAAATTAGAATAATGCTACTCATCTATTAAGTTCTGATACTAGTAAAACTGCTGAATGTACTAAGTGCTGATAAACCTCACTTATCAAAAGAAAAAGAAAAAAGATAAAAGAATAAAATCAGGTACTCCTTTGAGATCTAGAGTAAAAATGTGGAAGGGACGACCCAAGTGCATTGCTGGTATTAAGTAAATATGCATTAGAAAAGCAAAATATTTTCTTGGTGACTTTTCACACTCTATGATTACTGGAGAAATACTCTGATAATAACATAAATTCTGATAAGCAGTCGTGACTCACTTACTCTGAGAAGCCACTGTAAAATAGAATTTCAAAAGATGCATAAAATTAGCACAAAACAGTTGAGGTGGACTCAAGCATGAACTCATTCATCAGTAGGTTTCAGGACAATGACAGTTCTTTAGCAAAATTTTAGTTATGCCTTATTTCTAAGATGTACTGAAGTGAATCAGACTTTACTCTTTGTCTGTTATTTAGCTTGTTGCACACACTAATCACTCCATCTGAATGATGAAAATTTTTGTGGAGGTCTATGTTATTTTAGATAAACAGTCATTGTGTCATTTTGCACAAACCCTGAGGGCAAGCTCTGGTTGCATATTCTGATGATTAAGTTTTGAAGAGTATAACTCAGAACTTGTATGAGGACTTACTAAAATAGGCATTCCTTTTTCGAGTTAAGAAATTATGTACTGATGACTGTTAAGTTCTGATATAAGTCTAAGTTCTGATATTACAGTCTAATGTTTTACTTGACTTATCTGTGAATAAAATTTGATAACTGTCTCAGTTAATACTTGAATATGTTGAAGTGGAAGATTAATAGTCACTATGATTAGGATTAATGGTATTCGTACTTGAACAGTCCACTATTACTTGTTTCTTGTGCGCTTTACACCATGTTTCCTCTTTCCAATGAATGTTATTCTTTTTCAAAGTCTAGGGAGACGAGGTAGAATTAATTCTACCTGTCAGCATTAAATACTTTTACGTTATTACTGCATGTCTGACAGGTGTCCAACGGTAACATTTTTGTTCAGAGTATAAGTACAACAGAGAGAGGATTTCTTTAATCTTTTATTTTCTTCGTATTTTTTCTCTTTACTTACTTTTACTCTCTTTCTTCTCACGTTGGTTTTTCATACAGACATCTTATCAAACACCTAACAGGCACTTTTGAATCTCAATTTTTCACATGGCACCTAAGGATTTAATCATTGATGGAGCTAAGTTTGTTCCAAACAACTATGCTGCAATTCTTGATCATGCTGAAGCTCCATCTGAATTGCATTTTGTGCAAGATCTTCTTGCACACAGTGAGATTGGGTATACATTAACTCATCCTGAAGTCTTTTCGAGTCAACAAGTTCTGACGTTTTGGCGGACTGGGCACTTTGATGATGGTGGTAAACATGGCACTCCCAATATTATTTTTGAAGTGGGTGATTCATCTTATGCAGTCACTCCTGGTATAATACGCAAAACTCTACATCTCCCAGAAAATTGTTCTTTTTCAACTCCAGAGGAATCAACACTTCAGGAGTTAATGGCTGATTTGGGATATGAAAAGAGTTTGGCAAAGCTTGGGCAGTTAAAAAGGGCTAATATCAGAAGAGAATGGAGTTTCTTCTTTGACTACATCACCAAAGCTTTTGGGAACAAATGTTCGAATTTTGATGTTATCCCAATTCTGAGTCAGCACATAGGGTATGCTATTATCCATCAAACTCATTTTGATTTTGCAACTGGAATAATTGGTTTTATTGGGGATAGGATGACAGAGGATAGAAATGTTGTCTATTTTGCTAGATTCTGTCAACTTATATATACTTTTTGTACTGATGAACCTCAATTAGTCAGTTCCTCAACCCCACCTTTTAGAGTTGCAAAATGATACTTTAATGATCTGGTAAATGCTGATACTAAGAAAACAGTGGTTAGACCATTACAGATTCCTCAGTCTGTAAAACAGATCCTAGTAAATGCTGATCCTGATACTTATAGATCTGTTTACTCTGATGTCCAACCAACCACAAACACCCAAAAACCATCATCCTCAGCACCTACCACTCATACTACTCAACCTACCCTCAGGACTTATCTCAAATCCTATCTCTCTACTTCACAGACTGTTCAACCCTCATCCTCCAAGCCAAAGAGGACAAAAACTATTCCTCAAACACCTCAAAAGAGGAGGAGGACTGTACTGAGAGATGAATCTGATACTGAGGAACAGGTTCCTTCTTCAGAACCTGTTGTAGGTGAAGCTGAGAAAGTGACTTCTCAGAAGGATTCTGGAATTGGGGGATCTAGGCTTCTCAAACGGCTTAGAAGAATGACAGTTCCTGAAACTCCCAAGGAATCCAAATCAACAAAGAGATACAAGAAACAGAGGGCAAAAAGGCCAGTTTCAGATGATGAAGAGGAAGCAGCTAAGGAAGGGGATCAGGAATCTCTGATCTCACAAGACAAGGAATTTGCTCCAGTCACTTCTTCTCCATTAACTCCATCTCAGGAAGCTGTTTCTGAAAAGGCTAACACACCTTCTGTGTCTTCTGTTGATCTAGGCACAAGTGCTGATATTGATGTTCAAAACTTGGTTGTGCCTGCAGTACTTCTCTTAGAAGCTCCAACAGCAAATAATCCTTCCACAACACCTGTTACTGATGCTGTTCAAACTCCAGAGTTATCAACAACACCTTCTCTGCATCAAGATGCTGATGATCAGAATTTAGGTGAGCATCAGGATATGGCTGTTGATCAGAACTTAGAACAAGATCAGCAATTAGAGGATGCTGAAGCCTCCATTGCTACTCACACTGTTGTCTTATCAGAAGATACTGATTCTTTAAGTTCTGATGCTGCAAATGCTGGAGATACTGGTGATGCTGCTCCAACTGTAGATGCTGATGAAGCAGGTCCTTCAGGACATACTCCTCAACAGACTCTTCCTAAGTCTGAACTGGTTAAGAAGTTTGTTACCGGGGAAGCACCAGTACCTTGGAGTGAAACTCGTGCAGGTCAGGAGTGGACTAAGGAATGGAACTTAGTTTCATGTGTTCCAATTGAAAAGCATCTTGCTGAGCACTTGACTAAAGCTGATAAAATGTTAAATTCTGATGATTTTAAAACCCAGCTTAGAGTCACTGCATTGAGTACTAAACATCTACAAGGTCTTCATTCAACTACTCAGGCAGAGTTACACAAGATTGAGGAGAACTTTATCAAACAGGAACAAGTTTGGAAAATTGATAAGAAAAAGTTCTTCCAACCTACCATTGACAGGATTACTTATATTGAGAAGACTCAAGATCATCAACAAGCTCAGATTGATGAAATTCTGAACAATCAAGCTTCTCAGCAATCACAACTAACTGAAATCCAATCCTCAGGGAATTGCTTATCTCTCTTCTACTACCTGCTGATGCCAAAAAGGGGGAGAAAGTGATTAAGTCCAAATGCAAGACTGACAAGACATTGACAGGAAAGGATAATGAAAAAGATGATCAAGGAAGCTCTGGAATGGGTAGAGGTCATAGTCAAGGTAGAGGATTCACATCAAGACAAGCTAGTCACAGGACAAGTTCTGATACTGGGAAGAGAATAAGTTCTGCTACTGGTAAAAGGCTAAGTTCTGATGAACTTTTAGATCTTGATGAGGAAATGTCAAGACAGTTATTTCTTCAGGAAAATCCAGGAATGGACTTGGAAAGTTTAAAGGAAGAAGAAGCCAGACTTAAATCAGAGAAAGTCACATCTAAATCTGAAGCTTCTGGTAAAAAGTCGCTTCCAAAACTCAAAGGCATTGTGATCAAAGAAAGGACACATACTGAAGCAACATTGGCTAGATCACAACCACAGATAGATCCAAGATCCAAGGGTAAAGAAAAGGTTGGTGAACCTATCAAGGTTTATGTACCTCCTGAGGATGAAGAAATTACTGATGAAAAGGATGATCTTGCTCTGACTTCAAGAAAAGTTCTTAAAACAACCTCTGACATGGCTCAAGTTGTTCAGAGTCAAGAAATTGTAAGTTCTGATATTCAGAAGAAGCAAGTAACCTCTGACATAGCTCAAGTTAACTTGATATCAGAAGATAGATCAAAGACACTCCTACCAGGATTCACTAAAGCAAAACAGACTCAACCTTTGAAGACTACTGCAAGTGGTTTTGAAGCAAGAGTAGTTACTGGAAAGGAAGCAAGAGATAAAACTGGATTGGGAAGTGCTGATGAAAGAAGAGTACACAACACTACCAATGACCCAACTTCCCTGAGTGAACCAGGTATTGGAGCAACTCCTGAGAGATTGAATCAACTGGAATCTGTACAGATGGTTTACCATACCTACTTGAAAGAATACATCATGTTGTATTTCATGACAGATGGTAGGGTTTATCATATAAGACAAA
Source organism: Apium graveolens (assembly GCF_009905375.1). Lineage (NCBI taxonomy): Eukaryota > Viridiplantae > Streptophyta > Magnoliopsida > Apiales > Apiaceae > Apium > Apium graveolens. The sequence continues at coordinate 30,338,199 of NC_133656.1, read as the reverse complement.
ATGCCATTCCATTGAAGTATTTTGAAGAATTGGAGCATGTACTTTTCTTACTTCAAGTGAATGACAGAATAACAGAAACTGCTGCAAACTACTTAAAAGAACAGATTCAGAGACAGAAAAGGCTTTATTCTGTTAAGTCTGACAGCACATATGTTCCAAAGTACAGAGATCACAATGGTGATATTGTTGATATGAAGCCTAATACTGCACAGATCAGAACATATCTTGGTATTAAGGGACTTGAATTCAATCTGGAGTCTGACAAAGCTTATGTCATAAGACTAGATCAGGAGTTGAGAAAAGCAAAGACCAATGATCTCAGAGCTACAATCTTTCAAACTGGTGAAGATACTGCAGAGCTTAAAGATGCCAAAAGGAGAATGATTGATGAACTCAGATATGCTGAGAAATGTTTGTTGAAGAACTATCTCAGAATAACTCTTGACATCAGAGAGATCAGATGATGAAGCCAAGTCGAAGATCTACAACTGCTTAAGTTCTGATATTTGTACAGACTGAAGTTGTTATCAGAAGTTGAATATTGGTAAAGCTTTAAGGATTGTAAGTTGTAGTTATCTAGTCTAATTCTCATGCATTTGTACTTAATGTTTTTGACATCATCAAATATCTGTTAAACTTGTATATTATGCTAATTTACAAGTTGGGGGAGATTGTTAGATATATTTGATAATGTCATGGCTAATATTATTATGTTTAGATTTCAGATCTTACTTAACAGGACAAATCAGTGCTTAACTGTTGATCAGTACTTATATTGGAAGTCAGGACTTAAGGATATCAGTACTTATATTATCAGGAGATAATTATCAGAAGTTAGATATCAGAACTTAAGTGCTGAAGGATGATTAGAGAAGGACAGTAGCTGATTAAAGGAAAGAAGATCGAGATAAACATAAGAAGAGATATGCATGAAGAAGGAATTTCGTGAAGAATGGAATACTTGGAAGAAAAGATATCTGATTGATATATTTTAGGAAGCAGAATTATATTCCATATCAATTAGCGATTATCTTGTAACTGTGTAGTATATAAACACAGACATAGGGTTTACACTATAAGTGTTATCATATATTCGAGAAGTTTATTCATTGTAACCCTAGCAGCTCTCGTGATATTTGTTCATCACTGAGAGGTAACAGTTCCATACTGTAATAGAGTTTATTATTTCAATAAAGTTTATTTTCTGTTACTTAATATATTAAAGTTCGATTTGATTGTATTATACTGTATTCACCCCCTCTACAGTGTGTGTGTGACCTAACATTGACCATCTGTTAGGATCGGGAACTGAACTATCAGGATTAATAGTGTCAGGATTTCCTATATCGGGATTTGATCTTGTGTTGTCAGGAGTTGCTTCTATTTGAAGTTTTCGAGGTCTTCTAGATAACTGAACTTCAACTTCCTCCTGACCTTCTTCTCTATACATATTGAGATTTGGTACCTCTATTGGCCTTGGTACAGGATTGAAAAAAATTGGATCAATAGAAATTCTTGGAGCCTGAGACTAAGAAGTCTCAGGAATTTCTTCAATCCTGGCCCCACTTGATCTTGTTCTTCTTTGAGAAGGAACAATAGATTGTTCATCATTCTTGGGAGTCTTTCCTCTTCCACCTCTTCTACCACTCTTATATCCTCTAGTTCTTCCATTTCCTCTAGATGGACCTTGACTTGCAGCTTGCAATTGACTGATAATTTCCTCTTATTGTTTAAGCATTTCTTCATGAGACATGTCAGGAAATTCTTCAGCCAAATGAGTGAGAGATTTTCTATCAAAAAACTCCTAAACTATTTTATTCTTATGGTAGAGAGTTACAACATCGCCAGCCTTTATTTTGTAGGTCCCATAGAATCTCTGAGCATCATCAGGATTATCAATAATCACTGCATCTTCATTAGGAATTACAGATACAGTTTGCTTTTCCATCAGTATATGAGAGTGAGTCATTGTCTAAGTTTTAACAGTCCTTGAACCATTTTTGGAGACATAAGTTGACTGTGTGGTTTGAGTTTGATTTTGAATTCCAGTTTTAGATTGAACCGCTGTGACGGCCTCAACCCTGGGGTCAGGAGTTAAGTCACTAAACACAACAAACCACAATATAAACTATAAGATTATTATTAATATTAAACTAACACGACCCCAAACCAAGATTTGATCCAGGTTCAAGTATGATTCAAGTTATTCATTAATACAAACCATTTATTCAAAAAGTCTCAGACACTAAAATTATTCAGCAACTGATCAGCCGCACATGGTCTGATACTAACTACCTCTGAGGAGTCGGGTCCTGAAGGAGCTGAGACACAGTTCTACCAAGGTCTGACAGGTCTTCTAGGCATCTGCGATATATATATAACAGGTAGCAAGGATGAACATAATCACTCAACAGTACCAACATATGAATATCAAGATAAAAATAGTAAAGTAAACAGTTATAGGAACAGAACTATAAATCAACATAAAATCTGCAACCTGTAAATCATTTTGACAACAGTAAATAAAGAAACTGGTTATCGCTATCTAACATGCTCTTAATAAAACATACGTAGTTGTGTGTTGTCTAAGTAGCAGAGTCCAATTTTAGCATGCTATTCACCTTTATTAATCAATTGTATCAATCACTTATTCCCTTACGAGAATTACAAAGACAAATCAGATACGTAACGAATATGTGAAAAACAGCTGATCAGGCTATCAACACCAGACGACTTCAACTGTCATCCCATAAACTTGTTCCAGAACTCAGAGACTAGCTAGGTCTCTGACCTACTGGACTAATCAGTTATGTAATGCACGCAACCGAATTAGCCTCTTACGCAGCCTCACTAGGCTACTTTGGCCCTTATGTATCCCATAACTGATCGTTTTCTCCAGTCTTCAAAACACTTGTACCTATCCCATTTAAAAATTATTCATTTTAACAGCACAAGTAAAATCTGGTTCACAAATCATTTCATTCGAGATAGGTTCCTTTCGAAGTTACTTTTCCCAAAACAGGTTTAAAAACAGTTATTTATAACATAGGGATATGTACCTTAAAACATTTATGTTCCTTTACGAGAATAAAACAACAGTCTATTCATACGTACTGGACCATAAAAGAATGGTCAGGGTACTTTTCTTGCAACGCTTTACAAAATCCTAGGTAGCTTTCACACTGACTTTAGTCCTTGTGAAACTCGACTGGGATCTATAGTAACAGAATACCTTAATTAGTTATATCGACATGCTTGATATCCTCGAATCCTAAAAACCCAATTCGATAACCCGACTCGTATAACGATTATACACATAATCACGTAATCTGTATTCACATAAGGGTAAAATGTTTTGTATTATATAGTACGTTTCTCGTATTAAAATAAATTTTTAGAAAATTTTGACAGTAACTTTTCTGTTTATAAGCCTACCCGTCGATTATAATCGACGTCCAGATTCACAATAATCCACAAGTCACGTCACAACACAATTTTCACAATCACACAATTATATACGTACGAAATAAATTGTACGATTAATTTTATTTATTTTATAAAATTAGGACTCAGATAACGATCATCACGGTCTACCAACCGCTCGTAAAAATTCATCGCCGACGGCGGCAAAATTTTCGGGGCACCCGATTATTCGGGTTCCAACACAAAATTTTCACCGATTATTCGCAATATTTTCCGCATGAAATTATATATTTTATTTCACAAAATCCAATCAAGCAAATTTCCTGTAGAAAATTCGGTAAAATAATTAAAATAAAACCATCAACACGCGCGTATACACGCGCCCAACACAAGGCCAAAAATCATGGCCGGAAGAACAAAAGAACCAGGCGGCACAAGGAAGAAACAAGGCAACCCAAAACACACACGCCACACACCAGTACACACACATATATATACACTAGTATATGCAAGTATATGACACAATCGCACACAACCGGAATCTCACCGGAAAATACAGCGACGGCGGCGACTCGAGCGGGAGGAGAGAACAGGAGAATGGGGAAGGAAAGGAGGTGGGAGTGTGGAGAGATGAGAGAGAGAGAGAGAGCGAGAGATGAGAGAAGAGAGACTAGAGAAATCGAGAGAGACAAACAGGAAACCGGGTGAAACAAAGAAAAAGGGGAGCCCCTGTTATTTATTACTTTTTTCTGTACATTGCAACACACAACCGCTGCGTGTTTCTGGAACTGACACGTAGCATTTGGATAAATAGGAAGATTCGCGGTCCAGTTTGTCCCGAAAGTAGATTTTAACGAATAAATTTGCGGGCAAGAATACTCCGGAAAAATGCCAAACAAGTTTTAAAATTATCAGGATAATAAAATACTAATAAAAGAAAAATTCCAAAATTTTTAAACCATTTTTGAAACACAGCTCGTACCCGCATTTAACAATTAAACGAATTAACGCACGGGTGAAATTAATCCCAAAAATTTTCAAAATAATTTTAAAATTCTCAGAATATTATAAACTTCATAAAATATGAGTTTCGTAATTTTTGAAGAATTCTGGAATTAAATATGGATTTTATAAATAAATGCAATCAGAAAATCATTTAAAGATGAATAGTTAATGAAATATTAATTTCTTAATTTTATAAAATCCTAAAAATAATTATTAAAATTGTAAAATCATAAAAACAATTTTAGAGACACTCTAAATATTAATGAAAATAAAACTGCAATAAAATTACTTTTAACGCGAAATAAAAAAATATAACTCAATAATTAATTACACAATTCAATCCTATACACCAATAAATCACACATAAATATTAAGGACCAACACACAGCTGTCAAAACCAATACACATATTTTATTTAATTAATTATTCAATAATTACACTTTTAAAATAATACAAAATATACGAGTCGTTATATCTTTCCCCCTTAAAAAGATTCTGTCCCCAGAATCTGACTTAACTAAACAAATGAGGATATTTATCAAGCATGTCTGGCTCTAACTCCCAAGTAGACTCTTTTACTTGAGAATTTCTCCAAAGGACTTTCACTATGGGGATTGACTTATTTCTAAGGACTCGCTCTTTACGATCTAAAATCTGGATTGGCTGTTCCATATAGGAAAAATCTAGCTGAAGCTCAATTGGTTCCTCAAATCAGGAATATAGGGCTTCAACATGGACACGTGGAACACATTGTGGATATGTTGCAATTACGGCGATAATGCTATTTTGTAAGCGACTTTCCCTATTTGCTTCAAAACTTCAAATGGTCCTATAAATCTGGGGCAAAGGTTACCTTTTTGACCAAATCGCACTAATCCTTTCCAGGGTGATACCTTTAGCAATACCAGTGACCCTATCTCAAAGTTCATATATTTTATGCATTCTTTTTCTGTCTATCTTGGGGTTCTAACCTTTTCTGAATCAATGCTACTGCATCTTTAGTCTGTTGAACCAGTTCGGGACCTAACACTTTCTTCTCTCTTACTTCATCCCAGTACAATGGTGATCTGCACTTACGTCCATACAAAGCTTCGTAAGGTGGCATTCCAATACTGGCATGATAGCTTTTATTGTACGAGAACTCAATCAAAGGTAAGTATTCTTCCCAATTTCCTTTAAAATCTAAAGCACAACCCTTAAAATATCTTCTATGGTCTGGATTATTCTCTCACTTTGACCGTCCATCTGAGGATGATAGGCGGTACTCATATTCAGTTTGGTTCCTAAACATTCTTGGAATTTGGTCCAAAACCTGGAATTGAATCTCGGGTCTAGGTCTGATATAATGGACACAGGAACTCCATGCTTGGTCACTATCTCATCCAAATATAACCTAACTTGCTTTTCCAAGGAATACCTTTCGTTTATCAGGAGGAAATGTGCTGACTTTGTTAATCTGTCAATGACTACCCAAATAGCGTCGTGATTAGCTCTCGTCTTTGGCAATCCCACCGCAAAATCCATAGCAATCTCTTCCCACTTCCACTAGGGAATCTCCAACAGTTGTAAAAATCCACTTGTCCATTGATGTTCTGCTTTTACCGTCTAGCACACGTGACATTTGCTAACCCAATTTGCAATATCTATCTTCATTCCTCGCCACCGGAATTTTTTCTTCAAATCTTGGTACATCTTAGTGCACCAGGGTGGATAGAAAACCAAGAGTTGTTCTTGTCCAATTCTTGTTCCATAACTCCCTCTTGACATCTTTTGATCTTTTCCATCAGTGCTGGCTAGAAGATAATCTCGTACAGTTGCTCCTTACTTTCTCTTGGTACTCGAACTTCAATTTCCATCTTTTCCAAGTCTCGTGCTAGCTCATCCGCAATCTGAACCATGTTCAGTTTCTCTTTTCTGCTCAAGGCATCAACTACCAGGTTGGCTTTACCTGGGTGATAGTTGATTGAACAGTCATAGTCCTTGATTAATTCCAACCACCTTCTTTGTCTCATATTCAGGTCTTTTTGAGTGAATATGTATTTCAAGCTCGTATGATCCGCATAAATATCGCATTTTTCTCTATACAATTAATGTCTCCACAATTTCAAAGCAAAGACTATAGCTTCCAACTCAAGATCATGGACTGGATACTTCTACTCGTGAGGCTTTAGTTGTCTGGAGGCATAGGCGATGACTTTATCATGTTGCATTAGTACACAACCTAAACCTTTCAAAGAAGCGTCCCTATAAATCACAAAGTTTCCCGTCTCATCCGGCAATGCTAGTACTGGGGCTGACACTAACCTCTTCTTCAGTTCTTAGAAGCTTTCTTCACACTTCTCCGTCTAAATGAATTTCTCATTCTTCCTGGTTAGCTTAGTTAACGGAGATACAATCTTAGAGAAATCCTTTACAAATTTTCGATGGCATCCTACTAGCCCAAGAAAACTTCTCACTTCCATTGAAGTCTTTGGCTGCTCCCACTTGGATACGGCTTCAATCTTTACAGGGTCTACCTTGATACCTTCATTGCTTACCACATGTCCAAGAAACTGTACCTCTGTTAACCAAAACTCACACTTGGAAAACTTAGCATATAGTTGTTTTTCTCTTAACCTTTGAAGGGCAATCCTTAGATGCGTTATGTGATCTTCTAGAGTCTTTGAATAGATGAGGATGTCAATAATAAATACAATAACAAACTTATCCAAGTACTGCTTATACACCCGGTTCATTAAATCCATAAAAGCCGCTGGTACATTGGTCAACCCAAACTACATCACTAAGAACTCATAATGGCCATACCTTGTTCTGAATGCAGTCTTGGGTATATCTTCAAGCTTTATCTTCAGTTGATGGTAGCCAGATCTTAAATCAATCTTTGAAAAATAGCATGCTCCCTTAAGCTAATCAAATAAATCGTCAATTCTCGACAAAGGATACTTGTTTTTTATCGTCAACTTGTTCAGCTCTCTATAGTCAATGCATAACCTCATACTTCCATCATTCTTCTTTACGAATAACACAAGAGCACCCCACGGAGAAACACTTGGTCGGATAACACCTTTATCCAACAATTCCTGAAGCTACTTAGTCAATTCCTTCATTTCCACTAGAGCCATTCGATATGGAGCTTTGGAAACTGGTTCGGCTCCTGGTATCAAATCAATGAAGAACTATATTTCTCGATCAGGTCGTAGTCCTGGAAATTCTTCTGGAAAGACGTCGGGGTATTCTCTTACTATGGGTATCTCATCCAAAGCAGGGGTCTCTTTCTTCGTATCCACCATATGAGCCAAATATGCTTCACACCCTTGCCACAACAATTTCTTTACTTGCAGTACTGAAAGAAACTTTCTGTCCTGCTTCTGTCCTTTATAACTTATCCTTATATTATCTGTGGTATACATAACAACTCTCTTTTTCTTGCAGTCAATATTTTCCTTATACAGAGACAACCATTCCATGCCTAAAATAACGTCGAATTCTCCTATCTCAAAAGCTATTAGGTTAGCAGGGAAAGAATGTCCTGATATCTCTATGGAGCACTTAGGACAGAATTGACTTACATGTACTTTATCCTTATTGGCCACCTTTATAGTCAAAGGTTCATCTAAGTCTTCCAACAATAATTGTATTTTATTCACACAGTTCATGGATATAAAAGATTTGGATGCTCCCGAATCAAATAAAATGTTAACAGGTACGAAATTAAGAGAAAGCATACCTGCAACAACATCGGAATCCTGATTAGAAGATTTCTTAGTCATCTTAAAAGTTCTAGCTCTGGCGATACTTGTTGCTGGTCCTTGGGACACACTTCTTCCTACACTGTCATGGGTAACTGATCTGCAATTCCTAGCAATATGCTCCACTTTACCGTAGCTGAAACAAGTTACTCCTTGGTTCTCGGATTTGCACTCAGTGGAATAATGACCCTTCTGGCCATACTTGAAATAATTGACATTCTCTTTGCACTGACCAATGTGCTTCTTTCCGCATGTCTTGCAGTCGATCACTGGCTTATTGAACTTTTTCAGAGTAGAACTAACTGAAATAGTACTGGGCCTTGATTGCGGGAAATTATGTCTCTTGAACTTCCTATCTTTATTCTTTCCAAACGGGCGCTGAAACTTCTGGCTTACTTCTTCTTGTTCTGACCTTGCAGGTCCACCTTCAAACTTTCTTTTCTTCTAACCTTTCTCCTTAGCAACTAACCTCTTGTCACTTTCTATTACTAAGGCAGCCTGAACTACCGAAGTATGCGTCTTGAGTTGTAAGGCTACAATTCCACTCCTAATCTCTGGCTTCAATCCTTGTTGAAATCACTTAACTCTCTGAGCTTCCGTACTCACATACTCTGGTTCTATACGAGCCAACTCCGTGAACTTAGATTCATACTCTGTAACACTTCTGTCTCCTTGTTTCAACTCTAAAAACTACATCTCCATCTGACTTTGGAGACAATCCAGAAAATATTTTTCCAAGAACAGTTCTGTAAATCGGGTCCAGGAAATAGGACCTTCTCCTTCTAACGCTCACGTAGAATCCCACTAATAGTTTGAATCATTTTTCAGAAAATAACTAGCATAATCTGTCTTTAAATCCTCACTCACCTTGGTGAGTGCAAAAGCTTTCTCCATTTCTTTCAACCAGATCCTGGCAGCAACAGGATCCACTTCACCTTTAAATTCTGGGGGTTTCACAGCTTGAAAAGACTTAAAACTAACAGCTTGGGTCATCCCCTTCATCTGGTGCTGCTATTGAATCTACAGCTGCTGCTATTGGATTTACTGGTGTTGTTGTATGAGTTGTTGCTGTTATTATTGCCGAAATTATTGTCGTTGCTGTTGGGCCAGCTGAGTGGACTGTTGATGCAACAAATCTATCAATTCACTTATGGAGGGATCCCTAGCAGATCCATTGTTGGGTTGAGAATTCTTCTTTAGTGGTATTCTCCTGAAACATAGCAGTCATATATAAGAAAATGGATTGCTCCAAATAGTTTATACATATGTACCAGGAGAGTGTTGCCACTAAGACAATATCCTCATCCCCAGTTAATTGGATCCATCCTGAGTGAATGATTATATTCTAGAAATAGCATCAACAGAAACAACAATAATAGTAACAACAATAATAAAAACGCACAAGTGTATATGAAAACTGAACAACATAATAAAACAGCCACTATATTACAACCAACAGAAATCCAACAGATACAACTGAAATCCAACTAAAAACCATCCGAGTACACAACAAAACTGGCCGTCATAGTAGCCTCCGCCTACTACAAACTACAACAACATAATGTACATATATAAAGGAAACAACTACAGAACTCCTGAAAACCAACTCTGAGCTATGTATATCACTGCTGCCCCTCTGCTCTAACCACTGCCACTACCGCTGCCACCGATAGAGCCTAACTCGAATACCAACCAGTTAACCAGGTCCTGGTACTGAATGGCCCTAAACTTTGAGCTAATAAAAGGGTCAATAGACCTAGCTCTCTCAACGGCAATCTGAGTCAAAGATCTGACTCGGGCCTGACCATCAGGTGAAGGGACAGGGATGCCCTGAAAAGGTCTAACCGGTATCTATTCAAGATGTGCGGCCAGCTCTGGGCTCTGCTCTCTAATGAAAGACCTATTCACCGCTCGGTGAATATGATAGGGAATCGGGGAGGAAGCACTTGTAGGAGCATATGGAGGAACCAGAGGTCTCGAGGAAGAAGAATTGGGACCACAACCTGGTGGAAAGTCCCTAACAGCAGATACTAATCTCCGTACCCAACGAGAACGGGCACTAGGTCCAGGGACATCCCTCGGACATATGGGGGCACTGGTGGGGGAGGCAAAGGAGTCTCCTCAGCTACAACGTCTAAGGTCCTCTCTGAGTCGAAACTTTTTGAGTCTGGCCTGTTCTCTCGGGATGGAGAACTGGAGATCACTATAGGCCACTGCCAACATGATAAATATACAGGAAAGACACAACAAGGTTAAGGCAGTTCTATCAAAACATCAATAGATGCCAGGGTAACGCCGTCGGAACCCTCGACTGACTCTTTGGGTTGCTCCTCTAAATGATTTGTTGACTCACACTTAAGGACACACTTCCTATACCTTTTCGACTCGAATCCTTACCTAAATCAGGGACTTGAACCTATAGCTCTGATACCAACTATGACGGCCTCAATCCCGGGGTCAGGAGTTGATGTAATTAAACACAATAAACCACAATATAAACTATAAGATTATTATTAATATTAAACTAACACGACCCCAAACCAAGATATGATCCAGGTTCAAGTATGATTCAAGTTATTCATTAATACAAACCATTTATTCAAAAAGTCTGAGACACTAAACTTATTCAGCAACTCATCAGACCACACATGGTCTAATACTAACTACCTCTGAGGAGCCGGGTCCTGAAGAGGCAGAGACACGGTTTTGCCAAGGTCTAACTGGTCTTCTAGGCATCTGCGATATATATATATATAACAGGTTGCAAGGATGAGCATAATCGCTCAGCAGTACCAACATATAAATATCAAGATAAAAATAATAAAGTAAACAGTTATAGGAACAGAACTATAAATCAACATGAAATCCGTAATCTGTAAATCATTTCGACAACAGTATATAAAGAAACTGAATATCACTGTCTAGCATGCTCTTAATAAAACATACGTAGTTGTGTGTTGTGCAAGTACTAGAGTCTAATTTTTGCATGTTATTCACCTTTATTAATCAATTGTATCAATCACTTATTCCCTTACGGGAATCACAAATCCAAATTAGATACGTAATGTATATGTGAAGACAGATAATCAGGCTATCAACACCAGAGGGCTCTAACTGCCATCCCATAAACCTGTTCCGGAACTCAGAGACTAGCTAGGTCTCTAACCTGCTGGACTAATCGGTTATGTAATGTGCGCAACCGAATTAGCCTCTTATGTAACCTCACTAGGCCACTCTCCCATATCTGATTATTTTATCCAGTCTTCAAAACACTTGTACCAATCCCATTTAAAAATCATTCATTATAACAGCACACGTAAAATCTGGTTCACAAATCGTTTTATTCGGGATAGGTACCTTTTGAAGTTACTTTTCCCAAAACAGGTTTAAAAACAGTTATTTATAACTATAGGGGGATACGTAACTTAAAACGTTTATGTTCCTTTATGAGAATAAAACAACAGTCTATTCATACGTACTGAACCATAAAAGAATGGTTTGGGTACTTTCCTTGCAACGCTTTACAAAACCCTAGGTTGTAACACCCTAAATTCGGGGTCAAGATTTGGTGTCACTAAACAATCTTTACATAAATCTAATAATATACAAATGACCCCTTAAAATCTATATCGTTTACAGGTTATGGTATGAAACAAGAATCTAAATTTCTACAATTCACAACATTCAAATACAAGTTTAAATACCTTCGTACTAATTCCCTTGTCTTACTTCTCTAACATCTTCATCTTCTAGCAGCGGGGATCTTTCTAATTTATGCAGTCTATCAAAATTATTCACTTCTAGCCTCATTTGTTTCTGAAAGAAATAAGAATTTACAAAGCAAGAGTGAGCCAAAAATGCCCAACAAGTATATAACTGAGTTCCAAGCATCAATATCAAATAAAAATTTCTGGACAAAATCTTAAAATAATTTTTAGACAGTTCTATTTATTTGAGGGAGTTGAGCGAATAAACATTGGCTGTTACCAGCCCTTAATTATAAATCAAAAGTGACAAGCAATTCTCAGATTCATCTCCTGAATCAGGGTTTTTTCCGATTTTAGAATCATAAAACCTTTCGAGAGAGAATGTCGTTAATGGCGATCAACAATAAATTAGACTGGACACTAGTTCGCACCTATATCCTGCTAATCAGCCAGAATACAGTACAGATCTATATCTCACTATATAGATCCATTTGGGTACCCAGGCACTATCGCCCAAAGGGTCCGGTCCATCCCCGGCCCATAGGGTCCAGCTTATCACTGGCCCTCATAGTAACCATCCAGCCCGTACAGTATTTTGATGTCAAATCATTTTGATTTCAACACATCCCAGTTCAGGGTTCGCAAATAACCCGGAAGAATAAGTATTTGCTCAAGAGATCCATCGATAATATAGGAACAATAATGAAAAGGACTTGCATAACTAAGAGTAATTGCAGCAAAATATAAAACAGTTAACTATTCTGAACATAGAATAGGAATGAAGTAATAGCAGTACGTTACGAGAAAAGTTAGGAATACTTGCCTCAATAAGTTTTAACCACAATTATTGGTTGACTTTTGGATTGCCTTGAACGTTCGTCTTTATCGTCAAACCACTACCCTATTCTGGCTACGATCTCAACACTCAGGTCCTTCGATTGGAACCATGCTGAGCTCAATGACTAACCACTAGATCATTCTTAGTCCGATGTCAATCTTCGGATCTTCCGACTAGGACCTACAGGGTTGAAATGCCCTAGTTCAGATAATCGTCTAGCTTAACATAATATCACTATCACTTCTACCCATACGATATAAAGTCCCGACTCGTATTTATATGTATTATTGAAATACACATAACAATTATGGTTCACATCTTCGAAACTCGGTTCGGTATTTGTTTTCAGAAAGTACGTATACTCGTTGTTTTGATAAAATAGGGTAATCGATTATTTATAAAATATTTTATCACTACTAGTAATTTGGTTTTGTATAATTTAGTTATATAGATATATATATATATCCTCATTCGACGTCTCCGATAATTATGGGTTACATTCCCGTATTTTCGGAATTAACTTCCTGAAAATCGGGCAGCATTTCCTTTATTTATCGGACTGACCCGTCGAAATCAAATCGACATCAATCACCACAACAAACAATCCATACCCCACAAATCCCAACCACCGACACAAATTCCATTACAAATAATTAATTATTATTATTCGTTTTCGTTTCAAAATTAACTTTACAACTGATATTTATTTGTTTATAAGTTACGACTCGGAATTAATCATCATTGTCCACCGTCGGCTCGCCGAGGCTCATCGCCGACGGCTGTAAAATTCATGAGTTTCCGTTCATCGGACATCCTACGTGACTTTCACCGATTAGTTCTTAATAATTCCCCTTTCAAATAATTATTTTTTATTTCACAAGAAAATCAGTCAATTATGTCCTGCAAAATCACAGAATCATCGATCAATATCACACAAACGGAAACAAACACAGGGCCAAGGGGAAATAAGCCGTAAAAATAACCAGAACCAAGAACACAGATGAACACACATAGAGACACGCGCAAGCCACGCGGCCCACGCGCCGGTCACCTCGCCGGAAAGGAACCGGTGGTAACCAGAAAATACAACAATCCAATTGTACATACATATGTGTGTATATACACGCGCATATACACACAAATCGGAAAGAAAGGGACAGACAACAACTAATACCGGAAAAAGAGGACAGCGGCGGCGATGGCCGAAGGAACAGGAGGTTCTGGAACAGTGGAGAAACGCCGGCGAGAAATAGAGAACGAAGAGAAGAGGAAAAAAAGAAAAAGAAAGAAGAAAGAGATGAGAGACAATCGAAAGGAAGAGAGATGAGCGAGAGAGAGAGAGAGAGAGATAACAGAGAGATTGGGGGAGAGACGCGGTGGTGGTAAAGAACAGGGGATAAACACAAATTGTGTTTATCTTCTGTTCGCTAATTTATTATTTTATTTTTTTTCTTCCGATTTCTGACTTGTGTTCTTGTAAATTAACGAAGTAGTTACGTGCAATATTTTGTCGATAATTTATAGATTGCATATCAAAATTCTCGGAATATATATAAAAATAAGCAAAATAAAAACTTTATGATTTTTGAATCATTTCTGGAACTCACATCAGACCCGTATTTTAACGAATTAACGAAAAATGCGCGAGTAAATAAAAGCACGAAAATTACCGAAATAATTTTAAAATTCTCGGAATATTTAAAAATCAATAGAATAAAATTTTCAGGATTTTTGAAACATTCTAGAATTTAATACAGAATTTACATTTAAATGCGATCAGAAAATTATTTAAAGATAAATAATCAATAAAATATTGATTTCCAAGTTTTATAAACTCCTAAAAATAATAAATAAAATTATAAAGCAACAAAATAATTTTAGAAACAATTTTAGCATTTATGAGAATAAATATTCAATAAAATCACTTTAAAAACAAAATAAATTCATATATCGCAATAATTACTTATACAAGTAATATTCGTACCGAACAATTACAGATAATTAATGATAAAGCAACACACAGCTGACAGACCCATCAAATATTGTGTTTATTTAATGATTCCAGAATTATATTTATATATCGAATCCGAAAATAGATTACTTAGCCGCTAAGTAACTATATAACGATACAATTTTAATACCAGATTTGGATAATTATCAAAACAGAGCCTCTTATAAAATACTTTATACAAAAATAAGGTGATAAAATCTCGCCTTTTGAGAATACGGGTTTTATCGATCTATAAAATGATTAGTGTATTGAGAATTTTTACGTTGGGACTCATACAGGTTAAACCGTACCCCGGATCGAAAAAGTCAAAACACGGAAAGTGTTCAGAATCACCTGATTAGGTTAGGAAGGAATTTTCGAAAGAGTTTCGGGTTGTAAAAATGCAAAAAGGTCAAAGTGGGATGATTTCTAATTTTTATAAAGTAATTTTATAATTACTCAAAATAATAATTATTAATTCTATAACCTTATAAAATCATATAATAATCCAAAAATTACCAGAAAAATATCAAAATCATCTATATTTTATTCTGGATAATTTAAATTTAAAATATCCTAATTTTATCAGATTTAAACACCCAAATATTAATATCAATCATCAAATAATTCACCAAAATTCACACAATAATCACATTATAATTATTTATTAATAAAAATAATTACACGATATTTCCCGGATGTTACATCCTCCCCCCCCCTTAAAAGGATTATGTCCTCAGAATCATACTAAGGAACATATCTCACTTAGAATTTCTCATGACTCATCACTTTAATCACTACTCAACGGTTCCCTACTGACATCGAATCCATCAGTTGCTCATGCAACTCCACTCAATCTTTACTTCATACATTCGGAGCTAAATTACTTTTCATGGTTGTACATATATGAACGTCTTATGAACTCGTTATACCTATGACAACAAGGCCAACTCATTCACAATTGTTCTATCCATCTTATTGTCTCAGAGGACAAACTTAATTTATACTAATCTTCTTTTCTTTCTAATTCTAATAATTCATGCTCATGAATGCCTTCCATTTTCACTGGATGTTCTACTTTATTTTCCATGTCTCTTTCTGTTCAATTAGCCTGACCTATGATCGTTTTCAATCATATTCGGGAACCCTTAATCGATCTCTTGTACTTTTCATTTATCTGCGAATCATATACTGAACTCCTGGCGTCTTTGGTTTCTTAATATCTTAAGTCTATTATAAAATTTAAAATTAAAAAGAAAATCTCGACAATTGCATTTAACTCACCACTTAATATATACCTCAATTTCTTTTTAATCACTATCGAGCAGATTCATCGAGCAAGAATCTTTAATTATCTGAAAGAAAATATATTAATTTGGAATGGGATGAATCATAACTTTATTCAAAATCGAACTCTTGGTATTAATACTCAATTTGTTGTCATATCAAATTAGATATCAATACGAACTTTGATGCTCACAACATTCCATATTGAAGTCAACATCAATCATCTATATTAATACCACCTTTGATATTTAACAGCAAAGTAAGTATCAGCATAAACCAGAAACTGAATTAAGACCTGATCTTCATTTTATAACTTTTCCAAGTCCTTTACCAACTCCCCAGCAATCTTAATGATATTCACTCTTTCTTTTTTACTCAAGACATCTGTCCCTAAATGGACCTTGCCTGGTTGGTAGTTAACCAAACAACCGTAGCTCATAATCAATTATGACCAGAATTCATACCTTTGAAGCTTAGAACGCAGTTGCTACTTTTCCACCCTTCGCAGGCATATCTTCAGGCGTTCAACTTGGTCTTCCTTAGTCCTTGAATGGGAGAGGATGTTATCAATAAATACAATTACACTATCCAAATACTCTTTATATACTATGTTTATTTAATCCTTAGGAACGACGGGTACATTGTAACACCCCCAAATCCGGGGTCGGGGATCCGGGTTGTCACGAGTTCCATTTCCCTTAATAACACCCAATCTTAATAATTACTCAACTACTCTGTACTGTGACCCCACAATAAACACACACACCACACGTTATAGTCTCAGAGATGAACATCCAAAAATAACCACAAGTCATTTTATTCCACAATTATATGCCAATACACCTTAAACAGGTTTCTGAATAAATTTACATTTCTTTGCCATTATTACAATTCATAAATATACATAATCTGATACATCAAAAGTTGAAAGCCTAGCCTATTGGTAGTTCCTACCTCAGCTATGGCGGCATCAGTGCTTCTAGAAAACTGCGGAACGTCTCCTAACCTCTTGCGAATCGGGAGCTTGGTCCGGTTCATCTTGTCTATCTGATGTTGTGTGATAAAAGAAGAAAGCAAGGGTGAGCAGCAAGCCCACCAAAATAATATGTATAATGATTAATAGTATATGAGCCTTCTCTTAGTACTCATGAAAGTCTTGGTCAAAAGAAATGAACCAAGTTGATATCTTAATGCGATGAAGTCGCAAAATATTCAATATATATATATATATATACATATATACTTTTCAAAATATTGGAAGTCCTCTTCCATGCACAATATACACAAAGTCCCAGTGTATAACTGTATAAAAAAAAATATCGTTGCAAGGTGATCTCATATATCTAACCTTGTCTCAATGTTTTTCTGAAAGTCTTTGTCATTCGTAAGATAATCATTTACTAGATATAAGTTTAAAAGATAAAGTTACAAGATACTCCAATATACTTATATCTTTTCTAAATACTACTTGAACTACCACCGTTCAAGTTATAATTAGTTCAAAAGTTCATCACATAGATGAGACTACAAGACCAGATTTGAATAGATTAAATCTTTAAAATATCATCAAAATAAAATGAAGTTACGAGATACTTCATTTGATGCAAACATCATTTTGAAAACTTGACCCTGCCAACACTCAACAATCGCCCAACCGTAGCCTTTCTATCGAAGTGCTCTGGGTAGTGTTGCAGAAATATCCAATTGGATGATGAACTCATTACGGGAGTTTACCGCGCCAGGAAGACCACTTACGATGATCAGTCGTAGTAGTGCAACCCCACCATTTTCTACATGTAGAGGAGAACCTGTCGGATTTACTTGTCAACCGAACACTGAACTCCTAAGGAATGGACCGCCTTAGCGGAACTTCCAGGCCATTTGGGCCAATATAATAAGGCTGGGCCGGCGCTACTCGACCACTTATGCCACTCCTAGTTCAGATGAAATCCATGACTCTGAAACGTAAAGCTCGTCCCCCCTTTCCCCAAGTAGAAACTTGTTGATACGGCTCCACCAAGAAGTCGTATCTAGTTGGAAAGGAAAACTCACCGATATTTCCCAGGCGATGCCTGTTAATGGATTAACTTGTTCCAAGAATTTTACTTCCCGAGTATTGGGTAAGTAATCAAAAACTCTTTTATCAAGACAGCAACCTTGTTGCGAATATAAAACACACCATAGAGCCGGATCCCTCAGGTTTTGAGCGAGTATTTAAATCCCCTTCGAAAGGAGGATCTTAAATATAAAAATGAGTTTTGGGATCCGCTCTAACTTTTAAAAATCATTTTGAAGACTCGCAAAACATTTTTAAGAATGTTTGGAGTGATGCTGATTTAACAAAATAAATCAGTCCCAATATATTAGAAAATATCTGAATATTATTATTTAAATAATATTCCCATAAAGAATAATCTTTATAAAAATAATTGAAGTAGAAGTATTAAAACTTATACTTGAAACGAGTAGCAAATAATCAAAGATATACTTATACGAAAGTAATATCTTTATTTGAATAATCAAAAATAAGTTTGATTATCGACACCTTATTCTTTAATACAATAAAGAATATTATTAAGTAATAAGCGGAGTCATAATACCTCGAATGAATACTATAAATAATATTCATAAAATAAAGGAGTCATACATCCTCAAATGAATATCCAAGTAATATTCAATAATAATATAAACTGAGTCATAAGCCCTCGAATGAATATTCAAATAATATTCAAATAATAAAATAAACTGAGTCATAAGCCCTCGAATGAATATTCAAATAATATTCAAATAATAAAATAAACTGAGTCATAAGCCCTCGAATGAATATTCAAAATAATATTCAATTAAGTAAAATAAAGGTATCGAAT
Source organism: Apium graveolens (assembly GCF_009905375.1). Classification (NCBI taxonomy): domain Eukaryota; kingdom Viridiplantae; phylum Streptophyta; class Magnoliopsida; order Apiales; family Apiaceae; genus Apium; species Apium graveolens. The sequence goes on along the minus strand of NC_133656.1, from coordinate 30,319,333 downwards.
AAACCTTATTCGATCAATAGTTTTAAAAACTATATCCATATATATATATATATATATATATATATATATAATATACTCGGGAACATCGACTCCCGGTTTAGAAATATGTTCACCTTTTATCCCCTATACTAAGGGTATACGCAACTACTTGCTTATTTCTAGCATAGGTATTATGCAACTATAAGCATTGAAATCAACATATAGATAACCAGATTATGAAACAGACATGCATATATACCATATCAGCATGCTCCAATATATCGCAAAATTTGCTAATAACAATCATGCAATATCACAAGATAATGCATATACATATATTTACATCACAACAACAGTATAACGGGTAGAAAACTTGCCTGAGCGACTGGGGGTTACAAATGGCTCGGGACGAGTCTGGTAACCTATAAGCAACAAGTAAGTTGGAATTAAACCAAAGTCACTTGTAAATCTATACTCTAACCGACTCAGACTCTAACGCTCGTTTTGCGCTTAACGATTTACTTAAGTCGCTCGAGTACCCTCGGCTCCACCATTTTTAATAATTTACCCATTACGAGTTTTAAGGCGATTCTTTCGCGAGTGTCTTATCAACTGCCTAACACACTCTACATAAATGTTTCATGCTCCAATTAGTCATTTAAGGGCCTTAACCAAGGTTTCAAAGTAAGGCAAGGGGTAAAGGTTCGTTCGCGAAACACCGTTACGTAAAACGGTCGTTTCTCCTAAACCGTACATCGGATTCAAGCAAACCACATATCAAAACGAAGCTTGAAACATAACCTATCTAAGCATGGAAGTGGTTAGTTTATAGAAGTGGGTGTTTGGGTCCAACAGTTAATCACAAAACAGTTTATAGAAAATCGGGCATTACGACGGCTATAACCTAACGATTTCCAAAGTTTAAACTACACCAAATCATCACCAATTCAACAACAATCCAACATCCATCAACATCAAACTAAACCCATTCATCTAAGCACTATTATCATCCAAACAAACCAAACTTAAAACTAAGGGTTCAAGAGTTTATACCTTCCTTGGAGAGTGGGTAGTCACTAACAAGCCTCTAGGAACCTTGATCTATGCTTAATCAACCTTAAGCTTTCATGAAAATCAAGAAAATCAAAGTAAGTTACTATTCACTACTATTCATCATCATCTTTGATGAGTGGATTAGCTATGCAAACCATGGAATCTTGATCTTAAACTCATGGTATAACTAAGTTATGAAATATAGGATCCAAGGAAACAAACCTTGTAATTTTCCATGGCCTAGAACTTGAGTTTTGAAAATCTATTTCTTTATTTCTTGAAAAGGCCGAATGGAAGAAGAAAGAAATGGGGGAGAGATTTTGCTTGCTTGTCTTGCCTTGATATTTGTGCAAAGAATGCATGGTTGTGGTTAATTATTGGCTAAATATCTTGTTTTCACTTGCTTATGTCATTGCTTGCATCACTACTTTGCCACATGTCTCATTCTTGTGGTGTGATGATGTCACCTTGCTTCTAACCACATGTTTTAGCTTATATTAGAAGCTTCCTTCTCATGTTACTTGCATGTGCTTGCCCCTTGGACGTTTATTTGTTTTACGGTTCGCTTAACTCTCTTTCTCGTTGATCGTTTGAGGAATCGTACCCGGGATCTTATTACTTGGGTTCCCTTAACCTTTCTCAATACATTATATTCCTTTTTATAATCCTCTCTTATAATCCTTGAATTTAAATCCCTTTAATCATGTTACCTTATACTCAATTCTTTCGGTATCTGGTGGATTTTCGAGAAAAATCAAAGTGTTCGGAATTGGATTCTGACGATCTTTACATACACTTATTTACTTTATGGAATACTAATACGATCTTAGAATATCCATAACAGAACCCCTACATAGTGTGGCATGAAAAGTTTTCTCATTCAGCAAAAACACTATTCATAAGGGTTTCAAAAATTTCCAAAAATTGGGGTTATTACATACATAATATCATTAGAACTCATAATACCCACACCTTACTCTAAACACAGTCTTTAGTATGATTGGTCGTCACGATGAAACCTTAATCCAAAATAACATGTTGAATCAATAAACAACTGCCAGCAGAAGATATTTAACATCTATGACCCCAAACTAATCCAAGTTCTTTTAAGGTTACAGTTCTAGAAACAAGATATCCAAATTCCACCAATAAATTTTTCATTTTGTTTTAAAACTCTTTTCAATAAATTCCAACTCAATACTAAACCTACTAGTATAACTTCGAAAAGAAGTATACTAGGCCCAACTATACAATACAAAACTATAATATAATATAATATAAACAACTTTATATAATAGAACTTACACTAGTTCGCAAACCCTGGACCAACCACCTTCCAAAAGCTTCCTCTTTGCTTCCTCGAATTACGCGGCTAAACAGCGCAAGCTAATCCTCACTAGAGGTTAAATTTAAAAACAGGCAAGTATGAGCGAAAGAAATGCTCATCAAGTTCATTATAGCATATATAAAGTCTTTTGATATAAAACCGACATCTACATAAGAGCTGAACATTTAAAATCATGATTGCTGAACCAGAAAACTTTATCAAAGAATCGGATAATTGTTTCTCACTGTATTCAAAACCCTTTTTGATATTTTCGAGCGAAATGCTTCAGCAAGACTTTGAATCTTGATGAGGATAAAACTCATAAAATAATGTTTACGGAAATATCATAAACAACAATAACATGAAACAATGATTATGGAATTGAATCATAAACTCAATCAAAATTGAACTCTTGAAAACAATACTTATTTTGTTGTCATATCAAATTAGATATCAATATGAATTTTGATGCTTACAACATCCCATATTGAAGTTAACATCAATCATCTACATTAATACCACTTTTGATATTTAACAACAAACTAAATATCAACATCAACCAAAAACTGAATCACAACCGCATTTCACCTTTTATTCAAAACAGAAACAGTTGATAAATCATTTATTCTATGATTATCAAAATAATTTAGAAACAACAGTTTAGATTGGAACCAAATATGCACTATGTTGTTCTTGATGATCAGTCATGAAACAGCACTGGTATCCCGCAGCTATACCGTAAATATAGGTACCGGTATCCCGCAGCCATACCGTACCTATAGGGCGCCAAGAAAGGCATATATTCTCCTTGCAAGATATTACACTTCCGTATAATAGCCTGCGCTGGACCGGTGCCTTGGCCTCTTATGCAACCAGTAACCATCCAATCTTAAAACATTTTATTGAAAGGGGTCATAATAATCGATACCCTTATAAATTTTTATTCCCCCATGGACTTGGGCAGGAATACTCGTAACCAAATCATTTTTCTCACAATCCAAAACATTTATAAATCCAGTAATTTGATAAGTAAAAACAATTAACTATTCTAAACATAGAACAACAGAAGAGTACTTGCATAATAAACATTTAATTCAGCGATATGTAAAACATTTATCTATTCTGAACTGAGAATAGAATAGCAATACTTGCATAATCATAAGCAATCAAATATAAAAAACATTGAACTATTCTGGAATTAGAATAGCGTAGAAAACTTGCATAATAGGATTCAAAATAAATATCACTTGAACAATAATTGATGATAGAGATATTTGCCTTTGATTTAAGCAGTTAGTCACACTCGTAATGATACATCTATTCTGACATTTTGTCTCAAAACATCGCCGTCTTTCTTTTTAACACTTTACTGATATGCTACTCCTACGATTGATAGAAGCCAAATATCCAATACCATTCCATCTCACTCTTTATCTAACGTCTTGTCATGATCAACTCGAATAATCTGCATCTATAATTAAGAGACACAACTTTAATCGTCTAAACGATAATTACTCGAAGAACTGCGCGTCAAAACCCTACCGTCTACCCATACGATAGCTCACACATAAAGAAAACAGCTAAATACAAGACTTATGACCCACGTATACATGTAATACATATATCATGTAAACATATAACTCACGTATCACATAATTCATATCACACATGCCTTGGTTCGTGTTGAGTGGCATTTATGACACTTTATAATACTCTAATAAGCTTTGAATTGATGCCTTTATACTTAAATTGTTAAGTGTTTTGACGTGTTTTCGAGTGTTTTTGTATTTCAGGCATTATCTCGGTAATCAGGGGCATAAGATTATTTTGGTGCTCATTTGATGTCAAGGTGGTGTTGGAATAAAAGCTCGTTGAAAGCTGGCTCGAAGCTGTAAGAAAAATAAAGAAGTCGGTTTTGGCAGAAGCCCAGCGCGCCTGCGCTGATCAAACGCGCACCCGTGCCAAAGTACAGAATGTCAGCGCGACCGCGCTGATCAAGCGCGCGGCCGCGCCGTGTCGGGATGCAGAATTCTGATTCTATTCTAATTTGAATTGGGAGACTTCTATGTTGCATGGGGCTGCTATATAAACAACTCTAGGTCATTTTTAATAAGTAATCAAGCCAGAGACATATCAAGGAGAGCGTAAGAAGACCGATTTAGCATGATTCGACGAAGACAAAGAAGACCTTGTTTTTACTTGTGAACCTTTCTTTTAAGTTGTATTTGGATGCTAGTTTTCTTATTTTTAAACCATAATCTTGTTTTGTACTTGGTTTTATTTATTCGTTATAAAGACTATATTTTATATACCATGCTTTCATCGGAATCCACGTTAATGATGAGTCTGATTATAGGCTAATCGTTATCGTGGGGTTCTAGCAGAATTATTTATGGATTTCTTTAGTTGGATTGTTTGATGCCTTAGTATGTGATGATTGTATGATATCCTAGTATTGGTTGTGCGTATTCGTCTTATGAACGTCGCGAACTTATAAGATAGTGTGTTAATTCTTAATGAAGCGAAAGTGAATTTAAGGATTTAGAACTTGCCATGCTAGCATAGGTTCATGTATTCGATATGCATGATTCGTAGGTAATTTTTACCATCTTACTTTCCCTGTGTAATCAAGATAGATAACTTGTGCTTAAACCGTTATGTTGTCAAATTCTATAGAAATATAGGGTTTTAATATAATTGGTGTCTATTCGGCTTCTATCTCTTTTGTGGATATCTGGTAGTATGGTAATCGTGCAACGAAAGTTTGTGTTTATCACTTTCGTGTTGACTGATTAGTGTCATCACCATTGCATGCTAAGATTAAGAATAATAAGGATATTGAATGAAGTATTTAATGAAGTTAGAATCCCATGTTTGTCATATATATTAATTCAATCAATCTTATTCTCGTAGTTATAATTATTAGTTTAATTCTTAGTTATAAACAACCTCAATTTGTCATCATCTGAGCATTGAATAATAACCATACATTGTTGCTTAAGTGCATAAATTAATTAGTTAACCAATACAGTCTTTGTGGGAACAAACTAGAAAAGATTTTATATTACTTGTGAATTCGTATACTTGCGTGTATTATTAGCGCGTGTTTAGCGACTAACAAATTTTTGGCGCCGCTGCCAGGGACTGCAGTGTTAATTGATAGTTTATGTGCTTTCCATCAGTGGTCGTTAAAGTTCATTGAGTCGGACATTGTTACTTATCTGTTTCCTTATCTTATTTCAGGTATTCTAGCGAGGGTGTATGCATACGCGTTCGCGTACTCGTAAGAGAACACTCGATAAAGCCGAGGAAGAAGTTGTGGTAGTTCGTAAGGAAGTTTTTCAGGAAGAAAAGAAGGTAGAGGAAGAAGAGCAAGTCGAAGAACCAGTTATAGTAGCTATGAGAGATCAAGCAGAAAATCTGAAGGCTTTGATGGACTATTATCGGCCTATAAGATTAATGACATTCAGTCAAGCATCATCAGACCGGCCATCAGGCCTAACACTTTTGAGATCAAGTCAAGCACGATTCAAATGATACAGAACTCAGTTCAGTTTGGGGGTTCTCCTACTGAAGACCTCAACATGCACATCAGGGATTTCATCGAGATCTGCGACACTTTCAAATTCAATGATATGACTGAAGACGCTATCAAGCTACGTCTTTTCCCATTCTCTCTTAGGGACAAGGCTAAGTGCCGGTTACACTCTCTACCAGCAGGATCTATCACCACTTGGGAGGATCTCGCGTAAAAGTTTCTCATTAAATTCTTCCCCATGGCGAAGACTGCTGCAATCAGGAATGCTCTTACCGAGTTTGCTCAGCAAACTGAAGAATCTCTGTGTGAGGCTTGGGATCAATATAAGGAGATGCTAAGGAAGTGCCCACACCATGGCATGCCTGATTGGATGATTATTAATTGTTTCTACAATGGATTGGGTGCTACTTCTAGACCCATGCTTGATGCAGCATCAGGAGGAGCCTTGTGGGCTAAGAGCTACGATGAAGCTTATGAACTTATTGAACTGATGGTTTCTAATGAGTACCATAATCCTTCCCAGAGACTTACTTAGGGGAAATTTGCAGGAATTCTGGAGTTGGATGCAGCAACTGCTATCGCTGCCCAACTTAAGGCTTTAACGATGAAGGTGGACACTTTGGCTAATTATGGAGTTAATCAAATCGCCAGTGTCTGTGAACTTTGTGCTGGTACTCATGAGACTGATCAGTGTGCAATTTATAGTAAATCAGCTCAATTCATGAGCAACTTCCAGCGATCGCAGCAACCAGTGCCAGATCATCCCAACAACCGCAATCATCCTAATTTTAGTTGGAGCAATGCTTAGATTGTGGTTCAACAGCCTTATCAGCAATACCCAACTAAGCAGTACAATCCCCCTGGTTTTCAGCAACCACAGTATGCACCTAGATAGCAACTCCAGCTGCAACAAGCCAATGAAAAATTTGAATTAGAGGAGTTGAAGCTTATGTGCAAAAGTCAAGATGTTTCTATCAAGACCTTGGAAAACCAAATTGGGAAAATTGCCAATGCCTTGCTAAATCATCAGCCTGGTATACTACCTAGTGACGCTGAAGTGCCAGGAAAGAGGGAAGCTAAAGAACAGGTAAAGGCAATCACTTTAAGGTATGGAAAGGTTGTGAATCCCGAACAAACTCATGAGTTGACTGAAGAAGATGAGGCTGAGAAAGAAGTAGAGCAACATGATAAAGAAGTGGAACCAAGGAAGACTACTGTTGTGCACACTCCGCCTGAGGGTAATACAGGAGAGAAACAGACCTATCCTCCACCGTCTTTTCCTAAGCGGCTATAGAAGAAAAAGCTGGACAAGCAATTTGAGAAGTTTCTGGAGGTGTTCAAGAAACTTCATATCAACATACCTTTCGCCGAGGCTCTTGAGAAGATGCCTAGTTATGCAAAGTTTATGAAAGGTATTCTCTCTCGGAAGGTGAAGCTAGATGATTTACAGACAGTCTCTCTCACGGAGGAATACAATGATGTGTTGCAACAGAAGTTGCCTCCGAAGCTTAAAGATCCGGGAAGCTTCACTATTCCATGTACTATTGGAAAAGTATCTTTTGACATATGCTTATGTGACTTGGGAGCTAGCATCAATCTGATGCCCTTGTTAATCTTCAAGCAGTTCGACTCACCTGATCCCAAACCAACTTATATGACCTTACAGTTGGCCGACCGTTCTATTACATATCCGCGAGGTATTGTGGAGGATGTCTTGGTCAAGGTTGATAAACTCATCTTCCCAGCCGATTTCGTCATTCTTGATTTCGAGGAGGACAAGAAGATTCCTAAAATCTTGGAGAGACCTTTCTTGGCGACTAGCCGAACCTTGATAGATGTGTAGAAGGGTGAGCTCGCAATGCGAACTCTAGATCAGGATGTTACTTTTAATGTGTTCAATGCTATGAAATTTTCTACTGATAATGAGGAGTGCTTAAAGGTGGAGTTGGTCGATTCGGTGGTCACATCGGAACTTGATCAATTGCTAAGGTCCGAAACATTAGAGAAAGCCTTGTTGGGGAATTCAGATAGTGAAGATGATGAAGGTGATGAACACTTGCAATATTTGAATGCTTCTTCCTAGAAAAGGAAGATAGATATGCCTTTTGAATCTCTTGGAATGGAGGAATTGAATAAAGCTCCTAAACGCCTCAAGCCATCTATTGAGGAAGCTCCCACTCTTAAGCTTAAGCCTTTACCTGAGCATTTGAGGTATGTATTTTTAGGTGATGCATCTACTCTGCCTGTTATTATTTGCATCTGACCTTTTAGGTAGTGATGAGGAAAAGCTTTTGAGGATTTTGAGAGAGTTCAAATCGGCAATTGGATGGACTATAACAGATATCAAGGGAATCATCCCTTCCTATTGCATGCATAAAATTCTGCTAGAGCAAGGTAGCAAGCCTACGGTCGAGCAGCAAATAAGACTTAATCATATCATGAAGGAAGTGGTAAAGAAGGAAATTCTTAAGTGGCTAGATGCAGGGATAATCTAACCAATATCTGACAGTTCATGGGTAAGCCCGGTTCAATGTGTTCCAAAGAAAGGTGGAATTACTGTGGTAGCAAATGAGAAGAATGAGCTTATTCCTACAAGGACAGTCACGGGTGGAGAGTTTGCATGGACTACAGGAAGCTGAACAAAGCCACTAGGAAGGATCACTTCCCTTTGGCCTTCATTGATCAAATGCTCGACAGGTTGGCTGGTCATGAGTACTATTATCTTTTGGATGGCTATTCGGGTTATATTCAGATTTGTATCGCTCCAGAAGATTAGGAGAAAACTACCTTCACTTGTCCATTTGGTACTCTCGCCTTCAGACGAGTTTCTTTTGGTCTGTGTGGTGTACCAACCACATTTTGGAGATGTATGACGGCCATCTTTTCTGACATGATTGGCCAGAATGTGGAGGTATTCATGGATGATTCTCAGTCTTTGGTGATTCTTTTGATGAATTCTTGGAAAATCTTGGACATGTTCTCAAAAGGTGCGTTGAGACCAATCTAATTCTCAATTGGGAGAAATGTCACTTTATGGTGCGTCAGGGCATTATTCTCGGGCACAAGGTTTCTAGTAAAGGTCTAGAGGTGGAAAAGGCCAAGGTGGAGGTCATTGAGAATCTTCCTCCACCTATTTATGTTAAGGGAATTCACAGTTTTCTTGGTCATGCAGGTTTCTACAGGCGTTTCATCAAAGATTTCTCAAAAATTTCAAAGCCTTTATGCAGTCTGTTAGAGAAAGATGTTCCTTTCAAGTTTGATGATGAGTGCCTTCCAGTTTTTGAGACATTGAAGAAGAGTTTAATCACGGCACCGGTCATAACTGCACCTGATTGGAATGAGCCTTTTGAGATGATGTGCGATGCAAGTGACTATGTAGTTGGAGCAGTTCTTGGGCAGAGAAAGAACAACATATTTCATGTGGTCTACTATGCTAGTAAAACCTTAAATGGTGCTCAACTGAATTATACTACTACGGAGAAAGAGCTTTTAGCTATTGTCTATGGTTTTGAGAAATTTTGATCTTATCTACTTGGGTCTAAGGTGACAGTTTTCACTGATCATGCTGCAATTCGATATCTCGTCTCAAAGAAGGACTCGAAGCCTAGATTAATTAGATAGGTTCTTTTGCTCCAAGAATTTGAACTAGAGATCAAGGATAAAAAAGGAACTGAGAATCAAGTCGCTGATCATCTCTCGCGTTTTAAAAATCCTAATGCTACTTCATTGGATAAGACATTGATAAATGAGTCTTTTCCTGATGAGTAGCTGTTTGGGGTGCAAGAGGAAGAACCGTGGTTTGCAGACATTGTGAACTACCTTGTGAGTAATATCATGCCTCCCAACTTATCCTATGCTCAAAGGAAGAAGTTTCTACATGATGTGAAGTGGTATATGTGGGATGAGCCGTTTCTTTTTCGACAAAGAGCTGACCAAATCATCAGGAGATGTATTCCTTACAGCGAAACGGGGGGGATCTTGTGAGATTGCCACTCGACGGCTTATGGAGGACAATATGGTGGAGAAAAGACAGCAGCTCGTGTTCTTCAAGCAGATTTCTTTTGTTCAACCTTGTTTAAAGATGCTCATCAGTTTATTTTGAAATGTGATCAATGTCAACGTGTGGGTAATATGTCTAAGAGGGATGAGATGCCTCTTAATGTGCTTCTTGAGGTTGAGGTCTTCGATGTTTGGGGAATTGATTTCATGGGGCCATTTGTCTAATCTTGTAACAATTAGTATATCTTGTTGGAGGTTGATTACGTGTCGAAATGGGTTGAAGTTAAGGCGTTGCCAACGAACGATGCAAAAGTGGTGCTTAATTTTATTCACAAGCAGATATTCACAAGGTTTGGAACTCCAAGAGTCATAATCAGTGATGAGGGGTCGCATTTTTGCAATCGCAAGTTCACTGCTATGATGAAAATGTATAATGTGAATCATCGCATTGCCACGACTTATCATCCTCAGACAAATGGTCAAGCTGAGGTATCTAACAGAGAGATCAAACGTATTTTGGAGAAAGTGGTGTGTCCATCAAGGAAAGATTGGTCTTTAAAGCTTGATGAAGTTGTTTGGGCATATAGAACAGCATATAAGACTCCATTGGGAATGTCGCCGTACCAGTTGGTCTATGGTAAGGGATGTCATTTGCATGTGGAGCTCGAGCATAAGGCATATTGGGCTTTGAAGAAGTTGAATCTGGACTTGGAGGCGGCTGGAAAGAAGAGGATGCTTCAATTAAATGAACTCGACGAGTTTCGACTTCAAGCTTATGAAAACAACAAAATATATAAGGAGAAAGTCAAGAGTTGGCACGATCGGGGTTTAGTGCTCAAGTCATTTGTGTCGGGGCAGCAAGTTCTTTTGTTCAACTCTCGTCTCCATCTTTTTCCTAAAAAGTTGAAGTCAAGATGGTCAGGGTCGTTTATTGTCAAAACTGTGTTTCCACATGGAGCGGTGGAAATTTTTGAGAATGATCTGGGCCAAGCATTCAAGGTAAATGGTCAAAGATTGAAGCATTACTATGGTGACACGGCAAACCACGAGGTGGTTAGTGCCGTTTTATTGTCCATTTGATCTCGAGATTCTACGTCAAGCTAGCGATGTAAAAGAAGTGCTTCTTGGGAGGCAATCCAAGTATGTTGTATATTAGTAGGTAGAAGAAGCAAGAATAAAGGAGAAAAACACAAAAAAAATCAGAAAATGAAAAAAATGCAGGGCCAACTACAGAAGCTAGGTGCGCCCGCGCTGACCAAGCGCGCGACCGCGCTGTTTTTCCAGTAACCAAGCGCGCCCGCGCTGTCCTAGCGCACGCCCACACCGTTTTTCCAGAGAGTGAGCGCGCCCACGCTGTCCTAGCGCGCGGCCGCGCCGGGTCCTGTTCGAAAAAAATTTATTTCAGCACTTTAAAAGGTAATTTCGGGACTTTTACTCCAAAATCAATTTCAACCCAAAATTTACTCTTCCACATCCCATAATTCCCTCTCCTAATCAATTCCATTTTTCCCACGATTCCCATAATCAATTCCCACTTCTATTCCTTATAGAATTCAGACCTCTCCACCTATAAATACATGCACTTACACATAACTTCTCCACCAATTCACAAACTCTCAAACACAAATTCTCTCTAAACACTTAAACTTTTATTCTCTCTTCTTCAATCCCGATGGCACCCAGGAGACAAAGAACACAAGTTGGAAGCAGCACCACCGATTCTTCATCTGCAGGTGGTGTGAGGCACAGGTTTTCTACTCCTGAGGCTGAGAAGGAGTACACTAGGCTTCTCTCGAAGCCTATTGCTAAGGAGCGAGGTTTTCTGCCATCAGGGAAGGATGGTAAGTTGTTAGAGAGGATTCTCGAGATGGGCTGGGTTTCTTTTTGTGAGGCGCCCGCTGCTGTACCCATGAGTGTTGTGCGTGAGTTCTATGCAAATGTCAAGGCAGAGAAGAATGGCTTCACGGTGGTGAGGAGGTGGACTTTAGAGTACAATGTTGATGCTATCAGGGCGGTGATTGAACAGCCCGCGAGGAAGGTGGGTCAGGACACTTAGAACGATAAGACTCCGGAGGACTTTGATTTGGATCTTATCGTTGCTACTCTCTGTGTGCCTGAGACTCATTAGAAATTCAAGAGGGGCACTACTGATTAATCCATATTCCCTGCGTCATGCATGAACAGGTTTTCACGGGCTTGGAACTCATTTATTTGTGCTAACATCATGTCATCTTCGCATGTGCATGAGATTACTGTGGAGTGTGCTCGTCTGCTGTGGGGGATTCTGCAAGGTGATTACATTGACTTGGGGATGGTGATATATCAGGGGATTCTGAGATTCTTGAGGGGAGGTACTACAGGTGCTATTCTGTATGCGTCTGTTGTGACGAAGTTGTGCATGGCAGTTGGTGTTCATTGGCCAGCACATGAGCAGCTGCAGCTTCCCAGTGCTCTTATTGATAGTTCTACGCTGCAGAGCTTGCAGGAGTGGTATGGAGGGAAGCCCGATCCTAAGGGGCTTGGCTATTCATATGATCATCTGCTAGGTGGTGTGCCCATGGAGGCTGCTACTACAGGAGGTTCTCAGCACGCCCGCCGAGCAGCTTGGAGAGCTCAGTATGGAGAGGAGGCTGGTTCATCGCAGCAGCAGGAGGCAGCAGGAGCAGAGATGGGACTGGTTTGAGTTCGACGCAGTATAGGCGTCTCGTGAGGAGGATGGATGTGATGCACGACATCCATAGTCAGTTTGCACACGATCTCACCCAGGCACTTGGGACAGCTTTCAGAGCCACCGGTGTTGACATCGAGTGGTCAGTATTTGGTGAGGATTCCGTATGTCCACTTCCGAAGACGCCTGATACTCCACCCGTTAAGGGTGAGGATTCTGATTCACAGTAGGTATGCCTGATTCCTTACTATTACCTTCACTGAGGACAGTGAATATTTTAAGTTTGGGGGTAGTAGTTGAAGGAATATAGTTTGTGTGAGTCTCATATAGTTGCATATTCATGATAATTTTATTTCATATAGCTGTATATTTTGACATGTAGTTTTTTTTATTTTTATTTTTGGTAGTTTTATGATACTTTGTTCGTGTAGTTTCATGCATTTGCATTATAACATGATCCCTTACATAATTTTTCGATTGACTTGTGATATTGATGCTAGTGTAGTGATGTCGTATTTGGTAATGTTGAGTCTTATTGAATTGATTTGCATGCTAGAGACACTCGTATTTCACTAAGTCTTATAAGGTTGCTAGAGTGCTAGATCATAGTCATGGTTTGTTTGTTTGTCGAGGTTTAATCGCTTGTTTATATTTGGAATTTTGTATATTCTCTTAATAATAAAAGACATGGATATTTAAAAATTAAAGAAAATTGGATTTCATTGCTAGTTGTGTGGCTAGGTGTCAAATGGCTAGTAGCCTGCTCATATTTTTATGAGTAGTCTAGGGTTGAATGAGATGGAGCGAAACGCACTCATTCAGAAATTGTTGGAAAAAAACAAAGAAAGAAAAAAAATATAGAAAAAAAAGAAAAGAATAAGTGTATGTATAATTGATCACGAGTGGGCTCTTTAGTACTCGAGTTATTAAGTTTTTAGGGGACTTTGTGCCTAGTGACCTAAGGCTTTTATAGACTGGGATCTGCTAACCTAACACTCGCTACATGAGTACTATTGTATAAGTCTTTTGTGGACCTCACTCATTACACGATCAAATAAGCATACTTGTGTTGATTTATTATAAATAAAAGCATGAATTCATACAAAACTCTAATATAAGAATTGAAGTGTTATAAGTTATTTTGAGTTTAGCTTTTATTTTATTTATAAACTTGTGATTGTCTTGATAAGTAGTGAGTCATGATTGTCGATCTAGTTGCGATAGTACATTTGTAAGCAGTTGCACACACGCACGTTTCTAGTTAGTAGGTCGATTTATGAGATTTGGTTGATCTTTATGCGAATAATTGCATTTGCTGAGATGTTGCTCGTTGATTGGTTTAGTTACTCTATGGGGATCGTTGCATTCATATTAGTTGCATTCATGCATTTTTATTTCTTGTTCTTTGAGTCTGTTTATGCTTGAAGACAAGCATCGATTCAAGTTTGGGGGTATGTTGAGTGGCATTTATGACACTTTATAATGCTCTAATAAGCTTTGAATTGATGCCTTTGTACTCAAGTTGTTAAATGTTTTGACGTATTTTCGAGTGTTTTTGCATTTCAGGGATTATCTCGGTAATCAGGGGCATTAGCATTATTTTGGTGCTAATTTGGTGTCAAGGTGGTGTTGGAATAAAAGCTCGTTGAAAGCCGGATTGAAGCTGCAAGAAAAATAAAGAAGTCAGTTTTGGCAGAAGCCCAGCGCGCCCGCGCTCATCAAGGGCAAGGCCAAGGTGAAGTACGGAATGCCAGCGCGCCCACGCTGCTCAAGCGCGCGCCCGCGCCGTGTCGAGATACAGAATTCTGATTCTATTCTAATTAGAATTGGGAGACTTCTATGTTGCATGGGGCTACTACATAAACAACTCTAGGTCATTTTTAATAAGTAATCAAGCCAGAGATATATCAAGGAGAGTGTAAAAAGACCGATTTAGCACGACTCAACAAAGATAAAGAAGATCTTGTTTTTACTTGTGAACCTTTGTTTTAAGTTGTATTTAGATGCTAGTTTTCTTATTTGTGAACCTTAATCTTGTTTTGTACTTGGTTTTATTTATTCGTTATAAAGACTAAATTTTATATACCATGCTTTCATCGGAACCCACGTTGATGATGAGTCTGATTATGGGCTAATCATTATCGTGGGGTTCTAGTAGAATTATTTATGGATTTCTTTAGTTGAATTGTTTGATGCCTTAGTATGTGGTGATTGCATCATATGCTAGTATTAGTTGTGCGTATTCATCTTATGAGCGTCGCGAACTTATAAGATAGTGTGCTAATTCTTAATGAAGTGAAAGTGAATTTAAGGATTTAGAACTTGCCATGCTAGCATATGTTCATGTATTCGATATGCATGATTCGTAGGTAATTTTAACCATCTTTCTTGCCCTGTGTAATCAAGATAGATAACTTGTGCTTAAACCGTTATGTTGTCAAATTCTATAGACATATAGGATTTCAATATAATTGGTGGCTATTCAGCTTCTATCTTTTTTTTGGATGTCTAGTAGTATGGTACTCGTGCAACGAAAGTTGGCGTTTATCAGTTTCGTGTTGTCTGATTAGTGTCATCACCATTGAATGCTAAGATTAAGAACAATAAGGCTATTGAATGAAGTATTTAATGTAGTTAGAATCCCATGTTTGTCATATATATTAATTCAATTAATCTTATTCTCGTAGTTATAATTATTAGTTTAATTCTTAGTTATAAACAACCTCAATTTGTCATCGTCTTAGCATTGAATAATAACCATACATTGTTGCTTAAGTGTGTAGATTAATTAGTTAACCAATACAGTCTCTGTGGGAATGAACTATATTACATGCGAACTCGTATACTTGCGTGTATTATTAGCGCGTGTTTAGCGACTAACAGTTCGTCAAAAGGTTCGACTCAGTACGTTTAAAATTGAAATCGGGTCAAAAATATGATTTAGCGAATAATAAACGACTTGCAAAACAAGCGGCCTTTTGAAACAAAAGAATTTGGGTCTCGAAAGTATTTTTAATGAAAGCGGAATATTTTTCTGAATCTATACGCGTTCGTTTTGTATTAAACGGACGAACGGTCTATTTATTACGAATAAAATAAGAATAAATCAAAACAAATTATAAATAATTGAATCAAATTATGATTTTCGAAATAATAAAAGATAATATTTATAAATTGAAATAAATATTTTAGAAAAACTTTCGAAATAACGTCTTTGTAAAACGGACTTTTTCCGAGGTCATACACCTCAAAACTAATCCCAAACAACACAATCCAACTATACTCTAATAAAATCAATAAATTTAAAACACACAAAAATTTATATTTGCACGTATAAACACGCCATAAATGAAAAATATGGCCAAAAACGACTTCTACAACAACTTCTGAAATTTATGAAATAAATATATAAACATTAACATGTTATAATATTTTAGCGGGGAATAATATTTAATCAAATAAATATAAAATTTATATCAAATTGTCCTAAAAATTATGAATATTCCAAATATGCAAAAATATAAAATATTTTGAAGTCCCGCGAATTTATAAAAATAAAAATCTAATTTTTGTGGTGTTTGACGTCCCGATAGGGGCCCGGTCCGATAATTTTTATGAAACCGAAATATTTCTAAAATTCTTGGAATATTTAAAAACTAATAAAATAAAATTTTCATAATTTTTAAAACATTTATAAATCGCGCATCATATCCGTATTTTACGATTTAACAAAAAAACTTGCGGAGAAATATAACCCAAAAAATTTCTGAAATAATTTTAAAATTCTCGAAATATTCAAATACTAATAAAATATAAGTTTCATGATTTTTGTAACATTCTAGAATTTAATACTGAATTTATACTTATATATCGGATCCAAAAATAGATTACTTAGTCGCTAAGTAACTATAAAAACAATACAATTGTATACCAGGTTTAGATAATTATCAAAACTGGGCTTCTTATAAAACACCCTATGAGAAAACATGTAAAAATATCTCGTCTCTTGAGAATGCGGGTTGTATTGATCTACCGAAATGATTATCGTATCGAAAATTTTGCTCTGGGACTCGTATGGGTCAAACCGTACTCGGATCGAAAAAGTCAAAACACGGAAAATGCTCAGAATAATCAAATTAGGTTAGGAAGGAGTTTTCCAAACAGTTCCTGGTTGTACAAACACAAAAATGGTTGTACATACTTGTCCAGAAATAACTTCTTAAATCTCTCCCAAGAAACCTGCTGAGTGACTTCCATAGCCTTTACTAATTCCCACCAATAGATGACTTCTCCCTTCAAGAAGTAAGTAGCATACGGCGTCTTCTGATCATCTCCTAACTGTACCAACTCAAAAGCCCTTTCCATCTCCTTGATCCATGTGTTAGCTATCACTGGATCAGTGGTATCATGAAATACAGGTGGATTCACATTCTGAAAAGCCTTGAAAGTGACAATTTGTCTAGGTGGTACTGGTGGTTCAGGTGGTTGGTGTGGTTCACGGTTATCTTAGTTTTCAATTCGTTGTTGAAGAGTTAGTTGTTGTTGAGCTATAGCATTGGTTTGCTGTTGCAAGGTTTCCAGTAGTCGAAGAATATTTGGGTCTGTGGTGAAGGTGGTTGTTGGGTTCTTCTTTTTGGGAGGCATGATCCTGAAATAAGAGTTGTGTCAAAACAGATATGAATGATAAAATGATTCGAGGGTATCACATGGCATTCTCATTTTCATATGGGGTCAAGTTTCCAAATTAAGCAGATATGATGATAAAAACATAAAATAACAGTTGAGAGCAAATGGAACAATAACACATAATTATTGAAATTTTAAAGGTCACAGTACATAAGATTGGGACATAGTCTGATTCTAGGAATAACAGGCTTATTTAAAGGAAAAACGGAAACAACCGGGGATTCCATAGAGTCTGATAGTACAACAACATGAAAGGTAAATGGAAAGAACTAAGGCTCCACTCCATCTGAACGGGGCTTGGTAGTCTTTTCCTCTCGAAGCGTCTTCGCAATGCTCTGGAGCTCATCCGCCACCATCTGAATGACATACTGGCTGGAACGGTCCCGGTGCGCTGGCATCTCCTCAAGCTTAGTGTTGACGTACTGAACCAAGGTCTCAAGTCTCGCAGTCATCTGCTCCTTGGGCTTCCCTTCGTAGTTTCGGCTGTCCGGATACACGTTCTTCAGTCGGTCTATCAGTCGGTCGTACTTGCCCTGAAGCATGTCGAACTCGCGCCTCAACTCAGCATACACGGAGAAAGCAATAGTGTCGTCCGACCCAGAGGATGACGAGGAATGTGCCCTTTGCTGACAACCAATAAGAGGAGTATTAATAATAATTTACTTAACCTACTCTCTCGCATAATATCTATAACCTACACACAAATCCTATAACCTATTTGGGCTGTCCAGGGACTCTAAACCGTAGCTCTGATACCAAAACCTGTCACACCCCCAACTTAAACAGCAAAATAAATATAGCTATTACATCTTTTTAATGAAGAATACACAACCAAAATCCAAGATCTTATATTTTAGGGTTTGGAACAGCCCAACACTACCAACTATTACATCTGATTACAAATACCGAGTCCTCACACAACTATTATTACTTATTCTACCTGAGCTCGAACATAAGCATCAGCATCACAGGTCTTACGGGCAGTCTGCTTGAATCTAACCATAGCTGCTAGCTGTAATATAAGGGTAAAGGAAGAAGTGAGCCAAATGCTCAACAAGTGCTAACAGTACGACATAAAACATAAATCGAGATATACTTTTAAGAATGACAATGGAAAGTCATAACCAAAGGTAACGAGAGATAAAACTGTGTGAGATGGCATCATTTTGCTTGTATCAAAACAATTTTAAAATCATATCTTAATTAAAATCATTTTATGACGCTATGGATTACAGCCGGTGATCAGCCGCGAAGTAATCCCGAACCTCGCTGGGCTCTAAAACATTATTGGGAATCCCTAGGCAACTTTTAAGCCTAATATAAGTGTGGAAAGGACTCGCGTCTCAGTCCAGATCCACTATTCAAGAAAACATTTATCCCCCTTTGGGACTAAAAACCCACATTTTAATCATTTTAAAAACTGATGCCGATTTATGACAAAATCTCTTTTGACTGTAAACATTTTTATCAAGGGATTATAGATCAACTCGAAACACGGGAAACAAGGTACTGAATATCAGAGCCATGATTCACAAAACTATTCTCTATTCAAGTAATTGAATGGTTTTCATATATCAAAGATTGGACAAGAGGATTTAGTGAGGCTAATGGATAATATGAAGGGTAATGCCAATTTGGGCTCAAAGCAATGGTTTCTCATCAAGGTTCAAGTGCTGGATCATCAAGAAGGTAAGCTTCATGAATACTAAGGGTGTTAAGGTATAAAGAATGATCTTTAACTCAGGACATATCAGAATTGTCAAGCTTTAGGATAAGAAAGAGGGTATCAATCAATGAGGAATCAAGCTGGTAAGTATCAGACTATCAGAATTCAAAGTAAGGTTCTATAGGGGTTCAAGTATCAGGATGAGATATTAATACTTAGGAAACATCAACATGTTAATCAAGAGGATCCATCAAGTAATATATCAATTCTTCATTTTATCATGGCATTAAACTATCATGAAAGACTTTTGAACTACTTGCAATACGTACTCGAGGGTTCATGGCATCTCTATATAACTCAAAGATAAACAAAAGATACGCTTGATTTAAATATATCAAATGACTCAGGATAATTGCATCAATATATAAGAACTATTTGTAGTAAATACGAAGGTCAAGTTGAATCACTTGCCTTGAGATAGGCTGGTCTGGTCTGACTGGTAGGAGCAATAACTGGAGCTTCACTCGACTTTTATGGCAAGTTTTCCCTCATCTCGAGATCCTACATAAATAATAATAATCCTCATTATAATATATTCTCACCAACCTAACCTATTTACAACTCGAAATTAAACACGGATGGCACTTAGGCCTATATGCACTTAATTTATATTCACTTTTAAATTATAATTGCACACACATAGCCACATATTCATATATCATATATTAACACCAAATAACACCATATATATCATAATGCAACACTAGGCTTGGATGATCTTGACTCACAACTTAAGTTTCTTGGTCGCTAAACTAGACAAGGTCTTCTAATTTCGGCTTCCTAACTCGATATGCCTTTCCTAAATTATCCAAAACCTATTGACCCTCACTTGTGCCTTTTGCTCTACTAACCTTATACTATCTTACAACTATGGTGGTCGCCTAATACTCACTTCTAAGTGTTCTAAAACTATGTGATAAGTGATAGTGCTCACTGGTGTAAATTTCAGAATGACAACTATGGTTTCTTGAGTACATTAGGCACTCTTAAACTACAAGTTTTTCTTCAAAACTTTTACACAAGACTCTCCTGATCCAAGGGAATCTCACAAACTTGATGTAGCTCAAGGGCCTGGCTTGGGCCTTCTTGGGCCTAAGCTAAAAGTCCAAGGTTCCCCTGTTTTTCTGGGCAGAAAATGCCCAGACTTGAATTAACTTGTGACACATGGTTCTAGCTCATATCCTATGAACTATGGTTGGAAAAACTTCTCTGACATACCCTCTAACTAAGGCCCAATTGGGCCTAATGAGGGCCTACCCATGACATGGTCAAATCTCCCTATTTCCAAGTTGCAACAAAACTGTCCCCTGCTGGACAGATTTTGTGATTCTACTTGTGCACCTAACCAAATGACATGCAAACCTCCAACCAACTCCTAAAACCTATTATATACTCCCAATACTAACTTCTGGTAGCTTGGGCCTCAAAGTGCACACCAATGACATGGTCAAAACTCACTCTAAACCTCAGGGTGCTATACTGATTTTTCTGCAGAAACTATAACTCTCATTTTCCAAGGTTTTGACTTGACAAACCCAACTAACAACAACTAAATACTTAAACCAAGACTTATACATGGTATTCTACTGAACTAACTCCCTTTTTCTCAAAATAACCTTGGTGAGATCATCCTTACCTAAGGTACAATTATGGCAAAACAAAAGAGACTACACTTCACAAATCACAAATCTTCATGCTTTTGAAACAACAAGATATATATTTTTATAAAAAAATAACCATGAATTATTACCATGCAACAAGAAGCATAAATCAATATTAACACATTATTCCTACTGAAATTAAGGCTCACTAACAAAATCTTTCCAAATGATCAAAATCTTACAACATTCTAAGAGAAATTCACATGCATGCATGCCTTCGGGTTTTTCAAACCAAAACAACACATTTTCAACATATGTTCTATCATAACATTGACATGCAAGCCTAGCATAAGGTATACCTAGATGATCACTTAGCATGCAAAGAGTTTTATCAAGACTTCACTAAGATTTTCATGTTATCATCACAAAAACACACAAAGTGGAACATGACAACCAAAACACCATCCATTCGGCTCCTATCAAGTCATGGCCGAATGGATTAGGGTGAAAACAACAATTGCATGAGTGTAGCATACTCATGTCTAGCCATTCTCAACCCTTTACTACTATAACTCATGGTGAAAGCCTTGAATTCACAAGAATCAAGGATATTCACTTGGAGTTTTAACAAAACACCACCATGCAAGGTCAACACATAAGTTTTTCTACTCTACACTCTTAAGATATACAAGAACAACATGTAGGGAGTAGGATTACTTGATAATAGGATGATTATTTGAGTGAGAAATGAAGAAAGAAGGGGATGGGGGCTCGGTTTTTGGGAATTGCCGAGAGGGGAGGGGAAAAACCGAGAGGAGGGGGAGGAAAGGAGGAGTGTGGAAATGGTGGGGTGAATGTGGTGTAATAATCATGTTAGTTTGGTTTTTATTTGGCCAAAAGTGAGTGGATTTGAGATTTTACAAGAGTAACCTTCCAATATAGTTAGGTAGATTTGCATGCAAGGGTAAAAGGGTAATTTGGTTAGTAGAATGAAAGTGAGTGGGGTTGGAAATGTCTTCATTGCCCCTAAGTTGAATTGGAAAAGTATTTGCATGCAAGGGTAGCCACGTAATTTGCTAATTATAACAAATAAAATTTATAAAGATTTATTTTTATAAAATAAAATACAAGTTCAAAAATTATAAAATTTATATCATAAAATAACTTGGATTTTTAGAGACTTTATAAAATCATTTTCAAAATTTGTGAACAAAATACCTTTTAAAAGAAAAATTTTCCAAAGCTTAGAATATTCCTTATAAATCAAAAATAAATAAATTAAATAAACTCTTTCTTTGAAAAATCATATACTACACAAAGCAAATTTATAATGCAGAAATTTTCACTCACACTAGCGTACAATCATTGAATATATTTTTTTATTTGACTTTAATATTATACCCAATCCATAAATAATATTACATAAAATGCCGGTCGTAACATATTAAATCTATAAATCCTTATAAAATCATATAACACTCCAAAAATTACTTAAAAAATTACCATAATTATCTATACTTTATTCTGGACATATTAAAAATCAAAATACTTACACTTTATCACATATACACACCCAAATATAAATATCGATCATCAGATAATTCACCAAAATTCCCATATTATCACATAATAATTATTTATTGATAAAAAATAATTGAACGATATTTCCCGGATATTACAAGACAATTTCAATTTACTGATATCAATAAGATCGGCTTTCAAATAACTTTATAAAATTAATACATTTAAGTAAATATTTTCAGAAATTAACAAGGATCGATATAATACTTAACAATTAGCACCTTACCATTTAATAACACCAACTCATCAAACAGGAATAAAATATCCACCATTTTATTCCTTCTAAATCATAAAAGCGCATATATATATTCAAATAATAATTATAATAATTCTAAAAATACGATATATTACACAACTTCTGATAATCAATGCGTAACTTCATACCTCCATTCTTCTTTTCTATGACCACATTTGTGCATAACGCGAAATACTCCTTATCTCATTATTCCTTCATCCCACAATCTTGAAGTTTCCTTAACTAATTACTTAATCCCTACTGGGCCATACGATACGGGGCTTTTGACACCAGCTCAACTCTGTGCAGTAACCAGTGAGAAATTTTAACTCATGCTCCGAGGTAACCTTGGTAAATCATCCGTTAGAATCTTCGGGACCTCATTTTAATTCTAGAGAATTTCGATATGAGATTCATTATAACGCTCCTCTCTAACAGTTCGCCACTAATACCTTTTTTTAATCTTCCCTGTTTACGAGTATTCTTTGAATGAAATTCCTATCTCCAATTATCGGCATTTCACTTCATTATCATATCAGTTCTGGCACAAGTGACGTTCACAACTTGCTTATATCCTGGACTGTTTTATAAAATTTTCTTTATCATCCTTTTGATTCCACTTCTTTTCTTAATTAGTTCTCCATTCTCATTATTTATTATCTCTTTTAAACAATAGGAGTCTCTTTTTTCTTGATAATATTAATCTGTTCATTATTAGATAAGCCATTTCTGGAGTTAACACTAGAATGAAGGCTTTTATTTATGATAATTAATTTCTTACTAACAGAATTATCAAAATTCATCGGTACTATCTTCTTAGCCTCGCTTAAATCATCACTGATCGCATATTTAGCTTTCCCCAATTGATCACATAGTTACTTATCTGCTAAGTAACTATATAACGATATAATTTTAATACCAGATTTGGATAATTATCAAAACAGAGCCTCGTATAAAACACTTTATACAAAAATAAGGTGATAAAACCTCGCCTTTCGAGAATACGTGTTTTATCGATCTATAAAATGATTAGTGTATCGAGAATTTTTATGTCGAGACTCATACAGGTCAAACCGTATCCCGGATCAAAAAAGTCACAACATTGAAAGTGTTCAAAATCACCAAATTAGGTTAGGAAGGAGTTTTCGGAAGAGTTTCGGGTTGTAAAAACGCAAAAACGGTCGAAGTGGGACGATTTCCAATTTTTATAAAATAATTTTATAATTACTCAAAATAAAAATTATTAATTCTATAAATCCTTATAAAATCATATAATAATCCAAAAATTACTAGAAAAATATCAAAATCATCTATATTTTATTCTGGATAATTAAAATTTAAAATATCCTAATTTTATAAGATATAAACACCCAAATATTAATATCAATCATCAAATAACTCACCAAAATTCACACAATAATTACATATTAAATATTTATTAATAAAAATAATTACACGATATTTCCCGGATGTCACATAGGTAGCTTTCACGCTGACTTTAGTCCTTGCGAAACTCGACCGGGATCTACAGTAATAGAATACCCTAATTAGTTATATCGACATGCTTGATATCCTCGATTCCTAAAAACCCTATTCGATAACCCGACTCGTATAACGATTATACACATAATCACGTAATCTGTATTCACATAAGAGTAAAATGTTTTGTATTATATAGTACGTTTCTCGTATATGAAATAAATTTTTAGAAAATTTTGACAGCAACTTTTCTGTTTATAAGCCTACCCGTCGATTATAATCGACGTCCAAATTCACAATAATCCACAAGTCACATCACAACACAATTTTCACAATCACACAATTATTTACGTACGAAATAAATTATATGATTCATTTTATTTATTTTATAAAATTAGGACCCAGATAACGATCATCACGCTCCACCATCCGCTCGTAAAAATTCATCGCGAACGGCGGCAAATTTTCGGGGCACCCGATTACTTAGGTTCCAACACAAAAATTTCACCGATTATTCACAATATCATCCGCACGAAATTATATATTTTATTTCACAAAATCCAATCAAGCAAATTTCCTGCAGAAAATTCAGTAAAACAATTAAAATAAAACCATCAACACGCGTGTATACACGCGCCCAACAAAGGGCCAAAAATCGTGGCTGGAAGAACAACAGAACCAGGCGGAAAAAGGAAGAAACAAGCCAACCCAAAACACATATGCCACACCAGTACACACACATATATATACACTAGTATATACATATATATACAAGTATATGACACAATCGCACACAACCGGAATCTCACCAGAAAATACAGGGACAGCGGCGACTCGAGCGGGAGGAGAGAACAGAAGAACGGGGGAGTGTGGAGAGATGAGAGAGAGAGCGAGAGATGAAAGAAGAAAGACTAGAGAAATCGAGATAGGAAAACAGGGAACCGGGTGAAACAAAGAAAAAGGGGAGCCCCTGTTGTTTATTATTTTTTCTGTACATTGCAACACAAAACCGCCACGTGTTTCAGGAACTGACACGTAGCTTTTGGATAAATATGAAGATTCGCGGTCCGGTTTGTCCCGAAAGTAGATTTTAACGAATAAATTTGCGGGCAAAAGTACTCCGAAAAAATGCCAAACAAGTTTTAAAATTATCAAGATAATAAAATAATAATAAAATAAAAATTCCAAAATTTTTAAAAAAATTTGAAACACAGCTCGTACCCGCATTTAACAATTAAATGAATCAACGCGCGGGTGAAATTAATCCCAAAAATTTCCAAAATAATTTTAAAATTCTCAGAATATTATAAACTTCATAAAATATGGGTTTCGTAATTTTTGAAGAATTCTGGAATTAAATACGGATTTTACAAATAAATGCATTCCGAAAATCATTTAAAGATAAATAGTTAATGAAATATTGATTTCTCAATTTTATAAAATCCTAAAAATAATTATTGAAATTGTAAAATCATGAAAACAATTTTAGAGACACTCCAAATATTTATAAAAATAAAACTGCAATAAAATCACTTTTAACACGAAACAAAACAATACAACTTAATAATTAATTACACAATTCAATTCTATACACCAATAAATCACACATAAATATCAAGGACCAACACACAGCTGTCAAAACCAATACACATATTAATTATTCAATAATTACACTTTTAAAATAATACAAAATATACGGGTCATTATAACCGCCATAGTATCAGAGGTCCTTGTGCCTTGATTTCCACCATCATTATCAGGATTGGCATCATCTTTCCTCAATACTGATTCAGTGCACATTTTGTCTGAGCTACCATCTCCCCCTTTGGCATCAAGACTCTGTAATAAGGAAAAAATGGCATCCAGTTTCTGATTTATAGCTTGTTGATTGGCTTCAACAGCAGCTAGCCTCTCTTTCATCAAATCTTAATTTGATTTCACATGTAACATCCTTTTCATCAAGCCATTGTGCTCATTTGTACCGTTTATGGTCATTTAAGGATGAACAACTTCTTCTTTTAAATTCATATTAGAGTCTTTGAGAGAAGATATAGAAGAATACATCACGTTAACCAATACAGTTGTAGCTTTGACAACAGTCTTTAACTCAAGATTGGTAATGGAGTTTATAGCATGATCCACTAGAGTGTGAGCAGCTTCCATAGAAATCCTCTCATTTGCCATCCTCCATGAATAATTCCACTTATGTGCCCTCTGAGAATTAAGAGCAGCATGGCCAGATGAAGATCCAAAATTAGAATATTTAGAAACCTCCAAAATAGCTTGAAGCTGTGCTTCATCAGGATCATCACCATCAAAATCAGAATCAGTACTGTAGGCTTCATGAACATTAGGAAAATCAGGAACTGGATCATCAACTTTGTCTTTCAATTTAAAATCGGGAATCCCAATATCTTGTGATGAACCTGAAACAAAAGAACCAGTAACACCTAAGCCTCTCTGTTCTTTTAAAGTGATCTCATCATTTCTCACACATATATATTACTTTTAATAGTAATATCTTGCTCACAATTTTCACTCAATTCTACCTCTCCTTTTGCCAGTTCAGAAGACTGCCTCTCAGAAATTATATTTTTCACTAAATCTTTTCCCACATTCTCACCAGAAAGGCTCAAATCACTTACAAAAGAAGAAATAAGAGGTGGCAAAGAAGAGTGGTCTTCAGTCATATAAATAAGGGTATCCTCATGTAAAGGTCTATTTATAATCATACTAATAGATAAAGTAGAGGATGGAGTAGAAGTAGTACCTTGAATGTTTGAATCCAATGGAAGAGCAGTGATTGGAGTCACCAAAATAGCTCAAGTATTATTCTTAGTAGTAACAATTTCAACATCAGGATCAGGATTTGATATGTCAGGATTGTCTTCATTGGGATCAGGAACAGCTGCGTCAGTATTTGACTCTGTATCAGAATTTACAAGTTTTTTTTATTTTTATCGTAGGTAACCCGCAGCCGCTACCCTTCGGGTGCGCACTGGGTAAACTTATGGGTTCACGCAATAGCCTGCAAACCATGTGAACCAAGGTAAACCACATTTAACCGACAGGCTCTGGCTCAAGAGGCATAATCATAAATTCTCCTCCCGTGAGATTCGAACCTGTGACCAAGAGGATAGTTATCCCCTCTTTAACCAACTGAGAGAATTTACAAGTTTTTCTGCATCATTACTTTGAACTAATGGTTCTTATGTGACTGGAGGTTGTGAAGCTGTTTCAACCCTTTGAGTTGAAGGTTTTTGTGAGCTTCCCTCAAAGATAGGGTCATTGATCACTGCATCTAGTTGTGCCAAATTCTCCTGATGAGCTTCCATCTATTGAACATGATCTTGTATGTCATCCTCCACATAATTAGGATCACTTTAAGCAATGTCAGGACTTGTCCTTTGAATTGAAATGTCTGCACTCTCACTTTGAGAGAGTGGTTCTTGTGGGACTTGAGCCTTAACAACCACACTTTCACTTTGAGAAAGTGGTTCTTGTGTGATGTGCTCTTTCTGTGGCGATTGTAGCTCTGCTTTCTTTCTTATAGAGACTGTTTTATATTCAACCTTTCTCTTTCCATATTTATCAAGGCCAACTTCTTTGGTTGTCTCCCGCATCCTCTCAGCTGATACTTCAATGAATTTGGCTGGAGGTGAATCAAGAATTGATGACTGGCCAGGAATTTGAATCACAACAGCAGGAAGTGATGGTGTAGTACTGTCAGAATATAAAGTTGATTGGTCAGGATTAGCATGTAATGATGTCTACATCCTGACTGTGTCTTGCTTGGATTGAAGTTTGTCAGCCATCTTTATCAATTTCCTTTTTTTCTTTGGAGCAGCATCTCCAACAGTAGCCTGCTCATTTTCTTCTACAGCTCCACTAGCTTGCACAGGTTTGACATTTAACTTAAAAAAATATGGGTGTCTTCACTGTCATCAATATCAGATTCCTGGTCAACAGTACCCCTTTCAGCTCTAGATTTCTTTTTCTTCTCAGCCAATGCCTGTATAGCCCTAGTTCCTGATGGAACATGCTTCTTAAAGCCAGACAGCTGTTTCTTTCCAGCTTGTACCTCCTATGTGTTTGGTGAAGGTAAAATAACCCTTGAACCTGATTGTCCTCCTGACACATCAGTTCCAGCTGGTTGTTTAGATTTTACAACTGATTCTTTTTTGGAAGAATCAGAAGTGGATATGTGTTTAGGTTGGTGTTTGAAAACTGGGACACTTAGATCAGGAACATAGTTGGATGTGCCATGTTTCACAGTGTCAGGATTTGACAAAGAATATTTTTGTGGTATTTTTCTGTGCAGAAATTATCATATCTCCAAAGGTAATCTAGCCCTTCCTATAAATTTATCTTTCCTTTTGGCCAAATCATGCATTGATTTTGATGTATTTGAAATATAGATACCAGTTCATCATTGTCAAAAGTTACATTAGGCAACAGGCAGGTAAAAATTAATTGAAAAACCTAGTGTACCCTATCACACCATCATTATCACTGAATCTGGCTATCAGGAATTGCAAGATTTTATTTCCATAATCAAATGCATGACCAAAAATTAGAGAATAACCTAATTACAAGGATACCAGGGGCAGTGCATCAAAATTGGATACCTTATTAAGAAAAGCACGATTGATGCAATTAAAATAGAAGTTCCATTCTTTCATGAGCATTGTCCTGAAAAGCTCCCTAGCCTTGGTGAATTTAGTGTTATGGCCAATTTCCCTGATAAACTCCAACAGAGTGCTGGTAGGTTTTACCACTATAATTTTTACCACCCAATGAAGGTAGATGCAAAGCTTTCTCAATAATATCAGTTGTAATCTCATACTCCTTGTCAGCATGAGTGAAGAAAATTATCCCCTTGGTAGCATCAATTCTACCGGTAGTCTATATTTGCATAATCTGCTTAAACCAAACTCTCGAAGAAGATGTTAAAGCATAACCAATATCACTTTATTCAAGAAAATCTTGAATCATGCGAAAATCACAGTGAATATCAGCAGGAGACAAGGGTGCCTTGAAGTTATTAGCAGCAAAAGTACGGTTATGAAGAATATATTTGGTGGAAACAATTGGAGAAGAGGAATCAGTATTTGCCATTGTTGAAGATAAGGGTTTCACAGAGAAAAAAATTGAGTTTGAAAGTTTTGCAGAGAGAAAGAAGAAGGTGAACAATTTGTGTGTATTGTTTATATTGTGAATATGAGTAGTTTTGTCAAAAACTAATAGAGGTATAGCAATACAGTAAGACAACTTACACATATGGAAACTTTTAATTGGATGGCATTATTAATGGACCAGATAATATGTTAAACTAGTTAATGATGCATGACTTTTAAGGGACAGTTGTGTGTTACTGCGTCTATTAACTAGAAATTGCCTTAACACACTATTTTGAACTACAAATAACCCACTATTTAAGCATAAAAATTAATCTCAAATACATTGAATTAAATCAAGTATCAATTAATTTTAATAATTGTACAAAATCACAAAATAGTCACAATCAGGATTTGAATCATATTAGGATTCGATTACCTCATCAGGATTCAACTTGTAAAGATTTGACAAACCTCATTAGAATTTGATTGTTTGTGTCAGGATTTGACTCACCTTGTCAGGACATGGTGTGTCAGGATTTGACTAGTACAATTAGGATTTGACATATCATTTCTTTTCATAGTTGTTCAATGCAATTTCATGTATGATCTTTGTAAAAGTTGCTTCTGGTAATGGCATGGTGAAGATGTTAGCTAATTGTTGATCAATTGGAATAAAATAAAGCTCAATTGTTCCTTTCATGACATGTTCCCTGATAAAATGATATCTGATACTGATGTGTTTTGTGAGAGAATGTTGCACTAGATTCCCTATCATAGCTATGGTACTTTGATTTTTAAAGTATATAGGGATTTTTGAATAAGATAATCCATAGTCCAAAAGATGATTTATCATCCAACAAATCTGAGCACAACATCTTCTTGCAGCAATATATCCAGCTTCATATGTAGATGTAAAAATGGATTTATGTTTCCTTCTTTGCCATGTAACAAGTCTTCCACCCAGATACTAACAGCCACCTGAGGTACTCTTTCTGTCAATTTTGCATCTTGAAAAATCAGCATCTGAAAAATCTAACGAACTAGATTATAGTAATATCTGGTCTACTTGCAGTTAGATATAGTAATGAACCAATCATACCTCTGTAAGCAGTAATGTCAATCTCATTACCTTGATCATGATCCAACTTAGTAGCAGTGGCCATTGGAGTCGTAGCTGTAGTACTATCTTGCATGTTAAATCTAGTCAAAAGATTCTTTGTATACTTAGACTGATTGATGAAAATACCCTCATCAGTCTGTGTTACTTGCAATCCAAGAAAGTTACTCAATTCCCCCATCATACTCATTTGATACATTAACTTCATAAGATCATAAAATTTCATGCACAACTTGTTGTTAGTAAACCCAAATATGATATCATTAACATAAATTTACGCCAAAAACAGATCTTTACCCTTATTAATATAAAATAAGGTTTTATCAATTGTACCTCTTTTGAAACCACTTTTAATCAGAAATTTTACAAGTGTTTCATACCAGGCCATTGGTGCTTGTTTGAATCCATACAAAGCTTTATCAAGTATGTACACATGATTAGGAAGTCTTAGATCAATGAAACCAGGTGGTTGCTCAATATATACTTCCTCTTCTAACTATCCATTTAAAAAAGCACTTTTAACAACCATCCGAAAGTCCTTGAATTTCTTAGAGCAGCATAAGCTAAAAAAATCCTGATAGCTTCCAGTCTTGCCACATGAGCAAATGTTTCATCATAGTCAATGCCTTTTTATTGTGAATATCCTTTTGCAACAAGTCTAGATTTGTTCTTGATTATAGTGCCATCTGAGTCTTTCTTGTTCCTGAAAACCCATTTTGTGTCAACTACTGATTTGTTCTTTAGTTTTGGAATAAGCTTTCATACTTCATTTCTCTCAAATTCATTTAATTATTCCTGCATGGCTGTAATCCAATCAGAACCTTTGAGTGCATCTTCCACTTTCTTTGGTTCCTCCTTAGAAAAAAAATTATGATATAGACATTCATGCTCAGTTGTACTCCTTATTTGAACACCAACATCAGGATCTCCAATAATAAGATCATGTGTATGATCTTTTGTCCATTTGTCTGCTCTTGGTAGTTTAGTCCCATTTCCTGATGCTCCCCTGTATTGGATGCATCACTAAAGTCATTGTCATATGAAGCTCCCCTTGTGTTAGTGTTTTCAGTTCCTGATTGAGTAGAGCTTCCATTTGTGGATTGTTCACCAAATTGATCTTGATGCTCAGTTGAATTATCTCCTTCTGATGAACTATCATTTGTTTAACTTAAATAATATATAGTATTATAGTAAAGAATGATAACATTGGTCGCCATCCATATTTCATCTATTTACAGCTGCAATGCTTGTTCGATCAATATATATCCCATTCCGAGTCTTATATTGACTTTAAAAAGAATTCTCTGAAATGCCTTCTTAAATCGATCATTGGAATAAATTCCCATATATTAGGTCTTGTCTCTTTAACGTCGTGCTTCCATGTTTAATATTTTTATAATTCGACCATGTTTGCACTCTTACGAGATTTACAATCATAACTTCAAATTTTGCTTATGCTACTGATCATTCAACATATTGACTATTTTTCTAATAACATCCTTCCTTTAGAAGAGTCTGGAAATTTTATCAATCTTCTTTGATCATACTTGGCTTCTTTTTAAATCGACGTACCCTTTGAACTCTAATAGTCTCAGAAATTGGATGAGTAGTTTATTCATACATTGGTTCTGCCGTTAAACTTATCAAACAAGATTTGCACTCTTCTGTTAGGAACAGTCAAATCTTCTCCATAATAGTTGGTCCACTTGGCCTTCTAAATGAACCATACTAACTTCTAAAACAAGTATTCTCCTGGATAATCTGAATCTTATAACAAACAAGAAACTCAAGTAGTAGTTTGACAACCAAGTTTTTAAAACTTGTTTTGTTCAAAGGACTTTTAGAAAAAATTTGTTAAGAAAATCTCTTTTGAAAACTGTTTACAATTTTGGAAATCATACACCTGGTCGTCATTACTATATGAGTTGGTTGTCGTCTTTCTCAACCACTACAAAGTATCAAGTTAGGGAAATAAACAGATAAAAGCTCATTCATTTCCGTATATCCTCTACCCCTTATTGGGTCCATTTTGCCTTCATTGGTCGATAAAAATTCCAGTTACCTTTGCATATTATCTTATTCATAACTTCACTTTTAGTCTCCCATACTGGTAATACTCCCATCATCATCTCTTACCATTACTAGGTCTATCAAATCTATTTTATAAAACAGGATCGGCTAATATCACATCACATTACTACTATACGCATCATGTTTAGTCATAACATTATCATCTACTTTCAAGAAAACTCTCAATTTCAAATATTCTCAAACTCCTTTAAAATCCATCTAGCTCACTCCACAAGATAATCATAGGTGGCATACTTACTGGTAGCTTCATATAACCTGATAGCAGCTATTCTCCGGAACACAAAAATCCTCTCTCTAGGTTTATTCTCATCCTTCTTAATATTTAGTGTACTCACCATATGTTGTAGTTCTCAAATCCATCCTCATATGTGGTATTACTTCATAAGACGGGTTTTAAACTGATGGTATTGCGTAAGGTGTAGGGTAGACAGAAAAAAATACACTCATAGCTGAATATCCGATAGAACCAAAATCAGCAAGTAGGGGATTCTCGAATAGGTAGTCTCGCATCAGGGGATGGCATAATAACGTGAAAAGGTGCAACCGTCACAACAGGATGTAATGTGACTAACATCGGTGGAAGAGGAGGGTGTGGATCAGTTGACGGTCCTCCAACTAAAGGTTCCGAGTGATCAGATGATATCAAAATAAAGGAATCTGTCATCGTTGCTATCTGAAAGTTACGTTGCTAGATAAGAATCTCGAATCGCATCACGAATCATACTAAAACCTACTATTTAGCGGCACTCAACCTCTCGACGTTCTATTTCTCTATTTCTTAATTCTAATCTTAACCCTCTATCCATTCCCGATAATCTAGGCTTGTTTCAGTGACTTAAAACCTGTAGCTCTGATACCGAACCTGTGACGCCCTCCATACCTGGGTCAGAAGTTTGGGGTTCACAACACACACACACCCCCAATATACATACATGCTTATGAAAGTAATATATATAAAGACCCTACTTACCATAATCATGGATCGTAACAGGTTAAAGTATGAAAACAAGCCACAACCTTAACTTTTATTATATCGTACCAAATCCCAACTAGTTCGACTTACAGCTAATAATGATATCATTCTTACAATCTTACATAACTCATCTACACTATAAAGCTCCTGCTAACTCGGTCCATCTTATCCTGGGATCCTAGCTTGCACACTGTACTGGGAATCCTTGTTACCAACAATTTCCTTTTCAACTGTAAAATAACATAGACAGATTTGCAAGAGTGAGCTAACAAGCTCAGCAAGTCACAATAGCAATAACTGAGGTTCAACAATGATCAATTAAAATGATTCATAAGAATCAAGTATCTGGATAAGCAATGATTAGAATTGGATATTCTCTTTTCATTTTAAAAACCAAGGTTAGGCTGCTGATCAGTCACGCACTATCTCCGAGCAAGGCTCCCAGCCCTGCTCTATATACTGGATCCAAGGCACGCATTGGCCTAATATGACCACGAATCCGGTTTGACCATAAATCTGGTCCACATTTATAAAACCATCCAATTCTAAAACAATTCAATATGATAACCATTGTAATTCAATAAAAATAGGATCATAATTAACATTGATAAAGCATTTATCTCAGAGCATAAAATATTTAACAGGTACCACCAGGGTATATCAACGTGTAAATAGGAGGAACAGCTTCAAGCCTGATGAAGAATCAAGTATCTGAAGAACAATGGTTCAATGATAATACATGGTATAGATCTTTGATGTGATAGGGTATTCCAGGGTGTATAAGTTTTTGTATGCTCTAGAAATTCTGTTGAAATACTTGATTTATGGTGTGTATGTATTTATGGAGTAGCTAGTATTGTATTTGTATGGTTTAATATCTGGGAACTCAACCGTTGGTGGTTTATAAGAAATGGAGTTTACAGCTTAAGTTCATTGATATGATCAGGTTCAAGGTTGAATAGTTTAAAGTGCTTGCAATATAAAACAAGATTTATTTTGAATACTAGCAACATGTTATGAGAAAGTTTAGAAATATTTGCAACATATCTCGAAGAAAGGTTCAGAAGTACTTGCCTTATCACAGATGATTTCCAACTTTACGTGTACTCATCTAACAGTTTTACTTTTCAATCATTTTCCTTCTTTTCTCATGCCTGGCTTCTATTCATCAATCACTTGCCTTCTCTTTCTACGATTCAGTTCTCTTTACGGATCACTAGCTTTCTTTTTCTATGCCTCTCTTAATCTGGTAGGCATCATAACTATCTTTCAATATTCAATCTTATTTTATTCTAATCGTCACATAGACGAGATAAGCTTCTATCTAACCTTCGTTTTACCCAAATCCGATTTACGGATTGAAAGTTACAGAAAAAACTGTCAAATAATAACCACATAGGCATATAACACGTCAATCAGATATCACGTAGCACATAGCACGCAAGATATTCAATCAAAATAATTTTTCAAAGAAGATTCAGGGTCAAAATGATTTTCCAGATATTTAATACGAATTTTGAACATTTTCGAAATTAAAACGGGTATTCGAATCATTTAATTATTAAATAATAGGGTTCGAACACCCGAATCTGACTTTAAAATAATTTTGTAATAATTATCGAGCCTTGAAAATAATTTAAAATAATATTTTAAATCTCCAAAATATTTTTCAGAATTTTTAAATCAAAACATATAATTAAATCTAATTAAATAATCAATTAAAATTAATTAATAACTAATTACATTAATTAATTAATTAATTAATATTTAAATTAATTGACTAATTAAAAATTAATTATCAACTAAAATAAATAAATAAATAATTAAGATTTATTTTTTAATAAAAAATAATTTTCAGATTTTAAATACTAAATTTTGGAATTTTTAAATAATTAAAATCAATTTCTGAAAATATTATAAAAAGAAAATACAATTTCTGAAAATACTAAAACAAGAATCTGATTTTTGGAAGTTTTAAAACATAAATCAGATTTTTACAAGCTTTTAAAACCGAAATATAAAGTTTGTAAGTTTTGTAAACAACAGGGGTATAAATGGTAATCCCCCCATCCCCGTCCTCTACCTCCCGTCGGCCGGAACTCCATGGCCGCCGCCATGGAGCTTTTCCGGTCGCCTGAAAGTAACCCAGAAGGGCCTCAAATTGATAGCAAATGATCCTTACGTTTCCAGGATCACGTCCGTACAATCACAACCCACAAACGTCTCATGTACAAGCCGGAAAATCGGATCGAAAATACTGTCGCCGCCCCTTTGCATTTTCCGGCGGTGTTCAATTAAACCGATCCAGGAATCGTTTGTTATCAACGAATGCATAAATCGATTGTAAATCAAATAAGGAGCATAACCCAATCCTCAGAATCAACTAATGACCTCAAATAATGAAACGCCCAATTTCCAATCAAGAACATTCGAACATATAAACCATAGTTATTGAACTCCAAATTAGTCATATAATATACCAAAATGACCTGGAAGAAAAGATCTACATGATTATGCCATCAAATCACACAAACAACATCAAGAACAAAAATTCATATTGTTGTGTATATGTTGTGTACTTGATGATTTTATTAACAAAACACCTTGGTAGATTTTACTTAGTGAAAAATGTAGCACTCGACGGATAAGGATTATAGTCCCGACGGATGACTCAATATAGTCCCGACGGATGATGATTTGTTATCCATCGAGTGAGTAGCTTATGTAACAATAAGTCTGTAGCACATTTCTGCATACACATTGTTTAGATTCTGTAAGTAGTACTCAAGTCATGTTGACTTTAACTAGATATGCAGAATAAGTTGATTAATTGTACACAGATGATATCTTGTAATCCTGCATAAATGAAATAAAGTCAAGTGCCAAATTGCTACCCGACAGATAAACAACAATGCCATTCGACGGATGATCAACAAGATAACCCGACGGATGATCATAAACTCGACGGATGATCATGAACTCGACGGATGATCATGAACCTGACGGATAAAGAATTCAAACATCTGTTGATAGTGATAACACAGTCACATGCGTCGAGTGTATGCAAATAGAATGTGGAAGCCTATTCAACTGAGTTTTAGAGAACAAAGAAGCATTGCCATTTCCATGCTATTATGAAGATATTCAAAGCTGCTGGAAGAGAGTAATGAAATGGCATAGTATTAGACTTGATAGTTTTTGTTTTATTATCTTGTCTTATTGCTTTGTAATCTTGGTGATATATAAACCAAGAAGCAGCAAATAGAATAACTAACTAAGCAACCAAGAGAGAAACATTAGTAAGCTGTATTCTCAGTATTTCTCTGTATTCTTAGTTGTTCATTTGTAAGCAGTTGTGAGCTAATTGCTACACAGAGTTCTCTTGATATATTATATATCTCTGGTGGATACATTCAAATCCACCAGAAAGTTTTTAAAGACTTGTGTTTTTAATTACTTGTGTTTTGATTCATTTCAAGTTATTATTCCGCACTCTGCAAATCAATTCACACTGATATATATATATTTAAGTTAGAACAATTTTATTTGTGAAAGAGTTTCAAGAATTCCATTCAACCCCCCTTCTGTAATTCTTGTTGCATTGTTAAGGGACTAACAATTGGTATCAGAGCAAGCTCTTGATAAACAAAGAGTTTAAAGATCAACAAAACAGCGAGATGAACAAGAAGGATGTTGGAGTCAAGATTCCTTTTCTGGATAAAGATAATTACCATCACTGGAAGGTAAAGATGCATCTTCATTTACTTTCTCAAGATGAGGCCTATGTAGATTGCATAGAAAGAGGCCCTCATGTACCAATGAGAGCTGCAACTGGAAATGAGCCATCTGTCCCCAAGCCAAGGCATGAATGGTCTGATCCTGATACTGAACAAGTCAGGAAAGATAAGAAGGCCATGAATATCCTGTTCAATGGAGTTGATGGTGATATGTTTGACAATATCATCAATTGTAAAACTGCCAAGGATATTTGGGAAACAATACAGATTATCTGTGATGGCACTGAGCAAGTTAAAGAAAACAAGATGCAGCTACTGATTCAGCAATATGAGCATTTTCATAGTGAAGAAAGTGAATCTCTCACTGACATCTTTAGTAGGTTTCAAAAACTACTAAATGCTCTGAAGCTGCATGGAAGGGTCTATCAGACAAAAGACTCCAATCTGAAATTCCTTAGATCTCTTCCAAAGGAATGGAAACCAATGACAGTCTCATTAAGAAACTCTCAAGATTATAAGGGGTTTACTTTGGAGAGACTGTACGGAATCCTGAAGACTTATGAGCTTGAAATAGAGCAAGATGAGAGGATGGAGAGAGGAAAGAAGAAAGGAGGATCCATTGCACTAGTTGCAGAGTTAGAAAAAGAGAAGGAGATGAAGATGGAAGTTGTTGAATCAACTTCAAAGGTCTGTGAAAATAAGGGCAAGGGGCTGGTAGAAGAAAATGAAGATTCTATGAGCCAAGATGACATGGAAGATATTGATGAACATCTAGCATTTCTTTCTAAAAGATTTTCCAAGCTCAAGTTCAAGAAGAACTTTGGAGCAGCCAAGCCAAATGGAAACCTGGTGGATAAATCAAAATTCAAGTGTTTCAAATATGGCTTGGCAGGGCACTTTGCCGGTCAGTGTAGAAAGTCAGATTCCAACAAAAAGAAGTTTGAGCCTGTGGATTATAAATAGAAATACTTTGAGTTGCCCAAACAAAAGGAAAGGGCTTTCATTACACAGGAAAATGACTGGGCAGCAGATGGTCTGGATGAAGATGAAGATGTCAGCTATGCCAATCTAGCCCTAATGGCCAAGTCTGATGAAACAGAGACAAGTTCTTCAAGTAATCAGGGAAACAGAAAGAATCTATGGTACTTGGATAGTGGTTGTTCAAGACACATGACTGGTGATTCTACCCTGCTCATAGAGTTCAAGGAGAGAGCTGCCCCTAGTAGTACTTTTGGAGATGACATCAAGGGTTATACTGTGGGATATGGCTTGATTTCAAAAGACAATGTCATCATTGAGGAAGTTGCCTTAGTGGATGGTCTCAAGTATAATTTGCTGAGTATCATCCAGCTTTGTGATAAAGGCAATTCAGTAACCTTCAACTCAGAAGCATGTGTTGTGACTAACAAGAGGAGCAACAAAGTGGTTCTCACTGGTGTGAGAAAAGGAAATGTGTACCTAGCTGACTTCAACTCATCAAATGCAGAATCTGTTACTTGTCTTCTCAGTAAATTAAGTCAGGATTAAAGTTGGTTATGGCACAAGAAGCTATCCCATTTAAACTTCAAGACCATGAATGAACTAGTAAAGAAAGAACTGGTTAGAGGCATTCCTCAAGTGGAGTTTTCTAAGGATGAATTGTGTGATGCCTGTCAAAAAGGAAAGCAGATCAAAGCATCATTCAGGAAAAACCTTGACTCAACAATTGAAGAACCTTTGCAACTGCTACACATGGATTTTTTTGGACCAGTCAATGTGTTGTCCATTTCAAGGAAAAGATTATGCCTAGTAATTGTAGATGATTTCTCAAAGTTCTCTTGGACATATTTCCTAAAGTCTAAAGATGAGGCTAGTGAAATCATCATCAATCACATAAGGCAAGTCAATAATCATCCTGATTTCAAAGTAAGAAAAATCATGAGTGACAATGGAACTGAGTTCAAGAATTCTGTCATGAGGGCATTTTGTGAAGAAAATGGAATTTTGCATGAATTTTCAGCAGCAAGAACTCCACAACAGAATGAAGTAGTGGAAAGAAAGAACAGATCACTTATTGAAGCTGTCAGGACAATGCTTGAAGAATCTAAATTGCCAACTTATTTCTGGGCTGAAGCTGTAAATACTGCATGCTACACTCAGAATATTTCTCTGATCAATCAAGCAAAATGCATGACTCCCTATCAATTGTTCAAGAACAAGAAGCCAACTCTAAATTTTCTTCATGTCTTTGGCTGTAAATGTTATATCTTCAGGAATCAAACTGATCAGAATGGGAAGTTTGATGCTAAAGCAGATGAAGGAATTTTTGTTGGATATACTGTGGGTAAAGCATATAGAGTCTATAATCTAAGAACCAACATTGTTGTGGAATCAATATATGTTGTGTTTGATGATAAAAATATTGAAGGACTGCAAGATGGAGATTACCATGAGAGCCTCAAATTTGACAATGTGGAGATGGTTAGTGATGACAGTGATGATGAAAGTGATCAAGAAACAATATCAAAGGATAGAGCAGAAAAATCTACCACCAATGAAGCACAAAACTCAACATCTGTCGAGTTGCATAATGCTTCATCCGTCGGGAGACAATCTGCCTTATCCGTCGGAAGGCAACCTGTTTCATCCGTCGGTACTCAAAATTCACCATCTGTCGGGTTATCAAAAGGAGCTGGGAGTCAGGATAGATCACTTACAGAAAGCTCCCCTTTCTTAAATCAAAGATCCATTAACTCATGGGGAGTTTCTAACAATCAAAACTCAATCAGGAATTAAGACAAAATGAGGCCTCTTCATCTAGAGCTAATCTACCTCAACAAAGAAAATAGACAAAAGATCACCCCTTTGAGCTCATCATTGGTGATGTATCTTCTAGAGTTCAAACAAGGAGAGCAACTCAAGAAGAATGTATGTACAGCAGCTTTCTTTCTAAGGAAGAACTAAAGAAGGTAGAAGAAGCTTTCTTGGATCTGATTAGATTTTAGCTATGCAGGAGGAGCTAAACCAATTTGAGAGGAATAAGGTATGGAAGCTGGTCCCAAGCCTAGAGGAAAAAATCCAATTTACACCAAATGGGTATTCAGAAATAAGATGGATGAAAATGGCATATTAGTCAGGAACAAAGCTAAATTGGTTGCTAAGGGCTATTGTCAACAAGAAGGAATAGATTTTGATGAAACATTTGCTCCTGTTGCAAGACTTGAAGCCATCAGAATCTTCTTAGCCTATGCAGCCCATACAAATTTCAAGGTCTATCAAATGGATGTCAAAAGTGCCTTTCTGAATGGAGACTTGGAGGAGGAAGTTTATGTTAGTCAGCCTCCTAGTTTTGAAGATCCAAATTTTCCAGAACATGTCTACTATCTTTTGAAAGCACTTTATGGACTGAAGCAAGCACCTAGAGCCTGGTATGACACTTTATCAAAATTCCTTTTGGAAAATTACTTCACAAGAGGTACTGTAGATAAAACTTTATTCTTTAGAAAGGTTAATGGCTCTAGTATACTTGTTAAAATTTATGTAGATGACATTATTTTTGGCTCTACAGATGAAAAACTTTGCAAAATGTTTTCCAAATTGATGCAGAGTAAGTATGAAATGAGTATGATGGGAGAACTAACTTACTTTCTTGGTTTGCAAGTTAAGCAAGTCAGTGATGGAATATTCATTAGTCAAACTAAATAAATTTATGATCTCTTAAAGAAGTTTGATCTAATGGATTGCACATCTGCAAAAACTCCCATTGCCACTGCAACTAAGATTGAATTAAACACTACTGAAAAGTCTGTGGATATTTCAAGTTATAGGGGCATGGTTGGCTCACTTCTATACTTAATAGCTAGTAGGCTAGATATAATGTTTGCTACATGTTTCTGTGCTAGATTTAAGGCTGATCCTAGAGAATCTCACTTAGTAGCTATTAAGAGAATTTTCAGATATCTCAAGGGAACACCAAAAATTGGCATTTGGTACCCTAGAGATTCTGGTTTTGATCTAACTGGTTATTCAGATGTAGATTATGCAGATTGTAGAATTGATACAAAAAGTACAACAGGGACTTGTCAATTTCTAGGAAATAAGCTTGTGTCCTGGTTCAGTAAAAAGCAAAATTCAGTTTCTACCTCTATAGCTGAAGCTGAATATATTGCTGCTGGCAGTTGCTGTGCACATATTTTGTGGATGAAAAATCAATTGCTAGATTATGGTCTGCAAGTTGAGAGGATTCATATTTTCTGTGATAACACAAGTGCAATTGCCATCACTGAAAATCCAGTACAACATTCAAGGACAAAGCACATAGACATCAAGTACCACTTCATAAGGGAACTTGTAATGAATGGTACCATGGAACTACATTTTGTTCCAAGTGAAAAGCAGCTTGCAGATATTTTTACCAAGCCACTGGATGAATCCACCTTCTTAAGGTTGGTAAGTGAGTTAGGTATGCTTAATTATTCTTAAATCCTTATGAGATAATTTGCAAGTTGTAATGCAGCTAGAAATTTAAATTAATTTTTCAGTCATGGATGAAATTTTGGCTAAGTCAAAATTTATATCTCGACGGATGATCTTTATCCATCGAGTTTGATCATCCGTCGGAATACTATTTGCTAATAAAAATCAATTATTTTTCTGGAATATTTTATAACTCGACGGATAACAGTTTATCCTCATCCGTCGAATTGTCTTAATCTTAGCCGTTAATTTCCTGAACATTATCCATTGAGTATACTTACAGTTTATAAGCATAACACGACGGATAATTGATGGAATTTTTACAGTTTATTTTTAAACGGCTATTTTAGGCAATTTTAATTGGCTACTTTATTTTACTTTATTATTTTTGGCAGTTATTTTTTGAGATAGTATAAAAGCTTATTTCATTTCCATTGCTTTTCTTTTATCATTCTCAAATTATCTGCTCCAATTTGTTTCTCTTTCAAAGCACTTACTCTCTCTCTGCAAGCTCTTATTCTCTAACAATGGCGCCTGTTGTCAAGATTATGTCTCAAACTAGTTTCTTTTATGAGAAGAATAACTTCACAGCCTTAGTGAACAAGGGGATTCAGCATTCTGGTGACTACCACAAAATGATGGATTTTGTGAAGAACTGCAAGCTTAGCTGTGCCATGCTGGAATCACCCACCATCTTTTGTGAAGTTGTTGAAGAAATGTGGACCACTGCTACATACAACTCAACTGATAAGACCATCACACTCACTATCAAAGGTAATGAATTCTGTATTAATAGTGATGTTATTAAAGCATATTTCAAGATTTCTGATAATACTGTGACCTCATCACAAACAGAAACAGATATAGTTAATATGCTTAATTCCATGAACTATGCTCTTTCTACTTCTAAGTTGAGTGACATTAGAAGATTGGGTCTTAGGAAGGAATGGAGTTTCATGTGTGATATAGTGACCAAGGTCTTTTTTGGTAAAATCAATAATTTTGATTCTATCAATATTTCCATGGTTAACATGCTCTACATGCTAGTTACAGATAAGTACTTTAATTTTAGTGACCTTGTTTTGTTTGAGTTGGGTTTTAAATTAGGAGAGTTAAATAAGAGGGGTAAAAGTGTTTATTATGCTAGATTTTTCATGATGTTAGCTAACCACCTCTCTGAGGAAATTGTGCTTGAGAACCCAAACAATAAATTAGATTGTTGGGTTCAAGAGAGAAGGATTATTACAGATTTGAACAGGGAAAATTAACACAGGGAGGTGCCACTCTTCTATTTCCCTGTAATGGAAGCAC
Source organism: Apium graveolens (assembly GCF_009905375.1). NCBI lineage: Eukaryota > Viridiplantae > Streptophyta > Magnoliopsida > Apiales > Apiaceae > Apium > Apium graveolens. The sequence continues at coordinate 30,276,657 of NC_133656.1, read as the reverse complement.
CTTAGGTAAGTGAGGTAAGTTCATTTATCCCTACTATTCCAACCTCACAAATTTCTTTGAATACTAGTGTAGCAATGGCAACTGTGTCAATGACCCAACAGTTGCCTACCCGAGCTACCAAACCAACAAAAATTTCAAAATCCAAATCAAAGAAAGCCCCCTCTGGCATCTCTCAAAAGATGCCAGTTGCAAAATCCACCAAAACCAAAGAGGGGAGTGTGAAGGTGGGAAAGGTAGGTGAGGGATAGGGTGAACATAAAAGAAACCCTAAGGATAAGGATGGAGAGTTGAGAGGTTCCCATCCTAGCCACACTGTAATTTCCCAACAAACTGCAGTGCTTAAAAAGGATAAAAGCTCATTTCTAGTTGCATCCTCCCAAAAGGATGTAACTATTGAACAAAGCTCTCAACCAAGAGCACAGGCCAAGAGGGTAAGGGATACTAGCTCACCCCAAACTTATGCCAGAAAGAAGAAATCCAAAACCCTTGGGGATGCACAGGGTACACACACTATGCAAACTGGTGCTAAAGACACAGTCACTGCACCTTCACAAATTCAGCTTGATGTGGCTCCAATAAATGTGGAGTCACAGCCAAAATCTCTAGTGATAGAAGCACCTCAAACACCAAATTCTCCTACAAATTCTCTGGATGTGGATATGATCAACACATCAATTCCTGATTCCCCTTCTTTAATTTTGTTGGGGAAGCCAAAATCTAATGCAAGTGAGCATCATCTTTTAGATGATTTGTTGGCTCACTTGCCAATTCTTTCAGGAACTGTTGAATCATCTGTGCCCAAAATATCATCAATCAGCACAGAGTCCACAATAGTTTATATTCCAAGTTCATTCATTTCTACTCTCTCGATGGATATTGCTCATTCGTCGAGTAGTGACTGTATCCCGACGGATAAGCTTAACAGCAGATATCCGTTGGATAGCAAAATCACTAACCCGATGGCTACTACTCATCCATCGAGTGTCTCTGCACAGTTTCAAACTTCATTTATTTCAAGTGCAGAAGACTTAGTGGTTGTACAGTCACTCTTAGGATTGAGGGAAGAGAGTGTTATGAGTGAGAGTCTGGGTTGTTCCCAGGAAAAAGGCGAGGAAAAGAGTGAAACTATGCAATCCATTTCTTCAGGATTGGCAAAAGACAGTGAGAGGAGTCCCACCTTAGATGGTGAAGGTGAGGGTGTGAGGGTGGGGAGCCAAGGTGAGACCCTGATACAACAAAAGAGAGAACAAGAGAGAAATGCAGGTACAGGAGCTATAAGGATGGATGTCATTGCTAGTGAGTTAATGAATGTCCAGGATGCAGACAGGGAGGGACTATCTCAGCAACCTCAAGCTGTTATAGATTCCACCTCCCTTGATGATGAGGCATTTACTCACCCTGTTCCAGCTTATCAACTTCTAGCTAAACAAGGCAATGACAATGTAGAAAGGATGCTCAATTTGGTGCATACCACATAGTCTATCCTAAGAGCTAAGGATGCTATCACAGCTTTGCCCTCTACAGCTGGTGAGGTTGATTATGAGACTGGTGGTTCAGCAGATTTCTTTGGAGATGAAGGTGGAGATAATGAAGAAGAGGCATTGGACATAGGGGAGAAGTAGGTTCAAGTTCAAGATTAGGAATGCCATCATGGGCATTTTCAAAGCACTGTGATGAGCACTACTTCAAGACAACCCTGATTCAACTAATCAATCAGACAAATACTGCTCTTCAAACCACTACAAATGCCAACACCAAGAAGCTCCTTCAAGCACATCTTGTTTCTCTGCAACTACAACAGATTCAAGGCTTCCAACATGCTAGAGATGTTAACACCATTAAGGGTGACATTGATGAGATGAAGAAGGCCATTTCAGACAAAATAGATTCTAAACTTCCAGAAGCTACAATGCTTGACATCAAGAGGCAGCTCAGGAAAAATTCTGATCTTGCCACAAAGATAGATGCCTTGGACACAAGGATGACAGCTATGGAAGCATCTCTAATAGCCATTCATCTGCATCAAGCTCAACAGACAGATTTACTTCAGAAACTGGTGGCTGCTCAAACCTCCTCCTCTATTCAACTTGATGATAACAAAAAGGGGGAGAAAGGACCAAGTGAGGGGGACAAGCTTCAAATTCAAATCAGTAAAGTAATTTTGCCCACAATTGCTTTCACCAAGCCACCAGTAACAAATAGTATATATCCGATCAATGCAGCAGCGTCCAATTTAAAAGAAGCTGAAAAGGAGCAGTTGAAGCCAATCAACTGGGAGAAAATTGATGAGGACATACAAAGGAAGTTTGGGCTAGTAAAGGAGCCAGTAAAGTCATCCATTCATCACTCTAAAGTCAAATAGATCTATGTGAATGAAATGAGCATGAACTATCTGGAAAGAGGACAACCATCCTGCATCAAATCTCCAAAGGCTGAAATTATTCTGAAGCCAAGGGTGAACTATCCAAAATCATTATTAAGGAACCCTTTGGATACAGTGTATGAGACACCTAAACCTGATGAGAAGAAGCTTATGTCAAGGTCAATTGCCTTCTATAAGGATCCAGCTGATTCAGCTTTAAAAAGAAGAATTGCTAAAGTTTTCAGGAATGAGAAAGAAATTTATGTGGTGGCTCGACATCCTCAATTTTCTCAAGCAAAGAGAGAAGAAAAGGCAAGATTGAAGCAGGAAAAGAAGCAAGCTATTCTGGATGCCAAAAAGGCTAAGCAAAAGAAAGAGCAAGCTGCTATCTTGGCCAAGCTATAAGCTGTGAAACCAACACAACAGATTCCTTCTCAGCCATCTGAAATCACTGAATCTCAAGATCTAAATAAGCAAGTTGAATCAGAACAGAAGAAATCTCAGAGATACAAGGAATTGGCCAAAAGAACCAAAAGGAAATTGAACTTTGTTGGTAAGGAATTGGAGGATCAGTTTCCCAACGAATCCACTCCAACTACAACTCAAGCATCAAAACCCTCTGCGGTATTTGAAGACATCAAGGTGGTGGATCCTTACAGGAACATTCATGGTGAACCTATTGTGCCTAAGGATGAACCAATAGACTGGGAGAGCCTACCAATTCCTGACTTCAATTTGCCAATCCTTAACAAGCCAAAGAGAACAAAGTCAAGGGCAGTCAAGAAAGTGAAGTTGTCACATCTCAAATCCAAATCTCTAGTCCAAGCTCAATCTAAAGTCAACAAGGGAGATTACATGTACTTGTGTGATATCAAGGAATTCTCTGATCTAAATCTCTAGCTGGATGAACTAGAAGAAATGAGAGGAATTGATGCATATAGAAATCTACCTGAAAGGTTAGTTTTCAAGTACAAGGGAGGAAAGGAGATTCAATGGCCACTTCACAGGATCCTTCAAGAAAGCCAAGCTGTACTGATAAAGGTTTATTCATCTTTTAAAAAGAACTTTGGGTTCAATGTAACTGCAAGAAGACTGGTTCTAAAGAAGATTGAAGAACTGAGGAGTATTAGAGCTAAAGATGCACTCCCAAAGACTCTAATTATTCCTTACACGGGGAAAAGAGTGCATCTAAGGCCCTACTGGTTGATGAAGTTCATAGATGACAAAGGGGTTAGAAGATTTTTCAGATTAGAAGACCAATTGAGCATCTCTAGCAATGAGACTCTCTTGGAGATGCAAGAAAAGCTAAATCTCTCAGAATCTGATGAACTGGAATTCCACAGACAGCTCCAAAATCAGATAGATGAAAACAACAGAAAGCATGGAAAGAGATCCAGACCTTCAAGGAACTAGATAAATCTGCTCAGGCTAGAGGAGCACCTTGAACCCGACGGATGATCATGAACTCGACAGATGATCATGAACTCGACGGATGATCATGAACTCGACTGATGATCATGAACTCGACGGATGATCATGAACCTGACGGATAAAGAATTCAAACATCTGTTGGCGGTGACAATACAGTCACATGCGTTAAGTGTATGCAAATGGAATGTGGAAGCCTATTCAACTGGGTTTTAGAGAACAAAGAAGCATTGCCATTTCCATGCTATTATGAAGATATTCAAAGATGTTGGAATAGAGTAATGAAGTGGCATAGTATTAGACTTGATAGTTTTTGTTTTATTATCTTGTCTTATTGTTTTGTAATCTTGGTGATATATAAACCAAGAAGCAACAAATAGAATAACTAACTAAGCAACCAAGAGAGAAACATTAGTAAGCTGTATTCTCAGTATTTCTCTGTATTCTTAGTTGTTCATTTGTAAGCAGCTGTGATCTAATTGCTACACAGAGTTCTCTTGATATATTATATATCTCTGGTGGATACATTCAAATCCACCTGAAAGTTTTTAATGACTTGTGTTTTTAATTACTTGTGTTTTGATTCATATCAAGTTATTATTCCGCACTCTGAAAATCAATTCACACTGATATATATATATATATATATTTATATTTAAGTTAGAACAATTTAATTTGTGAAAAAGTTTTAAGAATTCCATTCAACCCCCCTTTTGTAATTCTTGATGCATTGTTAAGGGACTAGCACATATTTTAATCTTTAAATAATTCAAATTAAAATAATTAAATAAGAAAAATACCTTGATTTCTGCACTTGAATAAATGGTGGATTCAGAAAGATTTTTTCGAGAGCTTCGATTTGATATATTGCATGCCCGAATCGGATTTTGATAACGCCTTCGTTTGTGCGATTGATTTTCAAGAACGCGGTATTTTATTAGGGTTTTCTCTGTGTTTTTACTGGTTTGTACTGTTTGATTATGATTTTACGAGTGAAATGAAATAATAAAAGGCTATTTATATTTATGGAATATTAATACGTTTTGGATCGTGTTGGATCGAAAAATAAGTTACTTAGCCGTTAAGTAACTGCAAAAACGATCCGATCGGATAATGTTTTGGATAAACATCATCCTGTTTTGGATAAACATAAAAGTTTTTGGATAATTATCAAAACCGGGCTTTTTATAAAACACTTTATATAAAGATAATGCTATCGAAATGGTTATTGTATCAAAAATCTTACGCCGGGCTGCGCACGGGTCAAACCGTAATCCGGATCGAAAAAGTCAAAACAAGGAAAATGTCCGGAATTACCATATTAGGTTAGGAAGGAGTTTTCGGAAGAGTTTCGGGTTGTAAAAACGTAAAAACGGTTGAGATTGGACGATTCCCGACTTAATAAAATAATTTTGTAATTGTTCAGAAAATAACTAAAAAATTCATAAATCAATATAAAATCATATAACAGTCCAAAAATTACCAGAAAAATACCGTAATTATCTATATTTTATTCTGGACATAATAAAATTAACATACTTATACTTTACCACATATAAACATCCACATATCCACACCAATCATTAGATAATTGACCAAAAATCACATAATAATCACATAATAATAATTTATCGATAAAAATAATTACACGCTATGTCCCGGATATTACATCCTTCCCCCCTTAAAAGGATTATGTCCTCATAATCACACTAACGATCAGATAATGATACATTTAATTATTCACCTCCATTTTCTCAGGTTGATCCCTTAATCTTACAACTTTTCATAAACTTTTACTCACAACATCAGTCATTACTTAACAGCCTCTCACTGACATCTTATTCTATTAGTTACTCATATAACTCAACTCAAGTCTCCATTTTATATATATAATGGAGCTTAATTACTTTTCCTGAATATACACATATATACACCCTATGAACCAGCTATACGTGTGGTGGTGAAGCTAACTCACTTACACTTGTCTTGCCTATTTTACTGTTTCAAAAGGACCAGCATAAAGCCTATTAATCCTCTTTTCTTTCTAATTCTAGTAATTCGTGCTCATGAACGTTTGCAATAGTTACTGGTTATTAAGCCCCATTCCCACATGTTTCTCTGTTCAATTAACTTAGTTTGTAATCACTTTCAATCGCATTCGAGGCTCTTTAATCGTTCTCTTAATCTTCCCGTCCATCTGCGAATGGTATACTGAAACCATGGCGTATTCGATTTCTGACGTTCTCGAAATTATACTAGAGTGAAGAATTTACGAGAAAATCTCGACTGGATACGATTGATGCACAAATGTATCATCATACCTTAATTTCCTTGAATCACAATCGAGTATATTTGTCGAGCAAAAATCTCTTATTTCTTAGAAGAAAATATACTAATTTGGAGGCATCACCCGCATATTCTAACCCATACTATCATTTATTTTGGTTTGAGGGAGTTCTAATATGAAACTGACTGCAATGCTCTTCCTTGACGCCTAGTCACATATAACGCTTATTTTTTCTTTATGCCATATTATCAAAAAGTCTTCTTTGACATTTATGTCTCGTATCATATTCTCGGAGTAGCTTGAATCCCTTGAGTTATCGTAGCCAAATTCCTATCTTTTAGTTCCGCCTTACTTAATGCTCATTCATCTAGGAGTGATATATACTATTCCAGTTCGACATAATTCATCATATTCTGAATACTCCTGTCAAAGCTCAAATCAAACAATATTGATCATTTATAATCAATTTCTATATTTGATGACGTACCACCATTTCTTCAAGTAGCAACTAACCCACTTATTGGACAAACTGTTTATTATTAAAAGAGAATGATTAGGTTGGAATAACCTATCAATAATAACGCAATTAACGCTTTCCTCACCTTCGGTTCTCAGGTGACTTCACTACGACGTCTCCTGGCGAAATGTATCCATCTAGTCTTTGATGTCCCGCCTTAACTCTGAGGTAGGTATAACATTTATTTACATGTCCCCCCCCCCCCCATTTTCTCTTCATGTCTGGTCACTAGATATTTTCTTTTAGCCCTTGGTACTTGATCGTACTCTTGGGATGCATTCCCATCTCAATTTACAAATGTTTCCTAAATTCTTCACCTTCTTTCTTATTCCCGTTCTTTATTCTCATAGCTCATTCAAAACTGAACTCTTGATATTAATACTCATTTTGATGTTATATCAAATTAGATAATAATACGAACTTTAATGCTCACAACATCCCATACTGAAGTAAACATCAATCATCTATATTAATACCACTTTTGATATTTGACAACAACCTAAGTATCAACATCAATCAGAAACTGAATTAAAACTGTATATCATATTTTATCCAAAACAGAAATACTTGATAAATAATTTATTGTATGATTATCAAAACAATTTAGAAACAAGACGTCCTTTAATAAAACTTTATTGCAGATGATAGAAAAATCCATATTGGTGTAGGTACTAATCTCTTCTTTATTCCACCTCCCTTCTTCCTTTCCTTCCTTTTTTCTCTTTGCTCTATCTTAAATCTTTAGTTCTTAAAAACATTCTTCTCACCTGTCCATATAAATACCTTTCTTTTTTTCTTGTCCATTACTAAGGGCATATTCATCCGAGTAAAGCTTCACACACTTGTAGCAATTTCTGAATTCTACTGGTGTCCTTACCTTCTCCAAATTCCTTATTGCTTTGATTTCGGATTTGAAAGTCATATCAAACTTTGACTTAATCTAATTAGAATCGATTTCCATCTAACTGACCATTAATTGGTGAAATTAACCAATTAACTCACTTAATTGATCAATTACACCAAGTGATGGCTAGCTAAATGAAATCAAAGATCAATTATATATAGTCGGATTGGTTGTAACCACCTATTTCAAGAGACGAGATCACAATTATTTGGAGTATCAACATGAATATCAATAACACGCGGAAGTATACTTTCTATCTTTAAGAGTAGGGTATTTTTCAAAAATTTGGGCAGCATCTCCTTTATATTATTGATTACCAGTCGGACTCAAGCCGACACCAATAATCAAGCAAATAACCAACAATCAATCCATAAGTGTACCAACCAACTGCCACCTTCTAAACTCACCATTTCCGCACCACATATAATATTGGCCAGTATAACCCATATTTTTAGTTCAGCTTAAGATTATAGCGAACAATTCTTATTATACCATACCTCTTCTCATATCTTCTGATTATAACAGAATATAATTATAAATTATTCTAGAATTCTTCTAGTTCGTGTTTCAATTCAAGCTCTCTAATTAACAATTTATCCATCCTTGAAAATATACACTTATTCTTATTAGTTAATTTGTTCAACTTCTGATAACCAACGTGTGGTCTTAACCAACACTATTATAATCTTGTGAAAGAATTCTTTTGGTATTGAAGCATCACTTCTAAAAAAATTGTTGCAGTTAAGCCAATATATCCTCATCTCCACCTATGTCTTTCCATACTGAACCTTCTTCGTTGGCTCCGTTATGAGCATCAAATTTACCATAACTCACTTACTTGAGTGGGAAAGCCCAACCATTCCTGGAAGAGAACACTCAAAGTTTATTCGTAACTAGCATTTCTTCGATCTTGAACCTTCATGACAAATATCTCCCACATGATTGAGGTATGTTTTATCTTCACAATGTATTAATCGATTATCTGCTTATTATTAAGAATTCCGTCATTCGCTTCTGTTGTCCAATCAATCATTTGCCTTATCCGATATACTAAGCTTTACTTTCTTATTTCTCTATTTATTCTACCTCATACGGTTCGCTAACTACTCCAATTCACGCCAAAATCTCATACTTGCAATGTATCATGTATATAGAAATCCGCTTCTAATTTGATGTACTCGCAACAACCACGTTATCGGCATAATGGTTGCACGTAAATGTCCACCATTTATTGGCATACAATTATTCACACTCATCACATAACTCCATCTGCTACACAGGTTCATTTCACTTCCTTTTAAAACATTCAAAGAATAGACCTTACATAAGAAGGGAATTTGTGTATATGATTCTGATTGGAAACTTTTTGTAAGGGATAATAGTACAAGGAAACAATCGGAAGGATCCATAAATCAATAAATCAAAACTGAAGAAGAAAGAATGAATGATGATTTAGATATTAGTGAGACAACCATATTTATCTCCAGATGGCCAGTCTTTCAAACTATATGGCATACAGCACATGATTAGGTGGCGTCCCACCACACTCTTCGTTATTCCGACAAAGAGTCACACCATAACACTGCTTGTCTCAATTAGAAAATAAGTCTTGAGGGAAAAATGATTTTTGAAATAAATACAACAATTTTCTTATCACCTCATAGAGTTGATCATGAAAGAAGTTCATACTCTATTCAAGATTCATAAGAATATATAGTATTATAGAAAAGAATGATAACATTGGTCGCCATCCATATTTCATCTATTTACAGCTACAATGCTTGTTCGAACAATATATATCTCATTCTGAGTCCTATATTGACTTTAAAAAGAATTCTCTAAAACATTTTCTTAAATCGATCATTGGAATAAATTCCCATGTATTAGGTCTTGTCTCTTTAACGTCGCGCTTTCATGTTCAATATTTTTATAATTCGACCCTGTTTGCACTCTTACGAGATTTACAATCATAACTTCAAATTTTGCTTATGCTACTGATCATTCAACATATTGACTCTTTTGCTAATAACATCATTCCTTTAGAAGAGTCTAGAAATTTTCTCAATCTTCTTTGATCATACTTGGCTTCTTTTTAAATCAACGTACCCTTTGAACTCTAATAGTCTCAGAAATTGGATGAGTAATTTCTCCGTACATTGGTTCTGCCGTTAAACTTATCAAACAAGATTTGCACTCTTTTGTTAGGAACAATCAAATCTTCTCCATAATAGTGGGTCCACTTGGCCTTCTAAATGAACCATATTAACTTCTAAAACAAGTATTCTCCTGGATAATCTGAATCTTATAACAAACAAGAAACTCAAGTAGTAGTTGGACAACCAAGTTTTTAAAAACTTGTTTTGTTCAAAGGACTTTTAGAAAAAATTTGTTGAGAAAATCTCTTTTGAAAATTATTTACAATTTTGAAAATCATACACCTGGTCGTCATTACTATATGAGTTAGTTGTCATCTTTCTCAACCACTATAAAGTATCAAATTAGGGAAATAATTAGATAAAAGCTCATTCATTTCCGTATATCCTCTACCCCTTATTGGGTCCATTTTGCCTTCATTGGGCGATAAAAATTCCAGTTACCTTTGCATACTATCTTATTCATAACTTCACTTTCAGTCTCCCATACTGGTAATACTCCCATCATCATCTCTTACCATTACTAGGTCTATCAAATCTATTTTATAATACAGGACCGGCTAATGTCATATCACATTACTACTATACGCATCATGTTTGGTCATAACATCATCATCTACTTTCAAGAAAACTCTCAATTTCCAATATTCTCAAACTCCTTTAAAATCCATCTAGCTCACTCAACAAGATAATCATAGGTGGCATACTTACTAGTAGCTTCATATAACCTGATAGCAGCTATTCTCCAAAACACACGAATCCTCTCTTTAGGTTTCTTCTCACCCTTCTTAATATCTTGTGTACTCACCATATGCTGTAGTTCTCGAATCCATCCTCATAGGTGGTATTACTTCATAAGATGGGTTTTAAACTGATGGTATTGAACAAGGTGTAGGGTAGATAAAAAAAATGCACTCACAGCTGAATATCCGGTAGAACCAGAATCAGGATGTGGGGGATTCTCGAATAGGTAGTCTCGCATCAGGGGATGGGATAATAACGTGAAAAGGTGCAACCGTCACAACATGACGTGATATCACTAACAGCGATGGAAGGGCAGGGCGTGGATCAGCTGACGGTCCTCCAACTAAAGGTTCTGAGTGATCGGATGATATCAAATTAAAGGAATCTGCCATCGCCGCTATCTGAAAGTTACGTTGTTAGATAAGAATCTCGAATCGCATCACGAATCATAATAAAACCTACTATTTAGCCGCACTCAACCTCTCGACGTTCTATTTCTCTATTTCTTATTTCTAATCTTAACCCTCTATCCATTCCCGACAATCTAGGCTTGTTTCAGTGACTTATAACCTGTAGCTCTGATACCAAACCTGTGATGCCCTCCAAACCCGGGTTAGAAGTTTGGGGTTCACAACACACACACACACCCAATATATATATATACCTTCTTATGAAAGTAATATATATAAAGACCCTACTTACCATAATCATGGATCGCAACAGGTTAAAGTATGAAAACAAGCCACAACCTTAACTTTTATTACATCGTACCAAATCCTAACTAGTTTAACTTACAGCTAATAATGATATCATTCTTACAATCTTACATAACTCATCTATACTATAAAGCTCCTGCTAACTCGGTCCATCTTATCCTGGGATCCTAGCTTGCACACTGTACTGGGAATCCTTATTACCAACAATTTCCTTTTCAACTGTAAAATAACAAAGACAGATTTGCAAGAGTGAGCTAACTAGCTCAGCAAGTCACAATAGCAATAACTGAGGTTCAACAATGATCAATTAAAATAATTCATAAGAATCAAGTATTTGCATAAGCGATGATTATGATTGGATATTCTTTTTTCATTTTGTAAACTAAGGTTAGGCTGCTGATCAGTCACGCACTAACCCCGAGCAAGGCTTTCAATCCTGCTCTATATACTGGATCCAAGGCACGCATTGGCCTAATATGACCACGAATCTGGTCTGACCACGAATCTGGTCCACATTTATAAAACTATTCAATTCTAAAAAAATTCAATATGATTACCATTGCAATTCAATAAACATAGAATCATGATTAACATTGATAAAGCATTTATCTCAGAGCATAAAATATTTCACAAGTACCGCCAGGGTATATCAAGGTGTAAATAGGAGGAACGGCTTCAAGCCTGATGAAGAATCAAGTATCTGAAGAACAATGGTTCAATGATAATACAGGGTATAGATCTTTGATGCGATAGGGTATTCCAGGGTATATAAGTTTCTGTATGCTCCAGAAGTTCTGTTAAAATACTTGGTTTATAGTGTGTATGTATTTGTGGAGTAGTATTGTATTTGTATGGTTTAATATCTGGGAACTCAACCGTTGATGGTTTACAAGAAATGGAGCTTACAACTCAAGTTCATTGATATGATCAGGGCTCAAGGTTAAATAGTTTAAAGTGCTTACAATATAAAACAAGATTTATTTTGAATACTAGCAACATGTTATGAGAAAGTTCAGAAATATTTGCAACATATCTCGAAGAAAGGTTCAAATGTACTTTCCTTACCACAGATGATTTCCAACTTTACTTGTACTGATCTAACAGTTTTACTTTTCAATCACTTTCCTTCTTTTCCTATGCCTTACTTCTATTCATCAATCACTTGCCATCTCTTTCTACGCTTCAGTTCTATTTACAAATCACTGGCTCTCTTTTTCTATGCCTCGCTTACTCTGGTAGGCATCATAAATATCTTTCAATATTCAATCTCATATTATTCTATTTGTCACATAGACAACATAAACTTCTATCTACCCTTCGTTTTACCCAAATCTGATTTACGGATTGAAAGTTACAGCAAAAACTGTCAAACAATAACCACATAGGCATATAACATATCAATCGGATAGCACGTACCACATAGCACGCAAGATATTCAATGAAAATAATTTTTCATTGAAGATTCGGGGTCAAAATGATTTTCCAGATATTTAATACGAATTTTTGAACATTTCGAATCATTTTATAATTAAATAATAGGGTTCGAACACCCGAATTTGACTTTAAAATAATTTTATAATAATTATCGAGCCTTGAAAATAATTTAAAATAATATTTTAAAGCTCAAAACTATTTTTCGGAATTTTTAAATCAAAATAAATAATTAAATCTAATTAAATAATCAATTAAAATTAATTAATAATTAATTAAATTAATTATTAATTAATATTTAAATTAATTGACTAATTAAAAATTAATTATCAACTAAAATAATTAATTAAATAATTAAGATTTATTTTTAAATAAAAAATAATTTTTAGAAATTAAATACTGAATTTTGGAATTTTTAAATAATTAAAAATCAATTTCTGAAAATCATATAAAAAGAAAATACAATTTTTGAAAATACTAAAACAAGAATCCGATTTTTGGAAGTTTTAAAACATAAATCAGATTTTTACAAGCTTTTAAAACTGAAATATAAAGTTTGTAAGTTTTGTAAACAATAGGGGTGGAAATGGTAATTTTCCCCATCCCCGTCATCTACCTCCCGTCGGCCGGAACTCCATGGCCGCCGCCATGGAGCTTTTCCGGTCGCTTGAAAGTAACCTAGAACAGCCTTAAATTGATAGCAAATGATCCTTACGCTTGCAGAATCACGTTCGTACAATCACAACCCACAAACGTCTCTTGTACAAGCCGGAAAATCGGATTGAAAATCCCGCCGCCGCCCCTTTGCATTTTCCAGCGGTGTTCAATTAAATCGATCCAGGAACCGTTTGTTATCAACGAATACATATATCGATTGTAAATCAAATAAGGAGCATAACCCAATCCTCAGAATCAACTAATAACCTCAAATTAAGAAACGTCCAATTTCCAATCAAGAACATTCGAACATATAAACCTTAATTTTTCAATTTGAGAATCAAACAACAATTTGAACATGTTATTGAACTCCAAATTATTCATATAATATACCAAAATAACCAGGAAGAAAAGATCTACAGGATTATGCCATCAAATCACACAAACAACATCAAGAATAAAAATTCATATTTTAATCTTTAAATAATTTGAATTAAAATAATTAAATAAGAAAAATAGTTTGATTTCTGCACTTGAATAGATGGTGGATTCAGAAAGATTTTTTCGAGAGCTTCAATTTGATATATTGCACGCCCGAATCGGAGTTCGATAACGCCTTCGTTTGTGCGATTGATTTTAAAGAACGCGGTATTTTATTAGGGTTTTCTCTGTGTTTTTACTTGTTTGTACTGTTTGATTATGATTTTATGAGTGAAATGAAATAATAAAAGGCTATTTATATTTATGGAATATTATTACGTTTTGGATCGTGTTGGATCGAAAAATAAGTTACTTAGCCGCTAAGTAACTGCAAAAACGATCCGATCAGATAACGTTTCGGATAAACATCATCCTATTTTGGATAAGCATCAAAGGTTTTTGATAATTATCAAAACCGGGTTTCTTATAAAATACTTTATATGAAGATAATGCTATCAAAATGGTTATCGTATCAAAAATTTTGTGTCGGGCCGCGCACGGGTCAAACCGTAATCCGGATCGAAAAAGTTAAAACATGGAAAATGTCTGGAATTACCAGATTAGGTTAGGAAGGAGTTTTCGGAAGTGTTTCAGGTTGTAAAAACGTAAAAACGGTTGAGGTTGGACGATTCCCGGCTTTATAAAATAATTTTGTAATTATTCAGAAAATAACTAATAAATTCATAAATCAATATAAAATCATATAACAGTCCAAAAATACCTGGAAAAATACCGTAATTATCTATATTTTATTCTGGACATACTAAAATTAACATACTTATACTTTACCACATATAAACATCCACATATCCACACCAATCATCAGATAATTCACCAAAAAATCACATAATAATCACATAATAATTATTTATCGATAAAAATAATTACACGCTATGTCCCGGATATTACATTAACCAACTATAGATCAGGATCAGTATCATCAGGATTTGACATATCATCAGGTTTTGATTCATCATCAGGATTTGAATCATCGAGATTTGAGTCATATCCTGACTTGGCCTTTTGATTTACAAATACTAGTTCTTCATAATTGTCTTCTTCAAAGCCACGAATTTTCTTGTCATCAAAGGAAACATGAATAGACTTAACAATGGTCCTTGTTCTCATATTGAGGACTTTATAGGCTCTTGAAGATGGATATCCAACAAAAATACCCTCATCATCTTTTCTGTCAAATTTTCCAAGCATTTCAGGATGTGTTCTCAGTACAAAGCATTTACTTTTAAAAATGTGAAGATGCTTCAAGCTTGGCTTCTTTTCCTTGATCATCTGATAAGGAGTTAGACCATGCCTATTAATGAGTGTCAAATTTTGAGTATAAAGGCAGTATTGACAGCTTCAGCCCAAAAATAAGTTGGTAGATTTGCTTCCACGGGCATTGTTCTTCCAGCTTCAATCAGTTTCCTGTTTTTTCCTTTTTACAACTCCATTTTATTGAGGAGTGCCTAGAGCTGAAAATTGTTGAGAGATTTCTTTGTATCTGCATAATTCATCCATCTTGACATTCTTGAATTCAATGCCATTAACACTCCTGAGTATTTGCATTTTATACTTGGAGCCATTTTCAATTAATCTCAAGTGATCTAAAAGAACATTTGGAGTTTCATCTTTCCCGTGCAACAAAAATACCCATATAAATCTAGTATATTCATCAATAATAACTAGGGTGTACCTTTTTCTATTAATTGGAATGATGTTAACAGGGCCAAAAAGATCCATATGTAACATTTGATAAGGCTTTTTGATGGATGATTCAAACTTGATTTTAAAGGAAGTCCTTCTTTACTTGGCTTGTTGATAGGCACCAAACAAACCATCAGGGGAGTAGTACATATTTTGGTAGACCTCTTACCAAATCTTTCTTTACTAATAAATTGAGATTATTAAAATTGAGATGAGAAAGCTTCTTGTGTCAGTTCCAACTTTCATCTACTGATGCTTTGCTTATCAAACAAGTCTCGGGTCCATCAGCATTTGTATGAAAATGGCTTCATAGATGTTTCTATGTTTGTACCCCTTGAAAACAACTTTTTTGTAATTTTATGTACTACTTCACAGTGAGTGTCATAAAATAAAATATAGTATCCTCTATCAGTAATTTGATTGATGCTCAATAAATTGTGCTTCAGTCCTTCTACAAGAGCTATATCTTGAATGATGACATTTCCAATGATTATGTTATCATATCCCAGTAATTTTCCTACATTACCATCACCATAGGAAACCATTGGGCCAACCTTATCTTCATATTCTGACAACAGGTATTTATTTCCAGTCATATGTGCAGAACAACCACTATCCGGTACTAGTACATTCTTTTTATTTCCCTGCAATCAGAAATATGGAAATCAATTAGGATTTTTAAGAACCCACACTTGTTGGGTCCTTTTTGACATCTTATGTTTTAGTGCAGCAGAAGACTTCTTGACAGGATTTAGACCATAAAGATTTACTCCATCAGGATTTGATTCATCAGGATTTGTCCTGTCAGTTTTAATTCTATAAGATGCATGTTCATTCAATTTGGCAGCAGAAATAGCAATTTTATTGAACTTGGGCAAATGATCATAATTGTTGTGATATAGACTATGATACTCCTTTCAAGTTTAAATGGAATGCCAAATACTACCACAGTGAAAACAAGGGTTCTGTGGTTTGTAAAATACTGATCTACCACTGATATCAGACTCAGGGATAACAATAGCTTTCTTTTTAATTTTCCTACAATCAATGGCAATATGATTAGTATTACCACATTTAAAACAAGTCTTTCTAGGAGCATCAGGAATATACTTATAAGTACTTGCTTTATTAATACCTTGTTTTCCATTCCTACCTCTTTTCACACTGTGTTTGTGAGGCTTATCAGTTATCTCACAAATTTTCTTTTCTAGTTGACTTTTAGAGAGAAGACCTATGGTTTACCTTTTTTTCCTTAACTTTAAACTCAACTTTCTTTTTATTAGGAATTTTAGAGGTAGATCCTACTTCATAGACTGACTTGAATCCATTCTCATCAGTACTGACAAACTTAACTGGGGTTGTATTGGTAATAATCTTATTAAAATTCTTATTTGTGTATTTATTATAACTTAAACACTCTTTCCAGTTTTTATCATTTATGAAGTTGTGAACTTTTCTTCCTGAAGTCATTCAAGTCTTAAAAACTTCTCTTTCCTTTTCCAAGAACTTCCTCTAGCAAAGCATATTTAATGTGCATCTGAGCTTCATTATGCTTAGCCTTATTACATGCCATTTCATTTTCATGCATACATATAAGCTCATATTCTAGATGGTCATTTCTCCTTTTAAGCTCCTTAGTCTCAGCAATTAAACTATCATTTTCAATTGACTTATTTTTAAAGTTGACATGTAGAGAATTTAAGAATCATTTTAATTTAGATATGTTATCAATATGAGAAAAACAGTCATTTGTACCTTGTCAATAGAAGAAACATCATCTCCATGATTTGCCATTAGAGCATAGCATTCATCATCACTGTCAGGTCCTAATGTGTCTATCCAGTCCTTGTTTGAGCTTGAGGTAAAAAGTGCCTTTCCAGTTGACTTTGGACATTCAGTAGCAAGATGTCCCCTTTCATTGCAGTTTTAGCATGTCACCTTAGCCTTGTCAAACTTTCTTTCCTTGGAATACTAACCTTCATTCTTTCTAAACTTTCTCTTGCCATCACCAGAGTACTTTTTGTTAAAACCACCTTTTCTATGTGGCTTTCCAAATATCATCTTCCTGAAACCTTTCACCAATATTGCAGTCATTTGAACTACTTGAGGATCATCCAGGTCAATCTCAGAATCCTCATCAGTATCTGTGTCAGGGTATGATGATTCATCAGTATCTGACATCTCAACGGTGTCCTTCTTCTTGAATTCTCACTAGCCCTTTCCTCGCACTTGTGAGTTTCAACATTGAGAGCAACAGTTTTCATTTTCTGACCTTTCATGTTCTTCCTTTATTGGATCTCCAAATCATGGGTTTTCAGCATCTCATAGACTTCATCCCGTGACAGTTGATCAAGATCATATTGATGATTGATAATAGATGCCTGTTTATTCCATTCTTTAGGAAGAGCCCTTAAAAATTTAGTATTGGAATCTTCCTTATCATATTCTTTTCCAACTAATGACAGATCATTCAACAGTGTCAAAAATCTATCATAAGTGTCAGTAATATTTTCATCAGGCTTAGCATCCAACTGTTCATACTCTTGAACAAGAACAACCCTTATATTCTTCTTGATTGCTAATGTTTCTTGACATTGGGTTTTCAAAGCATCCCATATAATTTTGGCAGTTTTACAAGCAATCACTTTATTTGACATAACATTGTCTAAACTGTTGTGAAGAAAATTCCTGACTTTGGCATGCTTAAGCATTGCAGCCTTTTCAGGATCTGACCATTCAGATTTTTCTTTCCTGATATAGTGTTCAGGAACTGTTGGTGTCATTGGCACAACCTTTTCAGGATAAGGAGGTCCATGATTGATTATATCAATATAAGCATCACCAATGGCTTCGAGAAACATAAGCATCTTTACTCTCCAGGTAGAGTAGTCAACCTTTTTTAGGATTGGGATCTTCATGCTTTCATACTTACTTCCTGACATCATGATCTTTTCTAATTTGAATTAAATTAGACTGCTCTGATACCACTTGTTTCCCAGTAATATATAATTGTTTAAGGGGATTGGATACAATTATCAAATAATTCGACATCAAGAAAGTAAAGTATGAGTAATAGAATCAAATAACAGTTTATTAATTCTTTTATAAACCTTTACAAAACTATCTCAAGAAAAATAATGTTCTTGAGAGCTGCTAGGTTACAATGATACTCAAGTAATGCACAGCAATAATGATAACATATTATGTGTTTATATAAATGTTGAGAATTGGCTAAGTCGAAGATCAGGATCCGTCTAACAATCAGGAAATGATCAACTTTTGTGATATGATTATCCGTTGGAAGCTTCGTTATCATCTGTTGATGATCTTTAGTCATCCGTTGATATATAAATGATTATTCGTTGAAGCTACAACATTTATCCATTGATCAGGCTATACATTGAGAATTACTTGGATGATAAGTCAGGAGTGCAAGATAAATCAAAAGGTGCTGATTTATAGGATCGTAGTTTATTTAGATATGTATGGAAAGTGTTAGAATTATAATGTAACATATCTTGTAATTTATAGAGGACTGATTGTAGCTGTATAGTATATAAACACAGAATAGGTTATGTAATATCCCATATTTTCAAATATTATTATTAGGATTTTTTGAAATTATTTATGTGATCTTATGTGAATTTTAGTGAATTATCTGATAAGTGGAATTGATGTTTGGGTGTTTATATGTGATATTATTTGAGTATTTGAATTTTATTATGTCCAGAATAAAATTTAGATAATTGTGATATTTTTCTGGTAATTTTTGGACTGTTAGATGATTTTATATTGATTTATGTATTTATTAATTATTTTCGGAATAATTACCAAAATTATTTTATAAAGCCGGGAATCGTCCAACTTCAGCCGTTTTTGCGTTTTTACAACCCGAAACTCTTCCGAAAACTCCTTCCTAACCTAATCTGGTAATTCCAGACATTTTCCGTGTTTTGACTTTTTCGATCCGGATTACAGTTTGACCCGTGCGCGGCCCGGCGCAATATTTTCGATACGATACGCATTTCGATACATCAACAAAACCCGTGTTCTCGAGAGACGAGATATTGTTACATTATTTTCGTATATGGTGTTTTATAAAAAGCTCGGTGTTGATAATTATTCAATTCTGGTATTAAATTGTATCGTTTTACATTTACTTAGCGGCTAAGTAACCTATTTTTGGATCCAATATGATCCAATAGGATACTCGTTACGTGGTTAAGATGCATTTATATGAATCGATCCGTAATTTGGATACGTGTTTATTTGTGTTACTCGTTTTATCTCTTTTTATGTGTGTGAATGTATTTTATACGTGTTCGAGTTTTTGGGTTAAATTAAGTATCGTTTTTGTTTTTCGAAAATTAACGAAACAGGACCCACCGGGACGTCAAACCCTACAAAATTCGGGTTTTTATTTTTATAAAATCAATCGTATTTCAAATACCCAGTATTTCTACAATTTTGAAATATTCGCAATTTTTGGGGAATTTTGATACGAATTTTACATTTTACTGTTTTTAAAATTATTCCCCGTAATTATAATTTTGGGACTTAATTATTTTAATTATGGGAATAAAAACACCCTTAATTGATTTTAGGGGTATTTATTTTCCAAAAATATAAATAGCTAAATTGGTTTATTATTTTTATAATTATCAAAATTTTATCAAAATAGAAATCAAAGTTGTGGGGGTGATAATTTGTTCTTCCTCTTCATCTTATGATTCTGAAAGATCTACTAATCCGTTTGTGATGTTCTGATAATCAAATCAAAGCTTGTGAAGAGCTCTTTCTATCCATATCAGAATCGTAATCTGAGGTGAAGTGGTTATAAATATCGATTTTTAGTGTTCTTGGCTTAAAATCGTTCCTGGGTTTCTTTTGATTATTGATTGTTTTTGAAGTTACAAACAGCTTTAGAATGATTCAGTGAATCGATTTATATATTTACCCGATTTGTTTGAGTTCGGAATCGTCAAAGTTGAGTTCTTGTTTCTTGGTTGTTTTATCTTGATTTTATTTTAGTTATTGATGAATTGTTTGTAGGATTTGATCTTAGTAATCGATTGTAGGTTATACAGGTTTGATTTTAGTATAAAAATCTTTGAAATTGGTTAGAAAACGACTGAATTCGCATTGTCACCGGAAAACGTCAAACGTTCGCCGGCGTTAATGGAGATAATGGTCGGATTCTGAGATTGGCGACTGGTTTGTGGTTGTTACTGATATAATCGTGTTTCTGGGTTGTGAGCGACTAAAAATCGAGGAAAAACGGTGATGTTGGGGCATGATTCGGAGCTCATCGGAACAGGGGAGGGGTTGCCGGATTTTTTTTCCGAATTTTCGGCGGGTCGAACCTGTTCCTGACGGCCCGTTTCCTGACCCGTTAACCCGGATTCTGACCCGGTGAAAAACCCGGTTTTGATCCTGTGTTGTTCAAACTAAATTCTGAAATGCTGTTTTTGCAATTTAACTCCCCAAGGTTTTGTGTTTTTATAAATTCAAGCTTTCTGTTTTAAAAACTTTCAAAAGTTATATTTCTTTTATAAATTAATTTCAGAAATTATTTTAATTATTTTAAAATTCCAAAAATCATTATTTTTAATTCTGAAAATTTATTTTTAATTCAAAAATAAATCCAAATTATTTAGTTAATTAATTTTAGTTGATAATTAATTATTTAATTAGTCAATTAATTTAAATATTAATTGATTAATTAATTTAATTAGTTATTAATTAATTTTAGTTGATTATTTAATTAGATTTAATTATTTAAAATTGATTTAAAAATTCCGAAAAATAGTTTCGAGCTCTAAAATATTATTTTAAATTATTTTCCAGGCTCGATGATTCTTATAAAATTATTTTTGAATGTTCGAGCCTTATTATTTAATTATTAAATGAGTCGGAGACCCTTTTAATTCTGAAAAATGTTCAAAAATTCATAATAAATCAATCGTCCGTCCGTTTAATACGAAACGAATGCCTCCAGACTCAGAAAAATATTCCGCTTTCAATAAAAATACTTTCGAGACCCAAATCCTTTTGTTTCGAAAGGTCGCTTATTTTTCGAATGATTCTAGGTCGTTAATTCATCGATAAATCATATTTTTGACTTGATTTCAGTTTTAAATGTACCGAGTCGACCCTTTTGATGAACTGAGTCATATGTGATATGAATTAAGTGATACGTGAGTTATGTGTTTATGTGTTATGTGAATTATGTGTGTATATGGATCAAGAGTCTTGTGTTTGATTGTCTTATTTATGTGTGGGCTATCGTATGGGTAGACGTTAGGCTTTTGACGCGTAGTTCGTCGAGTGATTATCGTTTAGACAATTAAAGCTATATCTTTTAATTATAGATGCGGATCTCTCGAGTTGAGCGGGACAAGACGTTGGATAAAGAATGAGATGGAATGGTATTGGGTATCTGGCTTCTAGCAATTGCAGGAGCAGCATATCGGTGAAGTGTTGAAAAGGACGGTGATATTTTGAGACAGAATGTCAGAATAGATGTGTGTTTGCGAGTGTGACTAACTGCTAAAAACCCAAAGGCAAGTATCCCTATCATCACTTATTGTTCAAGTGATATTTATTTTAAATCTTTTGATGCAAGAATTGCGTTCCCTATTCTCAGTTTAGAATCGATAAATGTTTTACATATCGCTGAATTAAATAATTCTGTTATGCAAATACTCGTCTGTTGTTCTATGTTAAGAATAGTTAAGTGATTTTACTTATCCAATTATCGGATTTATAAATGTTTTGGATTTTGAGAAAAGTGATTTGGTTGCGAATATTCCTACCCAAGAATTGGGGGAATAAAATTATTTCGGGTGTCAATTATTATGACCCCATTTCAATAAAAGGTTTTATGATTGGATCATAATTGCGTAAGTGACCGGGATGGACGGTCCAGCGGAGGGCTATTTCTAAGTGCCATATGAAATATTATGACACCATTTTGCCACAGGCTAATTATGCCTTTTTGTTTGAGTACTCGTGTTTTTGGGGTCATGTTTCTATGAATCATGACCTTGTGCTATCACACGGGCTGATCAGCATGTGATAGTACATCCGTCGAAGTATGATCCTAATCTAAATTATCATATTGTTTTTGATATTCATAGAATAAATGATTTATCAACTGTTTCTGTTTTGGAATAATGGTAAAGTGCGGTTTGATTCAGATTTTGATTTATGCTGATACTTACGTTGTTGCTAAATATCAAAGGTGGTATTAGTATAGATGAATGATATTGACTTCAGTATGGAATGTTGTGAGCATCAAAGTTCGTATTGATATCTAATTTGATTTGACAGCAAAATAAGTATTAATTTGAAGAGTTCGGTTTTGAATAAAGTTTATGATTCAATGCATAATCATTGTTTCATGTTATTGTGGTTTACGATATTTCCGTAAACACTGTTTCACGAGTTTTATTCTCGTCAAGATTCAAAGTATTGCTGAAGCATCTCGCTCAAAAATATCAAAATGGTTTTGAATACAATTAAGGAATCAATTATGGGGTTCCTCAACTAAAATTTTATGATTCAACAATTATGATTTTAAATGTTCTGCTCTAATACAGATGTCGGTTTTATATCAAAAGATCCTATATATGTCATAATGATCTTGCTGAGCATTTCTTCCGCTCATACTTGCCTGTTTTCAAATTTAACCTCCAGTGAAGATTAGCATGCGCTGTTTAGCTGCGTAATTCAAGGAAGCAAAGAAGACGCTCTTGGAAAGTGGTTGATCCAGGGTTTGCGGGCTAGTGTAAGTTTTATTGTATAAAGTTAATTATATTATATTATATTATATTATAGTTTTTATTTTATTTAGGCCTAGTATACTTCATTTTGAAGTTATACTAGTGGGTTTAATTTTGAGATTGAGATTTATTGAAAAGATTGTCAAAAGAAAGTGGAAAATTTATTTGTGGAATTTGGATATCTTGTTTCTAGAACTGTAACCTTAAAAGATCTTGGAAAATTTTGGGGTCATAAATATTAAATATCTTCCGCTGGAATTTAATTATTGATTAAACGGGTTGATTTGGATTGAGGTTTCATAATGACGACCAAATCCTCTCACCCCGGATTTGGGGGCGTTACAGGTTATCACAATGATAAGAGCAGAACTCGAGTATTCACATAACCTAGAAGCTCTTAAGAATATTGTTCTTAAGAGAGTTTTGTAACAGTTTATTAAAGATCAATATGAACTGTTATTTGATTCATTTATTCTTATTTTACTTTCATAATACATCAATTTGTTTAGTAATTGTATCCAACCCCCTTAAACAATTACTTTAATGGGCAATAAGTGGTATCAGAGCAGTCAAATTAACTGTTAATTTGCAAAGTTCAAGATGTCTGGAAGTAATTATGAAAGCATGAAAAGTCCTATCCTGAAGAAAGCTGATTACTCTACATGGAGAGTAAAGATGTTGATGTTCCTTGAAGCTATTGATGATTCATATGCTGATATCATTAAAACAGGACCTCCATACCCTAAGGAAACTGTGGCTATGACTGAGATGCTCCTGAAAAAAATTACATAAAGGAAAAATCAAATTGGTCAGATCCTGAAAAAGCTTTAATGCTTAAGGATGCTAAAGTCAGGAATATTCTGCACAACAGTTTGGACAATGTGATGTCAAACAGAGTTATTTCCTGCAAGACTGCAAAGGAGATATGGGATGCCTTGGAGAGACAGTGCGAAGGTACAATGGCAATAAAGAAAAACAGAAGAGCTATTCTTGTGCAAGAATATGAGCAATTTGATTCCAAGGCTGATGAGTCAATTACTAATATATATGATAGATTTCTGACAATGTTGAAAGATCTATCATTGGTTGGAAAAGAATATGAAAGAGAAGACTCAAAGACCAAGTTTCTGAGATCTCTTCCAGAAGATTAGGATACTCATGTCTCAATAATCAGGCATCAATATGATCTTGATTCTCTTACTCTGGATGAAGTGTATGGGATGCTGAAAACTCATGACTTGGAGATCCAACAAAGGAAGAATAGAAAAGGTCAGAGGATAAAGGCTGTGGTTCTTACTGCTGAGACTCACAAAGGCAAGGAAAAGATGAGTCAGAGGTCAAGAAGAAGGAACATTGTGGAAGAGTCAGATACTGATGATGTATCAGATCATGACACAGATGTTGACAAAGATTCTGAGATTGATATGGATGATCCTCAAGTGGTTAAAATGGCTGCAATGCTTGTGAAAGGCTTTAAAAGGATGAGGTTTGCAAAATGACAGAGAAAAGGTGGTTTCAACATAAGGTTCTCTGGTCAAGGAAAAGACAGGTTCAGAAATATTGTTGGCCAGTACACTAAGGAAAGGAAGTTTGACAAGACCAAGGTGATATGTTACAACTGTACTGAAAGGGGACATCTAGCAAATGAGTGCCCCAAGACAACTGGAAAAGCTTTTATCATAACAAACTTTAAAAGAGACTGGATGGATTCATCAGGAACTGACAATAATGATGAATTCTATGCACTCATGGCAACTCATGCAGAGGATGCCTCAGGAACCAATAAGGTACCTTCAGTTATATTCCTGTTGATATTGATAATTTGTCTGAACCGAAAACTTTCTTATACTCTTTGCATGTTACTTTTAAAAGTAAGACTATTGAATGTAATAGTTTGATTGCTGATAATAAGAGGCTTAAAGAAAGAAATGATTTCTTAGAAGCTAAGTTAGTTTGCATGCATAAGAATGCAAAAGCATGTAAGAAGGCACATCATAATGAAACTCGGATAAACATCAAGTATATTAGACTAGAGAAAGTTCGAGAAAAGGAAAGAGAGGTGTTTAAAACATGGATGACCTCTGGAAAGAAAGTTCATGATTTTATTAGTGATAAAAACTTGAAGGAATGTCTAGGTTATAACAAATTTGCTGATAGGAATATCAATAAATCCATCAATAACACTACTCCAGTTAAGTTTTTTGGAACTGATGAAAGAGGAGTTGAGTCTGTCTATGAATTTGGTTCTACTTCTAATAACAATGCTGAAGAAAAGGCTAAACCTAAAATCCCTGCTAAAAAGAAAGCAGAACCCAAAATGCAAGAAAAGAAAAGTAAAAATATAGGATTTCTCTCTAAGAGTCAGTTAGACAAGAAAATATGTGAGGTAACTTCTAAGGCTCCCAAACCTAGGTCTAAGAGAGGTAGAAATGGAAAATTAGGAATAAACAAGGCAAACAAATATAAGTACATTCCTAATGCTACTAGGAAAACGTGTTTTAACTGTGGTAATACTAATCATATT
Source organism: Apium graveolens (assembly GCF_009905375.1). Lineage (NCBI taxonomy): Eukaryota > Viridiplantae > Streptophyta > Magnoliopsida > Apiales > Apiaceae > Apium > Apium graveolens. The sequence continues at coordinate 30,250,966 of NC_133656.1, read as the reverse complement.
GCTACTGACTGCAGGAAGCCTAAAGAAAGTTTCAAAAATTCCTGAGTCTGATATTAGTGGTAGATCAGTACTATACAAACCACAAAATCCTTGTTCTCACTGTGGGAGCAGTTGGCATTCTATTTACACTTTTAAAGATTATCATAGTTTGTATCACAACAATTATGATCATTTGCCAAAATTCAATAAAGTTGGTGTTTTAAATAGAACTGCTAAATTGAATGTGCATACATCTTATAGAGTCAAAAATGTCAAGACAAATCCTGATGGATCAAATTCTGACAAGAAGTCTGCTAATGTAAAAATACATAAGATATCAAAAAGGACCCAACAAGTGTGGGTTCTTAAAAATTATGACTGATTTCCATATTTCTGATTACAGGGAAACAAGAAGAATATGCTTGTCTTTTTTCGTGATTTTTTAAGTGTTACAAATTTATTTTATTCTATTTTAAATAATCATGTTAAACTTGTCATCATTATTTGTTTTATTTTGGGAATAGGTGCATGTAAAGAGACTTTGTTTTATATAGTTAAAAATGTCAAGACAAATCCTGATGGATTAAATCCTGACAAGTAGTCTGCTAATGTAAAAATACATAAGATGTCAAAAAGGACCCAACAAATGTGGGTTCTTAAAAATTCTGACTGATTTCTATATTTCTGATTACAGGGAAACAAGAAGAATGTGTTTGTCTTAGACAGTGGTTGTTCAGCACATATGACTAGAACTAAATCCCTGTTGTCAGAATATGAGAAGAAGGCTGGCCCAATAGTTTCATATGGATATGGAAATGTAGGAAAACACTGGGATATGGAAATATTATCATTGGAAATGTCATCATCTCAAACGTAGCTCTGGTAGATGGACTAAAACACAACTTGTTGAGCATTAGTCAAATTACTGACAGTGTGGCGCCCTCCAAACCCGGGTCAGAAGTTTGGGGTCCACAACACATACACAATATATAAACCTGTATATGAAGTATTATTTGCAATGATCCTGCTTTACATAACCACGGATCGCAACAGGTTAAAGTATGAAAACAAGCCACAACCTTAACTTTTATTACAACGTACCAAATCCCAACTAATTTAATTTACAACTGATAATGAAATTATTCTTACAATCTTACTATCTCACTACCGTAGTAAGCTCCTGCTAGCTCGATCCAACTCAATCTGGAATCCTAGCTCGTACATTGAACTGGGAAACCCCGCTATCAACTGTATCCTTCTTAACTGTAGAATACATAAAAAGATTCGCAAGAGTGAGCTAACTAGCTCAGCAAGTCACAATAACAATAACTAAGGTTAATTAATGATCAAACGAGATGATTCAGAGGAATCAAGTTTCTTGTTAAACAATCATTAGAATCGGATATTCATTTTAAATTTTAAAACCAAGGTTAGGCTGCTGATCAGTCACGCACTAACCCCGAGCAGGGCACATGGCTCTGCTCTATAAAGTGGATCCAAGGCACATATTGGCCTAATTCGACCACGAATCTGGTCCACATAAAGAAAACTATCCAATTATAAAGCAATTCAATATGAATAACAATATAACTTAATAAAACAAGATCATAATCAACAGTGATGAAACATTTGTATAAAGGCATGATGCATTTCATGAGTATCACAAGGGTATATCAAAGTATGTATTAGAAATCGCCTTCATCCGGTAGGAGAATCAGGTACTAGATGAACAATGATCTTACAAGGTTTAGTTCTTTGATGTCATAAGGTACGGTGGAGTATAAAAGTTTCTGTATGTTTAAATAATTCTGTTCCAGTGTTTGGTATATGATGGGTATATATTTGTGGAGTAGTATCGTATTTGTGTGGTTTAGTATCTGGTAAACCAACAAGAAATGGTTCACAAAGAATAAGGCTTACGGCTCAAAGATCAAATGATGTGGCTCAGGTTCAAGGCTGAAGGATTCAAAGTACTTGTAATATAAAATAGAGTTATTTTGAATACTTAACAATATGTCATGAGAGAATTTAAAAATATTTGCATTATATCTCGAAAAAGGTTTAGAAGTACTTGCCTTACCACAATCGATTCCAACTTCACTTGTACTTGTCTAATGAGTTTATTCAACAACCACTCGTCTACTTTTATATGCCTTGATTCTATTCACTGATCACCTTCTCAATTTTCTACGCATCGATTTCATTTTCTGATCACCTACTTCCCTTTTCTACGCCTTGTCTACTCTTCTAGGCATCATAAATATATATCAATATTCATCTCACATTATTCTAATCGTCACATGGACGTCATAAGGTTTCATCTACCCTTCGTTTCACCCAAATCCGATTTACGGATTAAAAGTTATACTAAAACAAGTAAACACTGATCACATAGACCGACAGTCAAACAAATAAGTCACATATAGCACAGAGCACTTCAAACAATCAATGAAATTTCATTTATAAGGAAGTCTCAGGCCATAAACAGTCTTACGGGTATTTAATATGATTTTTAAAACATTTTTCGGAGTCAAAACGGGTCGTTGGATCAATTTTGAAGTAATAAACAGGGTTCGGTTAGCCAAATCCGGCTTCAAAATAATTTTATAATAATTATTGAGCCTTGAAAATTATTTAAAATAATATTTTAAAACTCGAAACTATTTTTCGGAATTTTTACATCATTTATAAATAATTAAATCTAATTAAGTAATTAATTAAAATCAATTAATAATTAATCAAATCAATTAATCAATTAATTTTTGAATTAATCGACCAATTAATTAATTAATTATTAACTAGAATTAATTAACTAATTAATTCAGATTTATTTTTGAATTAAAAATAATTTTTTGGAATTTTCAGAAATTAAAAACGAATTTTTATAATTAAAATAAATAGAAAATATGATTTTTAAATAATTTATAAACAGAAATCCAAAATATGCAAACTCTGGAAACCTGGAGGACTAAACTGTTTCATTTTTAAAACTACAGGGGCTAAACTGCAATTTTTACACCCCTCGCCGGAAAATTCCCCTGCCTCGCCGGAGAACTCGATTCCGGCATCCTCACACCACCATCACCTCCAGATCACAACTACAGCTCACAAGGAACACAACCATGTATTCAAATCGTTCTAATAACCCCTGAGTTGGCCGGAAATTGGTCGGGAAGTTTGCCGGTTTTCGGTGAACTCAAAGAAACTTCAAATGACAACTCCCTTCGAACCAGGGTTCGTCTGTTAACATACTATACACCAATCGATTGCAAATTTCAAGGGGAACAAAACCCACCCATCTAGAACATTTGTTAATCCCTAAATAAGAAACCCCCAAATTCAATCAAGAACATTCATACGGGTTATAAACCCTAATTTCAAAATTCGAAAATCAAACTCAATTTTGAACATGTTATTGAACTCCAAATGAGTCATCTGACATATCAAAATCATCAGGAAGAAAAGTTCTACAACATACAAGCATCAAATCATTCAAACAATCATCTAAACAAAATTTCATATTTTTAATCAAAACAATTCAAAATTAATAAAATTTACAGAAAATACCCTTTGATTCTGCAGTTGTAAGGCTTACTGATTCTGATAGAACATCTAAAGACCTTCGTTTTGAGTACTCGAGCTTTCCAATCGGAATCCGGTAACGCCTTGAAATTGTAGTTTGATACTCAGAAGTTTATATGAATATAAGTATTTTCTCTGTAAAATTATATAATTTACTGGCTGCGAATGATTTTCTGTACGAAATAAAATACGGTAAGGCTATTTATAATTACGGGAAATTAGTATCCTGTTGGATCATTCCGGATATAAAATAGTACACTTATTTATAAAAACGGATCCAAGCGGTACCGGTTTTCGGGATAATTATCCAAATCTGTACAATTTGTACTGCGGTCTTGGTCTTAGCGCCTGGTTACACGTATTACGAGATGATAATTATAATAGTTTAATAAAAAGATCCCGTTTATCGAAAATACGGGTTTTATTGATTTACCGAAACAAATTTTGTATCGAAAATATCGCGCCGGGACCCACACGGGAAAAACCGTACGCCGGATCGAAAAAGTCAAAACATGGAAAAAGCCCGGAATATTGCAATTAGGTTAGGAAGGAATTTTCGGAAGAGTTTCGGGTTATAAAAACCTAAAAACGGATGACGTCAGCAAGTTCTCGATTGTATAAAATAGTTTATAAAGATTCGGAAAAAGAATTTATAAAATCCATATATTTCCTATAAAATCATAAATCAACATAAAAATAAATAGGAAGATATGACAATTATTTATATTTTATTTTGGACATATAAAAATTAAAATACTCAATTGGTATTATTTTTAAACATCTAAACACATATATAACTTAACAAATAATTCACAGAATAAATACTAGACATACATAATATTTATTAGCAAAAATAATTAGACGATATATCCTAGATATTACATCCTTCCCCCCTTAAAAGGATTCTGTCCTCAAAATCACTTAAGAAAATAACTCAGGGGAGTATTTCACTTATATCACTTTCTAAACCTCGGGTTATCCTTTCACCCCTTTGGTTTCGACAATAATCTTACTAACTTTATAACTTTCTTTTTTAATACTTTCTCTTTCTTTTCTACAGTCTCTATTGGATTCTCAACATAGGACAATTCGGCCTGAAGTTCTATCGGCTCACATCCTATCGCATATCTAAAATTCTATACCGTACTTTTCAAACCTTGTCACATAGAAACATTATGAATATGCTACCCATGCTGGGTAATGCTAATTCGTATGTTATTTTACCGATACATTTCGAAATTTCAAAAGGTCCAACGTATCTCGGACTCAACTTTCTTTTCTCTTCCGATCCTGGATGATCCCCTTTCACGGTAACACTGCTACCAATATTAAATCTTCTTCTTTAAATTCTGTACTTTTTTTTAGCTTGATCTACACATTTTCTTTAACAATCCTACGTGGCACTTATCCTTTTCTCAATAATCTCAATAGCTTCCTTTATTTGTTGTAGAAACTCTAGTCCAAATATTTCACGTTTGCCGACTTCATCTCAATATACTGGTGATCGACATCTACGTTCATAAAGAGTTTCGTATGGAGGCATCCCAGTATTGGCACGATAGTTGTTATTGTTGTAAGCAAATTCTACTAAGGCAAATGCTCGCCTCAATTTCTTTTGAAATCAATGGCATAACCACGTAACATGTCTTCAATTGTTTGGATCATCTTCTCGCTCTTGGCCGTCAGTCTGCGGATGATAAGTTGTACTCATATTTGATTTGGTGTCCAACATTCTGGAAAACCTTTGCAAAATCCTGAATTGAATCGTGGATTCTGACTTTATACAATAGACGCAGGGACCCCATAACAAATTACTATTTCCTTGAAATACATGCGAATCAACTTATCCGGTGAATATCTTTCATTAATAGGCAAGAAATAAGCTGATTTAGCCAACTTGTTCACCATAACTTAATTAGCATCATAGTTTGCTTTCGTTCTTGGTAATCTGACTATAAAATCCAGAGTAATATACTCTTATTTCTATTCTGTATTTCTAATGGTTTCCATAATCCACTAGGCCTCTGACACTTGCCTTATTTATTTAATATGCCTAACACCTCCTGATCCGTTGTGAAATTTCCTTTTCGTATTCGTCTATCAATATTCTTCTTTAAACTTCTGTATAATTTGGTATTTCTTGAATGAATTAAATACTTAGGATTGTAAATTCCCTTTAGGATCTCATTCCTAAATTCCGTCACTTGTAGCATCCAAGTTCTGAAAGAAAATCTAAGGGTACCATGATCATTCTTTTAAGTGCATAAATTTCCTCTCATTAAACTGTTAATATCGTGATCCATTATCTCTTCTTGCTAACTGTTAATATTCTGATCCATCATCTTCTTTTGCTATCTTTTTATCTTCTCTTAACAACTTTGACTGAAAGGTCATACTATCCATTATTGCTCCTTTTGGATCATGAACCCTGACTTCCAATTCCAACTTCTAAAATTCCATAGATAATCCTTCTGGTGCAGTCTCCATGTTTGTTCTCTCCTTTTTGCTTATCGCTTGCCACTACTGTTGTTCTTCCTCGTGAATACCCACTTTCAAACTTTTATGGTTTGTATATATCTGATATATTTCTTCATACATATAATGTTTCCCAATCTTTCAAAGTGAATATTATTGTTGCAGCTAATTCTCAATTATGAATAGGGTACTTCTGCTCATAAGTTTTCGGTTGTCTGGATGCATATGCAATAACTTTATTGTGCTGCATCAATACACATCCTATTCCCTTATGAGAAGTATCACTATAACCTACCAACTCTCCTTGATACTTTCAAAATGATAAAACAGGTGTTGTAACCATTCTTTCCTTTAACTGCGCAAAACTTTCTTCACACTTTACCATTTCATATAAATTTCTTGCTATTCTTAGTAAAATTCATCAAAGCTATTGCAATCTTCAAGAACCCTTGAACAAATTTCCGATAATAACTGGCCAATAATAAAACTTCTTACTTTTGTTGGTGCTTTTGGTCTTTCTTTATTCAAAATAACTTTAATTTCTGCTGGATTCCCTTTGGTCTCCTTCTCACTGACTATTTATGCTAAGAATTATACTCCATGCCATTAAAGCTTTCACCTTGTAAACTTTTCATACAACTTCTTTCTTCTTTGACTTCTCAGCTATCATTAAATAATTTGTATGGTTCTCCTTTGACCTTAAGTAACACAAATACATCTTATCCAGATCCTCCTTCAAGATTCTGCTCATCAAATTTAAATATTACTGGTATATCAGTTCATCCAAATAACATTACTAGAATTTTATAACAACAGTACTTAGTTCTGAAAATTATCTTTGATATGTCCATAGGTTCAATCTTCAATTGGTAATATACCCAGTCTTAAATCAATCTTATAAAAATACTTTGCTTCTTTCATTTGATCAAACAAATCATTGGTTCGAGGTAACAGATATCTGCTCTTGAGAGTAAACTTGTTGAGCTTCCGCTAGTCAACACATAATCCCATACTTCCATCTTTTTTATTAACAAATCATACCGGTGCACTTTAGGGGGTACGCTGTTGGATTTTTAATCGCAGCGGGGCATGGCAAAACACTTTTACACATATAAAATCCAAATAAAAGCATATAATCGTGGTAAAAACATAGGGATCGAATCTAACCTTTAAAATAATTCGGAGACAACGATCAGAGATCCTTAGCAGTTGCTCCTCAAGTGTGAAGCACTCCACCGGTATCCACCAAGAAAACGATGTTAAGGAGGAGGAAGGAGGTGGGGAGAATTGGGTTTTTCAAACTTTTTAGGTTTTTGGGTTTCGGAATAAAAATAGGGTCTATAATAGTATATTTATAGGCAAAATTTTCAGCTAAATTTTTCCCATAAATATTATTATTATTATCCCATTTATTATTCTCATTAATAATTAAAACACCTTTTAATTATTAATCCTTTTTCTAAACACTTTAGAAATAATTCTCTCTCTTGATTTAATTTCCAAAATTAAATCCTTAATTAATAATATTAAGAACTTTTCTTAATTAATTTATAATCAATTAAATCTCATTTAATCAATTATTAAATTTTCCAATTAATTATTTATTTCACAAATAAATAATTATTAGCCATTATTAATTAATTCCTCCACCATAAAATCATTCTCTTTTTATGGTGTGACCCTGTAGGTTCAATATTAAGCCGGTAGTAGAAATAAATAATAATAAAACTATTTTATCATTATTTATATAAATTCTCTAATTTATTAAATATGATTAATTAATTAATCACATTTATTCTACATCGTGAGGGATACTTCTCAGCATATCGCGACTATCCGGATAATATGAATTCACTGCTTAGAATACCACGAACCTATTAAGTGAATAGTTACCGTACAATAAACTCCTTCTACCCTACAATGTCCCGATTAAATACAAGGCATGGATCTCGTGTCAAGCCTATCTAATTTAATCACTTGCTTACCATTTACTATGCGTAGTTCTATGCAAATTAGAAACTCCTTTCTAAATTTATTCACTCTGGCCAGAGATTCCTGAACTAGCATAAGTGGATCAGCCTTGAACATTCGCTTCCTTCACTGAAAGGGGTAGATCCTTTATTGATCATACACTATCTTCGTGTACAAATTCCTATACCCAGTAGAGCCCTAATAATTGTCCCTGGAGACTAAGAACTAAACCAAAACATAGTTCAGTGTACACAAGATGACTATGATGACCTCAAGTTTAAGGATACTTGTACAACTATCACTATGTGAACAACTGCTGACACGTGAGTGAACTCCATCAGTTGTTCAGCTGTGCGAGTCATGTTCAGTGAACTTATTCTATAATAAGCACCTACATACTAGCTATAGTGTCACCACACAAATGTCTATGAGAACAGACATCCTTCATAATGAAGCAAGCATAGTATGTACCGATCTTTGCGGATTATTAATTACCAGTTAGTAATCCTATGATCAGGAACTATTTAAGTTTAGAGTTATCATCTTTTAGGTCTCACTATTATGATCTCATCATAATCCATAAAAACCTTTACTCTAAACTATGGTATATCTTATTTAAACACTTAAATAGATAGAGCCCGTAATAAAAACAAAACAAGTCTTTTATTAATATCAATGAAATCAAAACAGATTACATAAAAGTTTATTCCTAAATCCTAATACCTGATTGGACTTAGGACATATTCCTTTCAATCTCCCACTTGTACTAAAGCCAATCACTCTAGTATCTAATACCCATCTAGTCTTTATGACGATCAAAGTGACTTTCAGAAAGTAGCTTTGTTAGTGGGTCTGCTATGTTGTTATGTGTGTTAACACTATTTCAATACAATACAAGAAATGTTACCGCGTTCTCACTAACCCTTTTGTAGACGCATGGTTCATCTTCATTTTTGATAAAATCAAACTCTTTGATTGTCTCATCAAAACGAATGTTCCATCTTTCGAGAAGCTTGCTTTAAACCACATATGGTTCGCAGCAGCTTACACACTAGGTTTTCATTTCTCTTGGAAAGAAAACCATCTGGCTATTTGCCAGATCTCGTAGTCGTAGTAAGCAGCAATCGCAAGCAAACTCCGAACTGATTATAACAAGGCTACAGGTAAAAGGTTTCATCAAAGTCAATTCATTGCCTTTGTTTGAATTCTTTTGCCAAAAGCCTGGCCTTTATGGTCTCCACCTGGCCATCTGCTCTAATCATTCTTTTGTATCCCCTATTCATAGATTCCTTTTCGGATTTCATGGCACTATGCCATTTCTCTGAGTCAACACTACTCATAGTCTCATTATAGGTTACAGGGTCGTCATCATCAATGATCGACAACTCATTGTCATTCTCAATGACAAGGCCATATTACCTCTCAGGTTGGCGAGACATTCTCCCTAATCTATGAATGGGATATTCCACAAAAGGTTGTTCAGTCAGAACAGGTGTTTCCACTTGATCCGTAGTAGTTTGTGCTTCTTGAACTTCATCAAGTTCAATTTTACTCCCACTGTTTCCTTCAAGAATAAACTCCTTTTCCAAGAAGGTAGCATGTCTGGATACAAACACCCGATGATCGGTGTAAAAGTAATACCTTAAAGTCTCTTTAGGATATCCCACAAAACTACATTTTACGGGTCGATATTCCAGCTTATCTGGGTCAACTTACTTGACATAAGCTGGACATCTCCAAATCTTAATGTGTTTAAGACTCGGTTTCCTTTCTTTCCATATCTCATACGAAGTTTGAGGAACAGATTTTGGAAGGCACCTTATTCAGTAAATATGCTGAGGTTTCCAATGCATAACCCCATAGGAATACTGAAAGATTTGCATAGCTCATCATGGACCGAACTATGTCTAACAAAGTTCGATTTCTCCTTTCAGATACCAATCTGGAGGAGTCCACTGGGAGACTATACCATTTACTTTGAGATAATCCAGAAACTCTCCATTCAAGTATTCACCACCTCGATCTAATCGAAGAATTATAATACTATATTTGGTTTGTTTCTCCACTTCATACTTATATTCTTTGAACTTTTCAAAGGCCTCAGACTTGTGTTTCATCAAACACATATCCGAATCTAGATCTATCATCTATGAAAGTAATAAAGTATGAAAATCCACCCACGGCTTGCTTAGACATTGGTCCACATACATCTGTGTGTACCATTCCTAGCAAATAACAGTCCTCTCTCCATGTCTACTAAATGGAGACTGCAATGCCACTATAAAGTGAGATTTTCATCATCCCTTTTCTTTTATTAGTTTGTTCAATCTGAAGTAAATTATGTCACATATATACAGACCATTATTTAAAGCACCACGTCCATAAAGAATATTATCTCTAAGAATAGAACATTCATTATTCTCAATAATAAATAAAAATCCAGCCAAGTCTAACATGGGAATAATATTCCTCACAATCGAGGGAACAAAATAACAATTATTTAAAACAATAGTCTTGCTCGTAGGCATATGTAAATGAAATGATTCTACATCTTCAGCAGCAACTCTTGCTCCATTTCCCATCAGTAGAATCACCTCCTTTTCCTCAAGAGTCCTACTTCTCCTTGGTCCCTGCAATAAATTGCAGATTTGAGAACCAAAGGTGGTATCTAATACCCAAGTAGAAATTTGATTTAATGACATATTCACTTCTATCATGAACATACCTAAATCAGAAGCGGTAGTCTCACTACCCTTCTTCTTCTTCAATTCTGCAAGGTAAACCTTGCAGTTCCTCTTCTAGTGCCCCACCTTGTTACAGTGAAAGCAAACAACTTTGCTCTTGGGGTCTTCAGCTTTTGGTGGAACCGGCTTTTCTTCACCTACTTTCTTCTTCTTGGAAGAGTTCCTCTTCCTTTTCTTAGGATTGAAACCTTCACCAATTAGAAGAACAGAACTCTTCTTAGGGGGGAAATTTGATTCCGCAGTCTTCAACATGTTGTGGAGTTCAGGCAGGCTGACATCCAACTTATTCATGTGAAAGTTCACAACAAACTGCGAGAACGAACTCGGAAGCGATTGCAAGACCAAGTCTTGGCTCAGCTCCCCATCCATGGCAAAACCAAGTTGTCCAAGACGTTCAATCAAATTGATCATCTTAAGTACATGGTCATTCACAGATGATCCCTCAGACATCCTACAACCGAACAGCTCCTTCGATATCTCATATCGAGCTGTCCTCCCTCCCACATCATACAACTCTTGTAGATGCATGAGGATAGTGTGAGCATCCATATGCTCATGTTGCTTCTGTAGCTCAATGTTCATGGAAGCTAGCATGATGCATTGAGCAACATTTGCATCATCTATCCACTTACGATACACAACATGTTCATCATTATGTGCATCACTAGCAGGTTCAGTAGGCTTAGGTGAGTCAATCACGTATTCCAGCTTCTCAATCCTGAGAACAATTCTCAAGTTTCGAAGACAGTCAGCATAATTAGGACCAGTCAATTTGTGAGCATCCAGTATGCTCCTGAGTGATAGTGCAGAAGACATAATGTATATTGTAAATCTGTAAATGATAAACACATAACAACACTTAGCAAATATTCGATTTCATTTTAAAACACTATATGAATCGGGTCTTTATTCATAAGTGGCTCCCACTAGTTTATCTAATTTATTCAACCCCCTACGTGAAAAATTAAGCATTCATAATGCTAGTGGGAATAGGGATCCTACATTCCATTACACAACCCCGGCTGTAGCACGAACCGCCATATAATGTTCAATAGGCAGACAACTCTTGTCAATTACATCTTATGTTATTCCCTAATCAAACTTTAGCCTCTTGAATAATTGAGTCACGGCTGTGGCACGACAAACTCAATATTCTAAGTCAAGTCTAACCCAACATTCCGTACAATTGAATCAGTCCCCAAAGGCCCACGGCTGTGGCACGTAACGACCTTTAGATTCTTATTCAATGTACACATCTCTATGTAATAGACAAGTATTTCTTATTTCGAAATCAAAGCCCTCGGCTGTGGCACGAAACGACAATGATTCAAAAATAAGAACTACTTTTCTATCATGTTGGAAGGCTATGACCGACACAAGCCCGTTGTGTCATTGGCCAATTACTACTTGATATTATTTAATTTTAGAGGGATTATATTACGTTACAATCATAATCATATTATAAATAAATTCTTCCTTTTAAATTAAATATTTCAAATCAATAATCAATAATCAGATGATTCCCAGATCAGGTGGAGCATTGTCAAGAGGCGTCACTTAATAACCCTTTCTTACAGATAGAAATCTGTTGTTGACAGAATCATCCTTTCTCTCATATCAAAAATTCATATTCAATTACGTGTTTCATAAACACAAGAATCTCATGATTGTATTCATAATATTATTATTAAGGTTATGAAATAATTTCACTATACTAGGTTGTCTAACAAACGCCTTATGTTCATTTAAGTTCACGTAAATCTATCATCGCATGATAAACTAAGCATATATCACATATATAAACATGAATAAACATCAAGGTAGACATGTTATATCATCTAGCACATTAGTCTAAGCATTATACATCTCTATGTATCACATGAAGCATTTAAAACCAGTTAAAACAGTTAAAAACAGCTTTAAAACACTTCCGTAAATATAAACAGTTCAAAACTTTTATATAAACTAAAATTGATCACTCCATTAGATCCGTCTCAGAAAAACGAATCCAAAATGGAGTTATGAAACTCCCAGAAAATCAATTTTATTCTGGACAGTCGGGCTGTAACGCATTACGGAAACGCGTTACATGCCCTGTAACGCATTCCGGTGATGCGTTACAACCCTTTTAACCATTAAAAGGTGTAACGCATTCCGTGAATGCGCCACAGGGTGTAACGCATTCCCGGAATGCGCGACACCCCCTTTTTTTTCTCGCAGCAGCCGCCGTTTTTTTCCTCGGAAAACGAGCCTGACAGTTCTGCCGTTTTCTCTTTTCTATTTCTTTGTCTGTGCTACCATCACACCACAGCAGATACAGATATATACATACATACAATTCATATATATATATATAATTATTTAATTACGAATTTAATTGTAAGAACTTCAAAAATTCATAATAAAAAATCTATACATCATAAAATTATGAAAAAAATACCCAGACGATCTACAACACTTGTAGAACCTAGATCAACATTCAAAATTATTCTGAGAAACGATTTCTCATCAGAAAAAATTAATCCATGATATAACTTGTAAAAATCATAATTAATTCATACAAGCACATAAAATTCTGAAATTTTTACCATAGATCTATATGCATACAACCTATGCTCTGATACCATTGTTGGATTTTTAATCGCAGCGGGGCATGGCAAAACACTTTTACACATATAAAATCCAAATAAAAGCATATAAATCGTGGTAAAAACATAGGGATCGAATCTAACCTTTAAAATAATTCAGAGACAACGATCAGAGATCCTTAGCAGTTGCTCCTCAAGTGTGAAGCACTCCACCGGTATCCACCAAGAAAACGATGTTAAGGAGGAGGAAGGAGGTGGAGAGAATTGGGTTTTCCAAACTTTTTGGGTTTTTGGGGTTCAGAATAAAAATAGGGTCTATAATGGTATATTTATAGGCAAAATTTTCAGCTGAAATTTTCCCATAAATATTATTATTATTATCCCATTTATTATTCTCATTAATAATTAAAACACCTTTTAATTATTAATCCTTTTTCTAAACACTTTAGAAATAATTCTCTCTCTTGATTTAATTTCCAAAATTAAATCCTTAATTAATAATATTAAGAACTTTTCTTAATTAATTTATAATCAATTAAATCTCATTTAATCAATTATTAAATTTTCCAATTAATTATTTATTTCATAAATAAATAATTATTAGCCATTATTAATTAATTCCTCCACCATAAAATTATTCTTTTTTTATGGTGTGACCCTATAGGTTCAATATTAAGCCGGTAGTAGAAATAAATAATAATAAAACTATTTTATCATTATTTATATAAATTCTCTAATTTATTAAATATGATTAATTAATTAATCACATTTATTCTACATCGTGAGGGATACTTCTCAGCATATCGCGACTATCCGGATAATATGAATTCACTTCTTAGAATACCAAGAACCTATTCAGTGAATAGTTACCGTACAATAAACTCCTTCTACCCTACAATGTCCCGATTAAATACAAGGCATGGATCTCGTGTCAAGCCTATCTAATTTAATCACTTGCTTACCATTTACTATGCGTAGTTCTATGCAAATTAGAAACTCCTTTCTAATTTCATTCACTCTGGCCAGAGATTCCTGAACTAGCATAAGTGGATCAGCCTTGAACATTCACTTCCTTCACTGGAAGGGGTAGATCCTTTATTGATCATACACTATCTTCGTGTACAAAGTCCTATACCCAGTAGAGCCCTAATAATTGTCCCTGGAGACTAAGAACTAAACCAAAGCATAGTTCAGTGTACACAAGATGACTATGATGACCTCAAGTCTAAGGATACTTGTACAACTATCACTATGTGAACAACTGCTGACACATGAGTGAACTCCATCAGTTGTTCAGCTGTGCGAGTCATGTTCAGTGAACTTATTCTATAATAAGCACCTACATACTAGCTATAGTGTCACCACACAAATGTCTATGAGAACAGACATCCTTCATAATGAAGCAAGCATAGTATGTACCGATCTTTGCGGATTATTAATTACCAGTTAGTAATCCTATGATCAGGAACTATTTAAGTTTAGAGTTATCATCTTTTAGGTCTCACTATTATGATCTCATCATAATCCATAAAAAGCTTTACTCTAAACTATGGTATATCTTATTTAAACACTTAAATAGATAGAGCCCGTAATAAAAACAAAACAAGTCTTTTATTAATATCAATGAAATCAAAATAGATTACATAAAAGTTTATTCCTAAATCTTAATACCTGATTGGACTTAGGACATATTCCTTTCATACGCTAGGTCCAGTTGCTTTCTCTTCTAATCAGCTCCTGCGTTTGCTCTGGTAACTCCTTTATTTTATCTGGCGCCATTCTGTGCGGGACTTTGGACACTGGCTTCATTTCAGGTGTTAAGTCAATCATAAACTCAATTTCTCTATCTGAAGGAAATATTGGTAACTCGTCTAGAAACATATCTTGAAACTATAAAATCTTCAAGTTTTATGTGCTCCTGACTTTTATTTATAATCACCATAGCGCTTACATCTTGGTCACTGTAACCATTTAACTTGAATCATTGTTAACAAGTTCTTTACCTTCCTTCGTCCTTTGAACCTCATCATATTCTCATTTGGCGTCTTCAGAACTATCTTCTATCATGATGGTCTATCTGGGCATCACGCTTAAATATTTAATCCATTTCTTAGAATAATGTCCAATCCTTTTATCTCAAATGATATCAATTCTTCACAACTTATTGCTAGAAATCTCAATTCCACCATTGGTACTTACTTATTTAATAATTACACGTTCTTGACTTGCTAGTCCTTTAGTCATAATCTTATCAATTCACCAGGGTAATTCATCTTATCAACAAAACCTTGAAAGATAAACGATCATATTTTTAATCAAAATAATTCGAAATTAATAAAATTTACAGAAAAATACCCTTTGATTCTGCAGTTGTAAGGCTTATTGACTCTGATAGAACACCTCAAGACCTTCGTTTTGAGTACTCGAGCTTTCCAATCATAATCTGGTAACGCCTTGAAATTGTAGTTTGATTCTCAGAAGTTTATATGAATATAAGTATTTTCTATGTAAAATTATATAATTTACTGGCTCCAAATGATTTTCTGTACGAAATAAAATACGGTAAAGACTATTTATAATTACGGGAAATTAGTATCCCGTTGGATCATTCCGGATATAAAATAGTACGTTTATTTATAAAAACGGATCCAAACGGTACCGGTTTTCGGGAAAATTATCCAAATCTGTACAATTTGTACTGCGGTCTTGGTCTCAGCACCTGGTTACACGTATTACGAGTTGATAATTATAAATGTTTAATAAAAAGATCCCGTTCATCGAAAATACGGGTTTTATCGATTTATCGAAACAAATTTTGTATCAAAAATATCGCACCGGGACCCGCACGGGAAAAGCCGTACGCCGGATCGAAAAAGTCAAAACATGGAAAAGGCCCAAAATATTGCGGTTAGGTTAGAAAGGAGTTCTCGGAAGAGTTTCGGGTTATAAAAACGTAAAAATGGATGACGTTGGCTGGTTCCCGATTGTATAAAATAGTTTATAAAGATTCGGAAAAAGAATTTATAAAATCCATATGTTTCCTATAAAATCATAAATCAACATAAAAATAAATAGGAAGATATGACAATTATCTATATTTTATTTTGGACATATAAAAATTAAAATACTCAATTGGTATTATTTTTAAACATCCAAACACATACATCACTTACCAAATAATTCATAGAATAAATACTGGACATACATAATATTTATTTATTAGCAAAAATAATTACACGATATATCCTAGATATTACAGACAGAGGTTTCTATGTCGTGTTATATGATACGCACTTTGAAGTAGTTCATAAGATCACAAAGAAAATTATTTTCAAAGCTTACAGACATGGAAACATTTATGAATCCAAACTTTATGCAAATACTGATGGTCCCGAAACTTGTTTGGTAACCAAGACATCAGTAGATGAAAGTTGGAATTGGCACAAGAAGCTTTCTCATCTCAACTTCAATGATCTCAATGACTTGGTAAGAGAATAATGCAATCATGAAAATGTTGTACTTGTGGACAAAAATCTAAATCAGGAAAGAAGGCAAATCCTGATGAAAATGCACAAGTTGAGGGGGTGAAACATAAATTATCAGGAACTGACAGCACAATTATAGGGGGAGCTTTTGCATAGAACTAATTCTATAATTCACATCACTAATGATTTGTCAGATTCTGACAGATTGGTCCGTGGAGAAGAGATTCTTGATTTTGATAATAATTCAACAATGCAAATGCTAAGGGGAGAAATCATGATTAAATTCTTGATTTTGGATTACAGATTTTATCTCAGCAAGTTGTGGACAAGACATGATTTTTCTTAAAAAGGACTGTAACATTATTTTTTTCGTGATTTTTTAAGTGTTACAAATTTGTTTTATTCTATTTTATATAATCATGTTAAACTTGCCATCATTATTTGTTTTATTTTGGGAATAAGTGCATGTAAAGAGACTTTATTTTATTTGCATGGATCCGGGTAATTTTATGCATGCAGTATTCAATATTACAAGGTTAATCAAAGTGTCTCTTTAGATTCTCAATAGGATTTGGCTATTAAATAACTTCTCCTACTTCTCATAAACCTCCATCGCTACTCAAACGTCTCTCTCTATCACAACATCGAATCTCTAAGCCTAAAATCTTCAAAACTTCTCACATTCTTTCAATGGCTCAAAATTAATTTCAAACTCAAAGTAATGGAGTTTTCTGGCCTGTTCACAACATGGTTGAGGGACGCTTATACTTCGACCCACTTGGACTTCAGGTTCAAGAAAACAATCATGTTTATCATCCCACTGACATTCCTGAGTCTGTGGTTGATCATCTCTCGTGGGATGACCAAATGGAACTTCAGTTCTTTACTATGAAGGTTCTTCTTGAAGAAGAACCGAGCTGAGTTGGCCAGCATCAATGCCTAGCAGCTCTAGAGTTGCAAGAGAATATCATTTCTCTTGCAGTCTCTATGTCCCGTATCTTTCACCGTTGGGTGGCGAAGGAGGAGCAGAAGAACAAGAAGACTAAGGAAGAATAGTTCTAGTTCTTAGGAGTTAGGATTAACTTCTTTTGTAGTCTGTCTTGTAATGAAATTTTAATATTATTAATGAAAGTTCTCTTTTGCTTACTCTCTTATTCATAACAGATAACTGTTCATTATTTTAATATTTGCATGTGTGAATGTGTGTGATTTTGAATTTATAAGTTTCGTATATCATATTTTAAATTTGTATCACTAATAGTTCTCAATATATTTTTATATTAATGATATTGGAACAGATCAAGAAAATAGGTCTTTGAGCAAGAATCAGACAGTTTTACAAAGTGTCTTCTGATAAAGAAAAATGGTATTGCATACACAATGTTTAATTTTTAGGAGAGGAACTATTTTAACATGAGAATTGTGGGTGTTTTTGTCTAACAAAATGCCTGACAAATATAATTTTCCAAATTGTGACACTGTGGAACAAGGCACATCCAACCATGTTCCTGACCAAAGTGTCCATTTTTCTTCACTTAAATCGAAATACAGTATCAGCTATGGTTCTTCTCAAAAGGAATCAGTTCCAAAATCAAAGACAATAGCTAAGACTGATGTGTCTCAAAGATAATCAGGTCTAAAGGTCGTTTCACACTCACCTATATCTTTGGAGCAAAAAGGTGGAGTAAGGAAGAAAAGTATTTCATCAGTAATAAAAATCAAGGAGATTGCAGAAAGAAAGAAAATGAAAATTGGAGTTAGTGTTAAGCTGGTTGATGAATCATCAAACACTGAAAGTGACAGTGATGATCCAATTGTGTTCAAGAAGTCTGCTAGACTAGTGGAGGTTACTGGTGCTAATGTAGAAGAAGGCCAAAGCTTATTTGCAGTTGCTAAACCTAAGAAAATAAGACTAATGAAGTTAGCAGAAAAGGTTCAAAAGAAACAAGATGGTCTTATAGTGTTGGTTAAAATTATTTTGGATCAGGAATCTACAAATCCTGACAACTCATTGTCAAATCCTGATAGGTCTCAAGCAATTCCTGTCAAGATAGTGACAATTCCTGATCAGACGTTACTACATCAAACAGCCAAGATAGTTGAAATTGCTAAGGAAGTTGGTCTACAAAGTCTATCAAGAGAAAGGCACAGACTTCAACAGTTCCTCAAAACAAGAAGACCAAACCTCAATCACCATAGAAGGGGTGCAGTACACAAGAACCATCTTCTCAGATGCACCTGTTAATGCCCCAGCTACACAAGAACTACCTGCTCAAAGTGTAGGTGCAAGCATAAAATCACATCTGATAATTCCTGATATTGCTCAAGGAAGCCAAAATTTTATGATTGATGAACTTATGAAGACAATACAAGACAGGGAAGCTCATCAAAATCACATTCCTGGATTGGATGATGTTGTCAATGATTATATCTTTAAGGGAAGTACACAAGAACCTTCAGTTCAAAGGATTGAAGAATATTCAACACCTTAAGTCACACAAGAACCAACAATTCAAAGTACTGTTGCAGACTTAGTATCAAATCCTGATATAGGGTCAATTCCTGACAAGCAGCACATTTCTAATACAAGGACAATTACTGATGAAGTTGTTCCTGATTCTACAGTAATCACTTCTCAAGATAAAATTGAAGCAATCTTGGTGTAACCACTCAAGGCTATACCAATGGTTGATACTCCTCAAGGTACAAATCACTTAAACTATATTTTATCTGCTGATATGACTATGATTAGACCTTTACAAAGGAATACCTCTAGTCATATGATCACAGAAAACTCTTCTCAGCCACCTCTTATTTCTGTCTCTTCTCAGCCACCTCTTATTTCTGTAGGACAAACTTCTCTCAGCTTTTCATGTGAGAATGAGAGAAAAGTTAAAGACAGGTCGTATTGATGACCAAGAAAACTCTGGAGAAGAAACAAGCTTCAACGCTCCCCAAGACAACAGAGCCTTCATTGTGGGGAGGGTAAAGAGCATCCAACGCAAAGCGGCCTTTCATTCCCTTGGCATTTAGCTTTCCTTCCTTATCAGAGAGGGGCCCCGAGCTTATTTATTGAATTCAAAACGCTCAAAGAAAAATGGTGAAAGAATCCCACTAACCCACTCTTCTTTCCCTCAGTCCTTTCAGACCTGTAAGGGGAAATCAGTCATAGGTAGGCCCCATAGCCATCTCCATTCATCAGAAACTCAGAAAGACCCATTGGTTCTTGCAAACGGATCACAGTTACAGGTACCTGAGAGGAATCTCAAAGAGAAGATTCACTTTCCGGAATTCCAAGTGACATGATTCCTTCAGAATCCCTGCCTGGCAAAAGGAGAGGTAGATGAGAGTCAGGATTTAGTTAATCCTTTTGAGGAAGCTTTGACTATTAAAAGTCATGAGATGAGTGGTGTGAGAAATGATGAGATCACTTTAAAAGAACAGAGAGATTTAGGTACTCATGGTTCTTTTCTTACAGGATCTACATAGGTAACTAAGCCTTCTAGGTCTAATCCTGATTTAAAGCTCAAAGGCATAGTTCATGATTTTTGATATTGATTTTGATATTCCTGAGAAATCTTTTGGTGATCAAGATGATTATGATGACTCTAATAATGATAATCCCGATGATACTAATTTGAAATCTGGTATTGAAGCATCTAAATTGTCTATTTTTGGTTCGTCATCTGGTCATGTTGCTGTTCTACATCCTCATAGGGCTTATGAATGGAATCATTCTTGGAGATTACCCAGTTAGAAGATATCTATGGAATCTACTCAGACTTTAGTTGATCATGTTGTTCAATTGGTTTCACATACTGATATGAAAGCATCTATCAAAACCACTACAGTTTTAGTCAAAGGACTACATTTTTCTATCTCTGCACTCAAGCAAGATACTATCAATCTCAGAAAAGAGCTTGTTGATATTTCTGTGACTATTAAAGGTATAAACAAACAAAGTGGTTATCTAAAGAGAATGTTTAGCTTGGAAGGAAAATAAGATTATATGTCCTAAAAGCTGACATCTTTGGAGGCTAGTCAGAATGCTACAAATTCCAAGTTGGATGCTATTTTCTCTCTTCTACAAAGTGTAGATGCAAAAACGGGGGAGATAGTATCAAAGAAAAAATGTCAACCTGAATCAGTTTTGTGGAGAAATGCCAATTCTGATGATGATGGTGATGAACAAGAAAAGGAGACTTCTGATGTTGTAAAGTTAATGCTATGAAAGTTCAAACTGGAACTGGAATTCAAAGTCAAAAGAAGACACAGTCAATTCAAGTCTCTAAGGATAGATCACATGGATCTAACATGAAAGCTTCTCTTGTTACTCCTAGTTTAATTCCTAATGACAAAGTTACAAATTTTGATTCTTTTCCTGACACTGAAAGAGTGAGTGATTCATGATTCTGTGAAGACTGAAGAAGAAGAAGAAGAAGAAGAAGAAGAAATTCTATTTCGAACGGATTTGCAGATTCTCTCTGCTTATGTTGAAGCTGTTAATGTTAAAAACTTCAAGGAAGAAGAAATGGTTTTGACAGAGAAGAAAGGGCACATGAAGGAAAAATCAGAATAGTTGTTGACAAAGCAGATCAAGAATACAAGAATATGCTAATCCCGACGCTATTTGGGTAATCATTGATAGATTGACAAATTCAGCACATTTCCTCCCGATCAATGAAAGATATTCTTTGGAAAAGCTAGTTAAGCTGTATTTCGATGAAATAGTGACCAAGCATGGAGTTCCTGTGTCCATTATGTCAGATCGAGACCCAAGATTCAATTCAAGGTTCTAGACTAAGTTCCAAGAATGTCTAAGAACCAAATTAAATATGGGTACTGCCTATCATCCTCAGACAGACGGTCAAAGTGAGAGAACAATCCAGACTATAGAAGATATGTTAAGAGTTTGTACTTTGGATTTTAAGGGAAATTGGGATGAACACTTACCTTTAACTGAGTTCTCGTACAACAATAGCTATCATGCCAACCTTGGAATGCCAACTTAAGAAGCTTTGTATGGACGTAAGTACAGATCACCATTGTACTGGGATGAAGTAGGAGAGAAGAAAGTGTTAGGTCCCGAGCTGGTTCAGCAGACTAAAGATGCAGTAGCATTGATTCGGAAAAGGTTAGAAGCAGCCCAGGATAGACAGAGAAATAATGCGGATTTGCATCAAAAAGATATGAACTTCGAGGTAGGGTCACTGGTATTGCTAAAAGTATCACCCTGGAAAGGATTAGTGTGATTTGGTCAGAAAGGTAAGCTTAGCCCCAGATTTATAGGACCATTTGAAGTTTTAAAGAAAATAGGGAAAGTCGCTTACGAGATAGCTTTGCTGCCGCAACTACAGCATATCCATAATGTGTTCCACTTATCCATGTTAAAAACATATATTCCTTATTCGAATCAAGTTATAGAGTATGAACCGATTGAGCTTCAGTCAGATTTGTCCTATGTGGAACAGCCAATCCAAATTTTAGAATGTAAAGAGCGAGTCCTTAGAAATAAGTCGATCCCCATAGTGAAAGTACTTTGGAGAAATCCTCGAGTAGAAGAGTCTACTTGGGAGCTAGAGTCAGACATGCTTGATAAATATCCTCATTTGTTTAGTTAAGTCAGATTCTGGGGACTGGATCTTTTCAGGGGGAAGCATATAATGACTCGTATATTTGGTATTATTTTAAAAGTATAATTATTGAATAATTAATTAAATAAAATTTGTGTGTTGGTCCTTAATATTTATGTGTGATCTATTGGTGTATAGGATTGAATTGTGTAATTAATTATTGAGTTATATTGTTTTGTTTCGCATTTAAAAGTGATATTATTGCAGTTTTATTTACATAATGTTTAGATTGTCTCTAAAATTGTTTTTATAATTTTATAATTTCAATCATTATTTTTAGGATTTTTATAAAATTGAGAAATCAACATTTCATTAATTATTTACCTTTAAATGATTTTCTGATTATATTTATTTGTAAAATCCGTATTTAATTCCAGGATTCTTCAAAAATTACGAAACTCATATTTTATGAAGTTTATAATATTCTGAGAATTTATAAAATTATTTTGGAAATTTTTGGGATTAATTTCATCCGGACGTTGATTCGTTTAATTGTTAAAAGCGGGTATAAATTGTGTTTTAGAATTGGTTTTAAAATTTTAAATTTACATTTTAATTAAATTTGGGATATTTAAAACATTTTAAGACTATTTTCGTGATTTTCTGAATTTGTTTTAAGTGCAACTCGGTTCGTTAATTGTGAGTTTCGGGACAAGCCGAACCACGAAATCTTCGTGTTTATCCTAAAAATTACGTGTTAGCTTTCAGGAACACGTGGCAGTGTGTTGCAATTTGCAGAAAAAAAAATAAACAGGGCACCCCCCTTTTCCACCCGGCACCCTGTTTGTCTCCCTCTCGCCAAATCTCTCAATCTCTTTCTCTTCTCTATCTCTCTCCCTTCTTTTCTCTCGTTCTTTCTTCTCCCTCTTTGTTCTTTTCCGGCTTTTCTTGCTTTCTCGCCTTCTGGTGAGTTCTCCGGCCGAATTTTCCGGCGACTCCCTTGCTCCCTGTTTGATTTGTTATACATACAATTATGTATATATATGTGTGTGTTATGTGTGTTAGTGACTGTGTGTGTGTGTGTTTTTGCGTGTGTATGTTATGTTGACGTGTGTATCTGTTTGTGCCTGTGTATGGTGGTCTGTGGTGGTGGTTCGACTTTGTTGCTACTTTGCTTCTTCTCTGTTTTGCGCGTGTGGCACGTGGCTGTTGGTTTATTTTGATATTTTTTAATTACTTTTCTGCAAGAAAAAAAAATATAATTGAGCAATATTCGTGAAATAAAAATATATTCGTGCGGGAAATATTTTTGATTAATCGATAGAATTTATTCGGATACCAGAATATTTTCGGGCACCAATAAATTTTGCCGCCCTCCGGTGATGATTTTTATCTGAGTCCTAATTTTATAAAATAAATAAAATGATTCGTATAAATTTTTTTTGAACTTAAATCAGTATTTATATTTTGAGTTGTATTGAAACGTAAATTGTGGATTGTGATTTGTTGGATATTGACGTCGATTATGTTTCGACGGGTAGGCTTATAAATAGAGGAGTCGCTGTCAAATTTTTCTAAAAATCTATTTTAAGTACGAGAAATGTACTTTATAATACAAAACATTTTACCCCTATGCGAATACGGATTACGTGATTATGTGTATAATCATTATACGAGTCGGGTTACCGAATTGGGTTATTAGGATTCGAGGATATCAAGCATATCGGTATAACTAATTAAGGTATTCTATTACTGTAGATCCCAGTCGAGTCTTGCAAGGACCGAAGTCAGTGTAAAAGCTACCTAGGGTTTTTGTAAAGCGTTGCAAGGCAAGTACCCCTGACCATTCTTTTATGGTTCAATATATATGAATAAGCTGTTATTTTATTCTCGTACAGGAACAGAAACATTTTAAGTTACTTATCCCCTGTAGTTATAAACAATTGTTTTCCAACCTATATTAGGGAAAAGTAACTTTTAAAGGTACCTATCTCGAATAAAAATGATTTGTGAACCAGTTTTATCTGTGCTGTTAAAATGAATGGTTTTGAAATGAGATGGGTACAAGTGTTTTGAAAACTGGATAAAACAATCTGATATGGGATACATAGGGGCCAGAGTGGCCTAGTGAGGTGGCGTTAGAGGCTAACTCGGTTGCGCGCATTACATAACCAATTAGTCCAGCAGGTCAGAGACCTAGCTAGTATTTGAGTTCCGGAACAGGTTTATGGGATGGCAGTTGTAGCTGTCTAGTGTTGATAGCCTGATCAGCTGTCTTCACATATCCATTACGTATATGATTTGGCTTTGCGATTCCCGTAAGGGAATAGTTGATTGATACAGCTGATTAATAATTATGAATAGCATGCTAAAATTGGACTCTTGTACTTCCACAACACACAACTATGTTTCTTTTGTTAAAAGCATGTTAGTCAGTGATATCCAGTTACCTCAGCTTTCTTTATTTACTATCGCTCGAAATGATTTACAGATTGCGGATTTCATGTTGATTTATTGTGCAGCGCCTATAACTGTTTACTTTACTGTTTTTATCTTGATATTCATATATTGGTACTGCTGAGTAATTATGTGCTCACCCTTGCAACCTGTTATATATATATCGCAGATTCCTAGAAGACCGATCAGACCTTGGCAGAACCGTATCTCATCCCCTTCAGGACCCGGCTCCTCATAGGTAGTTAGTATCAGACCATGTACGGTCTGATGAGTTGCTGAATAAGTTAGTGTGTCAGACTATTTGAATAAGTGGTTTGTAATAATGAGTAACTTGAATCATACTTGAACCTGGATCGGATCTTGGTTTGGGGTCGTGATAGTTTAATATTAATAATAATCTTGCAGTTTATATTGTGGTTTATTGTGTTTAGTAACGTTAACTCCTGACCCCGGGGTTGAGGCCGTCACAAATTGGGTCGTCAGAAGAGGGCCAAGCTCATCAAAGACCAGAGGGGCAAGCCCGATGGGCCTTCTTTCCTTAAGCCCCATGTCCCTGAGGTTTCTTTGGGGGACGACGTGGATCCCCCCATCAAGGGGCACGCCTACAGGCCCAATTGGGGCTTCAGAAGAGGTGATACGGTGGTTGGATCCACCAAATATGCGAAGGATTGATCTTTCCACTCTATCACTCCTCAAGACTACACAGAGATTGTTACGGGGAGTGATATCGAGTCCATTGAACACTTGGGCTCCCAGGCTCAGGCTTTACGTTTCCTTCCTTAGCATATATGGATTGCTGCATGAACTTTCTTATAAAGCTTTTCAATATTATCTGCATCAATTCCTTTCTTAGCATACACGGAAAACTGCATGAACTTCCTTGTAAAGCTCTTCAATATTATCTACATCAATTCCTTTCTTGTTATTGGCATTATTTGAATATTTCCTCCTTCTTTTACAGAGTAATGCCTTCTTCCAAGCTACACTCCACCAGGCCAAGTCCTGGAAGGATAACTCTGATGAGTTTGAGAGAGATATGAAGAAATGGAAGGAGAGGGCTGAGACTCTCAACAAGAAGCTGAAAAACAAGGGCGAGGAGTTGTCCAAGGCCCATGCCGAGCTTGTCAAGCTCAGGAGTGATAAGGAGACTCTCATTGATGACTATATGGACTCCCAGAAGTTCAAGGATTTGATGAATATTCATGATGAGGGTCTCTTTCCCATCCAGTTTACGCAGGGTAGGGACGCTGCAGTGAAGGTCGTGGCTGAAAAGCACCCTGGCTTGATAGAAGCCAAGGAATTTATTAGTCCTGAGCAGCCTGAGATTAACGATAGCCTGGACGCTCTCTTTGACCCCCCCCCCATGCAAGAAGATCGCATCCTCCATCCCAGCACTACCTCTCCTCCTTCCTCCCCTCCTTCCTCCCCAACTAAGAATTCAGAGATTAATGCAGAGAAAGGGCACACTGAAGCTGAGAAGGATCAGGATGATCCTGCTAGGAATGATTAGATTTTTATTTATTTTTGTATTAACTTATTGTATCTCGAACTTATAATCTTTCGGGGCTTATTTATGTTATTTCCCTTGCCTTATTTAGCCACTTCCCTTTAAATTTTTTAAGTACTTTTGGAATTTGTACTCTCATTATTGGTTTATCAGTGCATAACTTTGCTAAGTAGGCAATGTATCTTAGCCTTCCAAAGTTTAAAATAACTTTAACTCAAGAACACAATATGGTTTTTCAAAATCTAGAATAACTTTTACTCTGAAACATAACTTGGTTTTCAAAACCTTACATAAGATGGGTCCAACCCTTAATAGTCACAAACTAGAATGTAGATCTTACTAAAACTAAGATATAAAATCCTAAGCAAGCAAAGCTTCAAGGTGCTTTTGAACCTTGTTACCACTATAGTAAGTACAAGCTATAGGTAGTAAACTTTCATGTTTTAAGCATGCCAAGTCCGAGGTACTTCCTCCCCATCTATGGTCTCCAATGTGTAAGATCCTCTTCCTTGAACGCTCTTAATGTAACACCCCCAAATCCGGGGTCGGGGATCCGGGTTGTCACGAGTTCCATTTCCCTTAATAACACCCAATCTTAATAAACAATCAACTACTCTGTACTGTGACCCCACAATAAACACACACACCACAAGTTATAGTCTCAGAGATGAACATCCAAAAATAATCACAAGTCATTTTATTCCACAATTATCTGCCAATACACCTTAAAAGGTTTTCTGGATAAATTTGCATTTTCTTTGCCATTATTACAATTCATATTATACATGAGTCTGGTACATCAAAAGTTGAAAGCCTAGCCTATTGGTAGTTCCTACCTCAGCTACAGCGGCCTCAACGCTTCCAGAAAGCTGCGGAACGTTTCCTATCCGCTTGCGAATTGGGAGCTTGGTCCTGTTCATCTTATCTATCTGATGTTGTGTGATGAAAGAAGAAAGAAAGGGTGAGCAGCAAGCCCACCAAAATAATATATAATATGATTAACAATACATGAGCCTTCTCATAGTACTCATGAAAGTCTTGGTCAAAAGAAATGAACCAAGTTGATATCTTAATGCGATGAAGTCGCAAATTATTCAATATATATATATATATATACATATATACTTTTCAAAATATTGGAAGTCCTCTTCCATGCATAATACACACAGAGTTCCAGTGTATAACTGTATAAAAATACCGTTGCAAGGTGATCTCATATATCTAACCTTGTCTCAACGTTTTTCTGAAAATCTTTATCATGCATAAGATAATCATTTACTAGATATAAGTTTAAAAGATGAAGTTACAAGATACTCCAATATACTTATATCTTTTCCAAATACTACTTGAACTACCACCGTTCAAGTTATAATTAGTTCAAAAGTTCATCACATAGATGAGACTACAAGATAATACTAGAATAGATTCAACCTTTAAAATATCATCAAAATAAAATGAAGTTATGAGATACTTCATTTGATGCAAACATCATGTTGAAAACTTGACCCTGCCAACACTCAATAATCGCCCAACCGTAGCCTTTCTATCGAAGTGCCCTGGGTAGTGTTGCAGAAATATCCAATTGGATGATGAACTCATTACGGGAGTTTGCCGCGCCAGGAAGACCACTTACGATGATCAGTCGTAGTAGTGCAACCCCGCCATTTTCTACATGTAGAGGAGAACCTGTCGGATTTACTTGTCAACCGAACACTGAACTCCTAAGGAATGGACCGCCTTAGCGGAACTTCCAGGCCATTTGGGCCAATATAATAAGGCTGGGTCGGCGCCACTCGACCACTTACGCCACTCCTAGTTCAGATGAAATCCATGACTCTGAAACGTAAAGCTCGTTCCCCCTTTCCCCAAGTAGAAACTTGTTGATACGGCTCCACCAAGAAGTCGTATCTAGTTGGAAAGGAAAACTCACCGATATTTCTCAGGCGATGCCTGTTAATGGATTAACTTGTTCCAAGAATTTTACTTCCCGAGTGTTGGGTAAGTAATCAAAAACTCTTTTATCAAGACAACAACCTTGTTGCGAATATAAAATACACCACAGAGCCGGATCCCTCCGGTTTTGAGCGAGTATTTAAATCCCCTTTTTTTTTTAAAGGAAGATCTTAAATATAAAAATGAGTTTTGGGATCCGCTCTAACTTTTGAAAATCATTTTAAAGACTTGAAAACACTTTAAAGAGTGTTTGGAATAATGCTGATTTAATAAAGTAAATCAGTCTCAATATAAAGAAATATCTGAATATTATTATTTAAATAATATTCCCATAAAGAATAATCTTTATAAAAATAATTGAAGTAGATGTTGTAAAACTTATACTTGAAATGAATAGTAAATAATCAAAGATATACTTATACGAAAGTAATATCTTTATTTGAATATCAAAAGTAAGTTTGATTATTGAACATTATTCTTTAATAAAATAAAGAATATTAATAAATAATAAGCGGAGTCATAATACCTCGAATGAATATTATAAATAATATTCATTAAATAAAATAAAGGAGTCATACATCCTCAAATGAATATTCAAGATAATACTCATTAATAAAATAAAGCTATCGAATAAACCTTATTCGATTAATAGTTTTGAAAACTATAACCATATATATATATATATATAATCTGCTCGGGATCCTCGACTCCCGGTTTTAGAAAATATTTTCACCTTTGGGTCCCTATACTAAGGGTATATGCAAATTACCGTTATTCTCTAGCATAGGTATTATCAACTGAACCAACAGATATATATGGCAAGAATATGAAACAGGCATGCATATGTACTATATCACATGCTACAATATATCGCCAGAATTTGCTAATATAACCATCATGCATCTATTACAAGATAATGCATATACAATTGTATACATCACAACAACAGTATAACGGGTAGAAAACTTGCCTGAGTGCTCCCAGATAGACTTAAGCTTAGAGTGGGTCCAATAACCTATGAACAACAACATAAGTCGGAATTAAACCCCGGTCGCTTAAGAAACTAGACTTTAACCATTTAGAGTCCTAAAGTTCGCTTTCGCGCTTAACGATTTACTTAAGTCACTCGAGTACCCTCGGCTCCACCATTTTTAATAATTTAACCATTACGAGTTTTAAGGCGATTCCTTCGCGGATGTCTTACCAACTGCCTATTACACCTTACATAAATGTTTCATACTTCAATTAGTCCTTTAAGGTCTTTAACCTATGTTTCAAAGTAAGGCGAGGGGAAAAGTTTCGTTCACGAAACGCCGTTACTTAAAACGGTCGTTTCTCCTGAACCGTACATCGGAATCAAACGAGCTACATATCAAAACGAAGCTTGTAACATGAGCTATCTAAACATGGCAATGGTCAACATCTAGCAGGGGGTTCTCGGGTCCTAATGTTATGAACAAAAGCAGTCTAAAGTAAATCGGACATTATGACGGCTATGTTTACGCGATTTCCCAAATTTAAACCATTCCACAACCATCACAATTCAACCCCAATTCACAACCCAATCAAACCTCCATCTAAACTACATTACAACAGCCCCAAATCAACTCATTATAATCAATCTACTTAATCCAAAAACTTGAATTTAAACTATACTACATTCTTTAACCAAATCATAAGATTTCAACAAACCAATCACCACCATTCCAACCCAAACTCTTAAACAAACAAGTTTCAAGCTACTCTTTACCCTCACAACCATAATCAACCTAATATACAAATTAAAGCTAGGGTTTGGAGATGATATACCTTCCTTGAAGTGGTGGGAGTAGCTAGGAAGCCTTAAGAAGCCTTGAGAAGTCTTAGGGATGCTTGGATCTTAAAGGAAAGCAAGAAAAATCAAGTTAAAAACTTTGAAATCACTATTTATTGTCTTCTTCATTGATTTCTTGAAGAAGATTGAGAAAGAATTGAAGGCTTAAACTCATAAGATAGCCATAACTATGCATAAGGATGACTAGGGAATTATCTTACCAATTTAGGAAGCCTTGATCTTGAGTTTTGAAAATTCTTCCCTTTAAATTTGAAAAAAGCCGAGAGCAAGCCTTGGTGATGAAGAATAAAATTTTGTTTTGATGAGAAATGATTTGTTTGGCTTGGTGGATGAAATTAGATTTGTTTTATTTTAGGTTAATTACCAATTTAACCTTGGTTTTGTGTGGTTAACAATCCACCACATTTCCTTCCTTCTTATGTCATGCTTGCATCACTTTGTGATGTCATCATCCCTCCTTTGTCCTCTTTCTATTGGTTGGATGACATCATCCCCACTAATCTCTTTAATTAGCTTCTAATTGTTTGCCTAATGACCGCTGATCTGTTATACGGTTCGCTTAACTTTCGTTTTCATTTATCGTTTGAGGGATCATACCCGGAATCTTATTACTTAGGTTCCCTTAACCTTTCTCAATATATTATATTCCTTTTATGATCCTCTCTTATAATCCTTTAATTTAAATCCTTCTTATCTTGTTACCTTATACTCAATTCTTTTCGTATCTAGTGGATTTCCGGGAAAAATCAAAGTGTTCGGAATTGGATTCTGACGATCTTTACATACACTTATATACCATATAGAGTACTAATAAAATCTCAGAATATCCATACCAGAACCCCTACATAGTGTGGCATGAAAAGTTTTCTCATTCAGCATAATCTACAAAATCACTATTCATAAGGGTTTCAAAAATTTCCAAAAATTGGGGTTATTACACTTAACCTTGTATGGCCCTTCCCAATTTGGGGCGAGCTTTCCTTTCTGCCATACTCTAGAAGCTTCCACCTTCCTTAGGACCAAATCCCCCTTCTTAAAACACCTTTTCTTCACCCTCAGGTTGTAGTAAAAGGAGGATTTTTCTGATATTCTACGATCTTTACATGTGTTGCATCTCGTACTTCGTCTATCAAGTCCAGGGCTAACCTTTGCCCTTCTTCATTTTCCTCAGCATTGTATGTTTGGATTCTGGGAGACGAGTGCAATATTTCCACAGGAACAACTGCTTCTGCCCCATATGCTAGCATGAATGGTGTTGCTCCTATAGTAACTCTACATGTAGTTCTGTAATCCCAAAGTATCGGCAGTATTTCATCCACCCAATTATTTTTGGATTTTTCAATCCTCTTCTTTAACCCATCTAGAATGATACGATTTGCAACCTCTTCTTTCCCATTGGCTTGAGGGTGAGCAACAGGAGTGAATCTTAGGTCAATTTCATTCTCCTCACAGTACTTTCTGAACTCTTCATTATTGAAATGTGTTTCATTATCGCTCACCAAGATTCGAGGAATTCCATACCTACACATAATATTTTCCCACAAGAACTGAGAGACTTGCTTAGTCGTAATCTTTCCAGCGGCTTGGCTTCAATCCATTTGGTAAAGTAATCAATAGCCACAATCAAGAATTTCCTTTGTGCAGTGGCCATTGGGAAAGGCCCGAGAATATCCATTCCCCACATAGCAAATAGGATTGGGGAGTTTATGGAAGTCAGCATTTCGGGAGGTTGCCTTACTATAAGGGCATGTTTCTGACAATGATCACATGTTTTAACATATTCTTTGGCATCAGCCATCATTTCTGGCCAATAGAAGCCTAAACGAGTAATTTTATGGGCTAAGGCCTTGCTGCCCAAGTGTTGGCCACATATACCCTCATGTACTTCCTCTAAAGCAAGTCGAGCCTCATCCGGCCTGATACATCTTAAATAAGGAACTATAAAAGACCTTTTATAAAGAATCCCATCAATCAGAGAATACCTTAAGCCTCGCACAAACAACTTTCTTGCTTCCACAGCATCACTAGGAAGCCACCCGATTTGCAGATGAGCCTTAATAGGATCAATCCATGATGTCCCCAGCCCTATAGGGGCAACAAGCTTAACATCAATGCATCTTCTTTTCAAAATGCGGAAGTATACGCTCCCAGAGCTTTCTTCTATTTATGATGAGGCAAATTTGGACAAGGCATCGGCCTTAGTATTTTCCTCCCTTGGAATGTTCTCAACATGGCATTCATCAAACTGAGTCATCACGGCCCTTACTAGGCGCACATATTTCGCCATGGTTTCATCTCTTGCTTCAAACTCTCCCCTAACATGGGATACCACCAGCATCGAGTCCCCACATTCTTTCAAGTTTTTGACTCTCAACGTTCCTGTTAGGCCAAGACCAGCTATTAGAGCTTCATACTCAGCCTCATTATTTGTGGTTGGGAAATCTAACTTTATGGCATATTCAATCAAAAATCCATCTGGGCTTTGTAAAACTAGCCCTGCTCCACTCGAATTTGTTTTTGATGATCCATCGAAATTGAGAACCCAGAATTCCTTGTCTTTGTTCTGCCCTCCCTCACTATCCTCTATACCCTTAGGTTCCGTATCTTCCTGCCCCCCCCCCCCCCGACTTCTTGGTTGGGGATGGTACACTCAACCACGAAGTCAGCCAAGGCCTGGGCTTTTATCGCTGTTCTTGGCTTATACTTTATGTCAAATTCTCCCAACTCAATAGCCCATTTAATCAGCCTTCCACTAGCTTTAGGACTGTGAATGATGTTTCTTAAAGGTTGATTCATTAGCACTTTAATTTTATGAGCTTGGAAGTAAGGACGTAACTTCCTTGAATCCATCACTAGGTGCAGAGCGAACTTTTCAATAGTCGAATAATTCAACTCATCCCCATGCAGAATCTTACTGACATTGTATACTGGTTTCTGGATTTTATGTTCCTCCCTAACCAAAACAGTGCTTAAAGCATTTTCTGAGATGGCTAGATACAAGTATAAAGTTTCATTCAGGACTTGTTTGGCCAATAATGGGGTTGAACCATGTACTTCTTTAATCCCTCGAAAGCCTCTTGACTTTCCTCGGTCCATATGAAATCTTTTAATTTCTTTAAGGCTTTGAAAAATGGAAAGCACTTGTCCCCTGATTTAGAGATAAACCTTCCCAAAGTTGCAATCCTTCCAGTGAGTTTTTGAACATCTTTGACAGACCGCGAATACTCCATGTCCAAAATGGCCTTTATCTTATCAAGATTTGCTTCAATTCCCCTATTGGAGACCATCAATCCCAAAATCTTCCCAGATCCCACTCCGAAAGCACACTTTGCGGGATTTAATATCATTTTGTGGTACCTCAGGACCTCAAAGGCTTCCCTCAAATGGGTTATGTTGTCAGTCTTAACAAGACTCTTGACTAACATGTCATCTACATATACTTCCATTGTTTTCCCAATAAGATCTTTAAAAATCTTACTCACTAACCTTTGATAGGTAGCTCCTGCATTCTTGAGACCAAACGCCATAACAAGATAACAAAAAATATCAAAGTCAATGATGAATGATACCTTGGGGATGTCATCCTTATGCATCTTGATTTGATTGTACCCACTGAATCCATCCATAAAGTTTATCATTTCATGACCAGCAGTAGCATCTATCAATGTATTTATCCTTGGCAACGGAAAACAATACTTTGGGCATACATCATTCAGATCTGTGAAATCCACGCACATCCACCATTTTTTATTAGCCTTCTTTACCATAACAGGGTTCGCTAACCATTCCAGAAATTGTATCTCTTCAATAAAACCAGCCTCTAAGAGCTTCTCTACTTCTTGCTTGATTGCCTCCTACCTCTTATGGGAAAAACTCCTTTTCTTTTGTTTCACGGTCTTTCGATTCGGATCTATATTCAATTTATGAGTGATCAGCTCCGGGTCTATGCCAATGATATCAGCTGCTGACCATGCAAACACATCATTATTTTCTTGTAAAAACTTCACCATCTTCCCTCTAAGGGGCTCCTCCAGTGACGCCCCAATGAAAGTCACTTTCTCAGGATCTTCAGGAACCAAAGGGATCGAAATTAAGTCTTTCGCTAGCTTCCCTCTTTTCTCGTCATTCTCGCGAATATCCAAATCTTTGATCAGTAAAACCTGCTCCCCAACTCCATCAGCCCTAAGGGAGGCCATATAACAACTCCTTGCCATCTTTTGATCTCCTCTTTCTTCTTCAATCCCGTTTTGGGTGAGAAATTTCATCACTGAATGGTTAGAAGAGGGGACTGCCTTGAAAGCATGTATTCCCGTTCTTCCCATGATTGCGTTATAAGTTGATCCAGCCTTTACCACCACAAAGTCCAACATCTGTGTTACTTGCCTTGGTTCTTGACCTATAATCATAGGCAACATAATTATCCCTTCCATGGGGCACTCAACTCCAGCGAAACCATATATTGGCATGTCAGTTGGGGTTAATTGAGAATTATTATAACCCATCTATATAAGGGTATCATGAAGTAAGATGTTCACCGAGGCTCCATTGTCTACAAGGACCCTCTTTACCGGGCTATTCCCTATTATCGGTGTTATGACTAGAGGATCGTCATGAGGAAATTTGACACCCTCTAAGTCAAAATCATTGAATGTCATTGTTACTCCTGTCCTAGCCCTCTTCGGAGCTTCCCCGATAATATGCATGTTTTCTCCAGTATATGTTTTCCTCGAGTTTTTAGATGAACTAGCAACAGTCGGTCCTCCAAAGATTGTATATATTACCGGTCCTCGAGGTCGGGGTCCTCCGAAGATTGTGTTTATCACCGGTCCCCTGGGTTGGGGATTTCGCCCCTAATCGTCTTAATCCCTCCTACGATCATCGAAATTCTTTCTTCCATTATTATTCCTGTCTCCTCCATCTCTAGTATACTTGCTTAGCCTTCCTTTTCAAATGAGAAATTCAATTTCATCTTTCAGTTGTCTACACTCATCGGTGTCATGTCTAGCATCCTTGTGAAACCTACAATATTTGCTCTTATCTAGCTTAGAAGGATTAGCCTTCAAGGTTTTGGGCCAACGAACATCCCTATCTCTCTCTATTTCCATTAAGATCTGGCTTCTAGGGGCATTCAACTTAGCATATTCAGTGAACTTTTGTCCAGGTCCTCCCTTCTTTGGGGTTGAATCACCGTCTTTCTCGGTTCTAGGATACTTATCATTAGCATTATATTCTAGATCAATTTTTTGCTTCTTGCCACCAGCGGGTTCGTTGTTCACCACCGTCTTCCTCATACTCTCTTCCACCTTGATATACTTCCCGGCCCTATCTTGAAGCTGTAACATGCTCTTAGGGGGGCGCTTAGCTAGGGACATCTTGAAGAATTCATCTCTCATTCCCTGCTGTAGTGCTATCATAGCTATCTTGTCATCAAGGTCTGGAACCTTCAAGGCTTCCTTTGTGAAACAGTTCAGATAATCTCTCAAGGACTCATTTGTTCCTTGCATAATGCTCATGAGAGATGTCGAACTCTTCTCATGTACTCTTCCACTGATGAATTTCTTGATAAAAGCTTGACTTGGATCTCTAAAGGACCTAATAGAATTCGGTGGCAAATGACTATACCATCTTAGAGCCATTCCCGATAGGGTTTGTGGAAAGGCCCGACAGTTAATAGCATCGTTTACGGGTTGAAAAAATAGTGCATTAGAGAATGTTCTGATATGATTAGCGGGATCCCCAGTACCATCATAAGCTTTGATGGTGGCATCTTAAACTTCCTTGAGATGTGGGCATTCATTATCTCTTCAGTGAACGGTGGAGTTGGATCATTAGGATCTCCTAGGGGCAGAAGATCACTTGGATCGGCCCTTGGGACAACATCCCTTCTTGGTATTGGACCATTCAGGTCTATGATTGGAGGAGGATCTATCCTCCTTGGAGGAATTGGGGGTCTTGGGGTCAGGTGCACCTCTATATCACGCTTCAGTCTTTGGATCTCAGCTTCGTGAGCCCTGATCCTCTCTTGTACTTCTTGGGGGTTCCCCCCTTGGGTGCTTCTGGGGCGCGGGTTAGCATCAGGCATTGGTTCTTTACCAGCACACCTCCTTCTCGGAGCTACATCGTCATCCGAAGATTCAGAGTCTCTTTCAGTGTATGGTCCAGAGAACTCTTGGTCCTCCGGAATAGGAGCCAAGCCGCGTATATAGGGGGTGTCTTCCCTTGAGCTTCACTCTGATTAGCATGTCCACTTCCTCCAACCTCGGGGTATAGGGGCATCCCATAAGGGGGTTAGTGGTCACAATAGTTGAATACTCATATCCAACAGATCAAGGATTCACAGGTGCATGTAGCTGCTGAAATTGGGAATTTGTACCTTGAGGAGCCGGGGGATTCGTTCCTTGTGACTGAGGCTCTGTTGCTCCTGTTTGGGTTCCTCCTTGGGTGGAGGCGTAGGTTGAGTGCGGGTGTATCTCCACCAGTGATGAAATTAGTTGGGTTGTCCTAGTTGGTGTTCCTTCAGGGGCGTTGTTCCTGCTCCGTGTATTCACCATGGTTGTTGTTATGCTTTCCCACAGACGGCTCCAAATGTTATGGATAAAGACTTAGGGTGTATTTATTGTTAGAGTTTGTGAGCTTCAAAGTTCAATTTGACTGCTCTTGTGTTTCATGACTCAATCTACCTTAACAAGATGCCTTATATAGGTATAGGCTGATTTTGTGACGTACCTTGTTGTTTGCCAAGGATCAAGTTAAAAAACGTAGTTCTGATTTGTGGGGTGTGGCCCCTTATATAGGTATAGGCTGCCTCGAATTGGGTTAGGGTTGGGAGACTTGGTGGAAAAGTCTCAAATTTATAGTGGACTTTGGAGTCCAAAGAAGTAGTAAATTGATTCCTTATCTTATAAGGCCTCTTGGAGGCTGATCCACCAGGACTCATATCCTTTTTAGGACTTTTATCAATAGCTGATTTTCCCCATTTTTATTAATTACGAAAATAATTAATATCCAGGGTTTTGGGCCCTTTCTAATGGGCTTTATAGTTGACACAATATGGGCGTAATTAATGCAACATTAATTGCGCAGCCGAGGTTTATTTTTCTCCCTATCACATGTAACAACAAAGAAGATGAAGCCTCTAATTTTAAATTTTTCTGTTAACGTGGATTGTGGATATATGATTGATATGTTATAATAATAAATATATTTTAATAATAGGTTTGATCTTCTTAATATTGATATATTGATATTTTAATTATTTTAAAATCCATGTAAATATTGGATAGTACATGGATCTAAGCTAAATTGTATAGAAAATAGTATATTTAGGAAAATGGATCGACCCACTAGTCAAATTTCAAAAATATGGGTCTTATATTTATTTACCATAATACCATTTTTAGTACAAATTTGAGGGATCCTATGCTAGTGCTCATTAAGATATAATTAATACTTCTTATGGAAACATACCATGGGTCGGTTTGGCATGACTTATAAGTCAAGGTTATAAACTCATAAGTTCGTAATAACTTATCAACAAGTATTTGTCGACCCGTTGATAAATCAGGGGTCGAAAATGAACGATTTAGGGTGTTTTCTTCAAAAGCCGTCCGGAATGTCGGTAACCACCATGGTCGGTTCCTGTCAGCGGTGACCATGGGGCGACAGTTGCAAGTGCAGTATTAGAAAAATAGCCAACAATAATGAATTAATCAATTATAAAATTAAACCAAACCAAACCAAACCAAAAGTACTCAGTCTATCCGGCTTAGTGCGATTTAGGGTAAATCGCACGCAGATCATGCCCCTACCATGAAGTAGGGAGTCTGTCTCCATGAAGACCACCGACTTAGTGCATCATGCATAAAATAGTGTGTGATATGTTCGAAACAATACCTAAGCTCGTAATATTATTATTCACACAAAACTTACCCTTAGAAGACGTCGACCATTGATGGGGAAACGGTGACATCTCGTCGAA
Organism: Apium graveolens; assembly: GCF_009905375.1. Lineage (NCBI taxonomy): Eukaryota > Viridiplantae > Streptophyta > Magnoliopsida > Apiales > Apiaceae > Apium > Apium graveolens. The sequence continues at coordinate 30,212,840 of NC_133656.1, read as the reverse complement.
TAAATTCAGTCGCAGCGGTCGCAACTTCGTCCAAAACCAGATCTTCGGTCTTTCTCATTATACCATAAACCACAAGCGTTATCCAAATCAACACCGCCGATATCACAATCCAGAATCTTATGGACATTTTTGATTAATTCCTATACTTGCAAATAAAAGCCTATGCCCATGACGAATACATATTCATCAATTGATTTCGAGTCCCGCATGGTATGTCTTTTGAAATTGTTATCTATCTCCGACAGTTCTGTAGTTGCTCTTCGTTGTCTCACATAAATGCCCATGTTGATGCAAGTCATTGATCCATAATTAGTTATAAAATCCAATCTTAAAATATTGGAAAACATTATAAAATTCTCACTTGCCTAAAATCAATTGACTCTAAACCTAAATTGAACCAGTTTTTTGAAAAAATAAGAGGGGGTTTTATCAATATTCGTCTGTTCGAGTGCATGCAATTCACTCTTAAAACTATTTGATTTTCGTGTAAATTTATTTAATTACTATAATTAAAATTTTTAAAAATAAATAAAAATTGATAGAAACAAGTTCATGATAAAATTTGGAAATGTGAGGTTTACAATGTTAAAAAGATGTCTCAATTTAAATTTATAAAATCTTGTTAGTTTAACATGATCATGATTCTAAAAATTATGATTTTATCGATTAATCCCGAATTAATCCTTTGTAAGGCACGTTGCCTATACGATTTTTAAAATACGATCAATTCATATGTATTATTCTGAAGGGTTTTTAGCACATAAACGCAGCGAAAACGTAAACTTAAATCTTAAAAAAAATGAAACCCTCCGCAGGATCCATGCGAAAAATAATATTTAATTTGTAGTTCAGTATGTTTACCTTAAGGAGCTTTACATTAATGGAAAGATGGAGGTCTTTAATAGCGATCCAAGAACCACGAGCGGAGATCCTTAGCAGCTGCTCCTCAAGTGTGAAGCACTCCACCGGTATCCACCAAGAAAACGATATAATGGAGAAGGAGGAGGTGGAGAGAATTAGGGTTTTGTAAAAATTTTAGGTTGAGGCAAAAATAGGGTTTATAATAGTATATTTATAGGCAAAATTTTTAGCTGAAATTTTCTCATAAAATATTATTATTATTAACCCTTTATTATTCTCATTAACAATTAAAACACCTTTTAATTATTAATCCTTTTTCTAAACACTTTAGAAATAATTCTCTCTCTTAATTTAATTTCCAAAAATTAAATTCTTAATTAATAATATTAAGAACCTTTTCTTAATTAATTTATAATCAATTAAATCTCATTTAATCAATTATTAAATTTTCCAATTAATTATTTATTTCATAAATAAATAATTATCAGCCATTATTAATTAATTCCTCCACCATTAAATCATTCTCATTTATGGTGTGACCCTATAGGTTCAATATTAAGCCGGTAGTAGAAATAAATAATAATAAAACTATATTATCATTATTTATATAAATTATCTAATTCATTAAATATGATTAATTAATTAATCATATTTATTCTACATCGTGAGGGATACTTCTCAGCATATCGCGACTATCCGGATAATACAAATTCACTGCTTAGAATACCAAGAACCTATTCAGTGAGTAGTTACCATACAATTAATTCCTTCTAGCCTGCAATGTCACGATTAAATACAAGGCATGGAACTTGTGTCAAGCCTATCTTATTTAATCATTTGCTTTCCCATTCACTATGTTTAGTTCTATTTAATGTAAATTAGAAACTCCTTTCTAATTTCATTCACTCTGGCCAGAGATTCCTGAACTAACATAAGTGGATCAGCATTGAACATTCTCTTCCTACACTGGAAGGGGTAGATCCTTTATTGATCATACACTATCTTCGTGTACAAATTCCTATACCCAGTAGAGCTCTTATAATTGTCCCTTGAGACTAAGAACTAAACCAAAGCATAGTTCAGTGTACACAAGATGACTATGATGACCTCAAGTCTAAGGATACTTGTACAACTACCACTATGTGAACAACTGCTAACATGTGAGTGAACTCCATCAGTTGTTCAGCTGTGTGAGTCATGTTCAGTGAACTTATTCTATAATAAGCACCTACATACTAGCTATAGTGTCACCACACAAATGTCTATGAGAACAGACATCCTTCATAATGAAGCAAACATAGTATGTACCGATCTTTGCGGATTATTAATTACCAGTTAGTAATCCTACGACCAGGAACTATTTAAGTTTAGAGTTATCATTGTTGAGGTCTCATTATTATGATCTCATCACAATCCATAAAAAGCTTTACTCTAAACTGTGGTATATCTTATTTAAGCATTTAAATAGATAGAGCCCACAATAAAAAATAAAACAAGTCTTTTATTAATATCAATGAAATCAAAACAGATTACATAAAAGTTATTTCCAAATCCTCATACATGATTGGACTTAGGACATATCTCTTTCAATCTCCCACTTGTACTAAAGCCAATCACTCTGGTATCTAATACCCATCTTGACTTTATGACGATCAAACTGACTTTGAGAAAGTGGCTTTGTGAGTGGGTCTACTACGTTGTTATGTGTGTCAACTCTCTCGACGTTGACATCTCCTCTTTCAACAATCTCCCTAATCAGATGAAAGCGCCGCAGGACATGTTTGGAATTTTTATGAGACCTAGGTTCCTTGGCTTGTGCTATTGCTGTGTTGTTATCACAATACAACACAATAGGCTCTTCAACGCTAGGAACAATTCCCAACTCAGAAATAAATTTCCTCATCTAAACGGCTTCTTTTGCAGCCTCACTTGCAGCTATATATTCTGCTTCCGCTGTGGAGTCAGCCGTTGTAGACTGTTTGGAACTCTTCCAACTAATCGCACCACCATTCAGAGTAAACACGTACCCTGACATGGATTTGCTATCACTTTCTGATTGAAAACTAGAGTCATTATAACCCTCTATTTTCAACTCAGATTCACCACCAAAAACAAGAAAAATGTCCTGAGTCCTTCGCAAGTACTTAAGGATGTTTTTCACTGCTTTCCAGTGGTCTTCACCTGGATTGGACTGATATCTGCTCGTCACACTAATTGAATAAGCAACATCAGGCCTTGTACACAACATCGCGTACATGATAGATCCTATTGCTGAAGCATAAGGAATCTTACTCATACGCTCTCTTTCCTCAAGTGTCTTAGGAGACATTTTTTCGGAAAGGGACACTCCATAGCTCATCGGTATGAGACCTCTTTTGGAGTTTTCCATGCTAAACCTTTTAAGCACTTTCTGGATGTATGTACCCTGGGTAAGACCTATCATTCTTCTAGATCTATCTCTATAGATCTTCATACCGAGAATGTAGGATGCTTCTCCCAAGTCCTTCATGGTGAAGTTTTTTGATAGCCATACTTTGACTGATTGTAGCATCGGTATATCATTTCCTATAAGAAGTATGTCATCCACATACAATTCAAGAAATATTACCGCGCTCCCACTAACCTTCTTGTAGACACATGGTTCATCTATGTTTTTGATAAAACAAAACTCTTTGATTGTCTCATCAAAACGGATGTTCCATCTACGAGAAGCTTGCCTTAAACCATATATGGTTCGCGGCAGCTTACACACTAGGTGTTCATTTCCCTTGGAAAGAAAACCCTCTGGCTGTGTCATATACACTTCCTCCTCAAGTTCCCCATTGAGGAAGGCCGTTTTCACGTCCATTTGCGAGATCTCATAGTCGTAGTAAGCAACAATCGCAAGCAAAATCCGAATTGATTTTAACAGGGCTACAGGCGAAAAAGTTTCATCAAAGTCAATCCCTTGCCTTTGTTTGAATCCTTTTGCCACAAGCCTGGCCTTATAGGTCTCCACCTGGCCATCTGCTCCAATCTTTCTCTTGTATACCCACTTGCACCCAATAGGCTTAACACCTTCAGGCGCCTCAACCAGAGTCCATAATTGGTTGGTATACATAGATTCCATTTCAGATTTCATGGCACTATGCCATTTCTCTGAGTCAACACTACTCATAGCCTCATTATAGGTCACAGGGTCGTCATCATCAATGATTGACAATATATTGCCATTCTCAATGACAAGGCCATAATACCTCTCAGGTTGGCGAGACACTCTCCCTGTCCTACGAATGGGCTGTTCCACAGAAGGTTGATCAGTCTGAACAGGTGTTTCCACTTGATCCGTAGTAGTTTGTGCTTCTTGAACTTCATCAAGTTCAATTTTGCTCCCACTGTTTCCTTCAAGGATAAACTCTTTTTCCAAGAAGGTAGCATGTCTGGAGACAAATACCCGATGATCGGTGTAAAAGTAATACCCCAAAGTCTCTTTAGGATATCCCACAAAATTACATTTTACGGATCGAGATTCCAGCTTATCTGGGTCAACTTTCTTGACATAAGCTGGACATCCCCAAATCTTAACGTGTTTAAGACTCGGTTTCCTTTCTTTCCATATCTCATATGGTGTTTGAGGAACAGATTTGGAAGGCACCTTATTTAGTAAATATGCTGAGGTTTCCAATGCATAACCCCATAGGAATACTGGAAGATTCGCATAGCTAATCATGGACCGAACCATGTCTAACAAAGTCCGATTTCTCCTTTCAGATACCCCATTTAACTGTGGAGTATATGGAGGAGTCCACTGGGAGACTATACCATTTTCTTTGAGATAATCTAGAAACTCTCCATTCAAGTATTCGCCACCTCGATCTGATCGAAGAGTCATAATACTGTGTTTGGTTTGTTTCTCCACTTCATATTTATATTCTTTGAACTTTTCAAAGGCTTCAGACTTGTGTTTCATCAAATACACATATCCGAATCTCGATCTATCATCTATGAAAGTAATGAAGTATGAAAATCCACCCCTGACTTGCGTAGACATTGGTCCACATACATCTGTGTGTACCAATCCTAGCAAATCTGCATCCCTCTCTCCATGTCCACTAAATGGAGATTTGGTCATTTTACCCAATAAACAAGACTCGCATGTAGGATATGGTTCAAAATCAAAGAGGTCAAGTAACCCTTCCTTATGCAATGTCCGCAGTTTATTTTCACTAATATGACCTAGCCTACAGTGCCATAAATAGGTCAGATTTTCATCATCTCATTTTCTTTTATTAGTTTGTTCAATCTGAAGTAAATCATGCTCTACGTCACATACATACAGACCATTATTTAAAATACCACATCCATAAAGAACATTATCTCTAAGGATAGAACATTCATTATTCTTAATAATAAATGAAAAACCATCCAAATCCAACATAGGAATAGAATTAATATTCCTCACAATAGAGGGAACGTAATAACAATTATTTAAAATAATAGTCTTGCACGTAGGCATATGTAAACTAAATGATCCTACAGATATGGCCGCAACCCTTGCTCCATTACCCATATGTAGAATCACCTCATCTTTTTCAAGAGTCCTACTTCCCTTTAGTCCTTGCAACGGATTGCAAATATGAGAACCACAGGCCGTATCTAATACCCAAGTAGAAATTTGACCTAGTGACGTATTAACTTCGATCATGAACATGCCTGAATCAGAAGTGGTAGTCTTACTACCCTTCTTCTTCTTCAATTCTGCAAGGTAAACCTTGCAGTTCCTCTTCCAGTGCCCCAACTTGTTACAGTGAAAACAAACAGCTAAATTAGGACCAGTCAACTTGTGAGCATCTAGTATGCTCCGGAGTGATAGTGCAGAAGACATGACGAATATAGTAAATCTGTAAATGATAAACACATAACAACACTTAGCAAATATTCAATTTCATTTCAAAACACTATATGAATCGGGACTTTATTCATAAGTGTCTCCCACTAGTTTATCTAATTTATTCAACCCCTTAAGTGAAATTTAGGCATTCATAATGCTAGTGGGAATAGGGATCCTGCATTCCATCACACAACCTCGGCTGTGGCACGAAACGTCAATAGGCAGGCAACTCTTGTCAATTACATCTTATGTTATTCCCTAATATAACTTTAGCCTCTTGAATAATTGAGTCACGGTTGTGGCACGACAAAATCAATATTCTAAGTCAAGTCTAACCCAACATTTCGTACAATTGAATCAGTCTCCAACGGCCCACGGTTGTGGCACATACCGACCTTTAGATTCTAATTCAATGTACACATCTCTATGTAATAGACAAGTATTTCTTATTTTGAAATCAAAGCCCTCGGCTGTAGAACGAAACGATAATGATTCAAAAATAAGAACTACTTTCTACCATGTTGGAAGGCTTTAGTCAATTACTACTTGATATTATTTAATTTTAGAGGGATTATATTATGTTACAATCATAATCATATTATAAAGAGATTCTTCCTTTTAAATTAAATATTTCAAATCAATAATCGATAATCAGATGATTCCCAGATCGGGTGGAGCATTGTCAAGAGGCGTCACTTAATAACCCTTTCTTACAGATTGAAATCTGTTGTTGACAGAATCATCCTTTCTCTTAATATTGAAAATTCATATTCAATTACGTGTTTCATAAACACAAGAATCTCATGATTGTATTCATAATATTATTGTTAAGGCAAGAAACGATTCCTATTCTAGATTTTCTAGAGCACACCTTATATTGATTTAAGTTCACCTAAATCTATCATCGCATGGTATCTCATATATAAAATTAAATAAACAAGTAAATGTAAAGTGCAATAAAGTAAATGTGTTTGGTTATGGCCCCATCCTATGTGATCTTTATCAAGCTCATGATAAAGATCAAGGTCAATCTAATATGGTGATGGAAATAAATACAACTATTTATTACATAAGTCTTCTTCTTTGTTTAGACTTCTTGTATGCCTCGTCTTCTTCTTTGTATCACCTCCATTGGATAACCTTCTTGAGTCTTCAATTACATTACATGATTGAAAGTAAAACTAATCTAATGAACTTACAAGAATAACTCGAGTTACATTCGAGATTTATGATTACAAAGATTGACGACATGCAAGTCGTATTTAAAACCAAAACCAAAACCATTACACTAAGGTCGAAAGGCCATAACCATCCACCATGCTCATACAACACATAAAAGCATGTTAAAACACATAATCTGATCTTAACATATCATATTATCTATGATCTAATCATAAAAAGAAAATATGATAAAAATCAGAAAAATCAGAATCAAATCAGAAAAACAGGAATCACTGTTTACGGGCAGTAAAAGACATCAAACGCCTTACAGACGAGTCGCTGATAGCTTTAGCTATCAATTTTGTTCAGACGCTCGTTTATCTATGGAATAGGGTATTTGTTTGCGTAAATCGGACACCAGACCCAGATTTCAGCAAATCTGCAGCAGCCAATTGAGAATCCGTATCTAATATAATTCTCATAATTAGAACAAACATAAATCATGTATATATCAGTATATATACAGATTACATAATCATCTTAAGATTATATAACTCATATGAATATTATATATTCAAAACCATACATATATAAGCATATTATATCAACATCAAATCATGGCGAATCACGTACATGCTCATATATCGAAAACAGTTAAACACATAAACGAATTAAAAACTTTTCGCAAGTAGCTCTGATACCATTGAAGGGTTTTTAGCACATAAACGCAGTGAAAACGTAAACTTAAATCTTAAAAAAAACCGAAACCCTTCGCAGGATCAATGCTAAAAATAATATTTAATTCGTAGTTCAGTATGTTTACCTTAAGAAACTTTACATTAATGGAAAGATGGAGGTCTTTAATAGCGATCCAAGAACCACGAGCGGAGATCCTTAGCAGCTGCTCCTCAAGTGTGAAGCACTCCACCGGTATCCACCAAGAAAACGATGTAATGGAGAAGGAGGAGGTGGAGAGAATTATTGTTTTGTAAAATTTTTAGGTTGAGGCAAAAATAGGGTTTATAATAGTATATTTATAGGCAAAATTTTTAGCTAAAAATTTTCCCATAAAATATTATTATTATTAACTCTTTATTATTCTCATTAATAATTAAAACACCTTTTAATTATTAATCATTTTTCTAAACACTTTAGAAATAATTCTCTCTCTTGATTTAATTTCCAAAAATTAAATTCTTAATTAATAATATTAAGAACCTTTTCTTAATTAATTAATAATCAATTAAATCTCATTTAATCAATTATTAAATTTGCCAATTAATTATTTATTTCATAAATAAATAATTATCAGCCATTATTAATTAATTCCTCCACCATTAAATCATTCTCTTTTATGGTGTGACCATGTATGTTCAATATTAAGCCGGTAGTAGAAATAAATAATAATAAAACTATTTTATCATTATTTATATAAATTCTCTAATTCATTAAATATGATTAATTAATTAATCATATTTATTCTACATCGTGAGGGATACTTCTCAGCATATCGCGACTATCCGGATAATACGAATTCACTACTTAGAATACCAAGAACCTATTCAGTGAGTAGTTACCGTACAATTAATTCCTTCTAGCCTGCAATGTCACGATTAAATACAAGGCATGGAACTTGTGTCAAGCATATCTTATTTAATCACTTGCTTTCCCATTCACTATGCTTAGTTCTATTTAATGTAAATTAGAAACTCCTTTCTAATTTCATTCACTTTGGCCAGAGAATCCTGAACTAACATAAGTGGATCAGCATTGAACATTCTCTTCCAACACTGGAAGGGGTAGATCCTTTATTGATCATACACTATCTTCGTGTACAAATTCCTATACCCAGTAGAGCCCCTATAATTGTCCCTTGTGACTAAGAAATAAACCAAAGCATAGTTCAGTGTACACAAGATGACTATGATAAGTCTAAGGATACTTGTACAACTATCACTATGTGAACAACTGCTGACACGTGAGTGAACTCCATCAGTTGTTCAGCTGTGTGAGTCATGTTCAGTGAACTTATTCTATAATAAGCACCTACATACTAGCTATAGTGTCACCACACAAATGTCTATGAGAACAGACATCCTTCATAATGAAGCAAGCATAGTATGTACCGATCTTTGCGGATTATTAATTACCAGTTAATAATCCTACGACCAGGAACTATTTAAGTTTAGAGTTATCATCTTTTAGGTCTCATTATTATGATCTCATCACAATCCATAAAAAACTTTACTCTAAACTGTGGTATATCTTATTTAAACATTTAAATAGATAGAGCCCGCAATAAAAAATAAAACAAGTCTTTTATTAATATCAATGAAATCAAAACAGATTACATAAAAGTTATTCCTAAATCCTCATACATGATTGGACTTAGGACATATCTCTTTCATATTCTTGATTAATGATATGTTGCAAATAAAATATTTCATATAAAAATAAAATTTAAATAACTATATATTACAATTCGAATTAAAACTCAAAGTACAGTAACGATTTTGTAGTGATGAATAAAAAGTGATTACAAAACTTTCTCAAATGATGAATAGATATCCTTGAGAGCTGCTAGGTTACATAAAATGATAAAAAAAAATGATCACCACATATAGTGTTAACCTAATTTGTGCTTATATACTGCACAGTTACACAATCAATCTAGTTAATATGATATACATGAATAAAGAATTCTAATATATATCCAATTATTGATTGCTCCAAATAAGTAAAGTAATACATCGATATATCTTTGCAAATATATCATCATGTGATATCTTCTGATTTCCAGCTTGACAAATAATGATAATGATAAATGCTGATGACAAGTACTTGTGATATCCAGTAATTTTGGGAATTAATATTATTAATATCTGGATGATTTTATGTGATTGTTTCAATTTGGAGTGAATAAAATTGTGGATATTTTATTCCTCTTTGATGAATTCATTTTTTTTAAAATGATTAATATATTAATTGATAATTGTGGTACCGATCCCTGTCATTGTTGTGAGAGTATTTAATTACATTTACTATTTTCAAAAAAAAAATATTCGGTTTTATCTAGATTCTCTCTCATAGCAGGTGAATTGTGAAAATATTCAAAAATATTATATAACTACTATTTTGTTACGTGTTAAGTGAATCATATTATATGAGTTATTTGAATTTAATGATATTTATGTGAATTAGTGAGTAAATATTTAAAAATAAATTATTCCAGTGTGGCGAATCAATATAAGGTTTGAAGTGTGATCAGTGATTATACAAAAAGAATTATTGATAAATGAGTAAATAGAAAAATTGGTGAGTATGAGATTTATTAATTGAGAGATGTGATTATGTGTTATTTTATTCATATGTGAGTGATGTTGTGGTCAAAGTATATTTTTTAAAAATATTTTAATGATTTATCGTGAAATGGGGTTTAATGGACCTTTAAATATTTTTATTAAATTATAGGTATATGATTAAATCGTGAAACTTATTTTATTCTCTCTAGAATACCCTTGGAGATATTTAAAAAAATAATAGTTGGATTTATTTTAAGGTTGGAGTATTTTAAAATGATTTTATGAGCTTTATTTCTATTGTTGAGTATTATCTTGCAAAATTCGTACAAAATAAACCGTTCGCTCAAACATTATTTTAAAAATATGGGAACGAAGCTAATTTCGTGCTCTACATTTTAAAAATAAGTTCCGTATAATTCTCGCTCTTTCTAGTACAGCGAATAATATTTAAATTCGTTTTTATGTATTCTAGTTTAAAGAAAATGTTATTAAGAAAACCAGAAATTTAGCTATTTACTAAACTGCCCCCGGGCTTTATTCCTTACAAATCCAGCCCATTTTCTCCCCATTTTCTTCCTGAAAGGAATATGTCCTAAGTCCAATCATGTATTATGATTTAGGAATAACTTTTATGTAATCTGTTTTGATTTCATTGATATTAATAAAGACTTGTTTTGCTTTTATTACGGGCTTTATCTATTTAAGTGTTTAAATAAGATATACCATAGTTTAGAGTAAAGCTTTTTATGGATTATGATGAGATCATAATAGTGAGACCTAAAAAGATGATAACTCTAAACTTAAATAGTTCTTGGTCGTAGGATTACTAACTAGTAATTAATAATCCGCAAAGATCGGTACATACTATGCTTGCTTCATTATGAAGGATGTCTGTTCTCATAGACATTTGTGTGGTGACACTATAGCTAGTATGTAGGTGCTTATTATAGAATAAGTTCACTGAACATGACTCGCCCAGCTGAACAACTGATGGAGTTCACTCACGTGTCAGCAGTTGTTCGCTTAGTGATAGTTGTACAAGTATCCTTTGACTTGAGGTCATCATAGTCATCTTGTGTACACTGAACTATGCTTTGGTTTAGTTCTTAGTCTCCAGGAACAATTATTAGGGCTCTTCTGGGTATAGGAATTTGTACACGAAGATAGTGTATGATCAATAAAGGATCTACCCCTTCCAGTGAAGGAAGCGAATGTTCAAGGCTGATCCACTTATGCTAGTTCAGGAATCTCTGGCCAGAGTAAATGAAATTAGAAAGGAGTTTCTAATTTGCATAGAACTACGCATAGTAAATGGTAAGCAAGTGATTGAATTAGATAGGCTTGACACGAGATCCATGCCTTGTATTTAATCAGGACATTGTAGGGTAGAAGGAGTTTATTGTACGGTAACTATTCACTGACAGGTTCTTGGTATTCTAAGCAGTGAATTCATATTATCCGGATAGTCGCGATATGTTGAGAAGCATCACTCACGATGTAGAATAAATGTGATTAATTAATTAATCATATTTAATAAATTAGAGAATTTATATAAATAATGATAAAATAGTTTTATTATTATTTATTTCTACTACCGGCTTAATATTGAACCTACAGGGTCACACCATAAAAAGAGAATGATTTTATGGTGGAGGAATTAATTAATAATGGCTAATAATTATTTATTTGTGAAATAAATAATTAATTGGCAAATTTAATAATTGATTAAATGAGATTTAATTGATTATAAATTAATTAAGAAAAGTTCTTAATATTATTAATTAAGGATTTAATTTTTGGAAATTAAATCAAGAGAGAGAATTATTTCTAAAGTGTTTAGAAAAAGGATTAATAATTAAAAGGTGTTTTAATTATTAATGAGAATAATAAATGGGATAATAATAATATTATTTATGGAAAAATTTCAGCTGAAAATTTTGCCTATAAATACACTATTATAGACCCTATTTTTTATTCGAACCCGAGAAACCCAAAAATTTCAGAAAACCAAATTCTCTCCACCTCCTCCTCCTCCTAAAAGTCATTTTCTTGGTGGATACCGGTGGAGTGTTTCACACTTGAGGAGCAACTGCTAAGGATCTCTGATCTTTGTCTCCGAATTATTTTTAAAAGGTTAGATTCGATCCCTCGAATTTTTATTCACGATTTATATGCTTTTATTTGGATTTTGTATGTGTAAAAGTGTTTTACCATGACCCCGCTGCGTTAAAAATCCAACAATGGTATCAGAGCATAGGTTGTATGCATATAGATCTGTGGTAAAAATTTCAGAATTTTATGTGCTTGTATGAATTAATTATGATTTTTACAACTTATTTTATGGATTAATTATGTCTGATGAGAAATTGTTTCTCAGAATATTTTTGAATGTTGATCTGGGTTCTACAAGTGTTGTAGATCGTCTGGGTATTTTTTTTCATAATTTTAGGATGTATAGATTTTTTATTATGAATTTTTGAAGTTGTTTCAATTAAAATTCGTAATTAAATATGTATATATATATATAAACTGATTGTAAGTATGTATATATATATATATATATCTGTACGTCTGCAAAGGTTGTCTGCTGTTGTTTGTTGATGGCACAGACAAAGACAAAGGTACAGGTGACAAGTCAGGCACGTTTTTCGAGAGGCGGCGGCGGCTGATGCTAAAAAGAAAAAAATTATAGGGGTGTAATGCATTCCGGGAATGCGTTACACACCTGTGGCGCATTCACGGAACGCGTTACACCCTTTAATGGCTTAAAAGGGGTGTAACGCATCACCGGAATGCGTTACAGCCCGTCTATTAATTTTAAAATTGATTTTCTGGGAGTTTCGTAACTCTGTTTTAGGCGTGCAATATACCGTTGGATTCGTTTTTCCGAGACGGATCTAATGGAGTGATCAATTTTAGTTTATATAAAAGTTTTGAACTGTTTATATTTCCATGAAGTGTTTTAAAGCTGTTTTTGACTGTTTTAGTTGCTTTTAAATGCTTCATGTGATACATAGAGATGTATAATGCTTAGACTAATGTGCTAGATGATGTAACATGCCTACCTTGATGTTTATTCATGTTGATATATGTGATATATGCTTAGTTTATCATGCGATGATAGATTCAGGTGAACTTAAATAAACATAAGGCGTTTGTTAGACAACCTAGTATAGTGAAATTGTTTCATAACCTTAATAACAATATTATGAATACAATCATGAGATTCTTGTATTTATGAAACACGTAATTAAATATGAATTTTTGATATGAGAGAAAGGATGATTCTGTCAACAACAGATTTCTATCTGTAAGAAAGGGTTATTAAGATACGCCTCTTGACAATGCTCCACCCGATCTGGGAATCATCTGATTATTGATTATTGATTTGAAATATTTAATTTAAAAGGAAGAATTTCTTTATAATATGATTATGATTATAACGTAATATAATCCCTCTAAAATTAAATAATATCAAGTAGTAATTGGCCAATGATACAACGGGCTTGTATCGGTCATAGCCTTCCAACATGGTAGAAAGTAGTTCTTATTTTTGAATCATTGTCGTTTCGTGCCACAGCCGAGGGCTTTGATTTCGAAATAAGAAATACTTGTCTATTACATAGAGATGTGTACATTGAATAAGAATCTAAAGGTCGTTACGTGCCACAGCCGTGGGCCTTTGGGGACTGATTCATTTGTACGGAATGTTGGGTTTGACTTGACTTAGAATATTGAGTTTGTCGTGCCACAGCCGTGACTCAATTATTCAAGAGGCTAAAGTTTGATTAGGGAATAACATAAGATGTAATTGATAAGAGTTGTCTGCCTATTGAACATTACATGGCGTTTCGTGCCACAGCCGGGGTTGTGTGATGGAATGTAGGATCCCTATTCCCACTAGCATTATGAATGCTTAATTTTTCACGTAGAGGGTTGAATAAATTAGATAAACTAGTGGGAGCCACTTATGAATAAAGACCCGATTCATATAGTGTTTTAAAATGAAATCGAATATTTGCTAAGTGTTGTTATGTGTTTATCATTTACAGATTTACAATATACATTATATCTTCTGCACTATCACTCAGGAGCATACTAGATGCTCATAAATTGACTGGTCCTAATTATGCTGACTGGCTTCGAAACTTGAGAATTGTTCTCAGGATTGAGAAGCTGGAATACGTGATTGACTCACCTAAGCCTGCTGAACCTGCTAGTGATGCACATAATGATGAACATGTTGTGTATCGTAAGTGGATAGATGATGCAAATGTTGCTCAATGCATCATGCTAGCTTCCATGAACATTGAGCTACAGAAGCAACATGAGCATATGGATGCTCACACTATCCTCATGCATCTACAAGAGTTGTATGATGTGGCGGGGAGGACAGCTCGATATGAGATATCAAAGGAGTTGTTCGGTTGTAGGATGTCTGAGGGATCATCTGTGAATGACCATGTACTTAAGATGATCAATTTGATTGAACGTCTTGGACAACTTGGTTTTGCCATGGATGGGGAGCTGAGCCAAGACTTGGTCTTGCAATCGCTTCCGAGTTCGTTCTCGCAGTTTGTTGTGAACTTTCACATGAATAAGTTGGATGTCAGCCTGCCTGAACTCCACAACATGTTGAAGACTGCGGAATCGAATTTTCCCCCTAAGAAGAGTTCTGTTCTTCTAATTGGTGAAGGTTCCAATCCTAAGAAAAGGAAGAGGAACTCTTCCAAGAAGAAGAAAGTAGGTGAGAAAATGCCGGTTCCACCAAAAGCTGAAGACCCCAAGAGCAAAGTTGTTTGCTTTCACTGTAACAAGGTGGGGCACTGGAAGAGGAACTGCAAGGTTTACCTTGCAGAATTGAAGAAGAAGGGTAGTGAGACTACCGCTTCTGATTCAGGTATGTTCATGATAGAAGTGAATATGTCATTTCTACTTGGGTATTAGATACCGCCTGTGGTTCTCATATCTGCAATTTGTTGCAGGGACCAAGGAGAAGTAGGACTCTTGAGGAAGAGGAGGTGATTCTATTGATGGAAATGGAGCAAGAGTTGCTGCTGTAGATGTAGAATCGTTTCATTTACATAGGCCTACTGGCAAGACTATTGTTTGAAATAATTGTTATTTTGTTCCCTCGATTGTGAGGAATATTATTCCCATGTTAGACTTGGGTGGATTTTTCATTTATTATTGAGAATAATGAATGTTCTATTCTTAGAGATAATATTCTTTATGGACGTGGTACTTTAAATAATGGTCTGAATATATGTGACATAATTTACTTCAGATTGAACAAACTAATAAAAGAAAAGGGATGATGAAAATCTCACTTGAATGTGGCACTGCAGTCTCCATTTAGTAGACATGGAGAGAGGGCTGCAAATTTGCTAGGAATGGTACACACAGATGTATGTGGACCAATGTCTACGCAAGCCATGGGTGGATTTTCATACTTCATTACTTTCATAGATGATAGATCTGGATTCGGATATGTGTTTGATGAAACACAAGTCTGAGGCCTTTGAAAGGTTCAAAGAATATAAGTATGAAGTGGAGAAACAACCAAACATAGTATTAACTCTTCGATCAGATCGAGGTGGTGAATACTTTAATGGAGTGTTTCTAGATTATCTCAAAGTAAATAGTATAGTCTCCCAGTGGACTCCTCCAGATTGGTATCTGAAAGGAGAAATCAAACTTTGTTAGACATAGTTCGGTCCATGATGAGCTATGCAAATCTTCCAGTATTCCTATGGGGTTATGCATTGGAAACCTCAGCATATTTACTGAACAAGGTGCCTTCCAAATCTGTTCCTCAAACTCCGTATGAGATATGGAAAGAAAGGAAACCAAGTCTTAAACACGTTAAGATTTGGGGATGTCCAGCTTATGTCAAGTAAGTTGACCCAGATAAGCTGGAATATCGATCCGTAAAATGTAGTTTTGTAGGATATCCTAAAGAGACTTTAGGGTATTACTTTTACACCGATCATCGGGTGTTTGTCTCCAGACATGCTACCTTCTTGGAAAAGGAGTTTATCCTTGAAGGAAACAGTGGGAGCAAAATTGAACTTGATGAAGTTCAAGAAGCACAAACTACTACGGATCAAGTGGAAACACCTGTTCTGACTGAACAACCTTTTGTGGAAAATCCCATTCATAGATCAGGGAGAGTGTCTCGCCAACCTGAGAGGTATTATGGCCTTGTCATTGAGAATGACAATGAGTTGTCAATCATTTGATGATGACGACCCTGTGACCTATAATGAGGCTATGAGTAGTGTTGACTCAGAGAAATGGCATAGTGCCATGAAATCCGGAATGGAATCTATGTATACGGTATACAAAAGATAGATTATAGCAGATGGCCAGGTGGAGACCTATAAGGCCAGGCTTGTGGCAAAAGGATTCAAACAAAGGCAATGGATTGACTTTGATGAAACTTTTTACCTGTAGCCCTGTTAAAATCAGTTCGGATTTTGCTAGCGAATGCTGCTTACTACGACTATGAAATCTGGCAGATGGCCAGATGGTTTTCTTTCCAAGGGAAATGAAAACCTAGTGTGTAAGCTGCTGCGAACCATATGTGATTTAAAGCAAGCTTCTCGAAAGATGGAACATTCGTTTTGATGAGACAATCAAAGAGTTTGATTTTATCAAAAACGCAGATGAACCATGCGTCTACAAAAGGGTTAGTGGGAGCGCGGTAACATTTCTTATATTGTATTGAATTAGAGTTGACACACATAACAACATAGCAGACCCACTCACAAAGCTACTTTATGAAAGTCACTTTGATCATCATAAAGACAAGATGGGTATTAGATACCAGAGTGATTGGCTTTAGTACAAGTGGGAGATTGAAAGGAATATGTCCTAAGTCCAATCATGTATTAGGATTTAGGAATAACTTTTATGTAATCTGTTTTGATTTCATTGATATTAATAAAGACTTGTTTTGCTTTTATTACGGGCTTTATCTATTTAAGTGTTTAAATAAGATATACCATAGTTTAGAGTAAAGCTTTTTATGGATTATGATGAGATCATAATAGTGAGACCTAAAAAGATGATAACTCTAAACTTAAATAGTTCCTGGTCGTAGGATTACTAACCGGTAATTAATAATCCGCAAAGATCGGTACATACTATGATTGCTTCATTATGAAAGATGTCTGTTCTCATAGACATTTGTGTGGTGACACTATAGCTAGTATGTAGGTGCTTATTATAGAATAAGTTCACTGAACATGACTCGCCCAGCTGAACAACTGATGGAGTTCACTCACGTGTCAGCAGTTGTTCGCTTAGTGATAGTTGTACAAGTATCCTTTGACTTGAGGTCATCATAGTCATCTTCTGTACACTGAACTATGCTTTGGTTTAGTTCTTAGTCTCCAGGGACAATTATTAGGGCTCTTCTGGGTATAGAAATTTGTACATGAAGATAGTGTATGATCAATAAAGGATCTATCCCTTCTAGTGAAGGAAGCGAATGTTCAAGGCTGATCCACTTATGCTAGTTCAGGAATCTCTGGCCAGAGTAAATGAAATTAGAAAGGAGTTTCTAATTTGCATAGAACTACGCATAGTAAATGGTAAGCAAGTGATTGAATTAGATAGGCTTGACACGAGATCCATGCCTTGTATTTAATTAGGACATTGTAGGGTAGAAGGAGTTTATTGTACGGTAACTATTCACTGACAGATTCTTGGTATTCTAAGCAGTGAATTCATATTATCCGGATAGTCGCGATATGTTGAGAATCATCACTCACGATGTAGAATAAATGTGATTAATTAATTAATCATATTTAATAAATTAGAGAATTTATATAAATAATGATAAAATAGTTTTATTATTATTTATTTCTACTACCGGCTTAATATTGAACCTACAGGGTCACACCATAAAAAGAGAATGATTTTATGGTGGAGGAATTAATTAATAATGGCTAATAATTATTTATTTGTGAAATAAATAATTAATTGGCAAATTTAATAATTGATTAAATGAGATTTAATTGATTATAAATTAATTAAGAAAAGTTCTTAATATTATTAATTAAGGATTTAATTTTTGGAAATTAAATCAAGAGAGAGAATTATTTCTAAAGTGTTTAGAAAAAGGATTAATAATTAAAAGGTGTTTTAATTATTAATGAGAATAATAAATGGGATAATAATAATATTATTTATGGAAAAATTTCAGCTGAAAATTTTGCCTATAAATACACTATTATAGACCCTATTTTTTATTCGAACCCGAGAAACCCAAAAGTTTCAGAAAACCAAATTCTCTCCACCTCCTCCTCCTCCTAAAAGTCGTTTTCTTGGTGGATACCGGTGGAGTGCTTCACACTTGAGGAGCAACTGCTAAGGATCTCTGATCATTGTCTCCGAATTATTTTTAAAAGGTTAGATTCGATCCCTCGAATTTTTATTCACGATTTATATGCTTTTATTTGGATTTTGTATGTGTAAAGTGTTTTACCATGACCCCGCTACGTTAAAAATCCAACACTTCTCATGTCTTCTCGATTAATCTTTCAGCTCTTCAGTGATGTACCCTCTCTCATCCCTCCTTCCTTTTTCTCCGGCCGATTAAAGAATTGAGACTGAGTTATTGTTTTCTTTCACTACCAGGATACTACTCAGTGGTTGTTTGTAAGTATTGTTGCGTGTATAATTCAGTTTTTACAAAAACCCCTTCGGGTTTGATTCGATTCTTGAGTCCCTCAACCTGATTATTGATGGTAATAACTTGAGGAAGTTGCTTATGTGTGATTAAAGGGAAAACCTGTGATTGGAAGCCCGAAAACGGGAACCTCCGGGTTGACGGCCGCCGGCGATGAGCTCCGGTGAGCCGACGGGGACGATGATGTGTTCCTGAGTCCAAAATTATAAATATTAATTCATTTAGATGTTAAATCTGAATTTCATTTATGCGAGTGAATTTCCAGATTGTTATTTTTATTGATTATGAAATTTGGGATCGATTAGGATGTTTGAAGATATCTTGTTCTGTAATTGTGCGTATTGTTACTATGATAATATTGAGATATTAAGGTTTGATTATTTGGTTTGCATGCTAACTGTTTGATGATTGTATTAATAGAGAATATGAGTTAATTAATTGCTAAGGATTGATTAAAGTTGTTATTAAGGTTTAAGTGCAAAAAAATTCAGTATTTGCAAGGAAATTGTCCTGTTTTGGATGACTGTTTTGAGATGTTTAGAGACCTAATTGTTTGATAGTTAAAATATAAGAATTATAGGTTTATCTTTGAATTATATGTCTGCAAAATTTGGTTACTATCAGACTTGTACAAGTTCATTTAGTGCACGGTGCGTAGAATTTCTGGACAGGGTCTGTTGGCCAGAGTGACGACTCTGTTCAGGGGCTCTAAACACCTTACTTTCATCTGAAATTTTTATGGTAGCTAGATATGTGAAGCAGTTAAGTCTCCACCAAATGTCACTACAACGGAACTATTTATGAATTTATTAAAAATCCAGAGGCGAACTTAGTTTCTGTAAAATCGAGCAGCCAGGATACTTGTTATGTGTTCTTATATGTTTAATTGTTTACAAAGCTTTTGTTTGCACTTGATGTTCAATGAGAATGAATATATTTGGTTAAGGATTGATTTCAATTATTATAATTGTAATAAGATATAAGCACACATCAATATTACTTGAATGATTATATTTTTATGAGAATATATAGCGATATGTTTGACATGACTTATATGGTTGTGTAGTCTTAAGGTCGTTCTTTTGTGAGTTTGTCTGCGTGTATGTTACTGTGTCCAGTATTAATATTAGAATTGTAAATATTCTGGCCAGGTTTATGTGTCTTGTTCTAGGCCCCGTTTTACTGCTTTAAATATTGGATTTGTTTCTGAATTTTAATAGTAAATTGGAGTAACGTTCATCATGAGTGTCATAAAAATTTCATGTAAAATCAATAAATTTTCAATTGATTAAAAAATCAAAGAGTAAGGACTATTTAAACCAGTGTCTAGTTTACTTCTTTATTAGTGCATAGTATGAGTTTATATTTGGCTAAATGCATATAATTGATAAGTGAATTCTTGTCGTGATGGTAGCTTGCTATTTGCATTAACTTATTTCATGTTTGAACATAGATAATTGTATGAGTTTTTACTTGATACATGTCGGTAGTCGTGTAAAAGTTGTTTTGCTAAAAGAATTAGGGTGTTAGTTACTATAGAGTGCTCGTATAAATTATGGAGTTTATTTGGAGTCTAATTTTGGACATTAGTTAAGTTGGGATTGTTATGTGTGGTGTGATTATATCTTGATTGATGCCGGGTAATTATATGTTAGCTTATTGGTTTCTGTTTGGATTGGTTTAGGTAGTAAGTCAGATATGGTAATTGATTATTAGACTGCTTAAATTGGTTAATCTTGTATAGATGATTAAACATGTTTTATATTTAGTAAATTTGTAATTCTGCTGAAAGATTTTCTTATACGTTTACTGCAAGTCAAGGCAGATTTTCTTATGTGTTTACTGTAAGTTCAAATATTACAAATTATTAAGTATACTTAATTGTTTAGGTGCGGCAAGTCTGGGCGGGTAATTTTCCTTAATTGTTTAGGTGCCGCAAGTCTGGGCGGGTACTTTTCTTACTTGTTTACTTTTATGTTGCTGCAAGTTGAGGCAACTTTATTTTGTATGTTTATAAGGTTGAATTGTGGAATCGAAAAATAGGTGGATAGTCCTAATTACGAATACTTCATGCCAAAATTTTCTAAAATTCTCCTGTATCTAAATCTATTTGACTTATTATGATTGTTAGCTGTAACACGTATAGGATATGTCTGGGTAAGAACATTGAAATGACTTGTGGGTTGTATTTGTGGTGTGGTTATTCAGGGTATTGTCCATATTACGAATAGGTCATGCCGAATTTTCCGTAGAAATATTATCATAAGTTACGTGTTCTCGTATTAAATAATATTCTGAGTTGATAGTAAGTTTTAAACTATAATGTGTGCTACTGGTTATGTGCTTTATATATATATATATATATATATATATATATATATATATATATATATATATATATATATATATCGCGAAAGGGTAGAAATAAGATAGTCGTTTCAGAAGGATACTAAAGTAGTATCTTTTTGCTTATGATAGGATCGGGCATTAAGGACGTGAGACCAAGCAAAAGAAAAAAAAAGGGAGAGTTGCATAGTAGTTTAGTAGTTACGGATGATTCAAGATGAACAGAACCAGACGTTGGGGATCAAGACTGAAGTTGGATAAGATTTCGTATCAGACCACAATAACCGCATTAGCGACATATCAAAGAATTAAGGATAGGAAATGGCGACGTCTTGAGAAAGCATCATGAGATATTTGTGTTATTGCGAGTGTGTATGATTGCTAAGGACCAAAGGCAAGTATCCCTATCATCACTTATTGTTCAAGTGATATTTATTTTAAATCCTATTATGCAAGTATTATTTTCCCTACTTTCAGTTCAGAATAGATAAATGTTTTACATATCGCTGAGTTAAATGTTTATTATGCAAGTATTCTTCCGCTATTCTATGTTCAGAGTAGCTAAGTGATTTTACTTATCCAATTATCGGATTTATAAATGTTGTGGATTTTGAGAAAAATGATGTTGTTTTGGTTTTCTGCCCAAGTGAATGGGCGAATAAAGTTTATAAGGGTGTCGAGTATTATGACCCCTTTCAATAAAAATGTTTTAAGATTGGATGGTTGCGTAAGAGGCCGTGGCGGCGGTCCAGCGTGAGCTATGTGTTATACAGGATATAACACCTTGCTAGGCCGATATGTGCCTTGGGTACCCCTTTGTTTAGTTGGATATGCTTCGGCATACCGGTGTTGCTCCGCGGCTGATCACCGGCGGCAACACACCGTCGTTCGAGGATTCCAATCTAAATTATTATATTGTTTTTGATAATCTTACAAGGAATGATGTATTAAGTATTTTATTTCCGGATAAAAGATGAAATGCGGTTTTGATTCAGTTTCTGATTTTGAGGATACTTAGTTTGTTGTTAAATATCAAAGGCGGTATTAGTACAGATGATTGGTGTTGACTTCAGTATGGGATGTTGTGAGCATCAAAGTTCGTAGTGATATCTAATTTGATATGATAACAAAATAAGTATTAATTTCAAGAGTTCAATTTTGAGTAAAGTTTACGATTCAATCCATAATCATTGTTTCATGTTAGAATTGTTTACGATATTTCCGTAAACACTGTTTTACGAGTTTTATTCTCGTCAAGATTCAAAGTATGGCTGAAATATTTCGCTAAAAAATATCAAAATGGTTTTGAATATAATTAAGGAATCAATTTTGGGGTTCCTCAACTAAAATTTTATGATTCAGCAATTATGATTTTAAATGTTCTGCTCTAATGCAGATGTCGGGTTTATATCAAAACGACCTTATATATATTACAATGATCTTGCTGAGCATTTCTTCCGCTCATACTTGCCTGTTTTTTTTAAATTTAACCTCCAGTGAGGATTAGCTTGTGTTGTTCAACTGCGTAATTTAAGGAAGCAAAGGAGAAGATCTTGGAAGGTGACTGGTCCAGGGTTTGCGGGCTAGTGTAAGTTTTATTGTGTAAAGTTGTTTATATTATATTATATTATAATGGTATATTTTATTTAGGCCTAGTGTACTTCAATTCGAAGTTATACTAGTGGGTTTAGTTTTGAGTTGGAATTTATTGAAAAGAGTTTTAAAAGAAAGTGAAAAATTTATTGGTAGAATTTGGATATCTTGTTTCTAGAACTGTAACCTTAAAAGATCTTGGATTAGTTTGGGGTCATTTATGATAAATATCTTCCGCTGGCATTTGTTTATTAATTAAACAGGTTAATTTGGATTGAGGTTTTATAGTGACGATCAAACCCTCTGACCCTGGATTTGGGGGCGTTACAGTACTGATCAACAAATACTTGTAACAAATGCTGATGATATCATCTTTTGTCAAACTCTATATCACAAATACTGATGACATTGATAGTTTATAAATTGATATAATCAATTATATCTAATAACAACAATATGTAAGGATGGTGATTTATACTCCCTGCACTTTATTTAACCTAAACTTATTTATGCACGCCCTTCTTTATTTAATTGACTAAAATATCTTCATCTTTTAATATATTTACGCTAATAATCATTTTATTTCTCTTCTCGCTTGAAAAGATTAGTGACCACTATTATTTTTCTAATAAAGCTCTGATTGCATTACAATGATTTGTTTATTTATTAACTACTACTATTATTATTATGTTCATGAAAATAAATTTCTCATTATTTTAAATTTGGTTAAAAGCAAGATATATTTAAGATAAAATAATTTTTTAACCATCTATAGTTTATTTTTTGAATTGAATATTGATATTTATTATTAGTTATCAGTACAACTAAATTAATAAAAATTAAAAAAAGGTATAATGAATGTAATAATTAAAATTTAATTCAAAATCGATAATATATTTTATGGGTCTCACTCCAATGAGAACAATTTTATTGTGAGATATGAGATCCAATCATAACCACTCATTTTTATAGCTTATATTAATCTCTCACCACACATTAATTTTAAATATTAAAATATCTCATCACCATCTTCTTTCTACTTCCACCGTCTGCTACCCTTAACCATCGGCGACCTCCATTTTTGGCCACCACCACCTCTGGTGACCACCAGAAAATCACCAACGTCAAAAATAAAATCACCACCGTCAAGTCAAAATCACTACCGGAAAAAGAAAAATCACCACCAAAAAATGAAAAATCACCACATCCAACCATTATTTCTGCCCACGAGTTCCATCCACCAACTCCAATTATAAATTCTGATCACCAACATCATAATAATAATCACCAGATTTAATTATAAAATACTACAGTTAAATTACAATTACCACCACCACTGTTTACAAATTCCCCATATCTAACAAATCACTGACTACAGGTACAACCTAATATCACTTGAAATTAAACATAAGCCAATAAAAATGGAGAAAAAAACCAAAATTTATAAAAAAATTATCAGGGAAGAAGTCAGAATTGAAGTCGCCGAAATAGAATCCGGTTTGATAAAAATCACTGCAGATTCCGGCTTTGATGACTTAGCGGTGTTGTCCAACGGCGAGTAGGCAATGGGTTGTAAGGATGCGAAGAGAGATAGAGGTATGGAGGATGATAAAGATGTGTGTGTCTATTGTATGAGAGAGAGAGAGAGCTAAGCCGGCGACGGCGACGATGGGGCGGCGAGGGTCTGGTCAGGAGAGGTGGAAAGAGTTAGATGACAGAAGATTGAGATGGGGAGGGATTAAATAAATATAAAATGTAAAATGGGTGGCTGTGATTAATTTAAAATAAAAAAATGTGTTGCTGAGATTAGATCCCATATCTCACAATAATAAAGGGTTCTCATTTGAGCAAAAGCATATATTTTATTATGAAAAATATAGTTTACTAAATTAAAAGTAGAACACGGTGAAGGTTAGGGTTATTTTTGTTGAAAACATAATTGAAGGTGCGCGCGTGCATAAATCATCCCGATGGTCCTGCTTAGAAAATAGAAATAGATGGGTTTGTTAAAGCAAGGTAAAGTGTAAATAAATTGGAGTCATTACAATTTTGGGTCCCTCCTCTTCTCTCCTCTCCTAGGGTTTGTTTATTTTCAAGTAAATTAAGGGGCTTCCACTGGTTTTTTCCGGTGGAAAGCCCCAACCCTTCATTCTCTTTTATCCTTATTAATTTTCCTTCAATAAAACCCAATTTTTTGGGTGTTTGCGTGTCTCTCCTTTTGGAGTGTGTGTTTTGTCTCTCCTTTTGGAGTGTTTTGTTATGTTTTTGTTTAATTATGATTGGGTTTATTTCGTGTTGAATCGGTTGAGAACGAGTTTATTGATATTCTTGGTGGTCTGCAAAGCCTGCGTCGAATCTGGAGCGGTGTTAATTATTGCAAGAGCTCACCTTTCACAACCAAAGATTGTTCATCTTTCACGTGTTTACACTTTCGGCATGTCTATAGCTGGTATCCGGCATGTAGATAGCTGGGGTGTTTTCGGCATGTCTATAGCCGGTGTCCGGCAAGTAGATAGCTGTGGTGTCGTTTTTCCAATCTCAGTGATTGGTGTTTTTGAACATTGGGCTAACAATGGTTTTTATGTGATATGGTCAATTGCGATGTTGCTATTTTCAGAGATGTTGGCACAATTTGGATTGCTCGGGATGTCTTTTATTTCGTTTTTAATTTCAAGAATTTTTAAATTCTATGTGTTAAACGATCAGGAAACAAATCATCTAATTGTTTTTAGTATGATATTTGTTTTACCACCTGGTTGTATCGACAGTTGGGGGTTTGTCCCGACTGTATTATATTGAAGTTAATGAAAGTTTTCTGCATTTGTCAAAAAAAAAAAAAAAAAAAAAAAAAAAATTGGAGTCATTACAGATTGACAGCAGTCATATGAACGTCCCTCTCTCTCTCTCTGTTTCCACACAATTTCTCACCTCTTCTATCGTCATACTCTATCCCCCACACATATTCATATAATATAATATTAATTTAAGAAGCTACCCACTTAACTTCTTACGACTTCAGCAGGAACCCCATTGGAGCTTTGCATAAATTCTCGAAAAAGGTACTATTTTTAGCTCTCTCTTTTTTTAATTGAATTTATTATTAATTATTTGAATCCCATGTCACAAATTTGTTTTCTTTACTTTCTTTTGTAAACAATCTGTAGTTAAATTTGTTACTTTTGACATCTGGGTCTAATTAATGAATATAATGTGTAAAGATTTGATTTTTATTCTGTATTTAGTGCTTACTTTTCTGTATTTTTGGTTTGCAGATTGTTGAATTTACATCTGATCTTGAATCTTGTGATTTAAATGTATGATTGTTAGATCAGTAATGCAGTATAGTTACTTGATGACATTGTAAAGAATGTAACCCCCCTTTTATGGTTCAAGATTCAAGAAGCTTTCTGGGGGTGTTGTCCATTTTTCGTAGTAAGATATAGTAGAAATCGAATGCTGATAGTAAAGGCATTACTTGGTTTCAATCAATAGAGGACTGAGGTTTTGGTTATTTGTTGTACTAGCTTATTTTGATGGCTTTGATGTTGGAAAAGAGTTTGGCTCTGTCGAGGTTGTTTTCGGGCCTGATAGCTATTTCAATCTTTCTTTTGATTTTTTCTACCCTGTTTTTGTTTCAGTTTAATGAGATTTCCTTTGTTCCCTCAGTTCTTAAGATAATTAATATTAATAGCAGTTCGGTTTACTTTAGACCGAATGTGAGAAGTGAGCAAATTCAAAAACCCTACCTCGATTCAACTCTTTTGACTAACCAGCCTACCAGAAGCCAAGAGATTTGCAATGCGAATCAAGCTGTTCTCAGAGTTTATATGTATGATTTACCTCCGGAATTTCACTTCGGGCTACTGGGTTGGAGTAGAAGTGGGAATGAAGTGTGGCCGGATGTTCGTAACGGTAGTCAGATACCTCGGTATCCTGGTGGGCTAAATTTACAACACAGTATGGAGTACTGGCTCACTCTTCACCTTTTATCATCAAACACACCGGAGGTACTGAGACCATGCACCGTAATTCGAGTTTCAAAGGCAGATCAAGCAGATATCAAGTTTGTGCCATTTTTCTCCTCTCTTAGTTATAATAGATACTCTAAGCTTCGAGGGGAAGAGACGATTAGTGTAAACAGTGTCTTGCAAGATAGATTGGTGGAGTTTCTAGAGGGGCGGGATGAATGGAAACGTTTAAATGGAAAAGATCATTTGATTGTAGCCCACCATCCGAATAGCATGTTAACTGCAAGAACAAAGCTAGGTTCTGCGATGTTCATACTTGCCGATTTTGGAAGATACCCTGTGGAGATAGCAAACCTTGACAAAGACGTGATAGCTCCCTATAAACATATCATAAAGACCACGCCTGCTAGTAAGTCTTACTCGTTTAAAGATCGCCCTACTTTGGTATACTTTCAAGGTGCAATTTATAGAAAAGATGTAAGCTTTTTCTCCTTCGTATCTTTGTTATACTTATTGCAGTTTTTCTGTGTCACATAGTTTCTTTGACCATAAACTTAGGCTGAATTTGTGGAGCTCTCATTATCTGAATTTGGTATTAACCTGATGGAATTTTCAGAGACTAATCTTGATATCCATTTAAATTAATTTGCTTCCTTCTTTTCAAATGCGTCTAAGAGGAGTGTGCTATTTAAACTTTTTCGTTGCATTGATGCTTCCATTTCATTCGCCTCTTGTTAATAATAAAGGTCTTAGTTTTTTTTTCGAGGTTGGTTTTTTGGCACCTCTTAATGCAGTTCTTTCGATGCTAAGGCCTATAGGTAATCACATTTTACTCTGCTACAGGAAGAAGTAATGCTATAAATAATATCTTGTCAAAAGTTTCATACTGGTAACATGTTAAATATACCCTTTGTGCTAAAGTTGTATCTGAACTTTTTCTATAGCACAATGGTAGGTTGCAGTTTTCTGGCGACTGGCATTACTAAAAAAGATTTCAGTTCTCATCAATGGACAACTAACATTTAAGGGACTTTATTTAGGGGACTTAATGCAACGTTTACCCAACAAACTCATTGCCAAGCTTGCAAATAGTGAATATACCATTTAGACGGTCAAGTTGTGTATCTATATAGTTGTTAAGCAAACAAAAGAAAGTTGGCATAGGTATTCATTATTTCCGATTTCCAAAGGTTAAGAAAATCATGTGTGTTTGTGTGTGCGCGAAGAAATATATCAAAAAAGCTAGTGCTCACAGCTTCTTAGTGTGGATGCTGAAATTCATTTAAAGTTAAAGCTATTGCGTAACTATTACTATTACAATATCCATATCAAGAATAGAATCGTACTCTGAATACACGCTTGCATTCTTATCTACTGCACTCCTGATATATGTTAAGTAGCTTGTGTATGTGTGCTATGTGCAATGCTTTCTGTTTCAATATCTTTGGCATCTTTTGTTACATCACGTATAGTGTTTTACACATCTTTTATTATTTACTACTATCTCCGTAAAATTCTTGAGATATTTTAGATGTAAAATTTCTCTTTAGAAGCATATAAACAATTTGAATCATTCCAAGTATTATGTATGGTTTTATCATCAGGGTGGAGCAGTACGCCAAGAACTGTACTACCTTCTAAAAGATGAGAAAGATGTGCACTTCACGTTTGGAAGTGTTGGAGCAAATGGGGTTAGTCGAGCAGGCCAAGGAATGGCTACATCCAAATTTTGCCTCAATATTGCCGGAGATACTCCTTCCTCCAATCGGTTATTTGATGCTATAGCTACTCACTGTGTTCCTGTGATAATTAGCGATGACATTGAGCTACCTTTTGAAGATGTACTAGATTACTCAACGTTCTGCATATTCGTTCGTGCATCTGATGCCCTAAAAAAGGATTACCTTTTGAATCTTCTTAGGGGGATTAGGCAAGACAGATGGACAAAGATGTGGGAGAAATTAAAAGATGTTGGGAAGCACTTTGAATATCAGTTTCCTTCAAGGCCAGGTGATGCGGTAGATATGATATGGGGTGCAGTTTCACGTAAGCTTACTTCAGTCAAAAATGAGATACACAGAAAGAACAGATATCGCAAATCCCAGCTCTTGTTAAAGAGTCCTTGATATAATGAATTGACACTTAAAACTTGTTGACGATGAATAGTACGGAGTGAAGAAAACAGATAACCGGGTTTTTTAAGATCTACCCCAAACCGACTGCTGGTACTGATTCTTTCCCCCTAGTTAACTACATTTTTTGGTATTTTATTTTCTGGGCAGTTTTGGTGAAATGGAATGCTCTACATGTATGATGTTGTATCTATAGTTACATAATATATATATATATGTACGGAATATAATGAAGAAATTACCTGAAATTAAGAATATAACAACAAAATACCAAAATGAATAGTTCGAGGCACGTGAACACCACGCTATCCTTAAAACAAATAAGTGTTGCGGTTTTCGTCTCCCAGGATATAACGAACAAAGATAGTTTTAAGCGCTTGAAGACCTGTCATCTATGAACCGTTCAAATACTACTTTCTATCTCACAGAAACAAGAACCTAGAGCTCTAAGAGGAATGCGATACAAGGCCGGCCTCTTTTTATAGGGGAAAGAAAAATGTAACTTACAACTTTATTAACTTTGTAACATTCAAAATTAACGATCAAATAAAATCATCACATTAAAATAGGAGTTACCAAAAATCAAAATCTATAAGTTACAAAATCAAACAAAGTAAATGTAAATAAATTTTTATTTAAATAACCAAGTTGGTTGGGGATAATTTTCCATATAGGGAGTTATTCCCTAGCCATTGTTGGATGGGATATTGTTGGATGGGATACAGCTGTCGCAATGCTTCATTGCGGTAGTACTCACCTGCCGCAATAAAATATTGCGAAAGCCAGTAATGAAACATTGCGGATGATGTATCCCATCAAGTTGGTTGGGGATAATTTGCCATATATATGTATAAATATATATATATATATATATATATATATATATATAGGGTCCCTATCCACAACCATAGTTGGATATGGACCCTATCCAACCAACAAATCAGGACCATTGAAGTAAAAAACGAATGGCTAGGATCCGCTATTGCCGCTATGTTTCATTGCGAGTGGCCCACATACTCCATTTCCCTTTTTACCCTTTTCCTATGTTAATTCATTTATCAATGTTTTTTTAACTACATAAATATTAATTTAATAAGATATTATTCTTAATATTTCTGATTAAAAATATAATATTTAATATTCAATATTTTAAAAGTATTGAAACATTAAAATGAAATTAATATATTTAAATATTTAATAATATATATTAAAATAATAAAGGAAAATATTTTTGATATTTAAATATTTTAATTATTCAATATTTTTAATAATAAATGAAAATATTTGAATATTTGAAAATATTAATAATGTTAAACATTAATAATGTCAAATAAACACAAATATTATACCTCCGCAATGTTTCATTGCGGTAGTCGTTTTCCCTTACACACAGACACAGAAACTCAGGCACAGATACTCGCATATACATGCAGAAACTCAAAAATACACTCAAACACGACCATCAGCGACATTGAAGCCATTTGAGACAATTTCAATCACAACCACTCCACTGATCTTCTTGTTCATCAGGTATACAAATGATTTATAGCTATGCACACACTTATACACACGATTACACCAACACACACGATTATACAATGAGTTTGAGTTTGAGTGCGATTTTATTCGATTACTATTCGATTTTTTTATTTGAATGTGATATTTG
The DNA here is from genome assembly GCF_009905375.1 of Apium graveolens. Lineage (NCBI taxonomy): Eukaryota > Viridiplantae > Streptophyta > Magnoliopsida > Apiales > Apiaceae > Apium > Apium graveolens. Next base: position 30,182,243 of record NC_133656.1, on the reverse strand, counting down.
TTCGAAATTATGTTGATTATGTAATAATTAGGGTTCGAATTAGAGGTAAATTAGTTAATAATTAGGTTAAATTAGGTTTCGAATTAGGGGTAATTTAGATGGGTTTTGTGTGTATTTTGTAGTTTTTTTGATTTTAAGCTAATTTTTTATTAATGCCAATGAAGTGTTTGATGAAAGTCCTCTGAGAATTAGTTTGTTTTTTACATTAGTAAGTAGCTGAAGAGTATCATTCTTAAGCTTGAGATTTTTTACATCAGTTGTCTAAACTGTTAAGGTGTGAAGTACAATATTTTAAGATCATTGCTTGAAATATTAATGAATTTTAATAAACAATTTCGAAAGTGCAGTTTTTGTGGGGCGAGGGAAGAAGGCCATGATAGAAGAAATTGTCCCTCGAGATTATTAGGAAAAAAAGTAAAAAAATTGATTGTAATTTCATATCATGTACTTTGAAATATTAATGAATTTTAATTAAATATTTTCAATGTTGTTAATGTTAGTACTTGTTGCCATTATTAATAATCCCAAAAAAAGAAGTGACTCCAAAAAAATTTGAAAAAAAAAATTATTTTTGAAGATTTTTTTTTTCCAAAATTGGGCAGAAAGTTTTCTGTAAAACAGAAAAAGTTTTATATAAAAAATAAATCATTTGCAAGTGTAGTGACCAATATGCAAAATTCGGCAAAGCCCAGTTTAGGCCCGCAATGTTTCATTGCGGATGCCACAATGTTTCATTGCGGATGCAGCAATGATTTGCAGATTGGTCATTGCAATTGCAAATGATTTATTTTTTATATAATACTTTTTCTGTTTTACAGAAAACTTTCTGCCCAATTTTGGAAAAAAAAAATCTTCAAAAATAACTTTTTTTTCAAATTTTTTTTTGGAGTCACTTCTTTTTTTGGGATTATTAATAATGGCAACAAGTACTAACATTAACAACATTGAAAATATTTAATTAAAATTCATTAATATTTCAAAGTACATGATATGAAATTACAATCAATTTTTTCCTTTTTTTCCTAATAATCTCGAGGGACAATTTCTTCTATCATGGCCTTCTTCCCTCGCCCCACAAAAACTGCACTTTCGAAATTGTTTATTTGAACTTGACGTCTCGATACCACTTTTGAATCTACCCGCTTTTGGACGTCCTTTTGTTTGTGACCTTGGGGTATCTAATAACGGATCATCTTCTTCATCACTTTCATAGTCCTCATTTATTTTTTTCTCTCTCTTTTCTCCTGGAAAAGACTTAATCACATACTCCTTTTCTCTCTTGATCACGCTCATCAAGTAATTGTACCGTGGAACGGAGCAACTACCAACAACGGACAAACCTTGGAAAGCTTTACACAATCCACTATATCTTGCCGTTTGAGATTCTACAACATTACCAAGCATCTGAGGGGTACACGGTCGAGGTCCCGCAACTTTGTTTCCGTTTATTGTCCACCTCATTGTTACAAGATCTGGCGGTATCATCGTCTTTTGTTTCTTGTTAAGGTAACGGATCATGTGTCTACAAATCATCCCGGAATGTTCAAATTTTTTACATGTACAAGAATAACTCCCGTCGATGGAAACCTTCAAGAAAAATTTCCTTCTATTAATCTCTGGCAAGGTGGACTTTTCTACCAAATACATCTTTGAAAGATAATCTCCACAACCTTTCATGCTTTTCACAACAAAATATTGACTTTTTTGAAGCTCTTTTTGAAATCGCTTAAACATCTCTTTTGTGTATATCTTGGAGGCATGTATCTCCATTGACGAGTTAGAGAATAGTCTCCTTTCCTTGTACTCGGTGTCAAAATCGGCTTGAACCTCCCGTAAATATTGTGAGTCCAAAGCTTTTTGTGAATTCTCAATGAATTCTTTCAACCTGGTCAACGCTTTCACATACTCATCAAAAAATGAATTCATAGACTCGCTCCTTGAGGTGGTAGTCATACCGGCGGTAAAATGTTGTTTCGTGAAAGCAAAAACCCATTGCCGTCTAATTGCATACATATCATTTAGCCAATTGTGATTTTCAAGATCATATTTCTCTTTCAAGTCCTCCCACCTACCTTCAAATTCCGTTGGTGACAATGACTTGTAGATACATGCATTAAAATCCGTCTTGAACTCCGAGTATTGAGTATACAAAGTAGATAGTTTCTCGGGAAACTTGCTACTAATATACCACGTACAATATGTATGGTTGGTGTTAGGCATAACCTCGGAAATGGCATTACTTAAAGCGATGTCTTGATCCGTAATAATGGTAATAGGTGGCTTGTTATCGACCGTTCCAACCAAGTCTTCAAAACTCATCTATAAGTAGTCTCTTTCTCGTCCCTTATAAGTGCAAATCCAAACAAAATATTTTGGTAGTGGTGATTCACTCCCGTAATTGGAATAAAAGGCATGTCATACCTATTAGTCCGATATGTCGAGTCGAAAGTCACCACATCTCCAAAATTCTTGTACGCGTTAAGCGAACGAGGATCAACCCACACCAAACCCCTAACCCGATTCTCCTCATCCACATCCACTCGGTAGAAAAAATTGCCATCACTTTGTTTTTGCAAGTCTCATAACAAAACCATTCCACACTCCGCATCACCGGAATCAAAAACCCGTCTTCGAATGTCACGTATTACATTTCGTACGTCTTGAGCGGAAAAACCAATTTTTTCAATACCACCACACGTCTCACTAAGTAAATTCATCACTTTCGGGGTCTCGATACCCGATTTGTTGAATAACTCAATCAAAGATCGGGTAAACGGATCTATGTTGCGTGATCTTTGCATGAAATTTACCTTATCCGATGTAACCATAGCATGATTGTGCTCTAGGTTGACCTTGGTTACTTCCCATTTGTTTGAGCTTTACTTTGTGAGCAACACACATATGAGCACGACAACAAGTTCGAGGAATAACATCTCGATGTCGTTTCCCTTTAGCCCTATCTTCAACTTCCAAGGGTTTTGGGCCCAATCTTCCACCCTTTCGACATATATACAAACGTGACGATATACCACCATTTCTTGAATGCTTATGACTACTTCGAATAATTACCTCGAACCCTATACTTCGACCATAACCTCGATAAAAACTTTCCGCTTCATCCAACGAATCAAACATCATACCAACACAAGGAACTACATCATTCATATTTCCAATAAAATTTTCATCATTAATTTTTTCATCATCATCTCCATTAAAAGAATCATTACTATCATCGGAATCACCGTGAACATCGTGATTCTTCCAATCGAAACCAACATCATCATCACTATGTGTTTTCCGCTTCCCCGGATCATTAACTTTATCTTCAATACTATCAACATCTATTACTTCATCATTAAAGATTTTACTATAAACCCTCTTTTTTGTGTGGGGGGTAACATAATTAAAATCGTTATGATCACTAGATGAACTTGAATAATCAAATAAATAAGAAGTCATGGATATTGAATACTAACCTTTTTTTTCAGAAGAATAAATTTGAGCAGAATGTTAAGAAGCAGTAAAAACAACAATGTTTTAAAAATACAGACATTTTAAGGTAGGTGTGCGCATTAAATGCACGGCCGCAATGTTTCATTGTGATGGCCGCAATGAAACATTGCGGCACTGTACAAACCCCCAAGCCAACAATTGTAAATATTTGCAGTTTAAAAAAAACTTTACAACGTACCCCAGCAATGTTTCATTGCGGGGGGGAGTGTCCACCGCAATGAAACATTGCGGTTGGCGGTTGGGTTGTTTATTTTTGTTATTTTCTTTAAAATTAGAAAATTAATCAAAAATAATTATAAAAAATAGTTTCTAGACTTATTATATTTCATTTAATATGTTAAATGTTATTTTGAAAATATAAATATTTATAAGAGTAACTTAATAATAATATCAACGTCGGATCAATTATCTCATGCAATTATCTAAACAAAGAATTAGATATTGAGAGATTATTAGTGGACATGAGAAATTAGAAGCATGCGTGTCCTTTTCTATTTCGAAAGAATCCAGGTAAAGTGTCCATTTTTATATATTTTTTATAGATAACGAAAATTCGATAAATTTTCATTTTTTTGGTTTTTCACATTTTCAAATTTTAGCATTATATTTGTTTATTAAAATGTAAAATTGATAAAATAAATTGGACAAGTACAAGAAAAATAAAACATTAAATAATTTATTTCATTCAAACATAAATGGAGTACATTCAAATATTTTTTCAAAAAAAATACATAGTGCCCGTTTGGGAAATCTTAAAATAAGTAATTTATGACTTAAAATGAATAAGTAACTTTTAAGTGATAAGTAAATAAATACTTATAAGTTATATAAGTGTTTGGATAATTTCACTTATAAGTCAGAATTTTTTTTAATTTAATAAATCAAAATAAATAATTTTTAAATATAATCATATTATTTCCTGAATTTTAGATTAGATTAACATTTAAAAATATATTTTTTAAAATTAAAGTTAATAAAAACACAAAAAATCAAAATAAGTTGAGAAAAAGTACGTTATTACTAACATTCAACTTATCAGCTTATAAGTTGAAAATCTGACTTATAAGTTAGGTACACAAACAGTCATCGATAAGTACTTACGGGCTTATAAGTCAATAAGTGACTTATAAGCTGTGGCCAAACAGACCCATAATAACATTTTATGTCGACGAGAATGATCAAACTTTAACGGTGTTGGAAGAACCGCCTTTATCACCCTTATCGTCGTCTTTCTTTTTCTTCGACTTTTCCGCCTTCGTTTTAGCTTCATTTTCTTTTTTTTTTTCTTGCGCTCAAGCGCCATTTGAATACGGCGGAGAGCTATTGCCATGTCTTCTTCTCCTTCGGGCCGTCATAAGCCACACCATCGATAATTACCTTATTATTGTCATAATCATAGTAGAAAACCATTTTTCGGAAATTAGAGAAGATAATGTTGAAGAGAAAATGTAGAATGAAAATAGAGAAGAGAATGTTGAAAAAAAATGAGATGAGGCAGGACTATTTATAGGTGAAAATCTGAATTTTAAAATTCACAAAATTAAATTTAGCACAGAAAAAATTTTGCTGAAAAAATTCATTTGACTGTTGAAATAGCCGCAATGAAGTATTGCGGGGTGTCCAAACTGCCGCATTGTTTCATTGCGGTGTGTCCGTCAAGTTTCTGCTCTGTTGACCAGTCAATTCTTATTAATATTTGACTGTTGAAATTGCTGCAATGAAGCATTGCGGGGTGTCCAAACTGCCGCATTGTTTCATTGCGGTGTGTGACCAGTCAATTCTTATTAAATATTGACACATAAAATAAGTTTTGCACAAAAAATAAGTTTGACTGTTGATAAATTTTTTAAACTAAAATAACTCAATTCACTAAAAAGTATAAAATTAATAATATTATTTTTTAAACTAAAATTATTCATACGATAATTTAAAGAAAAAGTACAGAAAAAAATAAAATTGATAAATTTATTATTAAAATTGATAATATTTTAAAATATTACTACTACTTATATTTAATGTTAACATATTTTAAAAAATTAATTACTGTTGAACATTAATATTATTTTTATACTTATATAAATAAGTTAAATATTAGAATAAGTTAAAGAGAGGGGCAGTTTGGACATTAAAAACTGGGAGTCTACCCAACAATGAAATATTGCGGAGTGCGCAATATTTCCTGTGCATGGCGACATCCCGCAACGAAACATTGCGGAAGTCAAGACCCGTATTGAAACATTGCGGAAGTCAAGACCCGCATTGAAACATTGCTTCCTCCCGCAATGTTTCATTGCTGGGATTGGTTGGCTGCCCCCCAACCCACGTTGTCTCCTGATTAATTTCCATATATATATTGAAATTAATATATTGCAATAAACACGATGATGCTAAGCATGTGTACCGGTTACAAACTATTGCCATGGGCTAATTATCATTCTAAACTACCACTGAGCTCACGAGTTTAATTTCAATTTCGGACACCTGTACCTGTTAAAGTGTGGTAACAGCACAAGTAAAGGGTACACATGCATACAAACGCACAAAATAAATCAAAATAATGTATTTCTTTATTACATGCATGATGCACCAACCAAAGCATAGTTGCATGGAAATATTGAGATTCTATGTACGTTGTGTTAATGAGCCAGCTTGATGATAAAACCTATGCATGCCTTGGGCTCTGATAAAACAAAATTAAATATTCCAAAGTAAGCAGAAACTGCCCGCCACGGTATTTACTTTCATCTTCAATCCACGAAGGATAGCCACGGCCATATTAATGCGTACTTTGAGATTCAGAGCTGAGACGTTCTCCCGTATTAGCACCTGTTATGGATGTGATCTGAATCTGATCATCTTCGTACTCTTCTTTCCTTCAATTGATTTAGATAAAACGTCATTGAAGGGTGCAGGGCGCCTATATTCAACTCCTCAAGCAAGTCCTCAACAGCAACACCCTTGAGAAAAATATTTTATTTTCACTTCATCCCCTGTCACATTTTTCACACTCTTAGGCTTCCTTTGTTTGCTGGAAAATGTTTTTCAAAAAAATGTTTTCCAGTGTTTGCTTGGACTTTGGAAAATATTTGTTAGAAAAATATTCTTTGTGCTTTTGTTTGATTTTCCGGAAAATATTTTTCACATTTGCAGTGTTTGTTTTGCGTTTAGGAAAATAAAAATATTTTCCTAGGGAGGAAATTTTTTAATAGAACAGTGATGATTTCCCCTTTTAAAACCGAAAAACATTTTTCAGAATGAACATATTCTCACTTTTTTCATAATTTTTTTGGAGAAAAATGCTCGGAGTTATATGAGGATGCAATGTATTTTTAATGGTGGAGTTGAAATTTTTTTAATTAAATTCTATAATTACAAAAATTCTATAATTACATACTATGAGAAATTTTTTGGGATTGAAAAATATCCCAAGAGAATTTCGAGAAATTTTTTGGGACCGTAATTTTCCCTGATCAATTTTTTGGGACGGAACAATTTTCTCCGAGAAAAATTTCCGTAAATTTTTTTCCTTAAAGTTATTCTGCGAAAAATCTCGAAGAACAGTATGCCAAGAAATTTTTCCTGAAAGTTTTTCGCAAAATAATTTCGGAACAAGTTTAGGAAAAGTTTTTCAGATAAAAATTTTCCAAACAAATATATTTACTGGAATATATTTTCCTGGAAAATATATTCGCAAACGCTGCATTGCTTCAAAATTGATTTATTCCACCGGGGGGATTTCTTTTGGGTTTAAAATACCACAACGAAAAACAAAATATGCTTAAAACACACATGGATCGGAAACTACAGACTTTCTAATCACCAACATGGATTTTGAGATGCATGACCTAGAAATGTATACTCGTGCACATGTTTTTATTGAAAATCTTGAACACCAACTACAGTAAAGATGTATTGCCGATGACATCTTTATTTGAAAAAAGAAGATTGAGATTTATATTTCAGCAGGATTAGAAATAAAGGGATTTAATTCGTAACATAACATCTTGGACGAGACTCAAATACAAGATTGACCCTCACCGTTGTTTCATTTTGTTATAACTGCTTTGTTGCTCTTTCACTTGCAGGTTTCATTGGAGAACTCGTGTGAAACAAATTTTCCTGAGACCATTTTCAACCCAACTTCAAATTTGTACTTTAAGAGCATTTTAATATAAAATTTTTCTCCAACTTAACTCTAAATCTTACACTATTTTGATGTTGCACCAAAATTTACATCAAATTTGGTATCACACCAAATTTTTAGAATTTTTGTTAATGCCAACATTACCTTGTTCTCCTTACCTAAAACAAAATAATCCATACAAGTACAAGAATTGTGTAATATTTAATGTATGTGGTGATAGGGTATAACAATCTGGCTAGGGCATAACCAAGATTTAGGGTGAGGCAGGTTCAGCTGATGAGCTGATGGACCGAGACCCTACTCACCCAAACAGTTAAGTGCAGAGACTCGGGCTCAGGACCAACTCAGGACCAGGATCATCTCCCAACCAGGATCCAACTCAGGACCAGGATCACCCCCCACCAGGATCACCTCCAAGCTAAGGCAGACCCGATGGGGGTCCCAACAAGCACATGCACACCCCACAACCCGCCAAGGAAGGGTACGTGGACACGTGACGGTGACAACTATCAATAACTAACATCTCAGACAAACACAACGTGTGTCAGCGTACCGCTGGGGCATCCTAATGGTGGTTCTTGCCTAGACACATGTATGCAATCTACCCAAACCAGACGTCCTCCGCCTCCAACAACGAACGATCCTGATCTAAAAGTACCAATCCTTAAACCCTACCTTTGGGTTAAAATACCCGAAAGGGAAAGGGTTTAGGAGTTAGACACATTTTTTACACACACACTCTCTTACACAGCTATACACACAACCACCATTCTTTTCTATCTATCTTCATTTTTCCCAAGCAAGCTTTTACTCTAACACCAAAGGCGCCGCGGGACTTAAACTCCCCTCCGGTGTTGTTTTGCAGACACCCCATAACAGCTACACCTCACTCACCGCAATAAGGTTGGCTTACTCACTGGAGTTATCATGTGGGTTGAAGACGAATATGAAAATAGTGTAACTTTTACATTACTTTAGTGTAAATTTCACACAAAAATAATGTAATGCATTCGAGATGCTCTGAGCAAGGCAAAATAATGCTGGAATTCAAAGCGAACCCGCCCAAAGCTAAATCTAATCTCACTATTCATCATTATTCATCAACTGCATACAACAAGTTTAAAATATTCATCATTATTCATCAACTACATACAACAAGTTTAAAAGTATTGGAGCGCCAGCTTGGGCAGGAACAAATTCACACAATTTAATTTGCTACAATATTCATCCGAAAAACTGTAATTCCTCGGAGGAAAAAATGAAACACCTTCAAAAGGGAGAAGGATCTGATAAAACTAGAAATCATTCTGTGATGAGATAGACAATTTCGCAGTGTTAACCAATTAAAAGGAGACCCTAATGAGCAGAAACTTGCATTAGAAAAGGTGTTGACTAGTTATCATATGCTGTAATATTTAACTTTCAGTAACCTCCGAAACATTTTATATTTTTAATAAATTTCAGCAGTAACATTTTAGAAAAATTTTGAACAAGTAAAACAGATAAACTACATGCACAATATACTGCGCAACGCAAATTTTACTACAAATGTCAAAATGCATCTGGTAAAAGGACTGCTAATGGATACATTTATTACAATATTTAATTTTCCAATTTCCATATATATAACAAGTGCAAAAGAAACATGAAAACAGAAGTCAATTGTATAATAATATAATTTAGAAAAAAAAACTCAACATATTTAATATAAAATATAAAATTTTTATAAAACAAAACAAAATAAGATTAATATAAAAATTCAGCTATTGTACCATCGCTGGCTCTGTATGGTTAGATACACAGGATATCCTGCTCACTGGATTGGCACTTGACGGGAGATAGGTGCAAGTTCAGGTGTTGAAGCAGGTGCTGCTGGAGCTTCTGTTGCTATCGTCACTTGCAAGCCCCGATGTTGTGCTGCCTGCAACATAAATGCAACATCACTTGCCGCCAAAGCTGCTGCTGCTTCCTGAAAAAACAAGGAAACAATAAATCTGAGTGACTGCTGTATTGCAGTGCAACGATGATATATACAAGTCATGACCACGGAAAGGTGCACGTAAAGAGCTATAAGACCCCAGAAGGAAACACTAGCACGTAAAAACTGCTGAAATATTTTTTACAACTTGCAAAGAAGATTTTGAGCTAATGCCACCCATAAAATAATTATTCTTGCTTCATCTCCACAATAGAAATGAAACAACAATAATTGTCTTGCGAAATCAACTATTAGTTATTTACAAGTTATGATTTCTCTCGAGTATCCACTTTTCTTCACAAATTTTAACTTCTAAAGCTTATCTCAGTTCCTTCTCTATTTACATATTTTAATGCATTCACAAGTAAACTTGCATATTAAAGGAATTTGTAAAATGAAAATGAATATATATATATATAGGCAAATGATCAAATAGAAACTAAATATAAAGTAGAAACTAGAAACTAATCTAAGCCACTAGATAAATCTAATCTAAGAGCAACTCCAACAAGTTAGCTATCTAAAATCCTAAACTAAAATTTAAGGAATCTTGTATAAAATAGAACTCCAACGGCATCCTAGTGCTTCCTTAAAAATTTAGCATCCTCCACTCATGCCTTATTTATAAGTAACCCCTAGTGATTCCTTACATTCACTTTTAATAATAAAAAAACCATTTCTCTCTCTTTCTACATATCAATTGCATAACTACAGTTTAAATATAATAATAAAATATTACTAGGACACCCTTATAAGGAATGTTGTTGGAGTTGACATACAATTAAATATCGTAAAACACTAGGATTCATTTTTATAGTAATATTTTTAAGGAACATGTTAGGACTCCATTGGAGTTGCTCTAATGACCCCTAAAAGCACCACACCCAACTAATCTGCACACTCCCACACACAGATTTTCCCTTCCGTTTTTAATTTGATTTTTCCCGTCAAACAGTAAGTTGTTTTTTAAACCCGACTTCACATTTTTCTCCATCTCTCAACGATCGATTTACATACCATATGTGTTATATTTTGAAGTAATTTTAAAAGAAAATATTTGGTTTCTAGTTTCTATTTTAAAATTGGTTTCTATTAGATTAGCCCCCCTATATATATCTATATCTATATTTATTTATTTATTTATAAGCAAAGGATGATCTATAAATTTATGGCCTCATTTGTCAAATGCAACCCCCAACAAATTAATCTTCCACAGAAACGGAAAATTTACTTACCAAAGAAAAAGGAATAAAATCAAAAATCAAAACACACACGCAGAAAGAGCTTCTTGCCTGTCTCTGGCGACGATGCTGCAATAAGCTAATAGCCCATGCCATTATGTAGCAAGGAAGAAGAAAGCCAACAGCTCGGAGCAAGAAAAGCTATTATTAAAAGTTTGTCAGGCCGTTCATACATCAAATATAAATTTATTGCCACAAGCAAAAAAAGGAAAAAGAATTCCACTTACAGCGAAAAAGGTGGAGGCATCATCACCATCACCTCCATCACTATCACCACCATCACTATCTCCAATGGATAGTGCATGCCTTAAAAGCAGAAGAGCCATTAACTGCAAATATCCGTACATTCATAAGACCAGTCTGATTCTTTTGATAACAACCTCTGAAACTGGAAAAGAAAAGGCAAGTAAATTGCTTACAATTAAAGCAGCTGAACGGCAAAATGCAGCTCCACTGGAATTAGAATCATCATATTCATCATACTCAGCTTCCAAAAGACGGCGTTCAGCTGCTGCCATGGCCAGAAGTCGAGGATCATGTAAATCCAGAGGGGTACCACCAATTGTCCAAGCCCCACTGTGAGGAAAAGTGTAATTCAAAACAGAGTCAAGATCAAATTAGTTTATTAAAAAATTATATCCAGTGCATCATGTTTGTTGAAAAGTGAGTTTTGACAATTCATTAGTGTTATTAAAGTACTGGAATAAAAGCAGGGAGCCAATTTGCCTGTAGATTGAGACAATTAAGCAGTTCACAAAATACACTACCTCCATGAGACTTTAAACAAGACAGAGGACAAAAACTGGCCCTGTCCCTATTCACTAAACACGTGGACTAGAAAACAAACCTTTCTTCTGTAAAGGTACAGTAAACATAAGTACAGGGTGTCAAAGGAGAACTAAGCCCTAAGAAGAAAATATGTCTCAGCTGGCAATTCGTCAACAAGAAACATAAAAGAAATACATACAGATACCCCAAGCTGTACATATATAAGCATTTCCGTGACCAGCATCTAAGATTTTCACAGAATTTGGTTTTTACATCAAGTCCTGCTATTTTAGTTACAGTTTAACTTTCAAGCAAAAGATCCCTACATATTACTATTGTAAGAAGTAAGCTCCAGCAAGCCCAAAGCACAGCAAAAAATTTAGCTAAGAAGTTTAAGTTCAGGTGCCGGTGCGGGGTGCACAGTACGAGGATATGAGAATTTGGCAAATTCAAAAATATGGGGATTCGGGTAGGGGGAACTCAGCAATTATAAGTGTTGTCATGGCGCTCGACTAGTCAGTTTGAGAAAATTGACCGGAGAGGTCGACTTGCGAATTGTTGACTAGTTGGTCGACTTATCGACTAGTCTGCCAAATAGTGCAAAATCCAATCAAAAATTAAAATATAAAAAAAAATCTAAAAACCTACTCAACATCAGCAATATCAACATGCCAATCTCAGTTTTTATATCTCTGTGTGTTTATGTATGTATAAATTGATTAAAACTTAATATACATCTAGTATAATCTATTTATATATTGGTATAGTCAGCATATTTATATTTATTTGTGTATCTGAAAGGGGGAAAGTATATATGTTTGTAATTACCATATCTATTTTGTGATTGATATACATATGAGTATGGGAATGTTTAACTTTTGTTGTGGAAAACCACGTATAAGATATATATTATTATATAGTATTATTTAATTTTTATTATTAATTTGTTCACTAGTTTTGACTAGTTGACTAGTCGACAATCTGGACCTCCATCGACTGGACTTATCAATGTGACAACCATGGTAATAAATTTGTTACACATAATTAATTACAAAAAATTAGAAATATTACGTACATATATATTATTAATAAAACCGATTTAAATAGTCAAATTCATAGGTTTATCATACTTAACAATTTAAAGACTTAATTAGCAAAAAAAAAAACAATTTAAAGACTTAATATTAAAATCAATGTTGACCATTAAACTGAATAACTAAGGTTAACCATTAAAAGTTGAAAAAAATACAATCAATAAAAAAACAAATAGACAACAGTAAGTAAAAGTTGAGTAATCATACATAGACAGATAAGCAAGGCATATACACATACATTGCTGGGCATATACACATAAGCAAGGCAGATGAACTAAAGCATGCACATATATATACATCGATTACAAACATCGATTATCACTTAGAAAGAAAGAACTTATAGAGCTATTGAATACGAATGGACACAGCAACAGAAAAAGGAGCAGCCGGAGATGTAGACAGCAAAAAATGAATGGAGATAGCGTTTAAAGACAACCACGAAAGTTAAAAAATGACCAACTCTGCCATTCCCTCGCCCCATCTCCACCCCACTTGTACTGCAGCCAAGAGATAACCGTATACGCCTTGTGGAACACCCGGTGCGCATATGCCGCCGCACCCAAACCTCACCCAGTGCGCAGTCACCACCTTAGTGCCACACTCGTGCTTCCTCGAGTCCTTGGATCTAACTTTGCTTTGGAAAAGCTCAGCCTCTTTAAAAAAAAACATTTTAAGCCTTAACAAGGGGGAAGCTAAGCTATGGTACTGCACTTCTATAAAAAGAAGGTTGCCTAGATCTTACTTTTTGAATCATCGACATCAATTTTTATCAACAGAAATCAGAACATACAGACTACAAATTAAATTTATTTGACAAATGAAGAGCGTGTTATGTCATTAGTATTAATTTGTTACAAAAACAAGTTGTGCATTGGTGACTACAAATAGCTGAATTTCTTCGTCTTACCAAATGTTATTTTCTCTTGAGTTTTGTTATATTAATAATTATAAACAGAAATGTATCTTAAATTCTTAATTTATTTTTTATCTAGTGCACTTCTCCCTAGCATTAGTGCTTCACTTTGCGCTCAAACCGAGGGAAACTCCTTGCGATTAGTGTGCTTTTTGCATTTAACTATGGAACATATTGATAGTACTTGGGTTACTACGTATAAAGCATTTCCACTGTGGAATACACTCAGTACGGAAGTCAGAAGGAATTATATATATGCACTTGCAAATAGCTTCACTTTAGCTAATCATTAGATTTAACAATCAATATAGTCAGCTGCAAGATCAAATATTTGTTGTAAACAGAAAATGGTAGACAGATAATACATGCCTGATATCAATGGAGGTGTCTTCCGCAACAGGACGAGGCGGAGCAGTATAGCCAGATTGGTAAGGCTGTTCATCAGAAAAATTTCTTCAATAACTTCTCTTGTTCATCAGTGTAATTTAAAACAAGAACTATATTAAAGGTCTATACTAATTTAGATTTCCTATGAACCCTCTTATGTACCGCAATCCCGAAACAAGCCAGGAACAAATATGTATGTGTGTGTGTGTATCTTTCCAATCTACAAGGGTAACTGGGTAAGCCAAGACGATATCCCTCTCCTTGATAATAAGAGGTCGAACGACAGTGGACGCATATGTGGTGAGTATATATATCAATTTCTGTAACTGATCCTAACCAAATATATAACTTTTCTCTCTTTAAATTACAGCCAACTAGAAATTTTGGCATGTCCTTGTTAATAATATTGATGCTTGGATTGGCATAAAGGAAGACTGAGAATTATATAACACTAACAAAATGCGATAACTGGATGAAAACGTTAAAGTGACTAGTTCCCACAGTATGTTATAAACTACAGCTTCATCAACAGCTTCCACTTGAGAAGGCAATTTTTTCACATAGCAGAATGAATTTTCAATACCCAGAAAAATAGGAGTATATTTTTACAACTAGCATGTAAATTAAAGAAAAATCATGGTTATAATGAGGCGAACTTATGACTAGTTTTTGCATCTCCCAAAATAAAAAACAAAGAAATAGCAATCAAGCAAACTTGCAACTCAAAACAATAATCATTTAGTAGAAGATACAAGGGCATACCTGATGACATATCTCACAAGTTATATCTCCTTTCTCATTACACCATCGTTGTACACACTTCCTATGAGCAAACTGAATAAAATAATTGGTCAACATGATATCAAAAATAAAAGTCATCAAAGAAATCAAATAAAACAATTATGTAAAGCAAAAATGAAGGTACATTAAAATAGTACTTGGAGAAAATATATTTTGATCTGAGAAATCCTGAAAAATGTCCTTTCATCAATCTTTAAGAGACCTAATATTTCTCTCCTCTAATCTACATTGCTAACATTATGCCCAACCTCCCAAAAAAATTAGCACCCATGTTAACCACCTTATATTATTAAACAAACTCACACAACCATATTGTCTTTGACAAGGTTCAAACCCTAGATCTCTCATAACCTCTCATAACTGCTGCACCGAGAGGCCATTTTTCAGAAGCTTCAAAACGAAAATAATACTAAAAGAAACAAAAAAAATCAAACTTTTATTTTGGTATCATATCTTTTAATAGATATCATTTCCCGCTTTTAAATTTTGATCAAAAATGTGTATTCTTATTTGTCGAATTATTTCATAATTGTCATTAACCATAGTACATTTTCTCCTCTTAAAATGTCAATATTTTTTGTGTATAAACTGATTGTCTTGTTTCTTTTTTCAGTTACTTCTTTTTTTTGTTTTTAATTTTTGTACGAACATTTTAGCCTTGAATATTTGGTAGTTTAGTTATTTGTTTAGGTTCTGTTTTATATCTCATTATTTATTTAGAAATAATTGTAGTCCCAATTTATTAACTTGTACTTTAAATTAATAAAAGTCAAACTTGTGTATATTTACTCTTGATTTGGCTTATAGTTTTTATGACATGTATAAAATGATCTCGTGGTATCATTTATTTGAAATAATATGCATGTAAAATGTCATTTTTTGGTGGCTTTTATGCCTATGATTGTCGTGCCATATATGATGGCTTTTTGGACCCAATATGGGGTGTTATTGGGTCGTTAATGACTTTTTTTGATGGCTTTTGTGCCTATGACTGCGTGCCATATATGATAGCTTTTGGACCCAATATGGGGTGTTTTGGGTTGTTAATGACTTTTTTTTGTTTCTAACCAAAGGGGCTCTCTTTGGTGAAAGTTTCTCGTAGTTATGCTCTGCAAAAATAAGTTTGTTGACAAGGCTGATGTAAAATAAAATTTTAAGATAAGTATTCGATTATTTGTTTATTTACTATGTGATAGTGTCTAAGTAGTAATAAACATCCAATTTTTAAATGTTTGGTTATATTTTACTACCTCCGTCCCAAAATACAAGCCCCTTTGACTTTTTACGCGTATTTTAAGGTGAATAAAAAGGATAGATCCACAAATCATTTTTTTAATTTTCTTTTTCTGAATAAAAGAATACATATTATATTTTAATTCAAAAAAGAAATTTTTAAAAAAAGTGTGCGGATCTTTGACTTTTGTACACCTTAAACTACGCGTAAAAAAGTCAAAGGGACTTGTATTTTGGGATGGAGGGAGTACTAGTTTACTAATTCAAATAGTTTATGTTTCTAACTAAAGGATTTTCTTTTGGTGCATTTTTTGGACAAGATGGTAGTAGGACTAGGGTCGAAAGAAGATCTGAATCAATCAAGCAGTCAGCTTAGGCAAATAATTCAGATAAGTGGTTTTATTTTATTTCATTTTCTTGGGGTGTTTCTCTCTTCAGACCTTAAAGAGTTATTGTCTAAGCTTCCAGGGCCATCATGCATGACCTTCAGTTAGATGATAAACTTTATTGTATGAAAGAAACTCCTTTCTTATTACATTGTTTTATCAGTACAAAATGTACCTCCCGACAAAAAAAAAATGAAACAAAAAAATCTAGAAAACAAACCTCCCTAGTCCTTTCAATAGAAGGAGTACCATTATTATTTAATGTGAATTTAGCTGCTTTTTGTTTATACCAAAGTCAACATACCAGTAGAACTAAGAATATGCAAATCACTGTTTGAATTTGAGAATTACATAAACATGGTCCAAGTAACCCTGGATTAGACCACAGAATTCCTGGGGTACTCGATAGGAATATAATGCATATGTTCAGAAAACTCATTCATAATGTTAGAAATACCTTAAGACTCCCATTGCACGCACAAGGCACCTCTAGATTCTTGATGCTATCCTCTTCCTGGCATATACGGCATTCAACAGTCTGAATAAGCGGCTCTTCCTCGGAAGCACCATTATTGTCCTCAATATCGATAGCCGAAGAATATGGATCAAGCACATGACTGCAAGAACCTCCTACAGAAGATCCAGGCGTCTCAACTCCTTGCAGTGCTTGCAATGATCGGGGCGCAACAAAATAGTCAACACATAAAGTCAGGTGTTCTTCCATCACTGTTCCATTAAAATCTCTTTATTAGCAAGTAGCGACAATTTGTTTTATTAACATACATCCAAATCATAAAATGTGAACAACTAGAGATGTCTTACCCTCTCCAAGAACTCCTAATATAGAAAAAAGACTAAGGATAGAACTGTATCGACGAAAAATAGAATGAAACCAATGAAGTAAAACAACCAAATTAAATGTTGATATTATGTATCTCTTTTACCGGGAAGCACAATCCTTTGAAGTTAGAAGTCGAAATGATAAGAATCAAGAAAGAAGCAACTATTTACGATAAAAAAAAACGGGCTATTGCACTAGGCAAGCTATTAAAAATTGCATCTTTATAATTGCCTTGTCTCCGGACACACTTGCCAACAAATACGGATATGACGGGCGATGATCAGTTACAAACTTACCACATTACATTGAATTTACTTAACAAACTAACACCATAGATCCTAAAGAATTTCATTGGCCCTTATTGGCCTAAAAGCCGCAAACTTTACCAATTGCAACCCATGAAAATACCCAAACAAAAGCTAACAAAAATCGATCTCGCTACAACTTGCACATTCCTCCTAAACTTGTTGCTACACTAGTTCCAAGAAAAAAAATGTCACAACTTTTACCTTAAAAACAATTACATCACGAAATCTCAAAAACAATGAAAATGCCCAAAAAAGTTCAAATTTTTAACCCAAAAAAAGGCCATCTAAATTTCAATAAATTTCACTATCCACAAACAGACCCAGATACGGAAATTAAAATTAAAACCCATCAAAATTCAACTAAAACCCCATCAAAACAAAGAACAGAATGCACAATAAAATCAAGAACCCTGATTGCAAATTAACAAACAAAAAAAAAACTAACAAGTGATTACAGAACAATAAAAAGAGTGAGATCGTGAATTAACATATATATATATATATATATATACCTGAGAAATTGTGGGTTAGATCGGGGGAATGGAGATGGTGTTTACAGAAAAGTCACAAGTCTTTCTTGAAAATAAATCAAATTAAAATCGTAGCTTTGCTTTGTTGCAAATATTATGAAATATATATTTAATATTAATATGAATAGAGTAATAATAATATCTTCAATGTACTACAGTGGTATTTAATATATTGCTGCGTGTCTGTATGCATCTCTCTCTTCATTTATTTTTCTAGATCTTTCTATCTTTATATTTTTCTACATAACAGCTCTTATTATATAGTCACTGTTTCTTATAAATATTATAAAATATTGATTCTTAGTAATTTAACACATGATTTTAATTTTCAACTCCAACAATAATCTTTATCTTCCTTTCTTATTATTACTAGCTTAAAATCCGTGAGATCCACGGATCGCACGGATTTTTTTAAATATTATATAATTTTTATAAAAAAAATTGAATTCAGTTTTTAATTTTATTCATTTAAAATTTTAAATGATATGATTTCATAATAATTATATTAGTAGACGTATATGTTCATAACTTTTTAGGATATTTAAAGTAATAGCATTGATAAGGAGAGAAATGTTATTATAACGAAATTATTATTTTATTGAGGGTAAAAATATAATGCCTTCATTATGTTGAGACCTTAAAAAATATTATTTTAGCATGTTAATTACTTAATCGATTAACAGTAATTCTATAAAAGATATTTGAAAAAGACAATATTAGTGATTGAACAATATAGTTTTATTGATAATTCTATGTGTATTTTTTTAAAAAAAAAATAATATTTATGTTTTAATTAAAATTTGATTTTAATTCACATCAATATGATGCATTATACTTAGTCTAATATTAATTTGATTTATCTCGGATCAGTGGTTTATATTATTTTATTTTAGCTCGATGCCCAATACACCGACTAAATCAAACTAATTATTTTTAGTTTAATTTTAATTTTTTTAATAAGATAATTTTGTTTTAGACTAAATAATTAGTGTATATTATTTTATTTTTGTTGGTCGAATTGTATTTTTATTTTAGTTTCGTGTTAGTCTGAATCAATTGTATAATGTATTTTTTTAATCCTATATAAATAAAATATATTATTTTGTTTATCCAAGTTCATTTTTATAATTTCTTAGGAGAACTGATAGTATTATTATTTTATCTTAGCCCGATTTACATGACATATCAACTAAATCTCACTCCCTCCGTCCCTAAAAACATTTCCTCTTTGTGTTGAACACGTTTGTCAATGCACACTTTTAATTGTTAATATCTTTAATTTTGTATTAGTATTAAATATAAAAATTTCATTGTATTAAAGTACTCATAAATACGAATCCAACAAAATCACTCATGACAATGTTTGATCTTATAGATTAGACGTAAATTAGTAGTCAATCGCTTACCGCGAACAGTAACGAAAGTCAAAATAGGAAAAACAAAATGGGACGGAGGGAGTAATAATTATATTTAGTTTGCTTATTAATTTAGCCCGAAGTAACAAATTAGAATAATATAGAACTCGATATGAATTAAAATATAAAGTGGTAGAAGAAGTTGAATTTAATATAAATTATTGTTAGGTCACACACACTGTAGAGGGGGTGAATACAGTGTATAATACAATCAAATCGAACTTTTATAACTCAAGTAACAGAAAACAAACTTTATTGAAGCAATAAACTATGTTACAGTATGAAACTGTTACCTCTCAGTGATGAACAAATATCACGAGAGCTGCTAGGGTTACAATGAATAATCTTCTCGAATGTGATAGCACTTATAGTGTAAACCCTATGTCTGTGTTTATATACTACACAGTTACAAGATAATCGCTAATTGATATGGAATATAATTCTGCTTCCTAAAATATATCAATCAGATATCTTTTCTTCCAAGTATTCTATTCTTCATAGAATTCCTTCTTCATGCATATCTCTTCTTATGTTTATCTCGATCTTCTTTCCTTTAATCAGCTGATGTCCTTATCTGAACGTCCTTCAGTACTTAAGTTCTGATATCCATCTTCTGATGATTATCTTCTGAAAATATAAGTATTGATATCCTTAAGTCCTGACTTTCAGTAAGTACTGATTTATCCTGTTTAAGTAAGATCTGAAAACTAAATATAAATCATATTAGCCATGACATTATCAAATATATCTAACAATCTCCCCCAACTTGTAAATTAGCATAATATACAAGTTTAACAGATATTTGATGATGTCAAAAACATTAAGTACAAATGCATGAGAATTAGACTAGATAACTACAACTTACAGTCCTTAAAGCTTTACCAATCTTTAACTTCTGATAATAACTTCAGTCTGTATTCATATCAGAATTTAAGTAGTTGTAGATCTTGACTTGGCTTCATCTTCTGATCTCTCTGATGTCAGGAGTTGTTCTGATATAGTTCTTCAACAAACATCTCTCAGCATATCTAAGTTCATCAATCATTCTCCTTTTGGCATCTTTAAGCTCTGCAGTATCTTCACCAATTTGAAAGATTGCAGCCCTGAGATCATTAATTCTAGCTTTTCTTATATCCTGATCCAGTCTGATCAAATATGCCTTATCAGACTCTAGATTGAATTCCACAGCCCTGTAACCCATAAAGGTAGTTATAATCTTTGCAGTGTTGGGCTTCATTTCAACTATATCACCCTTGTGATCTCTGTACTTTGAAAGATATGTGCTGTCAGACTTAACAGAATAAAGCCTTTTCTGTCTCTAAATCTGATTCTTCAAATAGTTTGCAGCACTTTCTATTATTGAGTCATTCACTACATGCTCCAGTTCTTCAAAATACTTCAGTGGAATGGCATTTTCCCTTATATGATAAACCCTACCATCTGTCATGAAGTACAACAGGATGTGTTCTTTCAAGTAGGTATGGTAAACCATTTGCACAAATTCTAGTTGATTCAATCTCTCAGGAGTTGCTCCAATACCTGGTTCACTCAAGGAAGTTGGATCATTGGTAGTGTACTATATTCTTCTTTCATCAGCACTTCCCAATCCAGTTTTGTCTCTTGCTTCCTTTCCAATAATTACTCTTGCTTCAAAACCACTTGCAGCAGTCTTCAAAGGTTGAGTCTGTTTGGTTTTGGTAAATCCTGGTAGGAGTATCTTTGAAGGTTTAACATGAGCAATGCCAGAGGTTTCCTTTGATTTATCTTCTGATATCAAGTTAACTTGAGCTGTATCAGAGGTTACTTGCTTCTTCGAAATATCAGAACTTACTGTCTCTTGACTCTGAACAACTTGAGCCATGTCAGAGGTTGTCTTAAGAACTTTTCTTGAAGTCAGAGCAAGATTAGCATCTTCATCAGTAATTTCTTCATTCACAGGAGGCACATAAACCTTGATAGGTTCACCAACTTTCTCTTTGCCCTTGGACCTTGGATCTATCTGCAGTTGTGATTTAGCCATGGTTGCTTCAGAATTTGTCCTTTCTATTATCACAATGCCCTTGAGTTTTGGAAGTGTCTTTTTACCAGAAGCTTCAGATTTAGAAATGACTTTTTCTGATTTAAGTCTGACTTCTTCTTCCATTAGACTCTCCAAGTCCATTCCTGGATTTTCCTGAAGAAATAACTGTCTTGACATTTCTTCATCAAGATCTAAAAGTTCATCAGAACTTATCCTTTTACCAGTAGCAGAACTAATTCTTTTTCCAACATCAGAACTTGTTCTGTGACTTGTGATTTCAGCTTTTCTTGATGAGAAACCTCTACCTTGACTATGACCTCTACCCATTCCAGGGTTTCCTTGATCATCCTTTTCATCATCCTTCACTTTCAGTGTCTTATCAGTTTTGCATTTGGACTTAATTACTTTCTCCCCCTTTTTGGCATCAGCAGGTAAGAGTAGAGAGACAAGCAATTCCACTGAGGCTTGGATTTCATTAAGTTGAGATTGCTGAGAAGCTTGATTTTTCAGAATATCATCAATCTGAGCTTGTTGTTTCTCTTGAGTCTTCTCAATATAAGCAACTCTGTCAAAGGTAGGTTGGAAGAATTTTTTCTTGTCAATTTTCTGAATATGTTCTTGTTTAATGAATTCTTCCTGAATGTTATGTAACTCTGCATGAGTAGTGGAATGAATGAAAGGAATATGTCCTAAGTCCAATCATTTATTAGGATTTAGGAATAACTTTTTATGTAATCTGTTTTGATTTTATTGATATTAATAAAAGACTTGTTTTGTTTTTATTACGGGCTTTATCTATTTAAGTGTTTAAATAAGATATACCATAGTTTAGAGTAAAGCTTTTTATGGATCATGATGAGATCATAATAGTGAGACCTAAAAGATGATAACTCTAAACTTAAATAGTTCCTGGTCGTAGGATTACTAACTGGTAATTAATAATCCGCAAAGATCGGTACATACTATGCTTGCTTCATTATGAAGGATGTCTGTTCTCATAGACATTTGTGTGGTGACACTATAGCTAGTATGTAGGTGCTTATTATAGAATAAGTTCACTGCACATGACTCGCACAGCTGAACAACTGATGGAGTTCACTCACGTGTCAGCAGTTGTTCACATAGTGATAGTTGTACAAGTATCCTTAGACTTGAGGTCATCATAGTCATCTTGTGTACACTGAACTATGCTTTGGTTTAGTTCTTAGTCTCCAGGGACAATTATTAGGGCTCTACTGGGTATAGGAATTTGTACACGAAGATAGTGTATGATCAATAAAGGATCTACCCCTTCCAGTGAAGGAAGCGAATGTTCAAGGCTGATCCACGTATGCTAGTTCAGGAATCTCTGGCCAGAGTAAATAAATTAGAAAGGAGTTTCTGATTTGCATAGAACCAAGCATAGTAAATGGTAAGCAAGTGATTGAATTAGATAGGCTTGACACGAGATCCATGCCTTGTATTTAATCGGGACATTGTAAGGTAGAAGGAGTTTATTGTACGGTAATTATTCACTGAATAGGTTCTTGGTATTCTAAGCAGTGAATTCGTATTATCCGGATAGTCGCGATATGCTGAGAAGTATCCCTCACGATGTAGAATAAATGTGATTAATTAATTAATCATATTTAATAAATTAGAGAATTTATATAAATAATGATAAAATAGTTTTATTATTATTTATTTCTACTACCGGCTTAATATTGAACTTACAGGGTCACACCATAAAAAGAGAATGATTTAATGGTGGAGGAATTAATTAATAATGGCTGATAATTATTTATTTATGAAATAAATAATTAATTGGCAAATTTAATAATTGATTAAATGAGATTTAATTGATTATAAATTAATTAAGAAAAGTTCTTAATATTATTAATTAAGAATTTAATTTTTGGAAATTAAATCAAGAGAGAGAATTATTTCTAAAGTGTTTAGAAAAAGAATTAATAATTAAAAGGTGTTTTAATTATTAATGAGAATAATAAATGGGATAATAATAATAATTATGGGAAAATTTCAGCTGAAAATTTTGCCTATAAATATACTATTATAAACCCTATTTTTATTCCAACCCCAAAATTTTATAAAACCTTATTCTCTCCACCTCCTCCTCCTCCTTAACGTCGTTTTCTTGGTGGATATCGGTGGAGTGCTTCACGTTTGAGGAGCAGCTGCTAAGGATCTCTGATCGTTGCTTTTGGATCGCTATTAAAGGTTAGTATTTGATCCCTATGTTTTTATCACGATTTATATGCTTTTATTTGGATTTTATATGTGTAAAAGTGTTTTATCATGCCTCCGCTGCGATTAAAATCCAACAATGGTATCAGAGCATAGGTTGTATGCATATAGATATGTGGTAAAAATTTTAGAATTTTATGTGCTTGTATGAATTAATTATGTTTTTTACAAGTTATATTATGGATTAATTATGTCTGATCAGAAATCGTTTCTCAGAATAATTTTGAATGTTGATCTGGGTTCTACAAGTGTTGTAGATCATCTGGGTATTTTTTTCATAATTTTAGGATTTATAGATTTTTTATTATGAATTTTTGAAGTTCTTACAATTAAATTCGTAATTAAATAAGTATATATATATGATATTGTAAGTATGTATATGTATTTGTACATCTGTTTGTCTGCTGTTGTTTCTGTGATGCACGGAATGGAAGACACAGCAAAACAAAGGTACAAGGAACGGTCAGGTACGGCGGCACGCTAGTCGAGGAGGAAAGCGGCGGCGAATCACAGAAGGGCAAAGGACCGCGCGTCGACCACGCGCGCGTGGGGCTCACGCGCTGGCGTGCCACGCGCGGCGCGTGGTAGACACGCGCTGGTGACGTCATGCTGACGTCATGTTGACGTCATCAGATGACGTCATGCTGACGTCAGCGTAGGGTTCTGGGCGTGTGGGCGCGCGTGGGCGGAGTTCTGTCACGTGCCTGACAGCGCGTGTGCGCGTGGCCGCGCGTGGGGAACCTTATTTCGGCGCGTGAGGGCGCGTGGGAAGTCAGAATAGGGCGATTTTGGTGCCGTTGGATTCGTCTTTTCGAGACGCTTCTAATGGTATATTATATGATATTTTATGAAATTGTTTCCAACTGTTTATAGCTAACAGAAGTGTTTTTAAGCTATTTTTAACTGTTTTAATTGCTTTTAAATGCTTCATGTGATACATAGAGATGTATAATGCTTAGACCAATATGCTAGATGATGTTACATGTCTACCTTGATGTATATATATGTGATATATGCTTAGTTTATCATGCGATGATAGATTTAGGTGAACTTAAATGAACATAAGGCGTTTGTTAGACAACCTAGTATAGTGAAATTGTTTCATAACCTTAATAATAATATTATGAATACAATCATGAGATTCTTGTGTTTATGAAACACGTAATTGAATATGAATTTTTGATATGAGAGAAAGGATGATTCTGTCAACAACAGATTTCTATCTGTAAGAAAGGGTTATTAAGTGACGCCTCTTGACAATGCTCCACCCGATCTGGGTATCATCTGATTATTGATTATTGATTTGAAATATTTAATTTAAAAGGAAGAATCTCTTTATAATATGATTATAATTGTAATGTAATATAATCCCTCTAAAATTAAATAATATCAAGTAGTAATTGGCCAATGACACAACGGGCTTGTGTCGGTCATAGCCTTCCAACATGATAGAAAGTAGTTCTTATTTTTAAATCATTGTCGTTTCGTGCCACAGCCGAGGGCTTTGATTTCGAAATAAGAAATACTTGTCTATTACATAGAGATGTGTACATTGAATAAGAATCTAAAGGTCGTTACGTGCCACAGCCGTGGGCCTTTGGGGACTGATTCAATTGTACGGAATGTTGGGTTAGACTTGACTTAGAATATTGAGTTTGTCGTGCCACAGCCGTGACTCAATTATTCAAGAGGCTAAAGTTTGATTAGGGAATAACATTAGATGTAATTGACAAGAGTTGTCTGCCTATTGAACATTACATGGTGTTTCGTGCCACAGCCGGGGTTGTGTAATGGAATGTAGGATCCCTATTCCCACTAGCATTATGAATGCTTAATTTTTCACATAGGGGGTTGAATAAATTAGATAAACTAGTGGGAGCCACTTATGAATAAAGACCCGATTCATATAGTGTTTAAAAATGAAATCGAATATTTGCTAAGTGTTGTTATGTGTTTATCATTTACAGATTTACAATATACATTATGTCTTCTGCACTATCACTCAGGAGCATACTGGATGCTCACAAGTTGACTGGTCCTAATTATGCTGACTGGCTTCGAAACTTGAGAATTGTTCTCAGGATTGAGAAGCTGGAATACGTGATTGACTCACCTAAGCCTACTGAACCTGCTAGTGATGTACATAATGATGAACATGTTGTGTATCGTAGGTGGATAGATGATGCAAATGTTGCTCAATACATCATGCTAGCTTCCATGAACATTGAGCTACAGAAGAAACATGAGCATATGGATGCTCACACTATCCTCATGCATCTACAAGAGTTGTATGATGTGGCAGGGAGGACAGCTCGATATGAGATATCGAAGGAGCTGTTCGGTTGTAGGATGTCTGAGGGATCATCTGTGAATGACCATGTACTTAAGATGATCAATTTGATTGAACGTCTTGGACAACTTGGTTTTGCCATGGATGGGGAGCTGAGCCAAGACTTGGTCTTGCAATCGCTTCCGAGTTCGTTCTCGCAGTTTGTTGTGAACTTTCACATGAATAAGTTGGATGTCAGCCTGCCTGAACTTCACAACATGTTGAAGACTGCGGAATCGAATTTTCCCCCTAAGAAGAGTTCTGTTCTTCTAATTGGTGAAGGTTCCAATCCTAAGAAAAGGAAGAGGAACCCTTCCAAGAAGAAGAAAGTAGGTGAGAAAACGCCGGTTCCACCAAAAGCTGAAGACCCCAAGAGCAAAGTTGTTTGCTTTCACTGTAACAAGGTGGGGCACTGGAAGAGGAACTGCAAGGTTTACCTTGCAGAATTGAAGAAGAAGAAGGGTAGTGAGACTACCGCTTCTGATTCAGGTATGTTCATGATAGAAGTGAATATGTCATTAAATCAAATTTCTACTTGGGTATTAGATACCGCCTGTGGTTCTCATATCTGCAATTTGTTGCGGGGACTAAGGAGAAGTAGGACTCTTGAGGAAGAGGAGGTGATTCTACTGATGGCAAATGGAGCAAGAATTGCTGCTGTAGATGTAGAATCATTTCATTTACATATGCCTACGGGCAAGACTATTGTTTTAAATAATTGTTATTTTGTTCCCTCGATTGTGAGGAATATTATTCCCATGTTAGACTTGGCTGGATTTTCATTTATTATTGAGAATAATGAATGTTCAATTCTTAGAGATAATATTATTTATGGACGTAGTGCTTTAAATAATGGTCTGTATATATGAGACATAATTTACTTCAGATTGAACAAACTAATAAAAGAAAAGGGATGATGAAAATCTCACTTTATAGTGGCACTGCAGTCTCCATTTAGTAGACATGGAGAGAGGACTGCAAATTTGCTAGGAATGGTACACACAGATGTATGTGGACCAATATCTAAGCAAGCCATGGGTGGATTTTCATACTTCATTACTTTCATAGATGATAGATCTGGATTCGGATATGTGTTTGATGAAACACAAGTCTGAGGCCTTTGAAAAGTTCAAAGAATAAAAGTATGAAGTGGAGAAACAACCAAACATAGTATTATAACTCTTCGATTAGATCGAGGTGTTGAATACTTGAATGGAGAGTTTCTGGATTATCTCAGAGTAAATGGTATAGTCTCCCAGTGGACGCCTCCAGATTGGTATCTGAAAGGAGAAATCGAACTTTGTTAGACATAGTTCGGTCCATGATGAGCTATGCAAATCTTCCAGTATTCCTATGGGGTTACACATTGGAAACCTCAGCATATTTACTGAATAAGGTGCCTTCCAAATCTGTTCCTCAAATTCCGTATGAGATATGGAAAGAAAGGAAACCGAGTCTTAAACACGTTAAGATCTGGGGATGTCCAGCTTATGTCACGAAAGTTGACCCAGATAAGCTGGAATATCGATCCGTAAAATGTAGTTTTGTGGGATATCCTAAAGAGACTTTAGGGTATTACTTTTACACCGAACATCGGGTGTTTGTCTCCAGACATGCTACCTTCTTGGAAAAGGAGTTTATCCTTAAAGGAAACAGTGGGAGCAAAATTGAACTTGATGAAGTTCAAGAAGCACAAACTGCTACGGATCAAGTGGAAACACCTGTTCTGACTGAACAACCTTTTGTGGAACAGCCCATTCATAGGTCAGGGAGAGTGTCTCGCCAACCTGAGAGGTAATATGGCCTTGTCATTGAGAATGACAATGAGTTGTCGATCATTGATGATGACGACCCTGTGACCTATAATGAGGCTATGAGTAGTGTTGAATCAGAGAAATGACATAGTGCCATGAAATCCAGAATGGAATCTATGTATACGGTATACAAAAGATAGATTATAGCAGATGGCCAGGTGGAGACCTATAAGGCCAGGCTTGTGGCAAAAGGATTCAAACAAAGGCAATGGATTGACTTTGATGAAACCTTTTACCTGTAGCCCTGTTAAAATCAGTTCGGATTTTGCTTGCGATTGCTGCTTACTACGACTATGAGATCTAGCAATTAGCCAGATGGTTTTCTTTCCAAGGGAAATGAAAACCTAGTGTGTAAGCTGATGCGAACCATATGTGGTTTAAAGCAAGCTTCTCGAGAGACGGAACATTCGTTTTGATGAGACAATCAAAGAGTTTGATTTTATCAAAAATGTAGATGAACCATGCGTCTACATAAGGGTTAGTGGGAGCGCGGTAACATTTCTTATATTGTATTAAAATAGAGTTGACACACATAACAACATAGTAGACCCACTCACAAAGCTACTTTATGAAAGTCACTTTGATCATCATAAATATAAGATGGGTATTAGATACCAGAGTGATTGGCTTTAGTACAAGTGGGAGATTGAAAGGAATATGTCCTAAGTCCAATCATGTATTAGGATTTAGGAATAACTTTTTATGTAATCTGTTTTGATTTCATTGATATTAATAAAAGACTTGTTTTGTTTTTATTACGGGCTTTATCTATTTAAGTGTTTAAATAAGATATACCATAGTTTAGAGTAAAGCTTTTTATGGATTATGATGAGATCATAATAGTGAGACCTAAAAGATGATAACTCTAAACTTAAATAGTTCCTGGTCGTAGGATTACTAACTGGTAATTAATAATCCGCAAAGATCGGTACATACTATGCTTGCTTCATTATGAAGGATGTCTGTTCTCATAGACATTTGTGTGGTGACACTATAGCTAGTATGTAGGTGCTTATTATAGAATAAGTTCACTGAACATGACTCGCATAGCTGAACAACTGATGGAGTTCACTCACGTGTCAGCATTTGTTCACATAGTGATAGTTGTACAAGTATCCTTAGACTTGAGGTCATTATAGTCATCTTGTGTACACTGAACTATGCTTTGGTTTAGTTCTTAGTCTCCAGGGACAATTATTAGGGCTCTACTGGGTATAGGAATTTATACACGAAGATAGTGTATGATCAATAAAGGATCTACCCCTTCCAGTGAAGGAAGCGAATGTTCAAGGCTGTTCCACTTATGCTAGTTCAGGAATCTCTGGCCAGAATAAATGAAATTAGAAAGGAGTTTCTGATTTGCATAGAACCAAGCATAGTAAATGGTAAGCAAGTGATTGAATTAGATAGGCTTGACACGAGATCCATGCCTTGTATTTAATCGGGACATTATAGGGTAGAAGGAGTTTATTGTATGGTAACTATTCACTGAATAGGTTCGTGGTATTCTAAGCAGTGAATTCGTATTATCCGGATAGTCGCGATATGCTGAGAAGTATCCCTCACGATATAGAATAAATGTGATTAATTAATTAATCATATTTAATAAATTAGAGAATTTATATAAATAATGATAAAATAGTTTTATTATTATTTATTTCTACTACCGCTTAATATTGAACCTACAGGGTCACACCATAAAAGAGAATGATTTAATGGTGGAGGAATTAATTAATAATGGCTGATAATTATTTATTTATGAAATAAATAATTAATTGGCAAATTTAATAATTGATTAAATGAGATTTAATTGATTATAAATTAATTAAGAAAAGTTCTTAATATTATTAATTAAGAGTTTAATTTTTGGAAATTAAATCAAGAGAGAGAATTATTTCTAAAGTGTTTAGAAAAAGAATTAATAATTAAAAGGTGTTTTAATTATTAATGAGAATAATAAATAGGATAATAATAATTATGGGAAAATTTCAGCTGAAAATTTTGCCTATAAATATACTATTATAAACCCTATTTTTATTCCAACCCCAAAATTTTATAAAACCTTATTCTCTCCACCTCCTCCTCCTCCTTAACGTCGTTTTCTTGGTGGATACCGGTGGAGTGCTTCATGTTTGAGGAGCAGCTGCTAAGGATCTCTGATCGTTGCTTTTGGATCGCTATTAAAGGTTAGTATTCGATCCCTATGTTTTTACCACGATTTATATGCTTTTATTTGGATTTATATGTGTAAAAGTGTTTTATCATGCCTCCGCTGCGATTAAAATCCAACAATGAAGACCTTGTAGATGTTTAGTACTCAATGCAGTGACTCTAAGCTGTGTTTTGAAATCATCAGTAATTAAGATCTCATCAGATTTAGTCAAGTGCTCAGCAAGATTCTGTGCAGATGGATTACAGGTAACTGAGTTCCATTCCTTAGTCCACTCCTGTCCTGCAGGAGTTTCACTCCAAGGCACTGGTGCTTCTCTGGTAACAAACTTCTTAACTAACTCAGATTTAAGAATAGTTTATTGAGGGGCATGTCCTGAAGGACCTGCTTCATCAGTATCTACTTGTGAAGCAGCATCACCAGTATCTCCAGCATTTGCAGCATCAGAACTTACAGAATCAACATCTTCTGACAAAACAACAGTATGTGAAGCAATTGAGGTTTCAGCATCATCTTCTAAGTGCTGATCTGGTTCCAAGTTCTGATCAACAGCCATATCCTGATGCTCACCTACATTCTGATCATCAGCATCTAGATGCAGAGAAGGTGTAGTAGATAATTCTGGAGTTTAAGCAGCATCAGTAACAGGTGTTGTTGATGGATTAGTTGCTATTGGAGCTTCTAAGTAAAGTATTTCAGGCACAACTAGGTTCTGAACATCAATTTCAGCACTTGTGCCTGGATCAACAGGAGATACAGACTTTTGAACAGGAGACACAGATGGTGTGTTTGCCATTTCAGTAGCAGCTTCCTGAGTTGGAGTTAATGGAGAAGCAGTGGCTTGAGCAGATTCATTTTCTTGTGAGATCAGAGATTCCTGATCTCCTTCCTTAGCTGCTTCTTCCTCATCATCTGAAACTGGCCTTTTAGCTCTCTGTTTCTTGTATCTCTTTGAAGGTGGGGATTCCTTGGGAGCTTCAGTCATTCTTTTAAGTCTTTTGAGAAGCTTAGATCTCCCAATTCCAGAATCCTTCTAAGAATGAACTTTCTCAGCTTCTTTGACAACAGGTTCTGATGTAGAAACCTGTTCCTCACTGTCAAATTCATCTCTCAAAACAATCCTCCTTTTCTTCTGAGGTGTTTAAGGAACAGTCTTTGTCCTCTGAGGCTTGGAAGATGAAGGCTTCACAGTAGGTGTTGAGAATAAGGGTTGAGCTGTCTGTGAAGTGGAGATATATGATTTGAGATATGTTCTGAGGGATGGTTGAGTAGTATGAGTGGTATGTTCTGTTGGTTGTTGTGGTGTTTGGGATGTTGTGGTAGGTTGGACATCAGAATAAACAGATCTATTGGTTTCAGGATCAGCATTTACCAAGATCTGTTTTACAGACTGAGGAATCTGTAAAGGTCTAACCACCCTTTTCTTAGTATCAGCATTTACCAAGTCATTAAAGGCTCGTTTTGCAATTTTGAAAGGTGGAGTTAAGGTACTTTAAAGTTGGGGTTCATCAGCACAACAGAAACTATATATAAGCTGACAGAATCTAGCAAAGTAAACTACATTCCTATCTTCTGTCATCCTATCCCTAATAAAACCTATCACAGCATTTGCAAAATCAAAATGAGTTTGGTTTATGATAGCATACCCGATGTGCTGACTCATTATAGGGATGACATCAAAGTTGGAAGACTTATTCCCAAAAGCTTTAGTGATGCAGTCGAAGAAGAAGCTCCATTCCTTTCTGATATGAGCCCATTTCAACTGCCCAAGCTTTGCCAACTCTGCTCATACCCCAAACTAGCCATTAATTCTTTAAGAGCTGATTCCTACGGGGTTGAAAAAGTACATCCTTCTGGTAAATGTAGAGCCTTTCGAATTGTACCAGGAGTTACCACATGTGTAGAATCATCCACTTCGAAAACAATACTGGGAGTACCATTTGGACCACCATTATCAAAGTGCCCAGTCCGCCAAAACGTCAGAACTTGTTGGCTTGAAAAGACTGAAAGATGGGTCAATGCATACCCAATTTCACTGTGTGCAAGAAGATCTTGCACAAAATGCAACTCAGATGGAGCTTCAGCATGTTCAAGAATTGCAGCATAGTTATTTGGAACAAATTTAGCTCCATCAATGATTAAATCCTTAGGTGCCATGAGAAAAATCGAGATTTAAGAGTGCCTGTTAGGTGTTTGATAAAATGTCTGTATGAAAAACCAACGTCAGGAGATGAAAGAGAGTAAAAGCAAAGAGAGAGATAAAGTTAAAAAAGTAAATAAAAGATTGTATAATCTTCTCTCTCTCTCTTACTTATACTTGGTAAAAAAATATAACCGTTGGACACCTGTCAGACATGCAACAATAATGAATATTTGATGGGCACGGGAAAACAGTAATCATTACTTACCCACTTACAGTTTTTCAAGGAAAAACCGTTCCACTTACCCAGTAATTCCATTAATCGAGGTAAATCAGTTTTAATTCAAAATTTAAACTGTTCCCACTTATTCAATTATTTTTCACTGCAACTCCAATATTCTGAGAAAAATTCAAGAATGAGAATGACCAAAATAAATCAAGTAAATAAGTACTGAAATTGTAAGATCAGAACTTAATTTAAATCAAAATAGAAATGGTCATCAGAACATGGATATATCAGGATTTATCAGTACACTTAAGTTACAAACATCTCAGAGACAAAAACTTGCAAAAAAAAAGGAAATTCCATTAATATATCAAGAGAATA
This sequence comes from Apium graveolens, assembly GCF_009905375.1. Classification (NCBI taxonomy): domain Eukaryota; kingdom Viridiplantae; phylum Streptophyta; class Magnoliopsida; order Apiales; family Apiaceae; genus Apium; species Apium graveolens. Next base: position 30,149,367 of record NC_133656.1, on the reverse strand, counting down.
CATTCATCAAATTTAAATTACATCAGACCTTTACAAGATTGTCCTAAGCTTCTAAACCTAACATCAACAGCCTTTGTCCTAGCTCAAGAAGCAGGGCAAGGCTGACGATGAAGAAAAACAGGAAGAAGAAAATAAATTATTTCTTCTTCCTACTCTCTACAAAAAGAATGGCGAGTCTGATGATTCGCTCTTGCTGGCGGAGAGCTTCCCGCCTTTCCTCCTTTAATCGCTCCAGATGGCGATGGTAGTCCATGTAGAAGAACAGGAGGTGGAAGAGTACCTCCTGGGGAATTGAGTCCCATATCTCATCAGGAATGGCAGTGATGTGCCATTCCTGCTGCCAAGCTTCACAGCTCAGCTCCATGTTGAATGTTTCATAGTTTAAAAACATATTATAGTTAACCATGATGTTGTGTATGAAGAAAATGAAGGTGAGTTTGTGAGAAAAGAATTGATGTATAGGCTGATGTGAAGTGGTTGTTTATATAGGCAAGAGAATGCCAAGAGATGCAAGGAATTTAATGCTGACAGGTAGAATTAATTCTATCTCGTCTCCCTAATTTGGAAGACGAAAAACAATCATTGGAAGTGTAAGACAGGGTTTAATGCGCACAAGTAACAAGTAAGAATTATTGTGCACATACATGGACCACTAACCCTAATTATAGTGACTGTTAATATTCTGTCTGAACATATTCTGATTTAAAATGAGACTGTTTTTAGATTTTATCCACAGATAAGTCAAGTAAAGGATCAGAATTTAATATCAGAACTTAGACTTATATCAGAACTTGACAGTTATCAGAACATGATTTCTTAACTCGAAAAATGAATGCCTATCTTTGTAATTCTTCACATAATTTCTGATTTAGATTCTTCAGAACATAATCATCAGAACGTTCATCAGAACTTGTCCTCAGAATTTATGCAATGTGACACATAAACTGTTCATCTAAAATAACATAGATCACCACAGTAATTTTCATTATTCATATGGAGTGTTTAGTGTGTGCATTAAGCTAAATATCAGACAAAGGGTAAAGTCTGATTCACTTCAGTACATCTTAGAAATAAGGCATAACTAAAACTTTACTAAAAATCTGTCATTATTCTGAAGCCTACTATTGAATGAGTTCATGCATGAGTCCACCTCAACTGGTTTGTGCTAATTTTGTGCATCTTTTTAAATTCCATTTTATAGTGGCTTCTCAGTGTAAGTGAGTCACGACTGCTTATCAGAATTTATGCTATTATCAGAGTATTTCTCCAGTAATTATAGAGTGTGAAAAGTCACCAAGAAAAATATTTTGCTTTTCTGATGCATATTACTTAATACCAGCAATGCACTTGGGTCGTCCCTTCCACATTTTTACTCTAGACCTCAAAGGAGTACCTGATTTTTATTTCTTTTTCTTTTTCCTTTTTCTTTTGATAAGTGAGGTTTATCAGCACTTAGTACATTCAGCAGATTTACTAACACCAGAACTTAACAGATGAGAAGCATTATTCTAGTTTTTGACTTAGTAATAAGATAGACAAAGTAAACTTAACTAAGCTCAATATCAGAATTTGCTTGTGTCAATGGATTTCCACATAAATAATTACTTCTAACATGGGATCTCTAGTATATTGAAGATTACTAGATCAACATCTAGCACAGGTATCCTCATAGGATTGAATAGTTACATAAATAGACATATCACTATCAGAGTTTAGAAAGTCACATCAGACACCAGTCAGTACTTAAGCAATTTTCAATTAAGCACGGAATACACAAAGAGAGTAATTTCTGTAAATACTGATCATAAGGTCTGATGCATCAGAACAAAACTAAGCAGATTTAGAGAAAGAACCTGAAACCATTCCAAGTTCATTTACCAATCTTGTAAAAGTAGCTTCACACAGTGGTTTTGTGAAGATATCTGCTAGTTGTTGATCTGTTGGAACAAAGTGCAATTCCACTGTACCTTCATCCACATGTTCCCTTATAAAATGGTACCTAATGCTGATGTGCTTTGTCATTGAGTGTTGAACTGGATTACCTGTCATAGCAATAGCACTTTGATTATCACAGTAAATAGGGATTTTGAAATATGTTAACCCATAATCTAGTAACTGATTCTTCATCCAAAGAATCTGTGCACAACAGCTTCCTGCAGCAATGTACTCTGCTTCTGCAGTTGATGTGGAAATTGACTTTTGTTTCTTGCTAAACCAAGAAACCAATCTGCCTCCAAGAAATTGGCAGCTTCCACTTGTGCTTTTCCTGTCAATTTTGCAACCTGCAAAATTTGCATCTGAGTAACCTATTAGTTTAAAATCTGATTCTCTGGGATACCACAATCCCAGATCAGCTGTTCCCTTAAGATACTTGAAAATTCTTTTCACAGCTGTTAAGTGAGGTTCTCTTGGATCTGCTTGAAATCTTGCACAAAGACAGGTAGCATACATAATATAAGGTCTACTAGCAGTTAAATAGAGTAGAGAGCCAATCATACCTCTGTAATCAGTAATATCTACTGATTTACCAGTATCCTTGTCCAATTTTGTCGTAGTGGCCATGGGAGTGGATGCACTTGAACAATCTTGCATTCCAAATTTCTTCAGCAAATTTCTGGTGTACTTAGTTTGACAAATAAAAGTGCCCTCTTCATTCTGCTTGACTTGAAGGCCCAGAAAGTAGCTAAGTTCCCCCATCATACTCATCTAATACCTTGACTGCATTAATTTGGCAAACTTCTTGCAAAGTCTGTCATTTGTAGAACCAAAAATGATATCATCAACATATATCTGGACCAGAAGTAAGCCCTTTCCATGGTTGAGGTAGAACAGTGTTTTGTCTATTGTTCCTCTGTTAAATCCACTTTCCAGAAGAAACTGAGCTAAAGTCTCATACCATGCTCTTGGAACTTGCTTAAGTCCATAAAGTGCTTTATCAAGCCTGTAGACATAATCTGGATATTTGGAATCTACAAAGCCTGGAGGTTGTTCAACATATACTTCTTCCTCCAATTCTCCATTGAGAAAAACACTTTTCACATCCATTTGAAAGACAATAAACTTTTTGTGAGCAGCATAAGCCAAAAATATCCTTATGGCTTCCAATCTAGCAACTGGTGCAAATGTTTCATCATAATCAATTCCCTCCTGTTGAGAATATCCTTTTGTAACCAGCCTTGCCTTATTCCTTGTAATTATGCCATCACTATCAGTTTTGTTTCTGAATACCCATTTTGTACCAACAACAGATCTGTTCTTTGGTCTTGGCACTAGGGTCCAGACTTTCTTTCTTTCAAATTCATTTAACTCTTCTTGCATTGCTTGCACCCAATCAGCATCTTGAAGAGCTTCTTCCACTTTCTTTGGCTCAGTCTGAGAAAGAAAAGAATTGTAAAGACATTCATTTGAAGTACCTGTTCTAGTTCTGACACCTGCATCAGGATTTCCAATTATCAAATCAGGTGTATGTGATTTAGTCCACTTCCTTGCAGATGGAAGGTTCTCTCTAGAACTGGATGCTCCCCCATGATTCATGCTGTCTTCATTTTCATTTTCTGATGCTCCCCCTGAAACTATGCTCTCTGAGTTGGATTCTTCAGAATTTAGATTTTCAGTACTATCAGAACTTGGCTTATCAGAACTTGACGAATCAGAACTTGAAGAGCCAGATGTATGTTCTGATTCTTCTTGAGATGTGGTAATATCTTGAGTATGCTCCCCCTGCATAGGTGCATCTTCCTTTGGCGTAGTTACCACAGTTTCAATAACATCAGAGTTTAATCCATCAGAGTTTGCAGTATCAGGATTTAGATTGTCAGAATTATCAGTATCAGAATTTGAGTCTTCATTTTCAAATCTCAGCTGATCATGATCAATAAAATCTTCAAGTCCAGTAATCTTCTTGTCATCAAAAGAGACATTGATAGATTCCATGACCACTCTTGTTCTCAAGTTATAGACTCTGAAGGCTTTTGTGGAAAGTGGATATCCAACAAAGATTCCTTCATCAGCTTTTAGATCAAATTTAGATAGCTGTTCAGGATGAGTCTTAAGAATAAAACACTTGCATCCAAATACATGAAAGTACTTCAGATTTGGCTTCTTTTTCTTCACCATCTCATATGGTGTCTTTCCTTGCTTGTTAATGAGTGTTGCATTCTAAGTAAAACAAGCAGTCTGCACAGCTTCAGCCCAGAAATAGGTTGGAAGCTTTGCTTCCTCAAGCATTGTACGTGCAGCTTCAATGAGAGTTCTATTCTTCCTTTCAACAACTCCATTTTGCTGTGGAGTTCCAGGAGCAGAAAATTCCTGCTTGATTCCATGGTTTTTGCAGAACTCTTCCATTATCAAATTCTTGAACTCAGTGCCATTATCACTCCTTATTATTTTTACTGAGTCTTTGGCCAATTTATCCAGTTGCCTGACATGATCAATCAAGATAGATGAGGTTTCACTTTTTGTGTGCAAGAAATACACCCATGTGTATTTGGTGAACTCATCCACTATGACCAAAGCATATTTCTTCTTTGCAATAGACATGATATTTACTGGACCAAATAGATCAACATGTAGTAGGTGATAAGGCTCAAGAATTGATGATTCAGTCTTGCTCTTGAATGAGGATTTTCTTTGTTTAGCCTTCTGACAAGAATCACAAAGGGCATCAGGAGCAAATACTGACTTTGGCAGTCCTCTCACAAGATCTTTCTTGACCAACTCATTTATATTATTGAAATTTAAATGAGAGAGTTTCTTGTGCCAATTCCAGCTTTCTTCAATTGATGTTCTACTCATCAGACAGATTCCAGAACCATCAGCACTTGTTGAAAGCTTAGCTTCATAAATGTTACCACGCCTGTATCCTTTCAGAACAACTTTGCCTGTAGATTTACTTACAACTTCACAGTGTTCTTCAAAGAAATCCACATGATAACCTCTGTCACAGATTTGACTTATACTCAGCAGATTGTGTTTAAGTCCTGAGACCAGAGCTACTTCTTTAATGATGACATTCCCAAGTTCGATATTGCCATATCCCAATATTTTTCCAATGTTGCCATCTCCATAAGAAATACTTGGGCCAGCTTTCTCCACAAAGTCTGATAGCAGGGCTTTATTTCCAGTCATATGTCTTGAACATCCACTGTCCAGAACTAGGATATTTTTCCTGTTGCTCTGCAATCACAAAGACCAATAATGATTAGTTTTAAGGACCCAGACTTGCTTGGATCCTTTGGCCTTATTAAGTTTGTTAACATTTGCAGCGGATTTAGCATCAGAGTTTATGTTAACATTTTTCTTATCAGAATTTACACTATCAAACTTTAAATCAGAACTTACACTAGAAGGAACAATGGAAACTTTCTTTAAAGAAGGTTTTATTTGATAATAATCATAGTACAAACTATGATATTCCTTACAAGTATAAATGGAATGCCATAAACTACCACAATGAAAACAAGGATTTTGTGGCTTATATCTAACAGACTGACTCTTAACTCCTGACTTAGAAGGTAAGGAGTTTATGTTCTTATTCTTCCTGCAAAAAGAAGCCAGATGGTTAGAACTTCCACAGTTATGACATGTTTTCCTAGGAGCTTTAGAAACAGGCTTATAATCATTGCTTTTATTCACACCTTCCTTTCCATTCCTATTTTTCCTAGGTGATTTTACCTTGTTTGCATTCTTAACATCTTTCAGCTTATGCTTAAGCTGCTTCTTTGTCATTAAGCCTATGTTTACATCACCTTTCTTTTCCTGTTTTAATTTGTCAGAAGTTAATTCCTTTTTAACTTCTGATTTTTCATTATCAGACTTTACAGCTATAAACTTAACAGGTTTTAACTTTGGCTTTTGCTTAACAACAATAGGCTTAATTTCTATAGTTCCTTTATCATTCTTCTCCTCTCCATAACCTAAGCCCTCTTTCCAGTTTTCACTACTTAGCAAATTTTGAGTTGTTCTGCCAGAGTTAGTCCAAGTCCTGATAACTTCTTTTTCCTTTTCTAACTCAGTTTTTAGAGATTCATTCATTTTTAGCACTTCATCCTCAACATAAAAAACATCATCTCTATCTTTCTGAGTTTGATGGAACATAACTAACTCCTTTTCTAAGAAATCATTTCTTTTCTTAAAAGCAAGATTTTCAGAAGTTAATCTTTCACATGTTAAAAGTTTGATCTCTATAACTAACAAACATGGTTTTAAGATATCTTCTCAACTCATTAATATCATCAGTATGAAAGGCATAAGTAGTTTGAGGTACCTTTGATTCAGCAGCTTCAGAACTGCTTTCAGCACTTGCCTTATCAGCATTTGCCATCAAGGCATAATTCTCTTCACTTTCAGAATCTGAGGTGTCTGTCCAGCTTTTTTTCTTTGTGACAAGAGCCTTGCCTTTGTCACTCTTCACTTTCTTGCAATCAGGAGATATGTGGCCTTTTTCACCACAGTTGTAGCATTTGACATTTATATAATCTCCTTTGTCAGACTTTCCTCCTCTGCTCTCAGATCTTCTGAAATTCTTCTTATCAAAACTTGTGCTTTTCCTGGAAAACTTCTTTCCCTTCCTGAACTTCCTGTATGCAATCTTTGTGATCCCTTTCACCATAAGAGCACACAGCTTCATCATCTCTTCATCAACATCCGTCTCAGGCAGGCTTTCAGATTCTGAGTCATCATCACTTTCAGAACTTGATGACTCAGTATCAGACTTTTGGAAAAGAGCTTTACCCTTATCTTTCCTTGAGGTAGGTGCTTTGGGGGATTCTTCTTCAGCCTTAAGAGCAACTGTCCTTGACTTTCCACCTTTCCTCTTGCTTCTTTGTTCCATCTCAAGTTCATGAGTCTTGAACATTCCATAAATTTCATCAAGAGTTGTTTCATCAAGATTGTAGTTGTCTCTTATTGTTGTTGCCTTCAAATCCCAGCATTCAGGAAGAGCTAACAGGAATTTAAGGTTTGAATCTTCAAGATCATACTCTTTATTAACCAGTGATAAATCATTCAAGAGTTTGACAAATCTATCATATAAATCAGTCAATGACTCATTAGCCTTTGAGTCAAAGTGTTCATACTCTTGAGTAAGTATTGTCTTCCTGTTCTTCTTAATTGTATCAGTTCCCTGACACCTTGTTTCCAGAGCATCCCATATCTCCTTTGCAGTCTTGCAGTTAATTACCCTGTTTGACATTACATTATCAATGGCACTATGCAGTAAGTGTCGTACCTTAGCATCCTTGGCAATTGATGTGATATCTTCAGCAGTGTAATCACTCTTCTCCTTTGGTATAGTCTTTGCTGCTTCACCTGCAACTGCAACTGCGAGCTTGGTTGGTTTGTGAGGTCCTTCCTTGATTCTATCAAGATATTCTGGATCTGTAGCTTCCAGAAACATGGTTATCCTCACCTTCCATATGGCATATTCAGATGGTCTCAATATGGGAACTCTGATGGTCTCATACCGACTTTGAATTTGTGTCTTTGGAGGTTCTTCAGTTTTGGTGGGCTTAGTTGGAGTTTCTGTATCAGACATGATTGTGTTTGGATCTTAAACTGTTTGTGTGTTAATAGACAGGCTCTGATACCACTTGTTAGGTCACACACACACTGTAGAGGGGGTGAATACAGTGTATAATACAATCAAATCGAACTTTTATAACACAAGTAACAGAAAACAAACTTTATTGAAGCAATAAACTCTGTTACAGTATGAAACTGTTACCTCTCAGTGATGAACAAATATCACGAGAGCTGCTAGGGTTACAATGAATAATCTTCTCGAATGTGATAACACTTATAGTATAAACCCTATGTCTGTGTTTATATACTACACAGTTACAAGATAATCGCTAATTGATATGGAATATAATTCTGCTTCCTAAAATATATCAATCAGATATCTTTTCTTCCAAGTATTCTATTCTTCATAGAATTCCTTCTTCATGCATATCTCTTCTTATGTTTATCTCGATCTTCTTTCCTTTAATCAGCTGCTGTCCTTATCTGAACGTCCTTCAGTACTTAAGTTCCGATATCCATCTTCTGATGATTATCTCCTGATAATATAAGTACTGATATCCTTAAGTCCTGACTTTCAGTAAGTACTGATTTATCCTGTTTAAGTAAGATCTGAAAACTAAACATAAATCATATTAGCCATGACATTATCAAATATATCTAACAGTTATAATGATATAGAGTTCGATATAAAATAGAATTGAAATTGGTAAAGTAATAGAGGAAGTTGACTTTAATATCAGTTAGAATTGGAATTGATCGACCCAATAATTAGAATTGAAATAATTAAGTAAGGGTAATTAAGTAATTTCACCAAATACGACCGACCGACTACCAATTTTTTTAATGTTTTGTCTATTATAATATAGTATAGATTATATTACTTCCTCCATCTAATTTTAATTGTCACATTGACTTTGACCCGGTCAAATTGACTAAAGTTTAACCGAATTTTATTAATATTTTATAAATAAACAAAATAAAAAAATTACATCACTGGAAAGTAGATTTAATCTACTTTAATATATAATTTTTAGTTTTTTGAAATAATATAAGAGTAATGTCTAATCTTTGGTAAAAAATATAGTCAATTTGACTTCTATAAAAAGGAAATGTGACAAGTAAAATGGGATGGAGGGAGTAATAAATTTGAAAAAATATGGACGAAAAATGGAACAAAGAGAGAGAGAAAAAAAAGTAAAAAGAAGAGAGAGAAATAAATTTTTTATTGCTAAAAATGTTATAAGGGAGTACTAGAAGTTCCTTAAAGATAAAGAATGATGTTCATGTCTTAGTGATTTAAGGAAGTACTAAGACACTATTGGAGTGTCATTGTTTGTCAAAATCCTTATAATTGAACTTAAGAGTTCATATGATACAGGGGAGTTGCTGGACTTGCTCTTATTATATAGTACTCCCTCGATCCTAGCCAATTGTTATCTTGTTATCGTGCCAATTGTTACCTTGTTATAGCCTGTGTTTTCCAAATTATTCTAGATTAATAATTTAAAATTTTCTATTATATTTATATATCGTCATTTCTGACATTGTTGCAATATTAATTTTATTTTTAATATTTTATTATAATATTATTGCAACAAATAAGCAAATATTGATATATATGTAGATGAGTAATTGAATTACGACTCTATATAATACAATATTTAATCATATTATTTCTATTGTTGTATAATTGTATCATATTTTATTTTTTGAATAATATTAGAATAATGTAATCTTTTTATATTTATGATTGGTTAAATATTTAATCATATTCTATATAGGATTGTATTAGGACATTGTATCGCAATTGGTATTTGAATATTAATAGAACAATTATGTTCATATTCTATCTACTATTATATCATTTTATCATATTTTGTATTTTGAATAGTACTGGAATAATATAATCTTTTTATATTTATGATTGGTTAAATCTCTAATCATATTTTTTAGTATTGTTGTATCAGGACATTATATCGCAATTGGTGTTTAAATAGTATTAGAATAATATAGGGTGAAAGATCTTGATAACCATTTTTTAAGGAGTCAGCCTAAAACACCTGCAAGACAATTATGGCCCCCTAAATACCTACCTGTCACGTCACTAACAAGACGCATCATGCACATGCGGGCTAACAGAAGGAGTGTCACTAGGATACTTAGTAGTTGAAGGTGTATTATTTGAATACGCGGACAAGACACCAAATATGTACAGCTAATACGTCGTACAAAATCATGCATCAGTCACGTTCATGCACAAGGCGTGAGTCACGGATGCGCCCAAACAATCCAAACTTCCAAACTTGTACTAAATTTGAAATGACGTGATAATTTGATGCATTAAGCATCAAACTTCCTTGTACTAGCAAAGAACTCCATTTTCCCAACTTTCACTCAATGTGTGTGTAAGGATGTGGTGAATGAACCATAGTCCCAATTTATCAAACAATTACCATACATCATTACAGATTGTTGTAGTCTTGTAGACCCTGAGTTTTACTTTTGACTTGTGGGTCCCTAAACCTGATATAAGTAAGTTCAATTTTATATCTAAACTGGTGTGACCTATGTGTAAAATATGCCATCACTAAATTATGTGAGTTAATGAAATAATGGGAATGCGTCACCATCTCCGTTGGACAAAATATGGATACGCTAGTGGCGAAAAAGTAATGGGTGGATAATTTTATCGATAATCCCGTCAATGGGTATATAAGGCGGGCTGAGTACAAAAGTAGTCTAGTTAGAGAAATTTTTCAATAATATAATCGTTTTCTATTTATTTAATAATATACTTATTCAAATAAGATATAATCTTAACCGTCTATTTTTTATTATATCGGATCAACGGTTTAGATTGTTTGGCGGTACATGACCAAAATCTTGGATAGGAAGTCCCTTCCATTTATTATATATAAAGGATATAATTTGTCATTTTAATTTTTCTACACGTAAGTTAAAGTGATTTTACTGTGTACTTAAAATAATTATTTTTGTTAATTTGAGTATAAGTTATATATTTTTATTCAGAAAAGTAAATTTTTACTAGCTGGACAAAATATTTTAAGATGTGTGTAGAAAAGTCAAACAACAATTATATAAAAACAGAGGGAATAGGAGTTAGCACAAGGATTTTTTTTAATTTTTGTAATCTGCTTTATTTTTAAATTTTGTCAAGTTTTATAAACTGAACTCTTGTAAAAAAAATTATATTATTCCTAACTTAATATTTATGTACTGATTTCCTTTGATATTATATATTTTTTTAATTTCATTTAAATTGTTTTTTTAATTTAAGTTATTATATTACTAGAGGTGTCATAGATAAGACTCTGTTTAATAAATCACATAAAAATGATATCATACTTGTGCCGGTCTATGTTTATAAAATTATATTTGGGTTTACGAATAATGTAATTTGTGCAAGGTTTGCTAAGTTTATGTAGAGTAGGTATGAGATGAGTTTGATTCTTCCCTGGACTACATATATGTTAGAAGCCAAATTGTATCTTCATTTGTCAAACGAAGTACATCAAGGATCTTTTAAAGAAATATAATCTGAAAGATTCAACACCGGTAAAGACTCTGATGGCAACTGCCATAAAACTTGATCAAAATAAGTCTGGTAAGAAGGTGGATATCACTAACTACCTTGGATCACTGCTCTACCTGACTACGAGTAGTCCAGATATTATGTTTGCAACATGCTTGTGTGTACGGTTTCAAGATGATCCTAAGGAATCAAATCTGATAGCCATAATCAGATATCTAAAGGGTACACCTAATCGAGGTATCTGGTATCCTAAAGACAATCAAAATATAAGAGTAGTTTTCCGTCAATGAGCTACAACAAAGGCTAATACAATAAAAATATAAGCACCTATAATAATGTCAATGCCTCTACTTGTTGATCAAGATTGAAACTGTATGTACAACTCAACAACACTGATTTGTATAACTCAACATAGAACAAAGGACTTTGAAATAATTTATATTCCACTAGAATCAGTACAGATTGTTTATTGGGCATACACACAGTGGTTTTGGAAGCTATAGTGAAAAAGACGTCTGTATGAAGTTCATTAACATGTTCAGGCAATAGAAGAATAAAGTTGGATTCATTAGAAGCAGTTATCAGGATCAGTGTGAAGACTTCAAGAATTTTTAGTGAAGTTGTTTATATATGGTAGAAGACTTGATAATGATTTGAGAAGATATAGTACAAATGCCTGAAAGCGAAACTAGTCACCTTTGAACCAAACCATTGCACTAGGTGTCAGTGATTCGTGAAAGGAAACTAAGTACTATCATTAGAACGATTGTTAAGTGAAGATTCGTATATGGGAATACATGTTTTATGATTGAGACAAAGACTTAAGATAGAAGACTCGAAGACAGGACAACTTTGGGAGTGCAGTGCTCTACATAAACTAAGTCAAAGTGATCACTACCTTGTAGTAGGAGTCACCATGATCAGTATATTGAACATCAGAGGCAATATCCTAGAGATACAGTTTAATATCTCAGTAAGGAACTGATATTGACTTGGTACGAGCCTCAAGGAATAAACAAGAGCTAAAACAAATTCATAAGTGCTTGAATATCCACCTTGGTCGCCAGTAAGCCATGCATGGATAATTTCTAAGTCAAAAATTAGCTCCCTAGCTATACTACAAGCCTAGGTCGCAACTTAGAAAAGAAGAGGAGTGAGAAAGTGCACCCATATGCTCCCATGGCCCACAGAATCTTCCCAAAGCTTGTACAAGGGTTTCCAGTCATAAGTCAAGCCATCTTAGGGGCATCAAGTCGCAAGTAATGCTACACTAGAGAGATTAAGTCACCAGCTAGCTTCCCATAGTGCCCAAGATCCCAACTTAGGTTGAACAAGGGAGGTTTGGTCGACAGTTAGTGAACTTTCTAAGGCAAGTTCACTTCTAGCACTACTAGGTCACAAGTAACATCTCCCTTGCCTATGTAGGTCGTAAGTAAACATGAAAATGGCTAAGGCAAGTTGTCTTGCTACCTTAGAGTCGCCAGTAAAGATGTGCATAAGGCCTTCTAATCACAAGTCAAGTCCCACGGATGCAAAGTTGTACATTTGCAAGCTGTACAAATTCAAATATATGGACACAAATCAGACACGTGTTCTCTCTCTCTCTCTCACATACACACATATCAAACTACCATCTATATAACCATATAATAGAAGTATATTGAAATATATATACTTCTCAGCACATTCAAAGTGAAGCTCAGCAGAATTTATTTCTCTGAGAATTGTTCGATTTTATTTATTGAAATTAAGGAGAGAAGTGTTGCCCAATTTATTTTACACATTAAAGCCTTACAAACTTGTAACACTCATTATTTAAAGCTTCTTCGATTGTATTTAATATCATTTGATAAGAGCTTTAAATTTTAGAGTGATAGATAGAACCCTGGATTGATAGTTATTGTATTTATTTCTTTCTATATTTGTTGCTTCGTATCATTCTATTTGGAGTTGTAAGCAAAACCTCATGGTATTTATATTTTGAATAAAAGCATATTTATTTGGAATCATTTGTGTTTGTTTATTTCATTTTTAGTTTTGATATCCCGTTGCATTAAATTGATAAAAACGAAGAACATACATCCACCTCCCTCTGTATGTACCTTTTGGACCTAACAATTGGTATCATGGCTTGTTGATCAATATACAGATCAGATCCGTTAGTTTAGCAAGTTTTGTTGTTGACTTTGGTTGTACGGAGTCTGGGAGTGCTTCTGGTGTGTAGATTTGATTTTGGGTTTGTTGGTTTTGACTTGATTGGTTTTGGTATTATTGACTGACTGGGTTATCATATTTTGAGATGGTATATTGCGAGTTTTTCTCAAATCTGAAAAGATGAATGCTCAGAAAGTCAGTAGTATTAAAGTTCCTCAGTTTGATAAATCGAGATATAATATATGGAAGAGGAAAATATTGTTATATATTCGGGTGTCAAATCCAGAGTATATGAGGGTATTAAGAGAAGGAAGACATATGCCGATGAAGGAGCATCCAGAGTTTCCCAATATGAGGTTGTCATGTCCTGTATCAGAATGGATGGCTCTTGATAAAGAACTGATAGCTCTGGATGAAGGCCTGCGACTTATTTTGGTGGATTCAATGGATGATGATATGAGTCACCAAATTATGCCAAGCACATGTGGGATACCATAAAGTTTCTTATGGAAGGAACTAAATATGTCAGGAAAAATCGACTAGATATCTTGACTTCACAATATGAGGCGTTTAAGTCCTTGCCTGGAGAAAGCATTACACAAGTCTTTAAAACACTTAATAAATTATTGAATGAATTGAGTATTCATGGCAAGACTTATCCTCAGAGAGAAGTCAACAAGAAGTTTATATTGGTCCTACCTCACCATCTAGAGAATAAGGCTTCATCTGTTCGTGAACGAGGATTTTGAAAACGAGTTGATTTTGAAACCATGACACTTGAGAAGTTGCATGGTAAGTTGAAGACACATGAGATGGAGCAGGAACAAAGGAAGATCATCTATGGTGGTGGTACAGTTGATAGCAAGAATGCTGAACTACTCAAGACAACTGCTCTTGTAGCTAGTGGGATTAAAGAGCTTGGCATTACTGCTGAAAAGCCTAACCCTAAAGCTGAAACACTCTTGGAAGTTGAAATGGATGTTGGAAGCCTCTCTGGTAATCCAAGTGAATACTATACCGTTGAGGAGCTGTAAGGTATGGAAGACCCTACTATGGCCAACTTAGCTGGGATGTTTAGTAACATCAGGTTTAGAAGAAAACAAGGCTTTAGGGGTTCTAAAAGTAGCAATCGTGTTCAGAGGTCAAGTTAATCTTCTGGATCTGGTTACAAGACAGGGATGGTAGACAGAATCAAGTTCTGATGATACAATTAGGATGAGGTTGGGCACTTTGCCATTGAATATAGGAAATCCCAACAAGTAAGGGACAAAGGCAAAGCTTATCAGAAGGACTCGGGTAGCTCAAGGAAGTACCCAGTGAAATCTTACATTGTTGAAGGGAAGAGCTGGGATTACACTGATGATGAAGAAAAGCAATGCGGAAATCTAGCATTAATGGCAGAATCTTCTTCTCAGGTAAAATTCCCAACTATTTGTGCTTTACCTTCAGATAATTTATGTGAGATTAAACACTGTGTTGCCTTCAGACTGACTGTCCTAGTGTATGGAAATGTTGTTTCTCATCACTATCTTAAGGCACGATGCAATACTAAGGAATGCATTGAACAACACGATGTCGTAAAATAAGTGTACATAATTGTCAGTACTACACTAAGATGAACTCTGGCTGATGTCGAAGACCTTAATGTAGAACTAAAGAAAGTTAAAGATGAAAATGATAAGTTAGTTCTAGATAGGGTCCTTGTTGAGAATCTTAATCAAAACAATGTTTATTTAGAACTTAATAATAAAAAGCACCTTGAGACAGAGGAAGAGCTTAAGAACAAGAATGCAGAATTAGATACTAAATTACATGCTTTTACTGATTCTGCAAATCTTGATAAGAAGATTATAGTTGATCAAGTAGTAAGTAAAAGGTTGGGATAGGTGTAGACTACGACGAACTTAGAAAAGCTTCTAAGAAATGAGTAGTTGAAAATGACCCTGTAGATAAATTTGTCAATCCCCCTAGTACACCTCATGTTCTTAAGGAAGCTAAGAAGCCTCTGTTTAAGAAAGCTACTGTTGAGCCCTTTGATGAAGATAATATTTATATTCATCATGAGATGCTTGTTGAGGATCTCGAGCTCTCAAGGAGACAAAAGGAAAAGAAACCTATGTCTATCGCTAGTGATTCTAACTTATCTTTTGCCGGACTAGGTTTTACTTCTAAGACTAAGAAGAATAGAAACAGAAATGGCAGGATAGGAACTAATGGCCCTAGGAAGTTATATATTAATTATGGTTCTGCTGGACACCTTACTCAAGCTTGTAGAAAGGTTAAAGTAGACAATGTTAAGAATGCTTATGTGCATAATATGCCTAACATGCCTAAAGTTTATAAGTGTGATAATTCTGTTTGCATGCCATGTGTAGTATCTTTCATGCACACTTATCTTGATTCCACACACTCACATAATACATCTCATGATCATGATAAGCATGTTAGTAAGAACACTGGTAGATCGAAGACTGTAAGCCCTCCGAAAGCTAGGAAAATGGTACATGTCACCAAGCACAAGAGCAAGTCTGTTGGTGCTTCTGAAAGTGACAAGGAAACAGTCAATGACAAAGAATCAATTGTTAATCATGTCAATTCTGTGAAGAAAAATGTTAAATATTTAAATGCTTCTAAGTCTTCTGGACCCAACTTAGTTTAGTTACCAAAGAAAACTTAATCATCTTTATTTTCAGGGCATTAATCAGAAGAAGGTCATGTGGATTCTGGACAATGGATGTTCAAGGCATATGACTGGAGGTAGAGCCCTACTATCAAAGGTGGTTGAGAAAGTTGGCCCAGTGGTTACTTTTGGAGATGACAAAAAAGGTTATACTACGAGATATGGTTGTTTGGAAATTGGCAATGTCATCATTGAAGAAATCTCTCTGGTTAAAGGTCTTATGCATAATCTCCTAAGTATCAGTCAATTCTGTGACAAAGGATGTGAAGTCTTGTTCAAGAAAGAGAAGTGTTTGATCTCTAATCAAAAGAATGAGAAGCTGACTCTCAATGGAGTTAGAAAGGGTGATTTGTTCCTAGCTGACTGGAATTCTGCAGATGGTCAAGTTATGTGTGTCTATAGTAAAGTTTCTCTAGATGAAAGTTGGTTATGGTATAAGAAGCTCTCCCATTTGAACTTCAAGACCATGAATTATTTGGTTAAGAGGGAACTGGTGAGAGGATTGCTTGAGATGGAATTCAGTCTTGATGGACTTTGTGAAGCATGTGAGAAGGGAAAGTCAAAGAGGCCAACACACAAGAAGAAGACAATGACTAACATCACTGAACCATTATAACTCCTTCACATGGATTTGTTTGGCCCTGTCAACGTCATGTCTATGTCTAGAAAGAAATACGGCTTAGTGATTGTTGATGACTATTCCAGATACACGTGGGTGTTGTTCTTACATTTAAATGATGAAACATCTGATATGATTATTGATCACATCAACAAGATTGAGTTAGAAGTTGAAGTTCATGTGCGAACAATCAGATCAGATAATGGAACAAAATTCAGAAATGCGAAGTTGAATGATTTCTGTATCGAGAAAGGTATCTCAAGACAGTTTTCAGCACCAAGGACACCACAACATAATGGAGTGGTTGAGAGGAAGAATCGAACATTGGTTGAAGCTTGAAGGACTATGCTTAATGAAGCCAATCTTCCTACCAATTTTTGGGATGAAGCAGTTAACATTACATGCTATACTCAAAACAGAACCCTGATCAACAAGATGTATGAGAAGACCACTTATGAGTTAATGGCCAACAAGAAACCATCAGTGAAATTATTTCACGTGTTTAGAGGAAAGTGCTTTGTGCTTAAGGACGGTGAGCATATTGGCAAGTTTGATGTTAAAGCTGAAGAAGGTATCTTTCTGGGCTATTTTCTGGAGTCAAAAGCTTACGGGGTGTATGTGATTAGTGATCGAAAGGTTGTGGAAAGCCTTAATGTAACATTTGATGACGCCAAGCTCCCAAGTATTCAGAAGGAAGATGATGGTGATAATCTTGATGTTGAAGATCTTTCTGATGAATAAGATGAACCTGAAGTTGTTCCAGGTAATAATGACAATGACAATGGTAATGATCTCGATGATCATAATTCTGATTCAGATTCTAAAGGGAATGATCCTAGAATAAGTAATGATAGTAGAACTATTTCTGGGACTAGTCCTCAAGCTTTAGATTATGGAGATCAAGCTGGTAATAACTTAGAGGGAGCAGAACAAGAAGAAGAACAAGGATTTGGTAGTCAGACTCAACACAATTCTGGAAATGTTGAGTCATCAAGAACTAATTTACCAAGATAGAAAGTATGGAGTAAAGACCACCCTTGGTATTTGGTGCTTAGTAATCCAGATAGTGGAGTTAAAACTAGAAGAGTTACAACAAATGAATGTTTCTATTCCGGGTTTCTATCTCAAATGGAACCAAAGAAAGTAGATGAAGCTCTTAGAGATCCAGATTGGGTGATTGCTATGTAAGAGGAACTTAATCAGTTCGAAAGACAGAAAGTGTGGAAGCTTGTACCCAGACTTAAAGACAAATCAGTGATTGGCACAAAATGGGTTTTCAAAAACAAGCTCGATGAAGATGGAGTAGTAACAAGAAACAAGGCGAGACTGGTTGCTAAGGGTTATTCTCAAGAAAAAGGTATTGACTACGATGAAACCTTTGCACCAGTTGCTAGACTTGAAGCCATTAGGATGTTTTTAGCATTTGCAGCATATTCAAATTTCAAGGTAAATCAGTGGATGTGAAAAGTGCTTTCCTAAATGGTGAGCTTGAAGAAGAGGTCTATGCGGAGCAACCCCCTGGCTTCATAGATCCCGAGTTTGAAGATTTTGTCTATTTTCTCTTCAAGGCTCTTTATGGTCAAAAGAAAGTGTCGAGAATATGGCATGACACTCTCTCAATATTTTTTCTTGAAAATGGTTTCACTAGAGGTGTCATAGATAAGACTCTGTTTCATAAGAATCATAAAATTGATATCATACTTGTGCAAGTCTATATTGATGACATTATATTTGGGTATACGAACGATGCACTTTGTGCAAGGTTTGTTAAGCTTACGCAGAGTAGGTATAAGACGAGTATTGTAACACCCTCCAAACCCGAGTCAGAAGTTTGGGGCCCACAACACACACATACCATATTTAAACCTGTTTATGAATATAATAATATATATGAAATGGCCCTACTTACCATAATCCACGGATCAACGCAGTTTAAAGTATATCCACAAGCCACAATCTTATTTATTACACAAACGTACCAAATTCTGGTTTATTTATCTTACAACTGAAGTTTAAACTTTATTATAAACTATCAACACAACCAAGCCAAACATCATCTACTAGTCTATTCCATTTCAACCTGGAATGCTAGCTCGCACACTTGTCTGGGGATCCTTGCTATCACCAGTTTCCTTTTTCACTGGAAAAGAATATAAACAGATTTGCAAGAGTGAGCTAACTAGCTCAGCAAGTCACAATGACAGTAACTGAGATTAACAATGATCAATTGAAATGATATAAGTAATCAAGTTTGCTGATAGATAATGATTAGAATTGGATATTCATTTTCATTTTAAAAAAACTAGGTTGCTGATCAGTCATGCACTAACCCCAAGCAAGGCTCCCAGCTTTGCTCTATATACTGGATCCAAGGCACACATTGGCCTATTATGACCACGAATCTGGTCCGACCACGAATCTGGTCCATATTTGAAAACAATCCAATTCCAAAATCACAATATGATAAGCAATGTAAATCAATAGTTGAATCATAAACAACATTTATTTTAAAGCATAGGATGATCTGTAATTCCATGAAATAACAAGGAAATCAGAAAGGTTGGGTTTCAGCCAAGGAAAGAATTAGAAAGCAGAAGACCCAAGGGTTCAAGAGTTACAAGAATTGGTCTTCTGTTACGCAAGATATAAGGGTTAGTATGTTAAACAATCTCGTATCAAGAATCAATATGTGGTAGATATGTATTTGTGGAGTAGTATCGTATAGGTATGGTTTGTATTTGAGGATTCAACAATCAACGGTTTATGAAGAATCAGACTTATGGCTCAAGATCAATAAGAATCAGGGTTTGGGTTAAGTACTTCAAAGTACTTACCATATAGAATAAGAACGGTTTGGAATAGTTGTAACATAATGAAGAAAGTTCACTATACTTGTAATATCATCAAGAAGAATAAGAACACTTGCCTTATTAATTCGCTTTCACTTTATTAGCATTTGTCAAGTAGTTCCCACTCACTGACTACCTGCTTTCCATATTTACTTCTCGATACCTCTGTTAAACATCACATGTACTTATCAATACTACTTCTCATCACATTCTATTCTATTCGTTACAAGCTTCTAACTACCCTTCGTTTTACCCAAATCTGACGTATGGATTGAAAGTTATGAATAAAACAGTCAAACAATACACGTACAATCATATTACGGATCAATCAGATCACATATAACACGTAGCGCGTAAGATATTCAATTAAAATAATTATTCAAAGAAGATTCGGGGTTAAAATGATTTTCCAGATATTTATAACGAATTTTTGAACATTTTTCGGAATTAAAACGGGTCTCCGAATCATTCTATAATTAAATAACAGGGTTCGAATACCCGAATTGGACCTTAAAATAATTTTATAATAATTATCGAGCCTTGAAAATAATTTTAAATAATATTTTAAAGCTCGAAACTATTTTTCATAATTTTTAAATCAATAATAAATAATTAAATCTAATTATTAAATCAACGAAAATTAATTAATAACTAATTAAATTAATTAATTAATTAATATTTAAATTTGACTAATTAAATAATTAATTATCAACTAAAATTAATTAATTAAATAATTAAGATTTATTTTTTAATTAAAAATAATTTTCAGAAATTAAATAGGAATTTTTAGAAATTAAAAATGATTTTTTAATAAATAAAACAGAATTTTAAAATAATTTTTAAATAAAACAATTGAGAAACAGAATTCAGATTTTGTAATTGGATTGGAGGGGATCAAAACCGGGTTTTGATTATCAAAGAAACGGGTCGGTAACCGAGTCGGTGAAGAACACCGCCCGACCCGCCGGCCATCTATTGTAACACCCCCAAATCCGGGGTCGGGGATCCGGGTTGTCACGAGTTCCATTTCCCTTAATAACACCCA
The DNA here is from genome assembly GCF_009905375.1 of Apium graveolens. NCBI lineage: Eukaryota > Viridiplantae > Streptophyta > Magnoliopsida > Apiales > Apiaceae > Apium > Apium graveolens. The sequence goes on along the minus strand of NC_133656.1, from coordinate 30,128,946 downwards.
ATCTTAATAAACAATCAACTACTCTGTACTGTGACCCCACAATAAACACACACACCACAAGTTATAGTCTCAGAGATGAATATCCAAAAATAATCACAAGTCATTTTATTCCACAATTATCTGCCAATACACCTTAAAAGGTTTTCTGGATAAATTTACATTTTCTTTGCCATTATTACAATTCATATTATACATGAGTTTGTTACATCAAAAGTTGAAAGCCTAGCCTATTGGTAGTTCCTACCTCAGCTACAGCGGCATCAACGCTTCCCGAAGACTGCAGAACGTTTTCTAACCGCTTGCGAATCGGGAGCTTGGTCCTGTTCATCTTGTCTATCTGATGTTGTGTGATGAAAGAAGAAGGCAAGGGTGAGCAACAAGCCCACCAAAATAATATATAATATGATTAACAATATATGAGCCTTCTCATAGTACTCATGAAAGTCTTGGTCAAAAGAAATGAACCAAGTTTGATATCTTAATGCGATGAAGTCGCAAAATATTCAGTATATATACATATATACTTTTCAAAATCTTGGAAGTCCTCTTCCATGCATAATATACACAAAGTTCCAGTTTATAACTGTATAAAAAATATCGTTACAAGGTGATCTCATATATCTAACCTTGTCTCAACATTTTTCTGAAAGTCTTTGTCATTCATAAGACAACCATTAACTAGATATAAGTTTAAAAGGTGAAGTTACAAGATACTCCAATATACTTATATCTTTTCCAGATACTACTTGAACTACCACTGTTCAAGTTATAATTAGTCTCAAAAGTTCATCACATAGATGAGACTACAAGACCAGATTTGAATAGATTAAATCTTTTAAAATATCATCAAAATACAATGAAGTTACGAGATACTTCATTTGATGCAAACATCATTTTGAAAACTTGACCCTGCCAACACTCAACAATCGCCCAACCGTAGCCTTTCTATCGAAGTGCTCTGGGTAGTGTTGCAGAAATATCCAATTGGATGATGAACTCATTACGGGAGTTTGCCGCGCCAGGAAGACCACTTACGATGATCAGTCGTAGTAGTGCAACCCCACCATTTTCTACATGTAGAGGAGAACCTGTCGGATTTACTTGTCAACCGAACACTGAACTCCTAAGGAATGGACCGCCTTAGCGGAACTTCCAGGCCATTTGGGCCAATATAATAAGGCTAGGCCGGCGCTACTCGACCACTTACGCCACTCCTAGTTCAGATGAAATCCATGACTCTGAAACGTAAAGCTCGTCCCCACTTTCCCCAAGTAGAAACTTGTTGATACGGCTCCACCAAGAAGTCGTATCTAGTTGGAAAGGAAAACTCACCGATATTTCCCAGGCGATGCCTGTTAATGGATTAACTTGTTCCAAGAATTTTACTTCCCGAGTATTGGGTAAGTAATCAAAAACTCTTTTATCAAGACAACAACCTTGTTGCGAATATAAAATACACCACAGAGCTGGATCCCTCCGGTTTTGAGCGAGTATTTAAATCCCCTTTTTAAAAGGAAGATCTTAAATATAAAAATGAGTTTTGGGATCCGCTCTAACTTTTGAAAATCATTTTAAAGACTTGAAAACACTTTAAAGAGTGTTTGGAATAATGCCGATTTAATAAAGTAAATCAGTCTCAATATAAAGAAATAACTGAATATTATTATTTAAATAATATTCCCATAAAGAATAATTGAGGTAGAAGTTGGAAAACTTATACTTGAAATGAATAGTAAATAATCAAAGCTATACTTATACGAAAGTAATATCTTTATTTGAATATCAAAAGTAAGTTTGATTATCGAACATTATTCTTTAATAAATAAAGAATATTAATAGATAATAAGCGGAGTCATAATACCTCGAATGAATATTATAAATAATATTCATTAAATAAAATAAAGGAGTCATACATCCTCAAATGAATATCCAAGTAATATTCAATAATAATCTAAATGAGTCATAAGTCCTCGAATGAATATTCAAGATAATATTCATTAATAAAATAAAGTTATCGAATAAACCTTATTCGATTAATAGTTTTGAAAACTATTACCATATATATATATATATATATATATATATATATAATATATATATATATAAAATCTACTCGGGATCCTCGACTCCCGGTTTTAGAAAATGTTTTCACCTTTGGGTCCCTATACTAAGGGTATATGCAAATTACCGCTATTCTCTAGCATAGGTATTATCAACTGAACCAACAGATATATATGGCAAGAATACGAAACAGGCATGCATATGTACCATATCACATGCTACAATATATCGCAAGAATTTGCTAATAACAAATATGCATTTATCGCAAGATCATGCATATACACATATACATCACAACAACAGTTATAACGGGTAGAAAACTTGGCTGAGCGACTGGGGGTGATAAAAGGCTTGGGACGAGTCTGGTAACCTATAAACAACAAGTAAGTTGGAATTAAACCAAAGTCATTTGTAAATCTATACTTTAACTAACTTAGACTCTAACGCTTGTTTTGCGCTTACTGATTCTCTTAAGTTACTCGAGTACCCTCGGCTCCACCATTTTTAATAATTTAACCATTACGAGTTTTAAGGCGATTCCTTCGCGAGTGTCTTACCAACTGCCTAACACTCTTACCATAATTGTTTCATACACTAATTAACCCTTTTTGGTCTTTAACCTATGTTTCAAAGTAAGGCGAGGGGAAAAGTTTAATTCGCGAAACGCCGTTACTTAAAACGGTCGTTTCTCCTAAACCGTACATCGGAATCAAACGAACTACATATCAAAACGAAGCTCGTAACATGAACTATCTAAACATGGCAATGGTCATAATCTAGCAGGGAGTTCTCGGGTCCAAATGTTATGAACAAAAGCACTAAAGTAAATCGGACATTACGACGGCTATGTTTACGCGATTTCCCAAATTTAAACCAATTCAAAACAACCACAATTCAACCCCAATTCACAATCCAATCAAAAATCCATCCACATTACTTTACAACAGCCCCAAATCAACTCATTATAATCAATTTACTTAATCCTAAAACTTGAATTTAAACTATACTACATTCTTTAATCAAATCATAAGATTTCAACATTCCAATCTCCACCATTCCAACCCAAACTCTTAAACAAACAAGTTTCAAGCTACTCTTTACTCTAACAACCAAAATTAACCTAATATACAAATTAAAGCTAGGGTTTGGAGATGATATACCTTCCTTGAAGTGGTGTGAGTAGCTAGGAAGCCTTAGGAAGCCTTGAGGAGTCTTAGGAAAGCTTGGATCTTAAAGGAAAAGCAAGAAAAATCAAGTTAAAAACCTTGAAATCACTATTCATTGTCTTCTTCATTGATTTATTGGAGAAGATAGAGAATGAATGGGATGCTTAAACTCATAATATAGCCATATCTATGCATAAGGAACACTAGGGAATTATCTTACCAATTTAGGAGGCTTGGATCTTGGATTTTGAAAATTCTTTCCTTTGAAATTGTAAAAAGCCGAGAGCAAGATTTTGTTGAAGAGAAATAGATTTCTTTTGTTTTGATGAAATGATTTGTTTGGCTTGGTGGATGTAATTTTGTTTTTGTTTTGGTTAATTACCTTTTTAGCCTTAACTTTGTGTGGTTCTACTTCAACCACATCTCCTTCCTTCTCATGTCATGTCTATGTCATGCTATGATGTCATCTTCCCCTCCTTGTCCTCTTCTCATTGGTTGGGTGACATCATCCTCTCTAATCCCTTTGATTAACTTCCTAATTGTTTGCCTAATGACCGCTGATATGTTATACGGTTCACTTAACTTTCGTTTTCGTTTATCGTTTGAGGGATCATACCCGGGATCTTATTACTTAGGTTCCCTTAACCTTTCTCAATATATTATATTCCTTTTATGATCCTCTCTTATAATCCTTTAATTTAAATCCTTTTTATCCTGTTACCTTATACTCAATTCTTTCCGTATCTAGTGGATTCCCGGGAAAAATCAAAGTGTTCGGAATTGGATTCTGACGATCTTTACATACACTTATATGTCATATAGAGTACTAATAAAATCTCAGAATATCCATAACAGAATCCCTACATAGTGGGGCATGAAAAGTTTTCTCATTCAACAAAAACACTATTCATAAGGGTTTCAACAATTTCCAAAAATTGGGGTTATTACATCTGTAGAATCCGGCCACCGCCGGAGCTCCGTTCTCACCCGAAACGGCTCCGATTGAACATGCTTTCAGTCCAGAATTGTTCAGTACGATGCCATCAATTCAATAACAACAAAAATTGCCAGAAATGATCGGTGTACCACCTATTCCGACGAGAATCGAACGGAACCGGCGGCAACACCGACCAGCTCCGACATCGGCCAAAACGTTGTCCAAATAAAATGGTTTATACATTAAACGATTGTAAATCAACCGATAAACACGGTCGTAAGCAACAAAATATTAACCAATCAGTATTACTAAAATTCCCAACTTCAATTGAAATTATTCATAAATATAAACCCTAACTTCAAGTGTTCAGAATCAAACATCAATTTATATACGTTATTGAACTCGATTTTTGACATATAATATATCAAATTGACCAGAAAAATATTATCTACACGACGAAAACATCAAATCATATCAAAAATCTGAAGAACAAATTTTCATAATTTAATTTATAAATAATTTGAAATAAATTAATTAAATAGGAAAAATACTGTGATTTCTGCACACAAATAGATGGTTGATTCAAAAATGGGTTTTCGAGAGCTTCGTTTTAATATGTTGCACGCCCGAATCGGAGTTCGATAATGCCTTCGTTTGTACGATTGATTCTCAAGAACATATCGTTTTTAGGGTTTTTCTCTATATTTCTTATATGTTTACTGATTGATTATGATTTTACGAATAAAATGAAATAATAAAAGGGCTATATAAATTTTTGGAATATTGGTTCGTGTTGGATCGTTTTCGATCGATAAATTAGTTACTTAGCCGCTAAGTAACTGCAAAAATGATCCGATTTAATACCCGTATTGGATAATTATCCCAACCGGGCTTTTTATAAAACACTTTATACGAAAATAATGTAATATTTTCCCGTCTTTCAAGAACACGGGTTTTGTTGATATATCGAAATAAGTATCGTATCGAAAATTGTACGCCGGGACACGTACAGGTCAAACCGTAATCTGGAGCGAAAAAGTCAAAATATGGAAAATGTCCGGAATTACCAGATTAGGTTAGGAAGGAGTTTTCAGAAGAGTTTTGGGTTGTAAAAACGTAAAAACGGTTGAGGTTGGACGATTCCCGACTTTATAAAATAAATTTGTAATTATTCAGAAAATAATTATTGAATCTGTAAATCATTATAAAATCATATAACGTCCTAAAAATTACCAGAAAAGTACCACAATTATCTATATTTTATTCTGGAAATATTAAAATTAACATACTCATATGTAATCACATTTATACATCTATTTATCAATATCAATCAACAGATAATTCACCAAAAATCACATAATAATCATATAATAATCATTTATTGATAAAATAATTACATGCGATATCCCGGATATTACAAGTATGATGGGTGAGTTGAATTTCTTTCTTGGGATTCAAGTGAATCAGAAGCCAGATGGTATCTTCATTTGTCAAACGAAGTGCATCAGAGATCTTCTGAAGAAATATAAGTTGTAAGATTTAATACCTGCAAAGAATCTAATGGCAACTTCCACAAAACTTGATCAAGACAACTCTGGTAAGAAGGTGGCCATCACTAATTATCGAGGCATGATTGGATCATTACTCTACCTAACTACAAGTCGTCCAGATATTATGTTTGTAACTTGCATGTGTGCATGGTTCTAGGCTGATCCGAAGGAATCTCATCTGATAGCTGTCAAAAGAATTTTCAGACATCTGAAGGGTACACCTAATCTAGGTATCTGGTATCCTAAAGATACGGGTTTTGATCTCATCGGCTATACAGATTCTGATTACGCTGGTTGCAAGATTGATCGGAAAAGTACTTCAGGAAGCTGTCAGTTTCTTGGAAGAAGATCGGTTTCTTGGTTTAGTAAGAAGCAGTATTTAGTTTCTACATCTATTGCTGAACCTGAATACATTGCTGTTGGAAGCTGCTGTTCTCAGAAAGCTTAAAACAATGTTCACTCGCTTTTCTCTATAGTATTTATCTGTATTGGACTAACTTGAACTATTTTGAGCTAATGAGATTTGATTGAGTAGCATTGTCAAAAGAATCAGAAAGCATGATCATCTAAGATATCCTTCATGAATCCATATGGTGGTAAGTAAAGGTAAAACTCTCTGAACCTGAGATCACTCTGTTATTGATCATAAAATTCTCTGATATTGTACTTCGGATGGTTGTGATCTTCAACACCCTCAATTGTTTTAGGAACTGATTATGAGCCTATCAAACCTCATAGGTTCTAACCCAAGTCATTAGAACCAAACACGTCTCAAACAACATCCTTACCTGGCTCTGATATATTCACCATTTGATACAATCTTTTTGCTCTGATACATCAAAAGTAACCATTGGTGTCAGACAGAATTAATAGTTGGTATCAATACAACTTGGTATTGAAGTTGTGATGAGAATGAGGGAGATAGTGCCAAGAAGTACCACATAAGGAAGGAAAAGTCAACCCTATAGCTCTATCTCTCACAAAGAAGTGGAGTATCTACAACTTGAGACTATCTGTAAGCTCATCTGTATTCTTTCAAAAGGATATAGAGTTATATAAACAATTACTATGGGCATTCTCCTAATAGAATGTTATCTATTGAAATTCGCCTGTAAGCCAGGGCATCTGAATGAGAGTCACTACCTCTTGATTAAAATATTTCCAATGCACATGTGAGATTCACACACACAAGGAAGGTATTAACGCATCAATTATTATTAAACCATATAAAGGTCAATGACAATGGTTGAAATCCTGGATCAAGTTTCTTCTTATTATCTCTGATATTGAATAAGAACTTATGATTTTGGACTATTAACTCTGATCTTGAACAAGAACTTATGATACTGGACCACGCCTAGACTTATTATCTCTGATTTTGAATCTGGGTTGAGGTCCTAAGATCTGAGGTACATTATCTATGCTCTATTATTGAATATGGGTTTATGATCCTAGATTGGTTACTCTGATAAGTCTTCACAGACTTCAAAAGAAATCTTTGATCCCTAATGGCATATCATTGATCATTGATTATCTTCCCATAATTCAAATCTGGAAATAATTTTGACTTAGTCAAAATAACAACTTGTAAATGAGGACTCAAATATCATCTGACGAGTTTATGAGGCATAATTCTTCTTGGAAGTTGAGGGATTCAGGAATTCTGCCACTTAAAAAGAATCCTAATTTCTCCTCTCATAAGGAACATTTCTGAATCTCTTGATTGAGAGTTTCCATCCTTGAAAGTGGAAGGCAACTTTTCTATGAAAAGGATTTTCTTGCAGGTACACTTGGATGTTTGGAGCTTTGAGTGAGTGACACACTGTGAGACTGAGTGACAAACACTTGAGTATAGATTGGAGTGAAACACAATGTGAGATCACTAAACAAAAATCACACACTTGCACTGTGAGAAAATGGTTACAATACATAATCTCTTCACTTAGTTATTTGATCCTAAGATTCCACTCTGGTACATTTTGAAGGATTACTCAACTAGGGAGAGATTATATAAATATTATCAATATTCAATAGTTTTTCTGAAACTAGGAAGGGGAGTTTCCAGCTTTATTATACTAAGGAGGAGATTCTTCATCTTAGGGGGAGCGATTATTGGTTTTGATTTTTTGAGTTCCAAAATGTTTTCCATGTGCTTTATAGGAATGTTATACCCAAACAATCCAACAAGTAGAATTACAAAAGGGGGGGTGGGTGGGTTGAATGTAATTCTTGGTTTCTTTTCAAATCTTTAAAAACTTCTTACAAAGATAAATATAACTGTGTATGAATTTGCTAAGTGCGGATAAGAAATATTCAAGTGTTCAAACACAAAGTAAATAAACAAGAATGATTAAAAACTTTCTAGTGGATTGTTGTTTCCACCAGAGATATATATATAAATATAGAAGATCTCTGTGATGCAAGAATGCACACAGCTGCTTACAAGTAAATTTACAACAGAGAGAACTTAGAAATTCTTAACAGATTGTGCCTTATCAATCTCTTAGTTCTTTCGATCGATATTTTTCTACTTGCTACTCTTCGTTTATATATCACCAAGTTACATGTGAAAAAAACAAACTAATAAAATAAAACTATTCAAGTCTAATCACATGCTTCTTCATTTCTCCATCCAACATCTTTGTATTTCTTCAAGTTATCATGGAAATTGAAATGCTTCTTGATCTTCATAATCCTGATTATAGGCTGCCACATTCCTTTTGTGTATAATCAACCCATGTGACTGTCAAGTCACTATTATAACACCCCCAGATCCGGGGTCGGGGATCCGGGTTGTCACGGTCTTTCTTTCCACAATATCACTTCACTTAATTAATAATAAATAACCTCATCACTAACACACACCACAACCCGTTATAGTCTCAGAGATGAAATTGAAATAAGTACAAGTCTTTGAATCCACCATTTAAAAGTTATTACAACCCAAAATGATTACTTGATAAATTTACAGTTAATTGCCATTATCTGCCACAAGTTATAATTATACATAATTTGATTCTCAAAAGTAGATGGTCTGAACTACAATGGATCTACCTCTGCAGCTATAGCAGCTACAACATCATCGAGAAGACGCGGGACGCTTCCCACGCGCTTGCGCTGGGTCTGCTGGAGTCTGGCCATCTCTCCTAACTGTTGTTGTGTGATGAAGAAATAAAGCAAGAGTGAGCCTTACAGCTCGCAAGATAATACATAGTGATAACAATAATATAAGTATCTAAATGGATACTTAATAGAATCTCTATCATGTGTAAGATAATTACTTACTAGATATAAGTAAAAACAAGGAATGAAGTTACCAACACTTCACTACACTTATATTATTTATAAAGCTACTTGAACTACCACCGTTCAAAGTATTATAAGTTTTAAGAAAAACATCCCATAGATGAGACCACAAGTTAAGACTTGAATAGATTCAATCTTTGAAATATTATTGAATGAAAAAGTTATGAGATACTTTATTTAGTCCCGATATATATATATCCACATATATATATCTCTTAAACATTTCCTGGAACCTCTGTTATGTAAAGTATGAACAGAGTTTGAAACATCCAATGAATTTTGGAAAGGAAAAGAATTTTGGCATAAACCAGATATCTTGCTGATCAGGCAAAGATACCAATAAGTAACCTTTTCTACTGTAGATGGATGAATTCCTCACCGGTCATCACCCTGGCCGCATTAGGACCTCGCGCTAGACCGTTACCCAGCCCCTCACGCGTTGATGGACTGCCACCCAGCCACTTACACTTTCATAGACCGTACCCCGGCCTGTCGCTTATGCCGACTCAATTAGATGGGCTTACTTCCCGAACGTTGGGCAATTAATCAATTCATTTACCAAAACTGCAACCTCGTTGCGAATATAAAATACACCACAGAGCCGGATTCCCCAGGTTTTGAGCGAGTATTTAAATCCCCTTAAAAAGGAAGATCTTAAATATAAAAATGAGTTTTGGGATCCGCTCTGACTTTAAAAATCATTTTGAAGACTCGAAAATACTTTAAAGAGTGTTTGGAGTAAAGCTGATTTAATGAAGTAAATCAGTCCCCAGAATATTTAGAAAATGACTGAATATTATTATTTAAATAATATTCCCATAAAGAATAATCTTTATAAAAATAATTGAAGTAGAAGTATTAAAACTTATACTTGAAACGAGTATTAAATAACCAAAGATATACTTATATGAAAGTATTATCTTTATTTGAATAATCGAAAATAAGTTTGATTATTAACACCTTATTCTTTAATAAAATAAAGAATATATTTCAGCAAATAATCGGAGTCATAGATCCTCAAATGAATATTCAAATAATATTCGATAATAATATATAAAAGAGTCATAAGCCCTCGAATGAATATTCAAATAATATTCAGATAAATAAATAAAGTTAAAGTTATCGAATAAATCTTATTCGATTAATAGTTTGGAAAACTATAACCATATATATATATATATAAATATATATATATATATATATCCATATCCATATATACAAAATCTACTCGGGATCCTCGACTCCCGGTTTTAGAAAATATTTTCACCTTTGGGTCCCTATACTAAGGGTATATGCAAGTTACCGCTATCCTCTAGCATAGGTATTATCAACTGAACCAACAGATATATATTTCAAGAATATGAAACAGGCATGCATATATACCATATCACCTGCTACAATATATCGCAAGAATTTGCTAAATAACCAATATGCATTTATCGCAAGATCATGCATATACAAATGTATACATCACAACAACAGTATAACGGATAGAATACTTGCCTGAGCGACTTGGGGTGATAAAAGGCTCGGGACGAGTCTGGTAACCTATAAACAACAAGTAAGTTGGAATTAAACCAAAATCACTTGTAAATCTATACTTTAACTAACTTAGACTCTAACGCTTGTTTTGCGCTCACTGATTTGCTTAAGTCACTCGGGTACCCGCGGCTCCACCATTTTTAATAATTTAACCTTTACGAGTTTTAAAGCGATTCCTTCGCGAGTGTCTTACCAACTGCCTAACACACTTACCATAAATGTTTCATACATTAATTAACCCTTTTTGGTCTTTAACCTATGTTTCAAAGTAAGGCGAGGGAAAAAGTTTCGTTCGCGAAACGCCGTTACTTGAAACGGTCGTTTCTTCTAAACCGTGCATCGGAATCGAACGAACTACATATCAAAACGAAGCTCGTAACATGAGCTATCTAAACATGGCAGTGGTCATAATCTAGAAGGGGGTTCTCGGGTCCTAATGCTATGCACAAAAACAGTCCAAAGAAAATCGGACGTTACGACGGCTATGTTTACGCGATTTCCCAATTTTTAACCATTCAAAACCAACCACAAACCAACCTCAAATCCAACATACAACCAACATCCATCCTCATCACATCATAACAACCCCAACCAATTCAATTTAATCATTTATACTTATGCCTAAGCTTAATTTAACCATACTTAAGTTCTTTTAATCAAAACCACAACATTTACCATTCCATTTCACTACCATTCCAAATCCCAAACTCTAAATCACAACAACAAGCTACAATATCATCCTACCAATTAAAATCATCTTATAATACATAGGGATCTAGGGTTTGGAGATGGTATACCTTCCTTGAAGTGGTGGGATGAGCTAGGAAGCCTTAAGAAGCTTTGAGAAGTCTTAGGAAAGCTTGGATCTTCAAGAAAAACAAGAAAACTTCAAGTAAAAAAACTTGAAAACACTATTCATAGTCTTCTTCTTTGATTAAATGAAGATGATTGAGAAGGAATTGATGGCTTAAACTCATGGTATAGCCCTAACTAAGCATGAAGATGATTAGGGAATTTACTCACCAATTTAGGAAGCTTGGATCTTGAATTTTTGAAAATTCTTGCCTAATGAATAGTAAAAAGCCGAGAGCTTCAAGAACAAAGCCTTGGTTGCTTTTTGATTTTTGATGAAAATGATTTTTGCTTGGCTTGGTTGCTTGGTTTTTGTGCTTGCTTTAGTCAATTACCTTCTTGCCCTTGAATTTGTGTGGTTACAAAGCCACCACACCTTCTTCCTTCCCATGTCATGCTTATGTCATCCTCATGATGTCATCCTCCCTTCTTTGTCCTCTTTCTATTGGTTGGATGACATCATTCCCACTAATCCCTTTGATTAACTTCCTAATCGTTTGCCTAATGACCGCTGATCTGCTATACGGTTCGCTTAACTTTCGTTCTCGTTTATCGTTTGAAGGATCATACCCGGGATCTTATTACTTAGGTTCCCTTAACCTTTCTCAATACATTATATTCCTTTTTATGATCCTCTATTATAATCCTTTAATTTAAATCCTTTTTATCCTGTTACCTTATACTCAATTCTCTCCGTATCTTGTGGATTTCCGAGAAAAACCAAAGTGTTCGGAATTGGATTCTGACGATCTTTACATACACTTATATACTACATAGAGTACTAATAATATCCCAGAATATCCATAACAGAACCCCTACATAGTGTGGCGTGAAAAGTTTCTTCATTCAGCTAAAACACTATTCACAAGGGTTACAAAAGTTGAAAAATTTTGGGGTTATTACAGTCTCCCCTCCTTAAAAGGATTCCGTCCCGGAATCAAACATAAAACAAATGGGGGTACTTTTCTAGCATTGTGCTCTCTAGTTCCCAAGTTGATTCTTCCACATTATGATTCTGCCATAGTACTCTGACTAGCTTGATCACTTTGTTCCGAAGCACCTGCTCCTTCTTATCCATAATCCTTACTGGCTTCTCCACGTAAGTTAGATCTGGCTGTATATCCACCTGCTCGTACTCCACTATGTGCCTGGCATCCCGATGATACCTCCTTAGCATTGACACATGGAACACATTATGAACTTGTTGCAAATTAGGGGGTAGGGCTAGCTCGTAAGCTAACTTTCCAATCCGTCTTAATATCTCAAAAGGTCCAATGTATCTTGGGCTTAGTTTTCCTTTCTTTCCGAACCTCATTAATCCCTTCCAAGGGGATACTTTCAGCAGTACTAAGTCCCCTACTTCATATTCCTTGTCCTTTCGGGCTAGGTCTGCATATTTTTTTTGTTTGTCTTGGGCTGCTACAAGTCGCCCTCTGATAAGATCCACTATATCTTTGGTCCTTTGGACCACTTCGGGTCCGAGCATCTTCCGCTCTCCTACTTCATCCCAGTATAAGGGAGATCGACACCTTCTTCCGTACAGGGCCTCATAAGGCGGCATTCCTATGCTAGCATGAAAGCTATTGTTATAAGAAAACTCGATCAACGGCAAGTGATCATCCCAACTTCCTTTAAGGTCTATTGCACAGACTCTCAACATATCCTCTAGTGTCTGGATGGTCCTTTCACTCTGTCCATCCGTTTGGGGATGGTACGCGGTACTCATATTTAACTTGGTCCCCGCACATTCCTGAAAGCTCCTCCAAAATCTGGAGTTGAACCTGGGGTCTCGGTCTGAGACAATGGACGCTGGGACTCCATGTCGCGTCACTATTTCCTTAAGGTAAATGTCCACCAGTCTATCGACTGTGTATCTCTCATTGATAGGAATGAAATGAGCTGACTTTGTCAGTCGGTCTATAATTACCCAAATGGCGTCGTGATTGGCTTTCGTCCTTGGCAAGCCTACAACAAAATCCATCGCTATCTGTTCCCATTTCCATTCGGGAATCTCCAGGGGTCGCAAAAGTCCACTGGGTCTCTGGTGCTCTGCCTTTACTCTTTGGCAAGTCAAACACTTGTTTACCCATTCTGCTACGTCCCTCTTCATGTTGGGCCACCAGTAATATTCCTTCAAATCCCTATACATCTTGGTACTTCCCGGGTGAATGGAATACCTTGAACTATGGCTTTCATCCAAAATCTCATCTTTAAGTTCTTGAACATTCGGGACCCAAATTCGGTAGGAGTACCTCATTATCCCTTTATCATCTTTCTCAGTATGGATCTCCTCTCCAGTCATTGACTCTCTGCCTTCATTCATTATTTTCTCCTGGCACAATCTGATCTTTTCCAATAACTCTGGCTGCATTGAGATCTCAAAAAGCTTTTCAGTTCCGGTTCCGGTTACCTTTACTTCTATTTCCATTCTCTCAAAATCCCTTATCAACTCTTCCGAAGTCGTTATCATTCTGAGTCTTTCCTTTCTACTAAGGGCATCAGCCACCACATTGGCTTTCCCTGGATGATAGAGAATCTCACAATCATAGTCCTTGATTAGTTCTAACCATCTCCTCTGGCGCATGTTGAGCTCTTTCTGCGTAAATATGTACTTGAGGCTCTTATGGTCTGTGAAAATCTCGCACTTCTCTCCATACAAGTAGTGCCTCCAAATTTTTAAAGCAAATACTATTGCCGCGAGCTCAAGGTCATGAGTAGGATATCTAACCTCGTATTCCTTCAGTTGTCTCGACGCATACGCAATAACTCTACCGTGCTGCATAAGCACACATCCTAATCCTTTGTGCGACGCGTCACTATATATCACAAAATCTCCTTTTCCGTCCGGCAATGCCAATACCGGAGCCGTTATCAACCTTTTCTTTAATTCCTGAAAACTGTTCTCGCATTTCTCCGTCCATTCAAACTTCTCTGTCTTACGAGTAAGTCGTGTCAAAGGGGCTGCGATCTTCGCAAAGTCCTGTACAAATCTTCGATAGTAGCCGGCCAATCCTATGAAACTCCTTACCTCTGTGGGTGTGGTTGGCCTTTCCCAATTTGAGACCGCCTCTATCTTGGAGGGGTCGACCAATACTCCTTCTTTATTGATCACATGTCCTAAAAACTGTACTTCATTCTGCCAGAATTCACACTTCGAGAATTTGGCATATAACTGTTCCTCTCTGAGTATTCCTAGAGCTATCCTTAAATGCTCTGCATGTTCTGCCTCAGTCCTTGAGTAGATCAAAATATCATCGATAAAAACTATCACACACTTGTCCAAGTACTTCTTAAATACTCTATTCATTAAATCCATGAAAGCTGCTGGGGCGTTGGTTAATCCAAAGGACATTACCAAGAACTCATAATGCCCATACCTGGTACGGAACGCTGTCTTGGAAATATCTTCGGGTTTAATCTTTAGTTGGTGATATCCAGTTCTCAGGTCGATCTTGGAAAAATAAACAGCATCCTTTAGCTGGTCGAACAGATCGTCTATTCTAGGTAATGGGTACCTGTTCTTTATGGTTAGCTTGTTCAACTCTCGATAGTCTATACACAACCTCATGCTCCCATCTTTCTTCTTAACAAATAAAACTGGTGCTCCCCACGGAGACACACTGGGTCTTATCATATCCTTATCCAAGAGTTCCTGCAATTGGATAGCTAATTCCTTCATTTCTAACGGGGCTAACCGGTAAGGTGCTTTTGAAACTGGCGCCGTCCCTGGGGCCAACTCAATAGCAAATTCAATCACTCTATCGGGTGGTAATCCCGGAAGGTCTTGTGGGAATACATCTTCAAATTCGTTGACTACTAGAATATCTTGTAAGTTGGGCACCTCCTTCTGTGTGTCCACCACATAGGCTAGGTAAGCCTCACTTCCTTTTCGTAGCATCCTTTTGGCCTGGGCCATAGTCAAAAATTTCTGCGTCTGCCTCTTTCCTCTAAATATAACTTCTTTCTTCCCGGGGATATTTAACTTAACTTTCTTCCCTTTACAGTCTATCTGAGCATCGTTGCTAGATAGCCAGTCCATTCCCAAAATCACATCAAACTCCCCTAATTTAAAAGGAATCAGATCAACACTGAAAGATTGCTCCCCTATGCCTATCTCACAGGCGGGGTGAATCTGGTTAACAGGAATAATTTCATGATTGGCTATTTCTACTTGTAAGGGTTCTATCAAGGGTTCAACCTTAAGTCTTAACTTACGCGCAAGGTCCTTTGATATAAAAGATTTAGTTGCTCCCGAATCAAATAAAACATTTGCACTGACTGAATTTAGAGAAAGGGTACCTGCTATCACATCTGAATTTTTCATAGCATCCTGGACTGTCATGTTGAAAGTCCTCGCAGTAGGTGGCTTATTAGAAGCAGCCCCGCTTGCTCCCGAAGCTGCTGGTTTGTTCATTGGGCATTCCCTCTTCCAATGACCCGGGCGTCCACATCGATGACAATTGGTGGTTGGAACGACGGCAGGGGCTGACGAAGGGCATTTATTTGAGTAGTGGCCTTCCCGACCGCACTTAAAACATGTTACTGGCCTTTCTTTACACTCCCCAGTGTGATTCCTTCCACATATGTTACAGGCTGGCAATGGGGGTCGAGACTGGTTGGAATAGGACATTCTTGACTTCTGGCCGCCCTGGCTCACACTCACACTCATTGGCCGCTTAAACCCAGTGTTCCTTCCTGGTAGGGACACTGCTCCTCGATTAAATCTAGTTGGGAAGCTCCTTCCTGCGGAACCTCCACCCATGCTCATACTTTTCCTCTTTATTCCTTTCTTCTCTCTTTCCTTCTGCATCTGTTCACTTCCAACTTCTACAATCGTTGCCTTTTGCACCAGAGTGGCATAGTCCGTAAGCTCAAGGATTGCCACCCTATTCTGAATCCATGGTTTCAGTCCCTGCTGAAACCTCCTAGCTTTCTTTTCCTCGGTGCTCACAAACTCTGGCACAAACCTTGATAACTCAGTAAATTTCGCTTCATACTCTGCTACAGACAAGTTATTCTGCTTTAGCTCCAAGAACTTGAGCTCCATCTGGTTTTCCATAAACCTCGGGAAATACTTCCCCAGAAACAACTGACTAAATCTCTCCCAGGTTATAATAGCGTCTGTCTCCATATTTTTCTTGGCCTCCCACCAGTAGTTAGCTTCTCCTTTCAGAAGGTAGGTAGCAAATACAGTCTTCTGTGCCTCCTCGGTACTCAAAATCTCAAAAGATTTCTCCATTTCCTTTAACCATGCCCTTGCCTCAACTGGGTCGGCTGATCCGTGGAACTCAGGGGGCTTAAGGGACTTAAAAGCCCTGAAAGAGTTTGCCACTGCATTGTTACTTCTTTGAGGGGGTGGGTTGGGTTGACGTTCCAAATTCTGCCTTAGGAGTTGCATGAACTGGCTCATGGGATCCATGCCTGGGTTTGGTACTGGTTGCTCAACCTCGGTTTCTCCTTCTTCAGCCTCTATCTCAAATCCCTCGACATCATATGTTTCCTCTTCCTCTTCATACAGGGAGTCATCCTGTTCCACATAATCCTCATCTTCCTCTTCACTGTGTTCTTGGTTTCTATTGTCCTGATTATGGCTTCCCTGGTCCTCAGATCCAGGGTTCGCCCTAGTTCCAATCTTTCTTGGCGGCATGATTCTGATAATAATAAAAACAATTATTGGGAAAATTCAACGTTAGGTCACAATCATATACAACATTGTGCCTTGCACAGCTCTTATAATGGGGAGAACGTATATCGCAATTCTATTATTTTAAGAAAGTTCTAATACGAAGTGCAGTAATAATAATGATAAAACAGTGATCCCGTCACTATGGAGCTGAACCGAAAGGAAACAAATATATACATAATGCGAGAATACATAGTTTGATCTGGTCAAAAGTACAACAGTGCTACAGTCATCTGTCCCAAAAGTGATACACAAGAGTCTATCTGTCTAGTCAGAAAAAGGGATGCTATATACAAGTCAACTATCCTGGAAAATTGGCTCTTACTAAGGCCTCGGCTAACTAGACAACTAGACTATTCCATCATCAATCCTGAATCACACACCGGAGCGGGTCAGCTCCCAAACCCTTTCCATCGCACGACGGAAGATATAGTCGGCCTGCCGCCTGGAGATCCTACCATGCCTGTCCCCCTGGAGAGATCTGAGTCTCACCCGGGACGTGAGCTCTATCCCCGTAAGCTCCCTCCTCAGGGATCGGGGTATAGAAGCCCTAGTCTCATAAGCTCGGGTACGCCTACCCGCCCTCTCTGCATCCAACTCCCTCCTGGCCTCATCTAGTCGGCCCTCGGCAACAGCCACTCGGGTCCTCAATACATCCTGAACATATCCATGAGCTAACGAAGACTGCCTGTGGGCAGGGTCAAGAGGTGGTGAATCCGGAGCCGCTGAGGGTGCCTCCTCGGTCTGCCTAGGCTCAGAAGTATGGGTCTCTGAGCTGTCATCATCAGGAATCCAGGATAGTGGTGGAGGGGTAGGGGCTCTGACCACCGGAACTGTGGGTAAAGGGATACCAGCATACACTACCATAGGTCCAACACGCTCCTCAGCTACTGGGACCTCATCCGGGTCCTCCTCATCTGGAATAGCAATAACCTCTGTCTCTGACTCCTCTGAGGGGTCCTCCTCATCCTCCTCCATCTCAGGCTCCTCCTGATCCTCAACATCTAGCAATGCCTCATCATGCTCACGCTCGAACATCTCAGGGTCCTCTATCTCAGGCGCTTACACATTAAACGAGCTAAGTTACTATCATGATACTTATAAGGGTTCCCGTAAGGGTTTTAACTGTCAGCACTACTTTAAGTAGTCCGACCATGAACTTGGCAAGAGTTCTTATTATCTTTGTGAGTTTGTTATTATATCGACGCATCATCTCTGAGGTTTATAACGCTTAGCTCTGATACCATTTCTGTAACACCCCCAGATCCGGGGTCGGGGATCCGGGTTGTCACGGTCTTTCTTTCCACAATATCACTTCACTTAATTAATAATAAATAACCTCATGCTGTGACCCCATACTAACACACACCACAACCCGTTATAGTCTCAGAGATGAAATTGAAATAAGTACAAGTCTTTGAATCCACCATTTAAAAGTTATTACAACCCAAAATGATTACTTGATAAATTTACAGTTAATTGCCATTATCTGCCACAAGTTATAATTATACATAATTTGATTCTCAAAAGTAGATGGTCTGAACTACAATGGATCTACCTCTGCAGCTATAGCAACTACAACATCATCGGGAAGACGCGGGACGCTTCCCACGCGCTTGCGCTGGGTCTGCTGGAGTCTGGCCATCTCTCCTAACTGTTGTTGTGTGATGAAGAAATAAAGCAAGAGTGAGCCTTACAGCTCGCAAGATAATACATAGTGATAACAATAATATAAGTATCTAAATGGATACTTAATAGAATCTCTATCATGTGTAAGATAATTACTTACTAGATATAAGTAAAAACAAGGAATGAAGTTACCAATACTTCACTACACTTATATCATTTATAAAGCTACTTGAACTACCACCGTTCAAAGTATTATAAGTTTTAAGAAAAACATCCCATAGATGAGACCACAAGTTAAGACTTGAATAGATTCAATCTTTGAAATATTATTGAATGAAAAAGTTATGAGATACTTTATTTAGTCCCGATATATATATATCCACATATATATATCTCTTAAACATTTCCTGGAACCTCTGTTATGTAAAGTATGAACAGAGTTTGAAACATCCAATGAATTTTGGAAAGGAAAAGAATTTTGGCAGAAACCAGATATCTTGCTGATCAGGCAAAGATACCAATAAGTAACCTTTTCTACTGTAGATGGATGAATTCCTCACCGGTCATCACCCTGGCCGCATTAGGACCTCGCGCTAGACCGTTACCCGGCCCCTCACGCGTTGATGGACTGCCACCCAGCCACTTACACTTTCATAGACCGTACCCCGGCCTGTCGCTTATGCCGACTCAATTAGATGGGCTTACTTCCCGAACGTTGGGGAAGTAATCAATTCATTTACCAAAACTGCAACCTCGTTGCGAATATAAAATACACCACAGAGCTGGATTCCCCAGGTTTTGAGCGAGTATTTAAATCCCCTTAAAAAGGAAGATCTTAAATATAAAAATGAGTTTTGGGATCCGCTCTGACTTTAAAAATCATTTTGAAGACTCGAAAACACTTTAAAGAGTGTTTGGAGTAAAGCTGATTTAATGAAGTAAATCAGTCCCCAGAATATTTAGAAAATGACTGAATATTATTATTTAAATAATATTCCCATAAAGAATAATCTTTATAAAAATAATTGAAGTAGAAGTATTAAAACTTATACTTGAAACGAGTATTAAATAACCAAAGATATACTTATATGAAAGTATTATCTTTATTTGAATAATCGAAAATAAGTTTGATTATTAACACCTTATTCTTTAATAAAATAAAGAATATATTTCAGTAAATAATCGGAGTCATAGATCCTCAAATGAATATTCAAATAATATTCAATAATAATATATAAAAGAGTCATAAGCCCTCGAATGAATATTCAAATAATATTCAGATAAATAAATAAAGTTAAAGTTATCGAATAAATCTTATTCGATTAATAGTTTGGAAAACTATAACCATATATATATATAAATATATATATATATATATCCATATCCATATATACAAAATCTACTCGGGATCCTCGACTCCCGGTTTTAGAAAATATTTTCACCTTTGGGTCCCTATACTAAGGGTATATGCAAGTTACCGCTATCCTCTAGCATAGGTATTATCAACTGAACCAACAGATATATATTTCAAGAATATGAAACAGGCATGCATATATACCATATCACCTGCTACAATATATCGCAAGAATTTGCTAAATAACCAATATGCATTTATCGCAAGATCATGCATATACAAATGTATACATCACAACAACAGTATAACGGATAGAATACTTGCCTGAGCGACTTGGGGTGATAAAAGGCTCGGGACGAGTCTGGTAACCTATAAACAACAAGTAAGTTGGAATTAAACCAAAATCACTTGTAAATCTATACTTTAACTAACTTAGACTCTAACGCTTGTTTTGCGCTCACTGATTTGCTTAAGTCACTCGGGTACCCGCGGCTCCACCATTTTTAATAATTTAACCTTTACGAGTTTTAAAGCGATTCCTTCGCGAGTGTCTTACCAACTGCCTAACACACTTACCATAAATGTTTCATACATTAATTAACCCTTTTTGGTCTTTAACCTATGTTTCAAAGTAAGGCGAGGGAAAAAGTTTCGTTCGCGAAACGCCGTTACTTGAAACGGTCGTTTCTCCTAAACCGTGCATCGGAATCGAACGAACTACATATCAAAACGAAGCTCGTAACATGAGCTATCTAAACATGGCAGTGGTCATAATCTAGCAGGGGGTTCTCGGGTCCTAATGCTATGCACAAAAACAGTCCAAAGAAAATCGGACGTTACGACGGCTATGTTTACGCGATTTCCCAATTTTTAACCATTCAAAACCAACCACAAACCAACCTCAAATCCAACATACAACCAACATCCATCCTCATCACATCATAACAACCCCAACCAATTCAATTTAATCATTTATACTTATGCCTAAGCTTAATTTAACCATACTTAAGTTCTTTTAATCAAAACCACAACATTTACCATTCCATTTCACTACCATTCCAAATCCCAAACTCTAAATCACAACAACAAGCTACAATATCATCCTACCAATTAAAATCATCTTATAATACATAGGGATGTAGGGTTTGGAGATGGTATACCTTCCTTGAAGTGGTGGGATGAGCTAGGAAGCCTTAAGAAGCTTTGAGAAGTCTTAGGAAAGCTTGGATCTTCAAGAAAAACAAGAAAACTTCAAGTAAAAAAACTTGAAAACACTATTCATAGTCTTCTTCTTTGATTAAATGAAGATGATTGAGAAGGAATTGATGGCTTAAACTCATGGTATAGCCCTAACTAAGCATGAAGATGATTAGGGAATTTACTCACCAATTTAGGAAGCTTGGATCTTGAATTTTTGAAAATTCTTGCCTAATGAATAGTAAAAAGCCGAGAGCTTCAAGAACAAAGCCTTGGTTGCTTTTTGATTTTTGATGAAAATGATTTTTGCTTGGCTTGGTTGCTTGGTTTTTGTGCTTGCTTTAGTCAATTACCTTCTTGCCCTTGAATTTGTGTGGTTACAAAGCCACCACACCTTCTTCCTTCCCATGTCATGCTTATGTCATCCTCATGATGTCATCCTCCCTTCTTTGTCCTCTTTCTATTGGTTGGATGACATCATTCCCACTAATCCCTTTGATTAACTTCCTAATCGTTTGCCTAATGACCGCTGATCTGCTATACGGTTCGCTTAACTTTCGTTCTCGTTTATCGTTTGAAGGATCATACCCGGGATCTTATTACTTAGGTTCCCTTAACCTTTCTCAATACATTATATTCCTTTTTATGATCCTCTATTATAATCCTTTAATTTAAATCCTTTTTATCCTCTTACCTTATACTCAATTCTCTCCGTATCTTGTGGATTTCCGGGAAAAACCAAAGTGTTCGGAATTGGATTCTGACGATCTTTACATACACTTATATACTACATAGAGTACTAATAATATCCCAGAATATCCATAACAGAACCCCTACATAGTGTGGCGTGAAAAGTTTCTTCATTCAGCTAAAACACTATTCACAAGGGTTACAAAAGTTGAAAATTTTTGGGGTTATTACAACTATCAACTCCTATTTAAATTTGGCATCCGTCGAGACTCTATTGGATTATCCGTCGAAACTCTATTGAATCATCCGTCGAGACTATATTGGATCATTTGTCGAATGTGACTTGGGTCATCCGTCGAAGCCTTGTAGAGACATCCGTTGAAAGTATTCCCATAACATTTGACTCAATTTCACTTATGTAAAAATTACAAGGCATCTAATATATACAATTAGCCAACCTATTTTATATATCATTCTTGTAGTCAACATGACTTAGAACATCCTCCAACTTCTTCTTCTTCTTCTTCTTCTTCTTCTTCTTCTTCTTCTTCCTCAAATTCCAGCTTCCTTTTGGCTCTTTGCTTTTTTACTCTTTTTACAGATTTCTGCTTTGATTCCTCCAGTTTCTGAGTCTCAATTGTAATGACAGGCTTCTCGATTTTTGACTTGGTGGCAAGCTTCTCAGCTTGTTTCTTAGCTTCTAAGGTAGCCTGCCTGTCTAAGTTATTCTTTTTTTTTGGCTTCTACAAATGTGAATATCCATCCACCACACAAATTTCTTTTCCATGTCTGTAGACTTTTGCTATTCTTTTCTTTACGACTGAGTCTTTGGGATCTTTCATATTTGCAATGGAGTGACCAAGCAGCTTCTTTTCATCAGGTTAGGGAGTTGCATAAATTAGGTCCAAAGGATTCTTGCTAGAGTGTTTTGAAGAATGATTCTTGGGCTTCAAGGTCACATTGCCCTTTTGTTGTGGATATGTTGTGAACTTGATGATTTCATTAACAAAACACCTTAGTAGATTTAACTTAGTGAGAAATTTAGCACTCGACGGATAAGCAAATATAGTCCCGACGGATGACTCATTACAGTCTCGACGGATGACTCATTATAGTCCCGACGGATGACTCATTATAGTCCCGACGGATAATGATCTGTTATCCATCGAGTGAGTAGCTTATGTAATAATAAGTCTGTAGCACATTTCTGCATACATCTTTGTATAGATTCTGTAGTAGCATATAAGTCATGTTGACTTTAATTAGATATGCAGAATAGGTTGATTAAATGTACATAATTGATGTCTTGTAATTCTACATAAATGAAATGAAGTCAAGTGCCAAATAGCTACTCGACGGATGATCAACAAAGCTACTCGACGGATGATCATGTACTCAACAGATAATCAATTCAAATATCCGTTGACAGTGATAACACAGTCACATGCGTCGAGTGTATGCAAAAGGAATGTGGAAGCCTATTCAACTAGGTTTTAGAGAACAAAGAAGCATTGCCATTTCCATGCTATTATGAAGATATTCAAAGATGCTGGAATAGAGTAATGAAGCAGCAGAGTATTAGACTTGATAGGTTTTGTTTTATTATCTTGTTTTATTACTTTGTAATCTTGGTGATATATAAACTAAGAAGTAGCAAATAGAACAACAACAAGACTAAGAACACTTTTCTCAGAGAAACATTTGTAAGCTGTATTTCCTAGCATTTCTCTGTAAACTTAGTTGTTCATATTTGTAAGCAACTGTGAGCTAATTTAGCTACACAGAGTTCTCTTGATATAATATATATCTCTGGTGGATACATTCAAATCCACCAGAAAGTTTTTAAAGACTTGTGTTTTTAATTACTTGTGTTTTGATTCATTCTAAGTTATTATTACGCACTCTGCAAATCAATTCACACAGATATATATTCTAAGTTAGAACACTTTTAAACTAAGAAAAAGTTTCAAGAATTCCATTCAACCCCCCTTCTGTAATTCTTTTTGCATTGTTAGGGACTAACAATTGGTATCAGAGAAAGATCTTGATAAACAAAGAGTTTAAAGATCACAACAAAACAGCAAGATGAAGAAGAAGGATGTTGGAGTCAAGATTACTTTTCTAGATAAAGATAATTACCATCGCTGGAAGGTAAAAATGCATCTTCATTTACTTTCTCAAGATGAGGCCTATGTAGATTGCATAGAAAGAGGCCCTCATGTACCAATGAGAGCTGCAACGGGAAATGAGCCATCTGTCCCCAAGCCAAGGCATGAATGGTCTGATCCTGATATTGAACAAGTCAGGAAGGATAAGAAGGCCATGAATATTCTGTTCAATGGAGTTGATGGTGACATGTTTGACAACATCATCAATTGCAAAACTGCCAAGGAAGTTTGGGACACTATACAGATTATCTGTGATGGAACTGAACAAGTTAGAGAAAACAAGATGCAGCTCCTAATTCAGCAATATGAGCACTTTCATAGTGAAGACAGTGAGTCTCTCACTGACATTTTTAGTAGATTTCAAAAACTACTAAATGCTCTGAAGTTGCATGGAAGGGTCTATAAAAAGAGACTCCAATCTTAAGTTCCTTAGATCTCTTCTAAAGGAATGGAAACCTATGACAGTCTTATTGAGAAACTCTCAAGATTACAAGGAGTTTACTTTGGATAGACTGCATGACATCCTGAAAACTTATGAGCTTGAAATAGAGCAAGATGAGAGGATGGAGAGAGGAAAAAAGAAAGGAGGATCCATTGCACTAGTTGCTGAGTTAGAGAAAGAGAGCAGAAAATGAAGATTTTTTGAGCCAAGATGACATGGAAGATATTGATGAAAATCTAGCATTTCTTTCCAGAAGATTTGCAAAGCTCAAGTTCAAGAAGAACTTTGGAGCAACTAAGCTAAATAGAAACATGGTGGATAAATCAAAATCCAAATATTTCAAATGTGGCTTGGCAGGGCACTTTGCCAGTGAGTGTAGAAAGTCAGATTCCAACAAGAAAAAGTTTGAGCCTATGGATTATAAACAGAAATACTTTGAGTTGCTCAAACAAAAGGAAAGGGCTTTCATTACACAAGAAAATGATTGGGCAACAGATGGTCTGGATGAGGATGTCAGCTATGTCAATCTAGCCGTAATGGCCAAGTCTGATGAAACAGAGACACGTTCTTCAAGTAATCAGGTAATCACCACTAACCTTGCACATTTATCTAAAGCTGAGTGTAATGATGAAATAAATGACATGTCTACAGAATTATATCATTTGCGTGTTACACTTAAGTCTCTTACTAAGGAAAATGCTAAAATCAAAGAAAACAATTTGTTTTTAGGTGAGAGGAATAATGTGCTAGAGTCTCAGTTCATTGAATTTTAAAAATTGAAAATTGAGTGTAAAATTGCTAAGGATGAATTAACTGATTCCTTGAAGAAAGAAGAGATCTTGAAGAAGCAACTTGAACGAGAACAGGAGGTGATTAAGGCATGGGGTGAATATTGGGGAGGAGTGCTTAAAGCTATTAATTCTGATAAAGAATTAATATGTAGATATGCTTCAGGAAGCTTTAAAGACGCCGAAAAGAACTATCATTCAAATGAAAAAGAGTATATGGCAGTCATTAGAGTAATTAATAAATTTTCTATTTATCTAACACCAGTTAGATTCCTGGTTAGAACAGATAATAAGAATTTTACTTATTTTCTTTGTATAAAGTTACAGGGAGATAATATGCAAGGAAGCTTAGTAAGATGGCAGCAATGGCTATCTCGTTACAGCTTTGATGTACAGCATATCGAAGGAGTTAAAAAATGTTTAGAAGATTTTTTAACAAGAGAATTCCAGAAAGATCAGGTAAACACATTATTATGATGATGTGATGTTTTACACCATTTTACACTATTTTTTAGGAATCCAAAGCCACTTTTCAGGCTATAAATATAGAGGAATTCAGGGTAAAGAAAACACCAATAAATCTTTATTCAAAACCTTGAATACATATAAGGCTTCTTTGCCTACATACATCTCTTTCTTTGAGATTACCATAAGCCAGTAGCTATGGACAAACTAGCAATGCAAGAAGCTATTGCTATGAAGAAAATTCAGCTGTTACAAGATGAACTTCATATAATTCGTGCTGAAATGGAATTTGTAAGAAGGTTTCAATCTTCTGAACAACAAAAGTTTATTTCAGAACCTTGTTCAGTAATGAACAATTCTTAAACTAGCCCGGAGCAAACAGCTACCGGTAAAGGCTCAACAAATCCGTTGACACCTGTGGATTTGGTAAAAATCCAGACTGAGGTTTATACCTCACAACAAATGGTTACTTCATCACCATCTTCAGAAATGAACAAAGATAGGTCTATTCCTAAGCAAACGGCTCCTGGTAAAGAAATAACAAATCCGTTAAAGGTTGTTTCTTTGCCAGAAAGCAAGACTGAGGTTCAAACCTCCATAACGTTAGAAAAAATCTCTAATTTAAATTTGAGGCCTAACGGGGGAATTCAAATCCCTACAAAGACTGAAGGTCATACTTCAGCTGTGCCGAACGGATACAAAGGCCCTCAAACCTATTATATGGTGTTTAATGGTTCTAATGCAGGAATATACACTACATGGGAGATAGCTGAGAAAGCTGTAAAAGGATTCTCAGGCGTCAAACATAAGAAGTGCAAATCCTTTACTGAAGCAAAAGTCACAACAAATATTTCTACTACACAAGAATTCAAGCCACCTCTCCAGTTGATTAATTCTGTAGAAGCATTACATCCAATTATGCGGGGGAAATAACTCACCTAAAAGAAAGTTCTAGTAAAACTATTTTGGGAAACATCCCAAAATCTCAGCAGCTGTTAATGCAGACGGAAGAAGATACCATTGAATCTTATTTTTCAGGATTTGATTATCTTTATCAATATGGAAGAATAACCACTGAAAAGGAATTCGTTAGTGAACATTTCTTCACCACAAACAAGAAGAATGTCAGCTACTTCAATTTCTATCCAAATGTTGATCCAGACATGATATATGTAGCATACCAATATGGACTATTAGCACAATTTTATCCTGCTAATAACCTTTTGGAAATTTCTAGCTTCCCCAAGGAATTTAGAAAGGCCGTCAAGACATTTAAAAACAATTGTCTTAAAGGAAAAAAGATCGACCTCTTTATTATAACCACTAGTACCATTATGTGGTGGGAAAATGAAGAAGAATACGATTGTCCACCTAATCAACCTTTACATTATATTCAGGTTGGTCCTGCCAAGGAAAAGATCTATTCTCCAAGCCAAGCAATGGAACCTATACTGGAGAAGAATGATTTAAGAGCACTGGCTAAAAATAAGTTATTGATTTTAATCAGTAAGTTATTTAGTGTTCAAAAGGAAGATAAGCTAAAAGTCAATTTAGCAACAACGCATGCCTTAATGACCTCGTATTCCCATAAAGGATTAGGTGAAGATGACTACAACAAATTTATCACTTTCAGTAGGAAATTATTACATAAAGATGCTGTTGGATCGCATCAAGAAATCTTCTGCAAGAAAAAGCAAAAGGAAATAAACAAATTTGGTATCCATCTCGAATGTCAAATCTGCAGTATCACCACTCCAGAAAAAGAATCTGGAAAAAGAATAATGGAGGACCCCTCCCCTTCAGCAGAAGACAAAGGACTTTTTCCTAAAGCAGGAATACTGCTCAACGCAAAATTGGGAAACCGATTTTAGTGGAGCTTCTACCTTTAATAAAGAGAGCATCTACTTTTGAAAAAGAGAGCATCTACTTTTTAAAAATGAAAGCATCTACTTTTGAAAAAGGAACATCTAATTTTTAAAAGGAGCATCTACTTTTTAAAAGGAGCATCTATTTTTGGAAATGAACCTGTTTTAATAATGTAAAGACCCTCGACCTTAGTCTATTAAAGGATGAGTTAAGTTTTAGGAAAGGCATCGAAAAATTTGGCGGACAGAAATCTTTGTATCCAAAAATTTAGCAAGTGTCCAGTAATAATGAGTGAGTAAACCCATTTAGGGTTCTAGTGATGTAGTAGTATGACTGCTCTGGAAGCTAATATCAAAAGCCTGTAATAAGATTTTATGATTGAATAAAAGTTATTTGTTTTACATTATACAGATTATTCCTGGAGGGAGTAAGGCGTCGCTGGGATAGTACCGATTAGGCAAGTTAGTTGTTAGGGAAATCAAGATGCATCCTTGGATGAAGCTGGTATGATGTTAAAATAAAGAACTTTATTTATCACATAATCTATGGTGGATAAAAGCTCCTGATTAGGTACACACAAAACATCTCTAGAACTCTATTAATTCAAATATATATTTGTTTGATAAACATCCGCATGATTATATTTAATCATAATTCCATCCTTCCTTGGACTATAAAACACCCTAGATTCATATCTAGAGTAACAGATGAAGACCTTTTCTTCTACGTCTGAGATCAATCTCACATATGATTTGACACAAAAAATCTAGTTGTTTTAGGAGAAACCCTAATCAATTTAGATTCTTTTGTTGAGAAACAAAGTCCATTTTATCTGAATAATAAAAATGAAGTTGATAGCTTAAGAATCTTCATACAAAGATTCATCAACATCAGACAGAGTCCTGATGACTCTCTCTCGACTACTAAAACTTTAGGTGTTACAAGACCTCTGGTTTTCGAACCTGGTTATCCAAAATATTTAGGTAACCATTCATGGGTAAAACATTGCTAGAAAATTAGTGTTTCAGAGACAATCAGGTGTAAAGGTTTTTTCACATTCACCTAAATCTTTGGAACAAAAAGATGAAGCAAGGAAGAAAAGTGTTTCATCAGTAACAAAACTCAAGAATGCAAATAGAAAGAAAAGGAAAATTCAAGCTGGTGTTAAGCTGGTTGATGAATCATCAAACACTGAAAGTGACATTGATGATCCAATTTTATTCAAGAAGCCTGCTAGACCAGTGGAGATTACCAGTGCTAATGCAGAAGAAGACCAAAGTTTATTTGCAGTTGCTAAGCCTAAGAAAAGGAGACTGATGAAGGCAGCATAAAAGATTCAAAAAAATTAGATGGTCCTACAGTGTTGGAAGATATTGCTCTGGATGAGGAATCTACAAATCCTAAAAACTCATTGTCAAATCCTGACAGGTCTCAAGCAATTCTTGACAAGATAGTGACAATTCCTGATTAAACAGTTACTACATCTCAAACATCCAAGATAGTTGAAATTGCTAAGGAAGTTGGTCTGCAGAAGTCCATTAAGAGAAAGGCACCGACTTCAACAGTTTATCAAAGCAAGAAGACCAAACTTCAATCATCACAGAAGGGGTACAATACACAAGAACCATCTTCTCAAAGTGAAGATGCAACTGTTAGAACCACCTGCTGAAAGTGTAGGTGCAAGCATAACATCACAACTGACTATTCCGGACATTGCTCAAGGAAGTCAAATTTCTGTGGTTGATGACATTCTGAAGATAGTACAAGACAGGAAAACTCATCAAAAGCACATTGCTGATATGGATGTTGTTATCAATGATCCTATCTTTGAGGCTAGTACACAAAAACCTTCGGTTCAAAGGATTGAAGAAGCTTCTACACCTCAAGTCACACAAGAACCAACAGTTCAAAGTACTGTTGCAGACTTAGTATCAAACTCTGATATGGGGTCAATTCCTGACAAGCAGCACCTTCTTGACACAAGGTCAATTCCTGATGCAGCTATTCCTGGTTCTACAAATCCGGATGTATTGATCACTTCTCAAGATAAGATTGAAGCAATCTTGGGGCAACCACTCAAGGCTATACCAATGGTTGATTTTCCCCAAGGTACAAATCCTTTACACTTTATTTTATCTGATGACATGACTATGATTAGACCTTTATAAAGGAATACCTCTAGTCATATGATCACATACAACTCTTCTCAGCCACCTCTTATTTCTGTAGGACAAACTTTTTTGAGCTTTTCTTGTGAGAATGAGAGAAAAGATTTAGCGAAAAGCAAAATTAAAGAGAGACAGGATCCTTATCTGGAAAAAGGAGAGGTAGATGAGAGTCATGATTTAGTTAATCCTTGTGAGGTAGCTCTGACTATTAAAAGTCATGAGATAAGTGGTGTGAGAAGTGATGAGATCACTTTAAAATAACAGAGAGATTTAGGTACTCATGGTTCTTTTCTTACAGGATCTACACAGGTAACTAAGCCTTCTAAATCCCATATTGATTTAAAGCTCAAAGACATAGTTCCTGATTCTGATGTAGATTCTGATATTCCTGAGAAAACTTCTAGTGATCATGATGATTCTGATGATGATAATCCTGATGATACCGCTCTGAAAGCTGGTATTGAGGCATCTAAATTATCTACTTTTGGTTCATCATCTGGTAATGCTACTTTTCTACATCCTCATAGGGCTTATGAATGGAATCATTGTTGGAGATTACCTAGTGAGAAGATATTTATGGAATCTGCTCATACTTTAGCTGATCATGCTGTTTAATTGGTTTCAAATTATGATATGAAAACATCTATCAAATCCACTACAGTTTTAGTCAAAGGACTGCATTTTTCCGTCTCTGCACTCAAGCAAGATAATGTTATTTTCAGAGAAGTGATTGTTGATCTTTCTGTGATTATTAAAGGTACAAATAAACAAAATGGTTTGCTATAGAGAATATTTAGCTTGGAAGCAAAACAAGATCTTCTGTCTGAGAAGCTGACAACTTTGGAAGCTGGTCAGAATGCTACAAATTCCAAGTTGGATGTTATTTTATCTCTTCTATAAAGTCTAGATGCCAAAAAGGGGGAGATAGTATCAAAGACAAAATGTCAACATGAATCAGTTTTGAGGAGAAATACCATTTCTGATGATGATGGTGATAAACAAGAGGAGGAGACCTCTGATGCTGTGAAAGTTCAAACTGGAACTGGAATTCAAAGTCAAAAGACACAATCAACTCAAGTCTCTAAGGATAGATCATATGGTAGATCACATGGATCTAACGTGGAAGCTACTCTTGTTATTCCTAGTTCAAATTCTGATGACAAGATTACAAGTTCTGATTCTTTTCCTAACACTGAAAGAGTGATAGTGATTCCTAATTCTGTGAAAACTTAAGAAGAAGAAATTCTATTTCGGATGAATTTATAGATTTTCTCTGCTTATGTTGAAGCTGTTAATGCTGAAAATTTCAAGGAATAAGAAATTATGTTTGACAGAGAAGAAAATGTTGGATTTTAAATGCAGCGGGGGCATGGCAAAACACTTTTACACATAAAATCCAAATAAAAGCATATAAATCATGAATAAAAATTCGAGGGATCGAATCTAACCTTTTAAAATAATTCGGAGACAACGATCACAAATCCTTAGCAGTTGCCCCTCAAGTGTGAAGCACTCCACCGGTATCCACCAAGAAAACGATGTTAAGGAGGAGGAAGGAGGTGGAGAGAATTGGGTTTTCCAAACTTTTTGGGTTTTCGGGTTTCGATGGGGTTGGAATAAAATTAGGGTCTATAATAATGTATTTATAGGCAAAATTTTCAGCTAAAATTTTCCCATAAATATTATTATTATTATCCCATTTATTATTCTCATTAATAATTAAAACACGTTTTAATCATTAATTCTTTTTCTAAACACTTTAGAAATAATTCTCTCTCGATTTAATTTCCCAAAAATTAAATCATTAATTAATAATATTAAGAACTTTTCTTAATTAATTTATAATCAATTAAATCTCATTTAATTAATTATCAAATTTGCCAATTAATTATTTATTTCACAAATAAATAATTATTTAGCCATTATTAATTAATTCCTCCACCATTAAATCATTCTCTTTTTATGGTGTGACCCTGTAGGTTCAATATTAAGCCGGTAGTAGAAATAAATAATAATAAAACTATTTTATCATTATTTATATAAATTCTCTAATTTATTAAATATGATTAATTAATTAATCACATTTATTCTACATCGTGAGGGATACTTCTCAGCATATCGCGACTATCCGGATAATATGAATTCACTGCTTAGAATACCAAGAACCTATTCAGTGAATAGTTACCGTACAATAAACTCCTTCTACCCTACAATGTCCCGATTAAATACAAGGCATGGATCTCGTGTCAAGCCTATCTAATTTAATCACTTGCTTACCATTTACTATGCGTAGTTCTATGCAAATTAGAAACTCCTTTCTAATTTCATTCACTCTGGCCAGAGATTCCTGAACTAGCATAAGTGGATCAGCCTTGAACATTCGCTTCCTTCACTGGAAGGGGTAGATCCTATATTGATCATACACTATCTTCGTGTACAAATTCCTATACCCAGAAGAGCCCTAATAATTGTCCCTGGAGACTAAGAACTAAACCAAAGCATAGTTCAGTGTACACAAGATGACTATGATGACCTCAAATCTAAGGATACTTATACAACTATCACTAAGCGAACAACTGCTGACACGTGAGTGAACTCCATCAGTTGTTTAGCTGGGCGAGTCATGTTCAGTGAACTTATTCTATAATAAGCACCTACATACTAGCTATAGTGTCACCACACAAATGTCTATGAGAACAGACATCCTTCATAATGAAGCAAGCATAGTATGTACCGATCTTTGCGGATTATTAATTACCAGTTAGTAATCCTACGACCAGGAACTATTTAAGTTTAGAGTTATCATCTTTTTAGGTCTCACTATTATGATCTCATCATAATCCATAAAAAGCTTTACTCTAAACTATGGTATATCTTATTTAAACACTTAAAATAGATAAAGCCCGTAATAAAAGCAAAACAAGTCTTTATTAATATCAATGAAATCAAAACAGATTACATAAAAGTTATTCCTAAATCCTAATACATGATTGGACTTAGAACATATTCCTTTCAACCTCCCACTTGTACTAAAGCCAATCACTCTGGTATCTAATACCCATCTTGTCTTTATGACGATCAAAGTGACTTTCATAAAGTAGCTTTGTGAGTGGGTCTGCTATGTTGTTATGTGGGTCAACTCTAATTCAATACAATACAAGAAATGTTACCGCGCTCCCACTAACCCTTTTGTAGACCCATGGTTCATCTTTGTTTTTTTGATAAAATCAAACTCTTTGATTGTCTCATCAAAATGAATGTTCCATCTTTCGAGAAGCCTGCTTTAAACCATATTTGGTTCGCAGCAGCTTATACACTAGGTTTTCATTTCCCTTGGAAAGAAAACCATCTGGCTATATGCCATATCTCATAGTCGTAGTAAGCAGCAATCGCAAGCAAAATCCGAACTGATTTTAACAGGGCTACAGGTAAAAGGTTTCACCAAAGTCAATCCATTGCCTTTGTTTGAATCCTTTTGCCACAAGCCTGGCCTTATAGGTCTCCACCTGGCCATCTGCTTCAATCATTCTTTCGTATACCGTATACATAGATTCTATTCCGGATTTCATGGCACTATGCCATTTCTCTGAGTCAACACTACTCATAGCCTCATTATAGGTCACAGGGTCGTTATCATCAATGATCGACAACCCATTGTCATTCTCAATGACAAGGCCATATTACCTCTCAGGTTGGCGAGACACTCTCCCTGACATATGAATGGGCTGTTCCACAAAAGGTTGTTCAGTCAGAACAGGTGTTTCCACTCGATCTGTAGTAGTTTGTGCTTCTTGAACTTCATCAAGTTCAATTTTGCTCCCATTGTTTCCTTCAAGGATAAACTCCTTTTCCAAGAAGGTAGCATGTCTGGAGACAAACACCCGATGATCGGTGTAAAAGTAATACCCTAAAGTCTCTTTAGGATATCCCACAAAACTACATTTTACGAATCG
Source organism: Apium graveolens (assembly GCF_009905375.1). NCBI lineage: Eukaryota > Viridiplantae > Streptophyta > Magnoliopsida > Apiales > Apiaceae > Apium > Apium graveolens. The sequence continues at coordinate 30,095,129 of NC_133656.1, read as the reverse complement.
ATATTCCATCTTATCTGGGTCAACTTTCTTGACATAAGCTGGACATCCCCAAATCTTAACGTGTTTAAGACTCGGTTTCCTTTCTTTCCATATCTCATACGAAGTTTGAGGAACAAATTTTGGAAAGCACCTTATTCATTTAATATGCTGAGGTTTCCAATGCATAACCCCATAGGAATACTGGAAGATTTGCATAGCTCATCATGGACCGAACTATGTCTAACAAAGTTCGATTTCTCCTTTCAGATACCAATCTGGAGGAGTCCACTGGGAGACTATACCATTTACTTTGAGATAATCCAGAAACTCTCCGTTCAAGTATTCACCACCTCGATCTAATGGAAGAGTTATAATACTATGTTTGGTTGTTTCTCCACTTCATACTTATATTCTTTGAACTTTTCAAAGGCCTCAGACTTGTGTTTCATCAAACACATATCCGAATCCAGATCTATCATCTATGAAAGTAATGAAGTATGAAAATCCACCCATGGCTTGCGTAGACATTGGTCCACATACATCTGTGTGTACCATTCCTAGCAAATTTGCAGCCCTCTCTCCATGTCTACTAAATGGAGACTGCAATGCCACTATAAAGTGAGATTTTCATCATCCCTTTTCTTTTATTAGTTTGTTCAATCTGAAATAAATTATGTCATATACATACAGACCATTATTTAAAGCACCACGTCCATAAAGAATATTATCTCTAAGAATAGAACATTCATTATTCTCAATAATAAATGAAAATCCAGCCAAGTCTAACATGGGAATAATATTCCTCACAATCGAGGGAACAAAATAACAATTATTTCAAACAATAGTCTTGCCCGTAGGCCTATGTAAATGAAATGATTCTACATCTTCAGCAGCAACTCTTGCTCCATTTCATCAGTAGAATCACCTCCTCTTCCTCAAGAGTCCTACTTCTCCTTGGTCCCTGCAACAAATTGCAGATTTGAGAACCACATGCGGTATCTAATACCCAAGTAGAAATTTGATTTAATGACATATTCATTTCTATCATGAACATACCTGAATCAGAAGCGGTAGTCTAACTACCCTTCTTCTTCTTCAATTCTGCAAGGTAAACCTTGCAGTTCCTCTTCCAGTGCCCCACCTTGTTACAGTGAAAGCAAACAACTTTGCTCTTGGGGTCTTCAGCTTTTGGTGGAACCGGCGTTTTCTCACCTACTTTCTTCTTCTTGGAAGGGTTCCTCTTCCTTTTCTTAGGATTGGAACCTTCACCAATTAGAAGAACAGAACTCTTCTTAGGGGAAAATTTGATTCCGCAATCTTCAACATGTTGTGGAGTTCAGGCAGGCTGACATCCAACTTATTCATGTGAAAGTTCACAACAAACTGCGAGAACGAACTCGGAAGCGATTGCAAGACCATGTCTTGGCTCAGCTCCCCATCCATGACAAAACCAAGTTGTCCAAGACGTTCAATCAAATTGATCATCTTAAGTACATGGTCATTCACAGATGATCCCTCAGACATCCTACAACCGAACAGCTCCTTCGATATCTCATATCGAGCTGTCCTCCCCGCCACATCATACAACTCTTGTAGATGCATGAGGATAGTGTGAGCATCCATATGCTCATGTTGCTTCTGTAGCTCAATGTTCATGGAAGCTAGCATGATGCATTGAGCAACATTTGCACCATCTATCCACTTACGATACACAACATGTTCATCATTATGTGCATCACTAGCAGGTTCAGTAGGCTTAGGTGAGTCAATCACGTATTCCAGCTTCTCAATCCTGAGAACAATTCTCAAGTTTCGAAGCCAGTCAGCATAATTAGGACCAGTCAATTTGTGAGCATCTAGTATGCTCCTGAGTGATAGTGCAATAGACATAACGTACAAAGTAAATCTGTAAATGATAAACACATAACAACACTTAGCAAATATTCGATTTCATTTTAAAACACTATATGAATCGGGTCTTTATTCATAAGTGGCTCCCACTAGTTTACCTAATTTATTCAACCCCCTACGTGAAAAATTAAGCATTCATAATGCTAGTGGGAATAGGGATCCTACATTCCATTACACAACCCCGGCTGTAGCACGAACCACCATATAATGTTCAATAGGCAGACAACTCTTGTCAATTACATCTTATGTTATTCCCTAATCAAACTTTAGCCTCTTGAATAATTGAGTCTCGGCTGTAGCACGACAAACTCAATATTCTAAGTCAAGTCTAACCCAACATTTCGTATAGTTGAATCAGTCCCCAAAGGCCCACGGCTGTAGCACGTACCGACCTTTAGATTCTTATTCAATGTACACATCTCTATGTAATAGACAAGTATTTCTTATTTCGAAATCAAAGCCCTCGGCTGTAGCACGAAACGAGAATGATTCAAAAATAAGAACTACTTTCTATCATGTTGGAAGGCTATGACCGACACAAGCCCGTTGTGTCATTGGCCAATTACTACTTGATATTATTTAATTTTAGAGGGATTATATTACGTTACAATCATAATCATATTATAAAGAAATTCTTCCTTTTAAATTAAATATTTCAAATCAATAATCAATAATCAGATGATTCCCAGATCGGGTGGAGCATTGTCAAGAGGCGTCACTTAATAACCCTTTCTTACAGATAGAAATCTGTTGTTGACAGAATCATCCTTTCTCTCATATCAAAAATTCATATTCAATTACGTGTTTCATAAACACAAGAATCTCATGATTGTATTCATAATATTGTTATTAAGGTTATGAAACAATTTCACTATACTAGGTTGTCTAACAAACGCCTTATGTTCATTCAAGTTCAACTAAATCTATCATCGCATGATAAACTAAGCATATATCACATATATCAACATGAATAAATATCAAGGTAGGCATGTTATATCATCTAGCACATTAGTCTAAGCATTATACATCTCTATGTATCACATGAAGCATTTAAAAGCAACTAAAACAGTTAAAAATAGCTTTAAAACACTTCATGGAAATATAAACAGTTCAAAACTTTTATATAAACTAAAATTGATCACTCCATTAGATCCGTCTCGGAAAAACGAATCCAACGGTATATTGCACGCCTAAAACAGAGTTACGAAACTCCCAAAAAATCAATTTTAAAATCAACAGACGGGTTGTAACGCATTACAAGAACGCGTTACAGGACCTGTAACGCATTCCGGTGATGCGTTACACCCCTTTTCAGCCATTAAAGGGTGTAACGCATTCCGTGAATGCGCCACAGGTGTGTAACGCATTCCCGGAATGCGTTACACCCCTATTTTTTTTTCAGCAGCCGTCAACAGCTTCCTCGATTGCCGTGCAGCCGTCCTTCTTTGTCCTTTAACCGTGCATTCCACAAAGAACAGTAGACAAATAGCAGTACAAACCAGCAGATACAGCAGATGCATACATACTTATAATTCATATATATATAAGATTTATTTAATTACGAATTTTAATAGCAACAACTTCAAAAATTCATAATAAAAAATCTATACATCCTAAAATTATGAAAAAAATACCCAGACGATCTACAACACTTGTAGAACCCAGATCAAGATTCAAATTATTCTGAGAAACGATTTCTCATCAGACAAAATTAATCCATGATATAACTTATAAAAATTATAATTAATTCATACAAGCACATAAAATTCTGAAATTTTTACCACAGATCTATATGCATACAACCTATGCTCTGATACCATTGTTGGATTTTAAACGTAGAGGGACATGGCAAAACACTTTTACACATATAAAATCCAAATAAAAGCATATAAATCGTGAATAAAAATTTGAGGGATCGAATCTAACCTTTTAAAATAATTCGGAGACAACGATCAGAGATCCTTAGCAGTTGCTCCTCAAGTGTGAAGCACTCCACCGGTATCCACCAAGAAAACGATGTTAAGGAGGAGGAAGGAGGTGGAGAGAATTGGGTTTTCCAAACTTTTTGGGTTTTCGGGTTTCGATGGGGTTGGAATAAAATTAGGGTCTATAATAATGTATTTATAAGCAAAATTTTCAGCTGAAATTTTCCCATAAATATTATTATTATTATTATTATCCCATTTATTATTCTCATTAATAATTAAAACACCTTTTAATCATTAATTCTTTTTCTAAACACTTTAGAAATAATTCTCTCTCTTGATTTAATTTCCCAAAAATTAAATCCTTAATTAATAATATTAAGAACTTTTCTTATTTAATTTATAATCAATTAAATCTCATTTAATCAATTATCAAATTTGCCAATTAATTATTTATTTCACAAATAAATAATTATTTAGCCATATTAATTAATTCCTCCACCATTAAATCATTCTCTTTTTATGGTGTGACCCTGTAGGTTCAATATTAAGCCGGTAGTAGAAATAAATAATAATAAAACTATTTTATCATTATTTATATAAATTCTCTACTTTATCAAATATGATTAATTAATTAATCACATTTATTCTACATCGTGAGGGATACTTCTCAGCATATCGCGACTATCCGGATAATATGAATTCACTGCTTAGAATACCAAGAACCTATTCAGTGAATAGTTACCGTACAATAAACTCCTTCTACCCTACAATGTCCCGATTAAATACAAGGCATGGATCTCGTGTCAAGCCTATCTAATTTAATCACTTGCTTACCATTTACTATGCGTAGTTCTATGCAAATTAGAAACTCCTTTCTAATTTCATTCACTCTGGCCAGAGAAACCTGAACTAGCATAAGTGGATCAGCCTTGAACATTCGCTTCCTTCACTGGAAGGGGTAGATCCTATATTGATCATACACTATCTTCGTGTACAAATTCCTATACCCAGAAGAGCCCTAATAATTGTCCCCGGAGACTAAGAACTAAACGAAAGCATAGTTCAGTGTACACAAGATGACTATGATGACCTCAAGTCTAAGGATACTTGTACAACTATCACTAAGCGAACAACTGCTGACACGTGAGTGAACTCCATCAGTTGTTCAGTTGGGCGAGTCATGTTCAGTGAACTTATTCTATAATAAGCACCTACATACTAGCTATAGTGTCACGACACAAATGTCTATGAGAACAGACATCCTTCATAATGAAGCAAGCATAGTATGTATCGATCTTTACGGATTATTAATTACCAGTTAGTAATCCTACGACCAGGAACTATTTAAGTTTAGAGTTATCATCTTTTTAGGTCTCACTATCATGATCTCATCATAATCCATAAAAAGCTTTACTCTAAACTATGGTATATCTTATTTAAACACTTAAATAGATAAAGCCCGTAATAAAAGCAAAACAAGTCTTTATTAATATCAATGAAATCAAAACAGATTACATAAAAGTTATTCCTAAATCCTAATACATGATTGGACTTAGGACATATTCCTTTCAGAAAAGGCACATGAAGGAAAAATCAGAATTGTTGTTGACAAAGCAGATCAAGAATACAAGAATATGCTTAAAAGATCTGAGAGGAATAGATGGAGGAGTACATATATGAAGATGTTGCAGAATAGAGCAGAAAGGAGAGCTCAAGTATTTCCAAAGATCAAGAACAAATATAAATGGAGAAAAATTCCTGATCTTATTTGTAATGACAAATTGAGTTTTACTCCTGGAGGAATAAAGAAGGATGGTTTACTTGGTTCTTATAACATGGGAGATAAGAAGTCTTGGTTAGTACAAGCCAAGAATCTCTAGTTGATTGAACCATTCACAAGAACTGGAATATGACATCATGAAGCTAAACTTGTCAACTTAAAGTTGTTGAATTTCACACTTGTTGATAGTCCTGATCAGAAAATAATTGCTGATCATCTTGATAGACTTGAAGCTGTGAAGATTATTCTTGACAAACATGATGGTTCTGAATCTAAACAAAAGATCTTACTCTTCTTACAAAATGATCAAGTTCAAGTTCTTTCACTTGATGAACTGATGATCATGTCTAAAAAAAATTGAAATACATTCACTATTTGCTAAGAGTTGAAGATGAAACTTCAAGATTATGGTCAAACATGATTTTTTCTAATATCAGAAGAAAGATACTGGATGATGGTCAATATTATTTTGGATCATATGTTCCTACATACATAAATTTCAAAGGGCAAGAAGTTAACTTTAAGAAAGGTGGAGCTGTCATTGAAAATGTTCTTACTCAGAGGCATATAACTATGAATCCTGATGGAAGAAAAACTTGTTATGTGTCACTGGAAGACATGATGACAGAAATAGCTCAAATCGGAATTTGAGAGCTGCTATCTACCAATTATCTGATAAAATAGAGTATGAGAAAAATTTGAAGATCAAGTTAGAAGATATTCTGTTGAAAAAGATTGATGACAGAGTTAAAGTTTTTGTTCAGAGATATTGCAGAATTTATCAAGAAATATGAAGATCGAAGTCTGAAACAAAGTAAGATTTACACTACTTATTTTGTCTATCTAGTTTTTGGCACTAGACAATTATGTTATAATTTATGCTTATTCTGCAAAGTATAAATTGAGGGAGATTGTTGAGAATTAGTTAAGTCGAAAATCAGGATCTTTTTAACAGTCACGATATAATCAACTTCTGTGATATGATTATCCATTGGAAGCTTCGTTATCATCCGTTGACAATCTTTAGTCATCCGTTGATATATACAAATGATTATCCGTTGAAGCTACAACATATATTCGTTGATCAGGCTATCCGTTGAGAATGACTTGGATGATAAGTCAGGACTGCGAGATAAATCAGAAGGTGCTTATTTATAGGATCGTAGTTGATTTAGATATGTATGTAAAGTGTTAGAATTATACTGTTACATATCTTGTAAATGATAGAGTACTAATTATAGCTTTGTTGTATATAAACACAGAAAATGTTATCACAATGTGATAAGAGCAGTACTCGAGTATTCGCATAACCTAGAAACTCTTAGAAATATTATTCTTGAGAGAGTTTTGTAACAGTTTATTAAAGATCAATATAAACATTTATTTGATTCATCTGTTCTTACTTTACTTTTATAATACATTGATTTGTTTAATAATTGTATCCAACCCCCCTTAAATAATTACTTTACTGGGCAACAACTAGTCCCACTAAAAACTCAATTTCTCTCAAATCGTTAATCAAAATGACACGATTATTTAGCGTGAATAAAATAGGGAATGGATATAATATTATTTGTTCAAGCCCACTGCTAAAAAATAAGCAGGAGATTTTTCGAACTTACTGTCAAGAAATGGGGCATAATACCCTGTATTTTTCTTCTCCTTCTCGGCTCCATCCTTTCCCTTCCCTCTCGCTCTTGCTTCTCTTTACTTCTCCCTACCTCACTATATATCTGCCTCAAAATCTCCCCCTCTACTCTCGAGATATATTGTTAATGATTGATAATCCTGTCTATATTGCAAGTGCTTTGAAGCACTGAACCCTAAACCTTGATTGTAGTTGTTGATCTTTGAGTCGTAAACCTTATTCTTTCTGAACCATTGATTGTTGCATACCCGAATACGAACCACAGATATACGATACTACTCCACAAATACATACAAACTAAATATCAAAAACTAAATTAAATTGCTTACATATTCAAACCATTGTACCTTATGCCTTGAAAGACCAAATTCTTGTAACCTTGAAACGTTGATTCATTTGTTATCAAATTCTTTCATTACCTAACATCCATTCTTTGAAATTGACATATTGATCCTTTGTGAAGATTGCAACCATTTCATTATTGAATATCCAATGTTGCTTATGATTTTTGTTTATTGATTTACATTGCTTATTCTGTTATTATGTTAGAATTGGATTGTTTTATAAAATTGTGGACCAGATTCGTGGTCAGACCAGATTGGTGGTCAAGTTAGGCCAATGTGTGCCATGGATCCAGTAATTAGAGCAGAGCTGTGTGCCTTGCTCGGGGTTAGTGCGTGACTGATCAGCAGCCTAACCTTGGTTTTTAAAATAAAAATATAGTATCCAATTCTAAATCAGTAATCATTGTTCCCTTGATACTTTAATCCTTTTCACTTGATGATCATTATTCTCAGTCTTGTCATTGTGACTTGCTGAGCTAGTTAGCTCATTTGTACGATGTTGTTTATGTTCTTTTCCAGTTAAGAAGGAACCAGTTGGTATCGAGGATCCCCAATCCAGTGCGAGAGCTAGGGGTCTAGGTTGATCGAGTTAAGCTAGCGGACAGCTTTTGAGATAGTTTAAGTTTGTAAAAGTTTGTAATAATGTTTAATATTCAGTTCTGAGTTTGAATAGTTGGGATTTGGACGTTTGTAATATAAAGTGTGTGTGTGTAGCTTGTGTACATACTTTAATCTGTCGCGGTCCGTGGTAGTTGGTAAGTTGGGTCACTGTATATTATTATTATCTTTGCTATTGTTATAAGCAGTTTATAAATAAGGTGTGTGTGTGTGGACCCCAAACTTCTTACTTGGGTTTGGAGGGCGCCACAGGTTTGGTAACAGAGCTACAGGTTTTAAGTCACTGATACAAGCCTAGGTTGACGGGAATGGGTAGAGGGTTAGGAATAGAAGTAAGAAATCGAAAGATAGAACGTCGAGAGGTTGAGTGCGACGGTGTAACAGGTATTAGTATAATTCGTGTCGTGGTTCGAGATTCTTATATTGTGATATGATTTCAGATAGCAGCGATGGCTGACTCTTTCATCCCCATATCAGCTGATCACTCAGAGCCTTCAGTTGGAGGACTATCTTTAGATCCACGTCTTGTTGTTCCACCAGTGTTGACTATTTTACCTCCACCTGTGTTGCAGCCCGTACCCTTACAGGCTATTCCACCCCCAGGCATGAGGCCACCTATTAGAGGACCTCCACCAGCTGATTCAGATTCCACTGGGCATTCAGTTGCGGGTGCCCCATTCCAGTCTACATTGCATCCTGTTCCTTATTACCGGTATGAGGCTCTTTTATTGGAGCGTGATTCCTTGTTGGCACAGATCCGAGAGCTGCAGCATATCACCAGGACTACAGATGTTGATCGTGGTGTGAGGGAGCTTCGAGAGGAGATCCATGTGACACGCAGGATTCTTGAGGCTAGGCTACATGGAGCTACATTACCTGGTCGAGGCCCTGATGCACTTATGGGATGGGCTAGTGAGGTGATGGAGGACTTTGAGAGGCTAGGAGGACCAGAGTTTCCTTGGAGTTAGATCCAGAGATGGAGATGCTGAGCAGTGTTGTTGTGGTTGTTTAGTATGTACAGTAATGTATAGTATGTATCAGTAGACTTTTGGGTTGTATTTATAAACTAGATCTGCTGACTAGTGAGTATGTTTGTTGTACCTTTTGTTTTTACTTCCAAAGCGTCTTTACGCTTGTACTACCTAAAACTTTTGATCTATATATATCAGTACCTTTTCCTTTCCAGTATTGTCATTTACATTATTGCACCTGTTTTACTTTACTTTATTTATTGCACCAGTTATACCTCCTGTGATACCATATACCCTGTTCCCTTAACTGTTTATATTCTGTAAAGAAGCATGCAATTTACTTGGTCCAACTGTTACAACTGTTTTCAAAAAGAGATATTCTTGTTTTACAAAAATTTTCTTTTATGCAAAGGATTTGATTTAAAAGCTAAATAAATTATTTGATTCTTTACAGAAAATGACTCCCAGAAGAAATACCCGCACCAACACCCAGAATTAAGAAACCAACAACAACGACAATAACAACCAAGGTGACCCAAACCAGAATGTAAACCCAGGACCCATAGACCCAGCAATAACCCAGATTCTTCAAATCTTGGCTCAACAAACAGTTCACCTGACTCAATAACAACAAAGACAGACCAATCCCCAGGTAACTTTCAAAACTTTTCAAGTGGTAAACCCACCAGAATTCAAGGGTTCCCTAGATCCGATTGAAGCAAATGTTTGGTTAAAGGAAATAGAGAAGTCGTTTGATTTAGTTAAAGTGAAGGAAGAACAGAAGGTTGAGTTTGCAAGTTATTATCTGAAGATTGAGGCCACCTATTAGTGGGAGACTGTGAAGATATTGGAAGGTACAGATGTTATTACTTGGGAGAGGTTTAAGGAATTATTTTTAGAAAAATATTTTCCCTAGTTTGTTCAGGATCAAATAGAGCTGAAGTTTTTAGAGTTAAAGCAAGGAAATATGTCGGTAGTTGATTACGAGAGTAAGTTTGAGGAGTTGTCAAGGTAGGTGCCGTCATATGTGGATACTGATAGGAAGAAGGCTAAGAGATTCTAGCAGGGTCTGAAGCCATGGATCAGAGGGAAGGTAGCCATCTTTGAATTGGATACCTATGCAGGAGTTGTATAGAAGGCCATGATTGTAGAAACTGAGAGTGAGATGTCACAGAAAGAAAAGGAAAGTAGGAAGAGGAAGTTTGAAGGAAATGAAGGTCAGTCATAACCAGGGAAGTTTCCAAATTTTAAAAAGGGCAGATTTCAGCCGGGGAAATATTTTAATGTCAACAAACAGAATGTAGGCAATAGAGGACAAGGCAACCGTCCAGTCAACGTGAATCAGCCAAATCAGTTGAGGCTAACTTTTCCAGATTGTCAGGTATGTGGGAAGAAACATGGAGGAGTCTGCAATAAGTTGAATGTGGTTTGTTTCAAGTGTAATCAGAAAGGGCACTATTCGAGGGAGTCTCGCAATCAGCCAGCGAGAGAGCCAGTAAAAAAGGATCAGCCTATTCGGAATCCAGCGGTTAAGGTTCCAGCTATTGGATTTACATGCTTTAAATATGGGAAGCCCGGACACATAGCCAGGGATTGCAAGACACCAGCCCCGGTCAGTAAAGCATTGAGAATTATGGGATCTACGTCAGCAGTAAATGAGACTCCAAGGGCTAGAATTTTTGATATGTCGGTGAAGGACGCTATCCAGGATACAGATGTTGTGGCAGGTATGCTTAATGTGAATTCTTTATGTGCTAAAGTGTTAATAGATTCGGGGGCAACTCGATCGTTTATTTCTCAAGATTTTGTTAGTAAGTTAAATTGTCCAGTTGAGTATTTAAATGAAATAATGACTGTGGAATTAGCAAATCAAGAATGTATATCTGTTAATCAAGTATGTGGAAATTGTGAGATTAAGATTTCTTGTAGTAAGTTTTGTGTAGATTTGATACCATTTAAGCTAGGAGAGTTTGACGTTATCTTAGGAATGGATTGGTTATCTAAGCACGATGCCCAGATAGATTGTTGAAATAAGAAAGTAATGATAAAGACGCCAGATGAAAGAATAGTGACGTTTAAGGGTCAAAAACAAGCAAAGAAATTCTTAACGATGATTCAAGCCAAGAAGTTACTATGACAAGGATGCGAGCATTTCGTTTCTTTTGTGATTGATAGAAGTCAGGAGCCAGCAAAATTTGAAGATATTCCAGTAGTCAATGTATTTCCAGACGTGTTTCCCGATAAGTTACCTGGACTTCCTCCAGATAGAGAAATTGAGTTTGCGATCGACTTAGCACCTGGAACGGAACAAGTATCCAAGGCCCCGTACAGAATGGCGCCCGTTGAGATGAAGAAACTGTTAGGAATATATGTGCATTAGTTTGATGATATATTTAACAAAACACTTAAGTAGAAATTTAGTGTCTGTAGCCTCAACGGATAAGACCACTTTGGCTATCCGTTGATGGTGTAGCTTTACTTAGAAATAAGTCTAGTATTGTAGCATATTTCAGTCTCTGTATTTAAAATTGTAATTCTTAGAAGTTGAGAGAAACTATGAGTCATGTTGACTACTAGATGATATGCAGATAGGAAGGCCAATTGTAAATATTTCATGCCTTGTAATTTTGTATAAATGAAGTGGTATCAACGGATGACTTAAAGACCTTCAACGGATGAGAAGCTAAGCTTCAACGGATGTCTCTAAAGCTTCAACGGATAACATCCTTCAACGGATGAGAGCATCAACGGATGAAAGCTTCAACGGATAACATCCTTCAACGGATGAAGTCATCAACGGATGAAAGCTTCAACGGATGTTCTGCTAATTAGCCGTTGATAAGTGGTAGTTGTACCTACAAACAGAGGCACGTGGGTTGACAGAGAAAATCTGAGATGTGGTAGCCGAATTTCAGGATCAACAGAAAAAGCAGCCGTTCTTCTTTAGTACAAAGTTGCAATAGTCAACAAAGTACTTGAGTGAACAGGAAAAGAAGCAAGTGAAGAACTTATTTTACTATTGTAATTTTATATTGTTTTTCACTTGTACACTTGGTAATATATATAAACCAAGAAGAAGCTAGTAATTAGAGAGAGATTTTTCCAGAGCTGTTAAGAAATATCTTGAGAGAAAATTCATCTAGTTTGTACTAGGATGCAGCTGTGATCAACATTGTTGAACACAGATTTTCTAATATACCATCTCTGGTGGAACAACAAATCCACCAGAAAAGTTTTTAAAGTTCGTTGTGTTCTTTACATTTTGTGTTTGAATATATATCTGTCTGCATTAGCTCAAAGCAATTCATACACTTGTTCATCTAGAACACACTGCTTTAATAAACTTCTCAAAACTTGAAAAAGTTTTGAGATTTACATTCAACCCCCCCTTCTGTAAATCTCATTGTTAGTCCTCTAGGAATAACAATTGGTATCAGAGCAAGCTCTTGACACACAAAGAGTTTAAAGATCTTGGAATCTAACAAAGATGAGTAAGAAGGATATTGGAGTAAAGATCCCAGTTCTTGACAAAGACAGTTATCACCACTGGAAGGTGAAAATGCACCTTCATCTACTCTCCCAAGATGAAGGTTATGTAAACTGCATTGAGAATGGTCCTCACATTCCCCACAAAGTAGCCACAGTTGCTACGGCCACAATTGCTGTTGGTCAATCCATTCCAAAACCTAGAGCAGAATGGACAATGGAAGACACAGAAGAAGTCCACAAGGATAAGAAGGCTATGAACATTTTGTTTAATGGTCTTGATAAGGATATGTTTGATAATGTGATAAATTGTTCAACTGCCAAAGAGGTTTGGGACACAGTTCAGCTGCTGTGTGAAGGTACAGAACAAGTAAAAGAGAACAAAATGCAGCTTCTCATTCAACAGTATGAGTACTTTCATTTTGAAGAGAATGAATCTTTAAATGACACATTCAATAGATTCCAAAAGCTGTTGAATGGACTGAAGCTGTATGGTAGAGTGTACCAGGTGAAGGATTCAAATCTTAAATTTTTGAGATCCTTACCAAAGGAATGGAAACCCATGACTGTTTCCTTAAGAAACTCTCAGGATTATAAGGACTTTACTCTTGAAAGATTATATGGAATCTTGAAGACTTATGAACTAGAGTTGGAACAGGATGAGGTATTGGAGAGGGGGAGAAAGAAAGGAGGTTCAGTTGCATTGGTAGCTGAAAATGAGAAAGAATGCAGAAAAGAAACTGTGAGATCTACATCAAGCTCCAAAGATGGTGTAAGAAATCCAGAATCAGACAAGGGTAAAGAGCAAGTTGCTGAAAATGAAGACAACTCCAGTCAAGATGACTCTGATGGTATTGATGAGCATCTTGCATTTCTGTCCAGGAGATTTGCAAAGATGAAGTTCAGGAAAAACACTAGAGCCACTAAACCCTATAAGAACATGGTGGACAAATCCAAGTTCAAGTGTTTTAATTGTGGTATAAGTGGACACTTTGCAAGTGAGTGCAGAAAGCCAACCTCTGAAAAGAAGAAATTTGAACAAGTAGATTACAAAAAGAAATATTTTGATCTGCTCAAACAGAAGGAAAGGGCTTTCATTACTCAAGAAAAGGACTGGGCAGCTGATGGAGATGAAGAGGATGAAGATGTGGATTATGTCAACCTTGCTCTCATGGCTGATTCTGAAGAAAACGAAGTTAGTTCATCAAGCAATCAGGTAATCACTACTGATTTAACACAGCTTACTAAAGAAGAGTGCAATGATGCTTTCAATGACATGTCTACTGAATTGTATCATTTGCGTGTGTCTCTTAAATCCCTTGCTAAAGAAAATAGTAGGATCAAAGAGAACAATCTGTTTTTAAGCAATAGAAATACTGTGTTAGAAAATAAGTTGATTGACCTAGAGAAAACCAAATTGCATTGTATATCTGTTGAGAATGAACTAGCTGAATCTGTTAAGAAAGTAGAAATACTTTCCAATCAATTAGAGAAAGAGCAAGAGGTGATTAAAGCCTGGAAAACATCTAGGGATGTAAGTGCTCAAATTGCCAAAGTCCAAGGAATTGAATCATTCTGTGAAACTGCCTGGGATAAAAATAAAAAGAAACTGGAATTAATTGATGGACTGTCAACGGATGTGGAATCAACGGATGATGAAAGTTATCCGTTGAAGGAAGAAAAGGAACATCCGTTGAAGGTTCCTCAATTAAAACAGGCAGATGTTTCTAAAAGAGAAAATCTAAAGAAACTCAACAAAAAGTTTGGTTCAACTTCAAAGAACTTTGTCAAAGTAGAAGCAAGCACATCCAAAGATGTCAGAAAGGTGAATGTAGGGCACATGACCTTAGAACAGTTAAACAATAGGCTCAAGATGGTTGAGGATAAAAAGGAATCCAAAAGGAAATCCAACAGAAATGGGAAGGTAGGAGTTAACAAACATAACAATTACACACCTGATAAGTATGCTCCTAGAAAAAGCTGTGTGCATTGTAGTAGTGTTAATCATCTATCTGCTAATTGTAAATCTATTAAGAAATCTCCCATAACTGTACCCTCTTCCATGCCTAACATGTCTGTATCACCTCTACATGCTATGCCTGTTATGTCTCAACAAAATCCTTATGCACATTTTGCAAACATGCCATATTTTAACAATCCTTATCTTGCTGCATTCAGTATGCCTCAATTGCCATACAATATGCCAATGTGGAATAACATGTATGCACAATCCATGCCTAATAATTCTATAAATGTGCTGGATAATGTTGTGACTAACCCTACACCTCAACCAACCACATCTAAGACCAAGGTTGACTCAAACTCACCTAAGTCTAAAGATGCAGGAGGAATGAAGTCTAGGAGAAAGGCTAACAAGAATGGACCCAAGGAAACTTGGGTACCAAAATTAAATTGATTGATTTTGTGGTGTGCAGGAAAATAGAAGAAATCTATGGTACTTGGACAATGGCTGTTCAAGACACATGACTGGAGATTTCTCCCTGCTCACAGAGTTTAAAGAGAGAGCTGGCCCCAGCATAACCTTTGGAGATGACAGCAAAGGGTTTACTATGGGATATGGCTTGATTTCAACAAGGAATGTCATCATTGAAGAAGTTGCATTAGTTGATGGTCTCAAGCACAACTTACTGAGTATCAGTCAACTATGTGATAGAGGGAATACAGTTTCCTTCAATTCTGAAGCCTGTGTTGTCACTAGTAAGAAAGACAACAAAGTGGTTCTAACTGGAGTTAGAAAAGGAAATGTGTACTTAGCTGACTTCAACTCTACAGATGCAGAATCTATTACTTGTCTCTTCAGCAAAGCAAGTTCAGTTGAGAGTTGGCTATGGCACAAGAAGCTATCCCATTTGAATTTCAAGACAATGAATGATCTAGTCAAAAAGGACTTAGTAAGAGGAATTCCTCTTGTTGAATTCTCAAGGGATGGTCTGTGTGATGCTTGTCAGAAAGGCAAACAAAGGAAAGCATCATTTCAGAAGAAGCTTGAAACAACAATTGATGAACCATTACAGCTGCTACATATGGATTTGTTTGGACCAGTCAATGTATTGTCAATAGCAAGAAAAAGATATTGCTTAGTGATTGTAGATGATTTCTCAAAGTTCTCATGGGTCTGTTTTCTTGGATCAAAGGATGAAGCAAGTGAAATCATTATCAATCACATCAGGCAAGTCAATAATCATCCTGACTTGAAGGTAAGAAACATCAGGAGTGACAATGGAACTGAGTTCAAGAATTTGACATTAAGGCTGTTCTGTGAAGAAAATGGAATCATGCATGAGTTCTCAGCTCCAAGAACACCTCAGCAAAATGGGGTAGTTGAAAGAAAGAACAGATCTTTAATTGAGGCTGCCAGAACAATGCTTGAAGAATCAAAGTTACCAACATATTTTTGGGCTGAAGCTGTTAATTGTGCCTGTTTCACTCAAAATATTTCTTTGATCAATCAAGCTAAAGGCATGACTCCTTATCAGTTGTTCAAGAAAAGAAAACCAACTCTAAACTTTCTTCATGTCTTTGGATGTAAATGTTTTATACTGAGGAATCAATCTGACCATAAAGGGAAGTTTGATGCAAAGGCTGATGAAGGAATATTTGTTGGTTATTCAGCTGGAAAATGTTATAGGGTCTACAATCTAAGAACCAACATTGTTATGGAATCTGTGCATGTTGTGTTTGATGATAAAAAGATTGATGGACTAACAGATGAGGAACATTATGAGAGACTCAAATTTGACAATATTGAAATATATTGTGATGATAGTGAAGAAGAGATTGATGGAGACGACACTTCAAAAGGAATACAAAATTTGCTCCTGGATAATGCACAAAATTCAGCATCCGTTGAAAGACATTGTGCATCATCCGTTGAAGTACTTAATGAAGCATCCGTTGATCATAGCTCATCAACTGATAATCAATTTACATCATTAATTGATGGATCTCCAAGTTCCCTGCAAAGGACCAACAACTCAGGGGGAGTTTCAACTAATCAAAACTCTATCTCACATCATGACAATACTGAGATCACCTCATCTAGAGCTCATCTTCCACCTCAAAGGAAATGGACCAAGAATCATCCCTTTGAACTGATCATTGGTGATGCATCATCTAAAGTGCAAACAAGAAGAGCTACTCAAGATGAATGTCTGTATAGTAGTTTTCTATCTCAGGAGGAACCTAAGAAAGTGGAAGAAGCCTTATTGGATCCAGATTGGATATTAGCTATGCAGGAAGAGCTAAACCAATTTGAGAGAAACCAAGTTTGGAAGCTGGTACCCAAACCAAAGAACAAGAGTCCTATTGATACAAAATGGGTATTCAGAAATAAGATGGATGAAAATGGCATTATCATAAGGAATAAAGCCAGATTGGTTGCTAAAGGCTATTCTCAGCAAGAGGGAATAGATTTTGATGAGACATATGCTCCTGTTGCAAGACTTGAAGCTATCAGAATCTTTCTAGCCTATGCAGCCCATGCCAATTTCAAAGTCTATCAAATGGATGTCAAGAGTGCATTTCTAAATGGGAAATTAGAGGAAGAAGTCTATGTAAGTCAACCTCCAGGATTTGAAGATCCAAATTTTCCAGACTATGTGTATTATCTGTTGAAAGCACTCTATGGACTGAAGCAAGCACCTAGAGCCTGGTATGAAACGTTATCAAAATTTCTTTTGGAGAATCACTTCACTAGAGGTACTGTTGATAAAACTCTCTTCTTTAGAAATGTTAATGGCTCTAGAATACTTGTTCAAATTTATGTAGATGACATAATATTTGGTTCTAAAGATAATAAACTTTGTAAAAAGTTTGCTAAGCTAATGCAAAGTAATTATGAAATGAGCCTAATGGGAGAACTAACCTATTTTCTTGGTTTACAAATTAAACAAGTTAGTAATGGAATTTTCATTAGTCAAACTAAATATATTCATGATCTTTTAAAGAAGTTTGACTTAATGGAATGTTCATCTGCAAAAACTCCCATGGCCACTGCCACCAAACTTGAATTAAATAAGACTGAAAGGTCTGTGGACATTACAAGTTATAGAGGCATGGTTGGTTCACTTTTATATTTAACTGCTAGCAGACCAGATATAATGTTTGCTACATGTCTGTGTGCTAGATTTCAAGCTGATCCTAGGGAATCTCACTTAATTGCTATCAAGAGAATTTTCAGATATCTCAAGGGTACACCAAATTTAGGAATTTGGTATCCTAGAGAATCTGGCTTTGATCTAATTGGTTATTCAGATGCAGACTATGCAGGTTGCAAAATAGACAGGAAAAGTACAACAGGCTCCTGCCAATTCCTGGGAAACAAGCTTGTATCATGGTTTAGTAAAAAGCAAAATTCAGTCTCTACTTCTACAGCTGAGGCTGAATACATTGCTGCTGGAAGTTGCTGTTCTCAAATGTTATGGATGAGGAATCAACTCCTTGATTATGGACTTCATGTTGATAGAATACCTATCTTTTGTGACAACACAAGTGCCATAGCCATAACAGAGAATCCTGTGCAGCACTCAAGGACCAAGCACATTGATATTAAGTACCACTTCATCAGGGAGCATGTCATGAATGGTACAGTGGAACTACATTTTGTTCCAAGTGAACAACAAATTGCTGACATATTTACCAAGCCACTTGATGAATCAACATTCACAAGATTGGTAAGTGAGCTAGGTATGCTTAATTACTCTTAAAATTCATGTCTTCTTTGCAATTTAACGTGAAGCCTGAAGTATATTAGTTGCTAGAACAAATTTGACTTTTAACAAAGTTTATTCCATCAACGGATGTTCCCTATCCGTTGAAAGTCAAAATTGCTCTATCAACGGATATTCATTATCCGTTGAAAGACAAGTATATTTCTGGAACTTTTATCCGTCAACGGATAAAACTGAAGTACCTTTCAACGGATGACAATTTACATTATCCGTTGAAATGTCACATCAGACGTTTGAGGTGTCTAACAGCCGTTGATTCTATTTTCTTAACCGTTGATACCATACATACATCTGTATGTATTGGTTTTAAAGGTAGTTATTAGAATACTTACAGTTTATTCTTAAACGGCTGAAATTCACTAACACCTATTTATTGATTAATCCTTTATTTATTTCTTTTTCTTTGAAAGCATATAAGCCCTTCTGATTGTTCATTATTACTTTGCGCTTTCTTAGAATTTCAAGCATTTACCATTTTCTCTCTGCAAAAACCTTCAAGTAATTCTCTGCAATTTCTACTCACAACAATGGCACCAGTCGTGAAGATTATGTCTCAATCTGGGTTCATCTACAAGAAGAACAATTTCATAGCTCTGGTAGAAAAGAATGAAGCCCACTCAGATTATCACAAAATGATGGACTTCATCAAAAACTGTAAACTTAGCTATGCAATGCTGGAAGCCCCAACGATTTTCTGTGAAGTAGTTGAGGAGATTTGGACAACTGCTGAGTTCAACTCCATGGATATGACTATCTCCTTCACTCTCAAAGGTAAAAATCACTGTATTAACTGTGATGACTTACAAGCATGTTTTAAATTACCTGAGAACAATGCCATGACACCACACACTGATAGTGATGTATCCAGCATGTTAGATTCCATAGGTTACTCTCTTAACTCTGCTAATTTAGGGGGTATTAGACGAAAAGGCCTTAGGAAAGAATGGAGTTTTCTTGGGGATGCCTTCATAAAGGTTTTCTCTGGGAAAATTAGTAATTTTGATGCCATAACTTCATCTCTTGTTAATATGTTCTATATGCTTGTTTCTGATAGGTACTTTAACTTTAGCAACTATGTGATGCTAGAATTAGGTACTAGATTAGGTAACAAAGCTAATAGACCTAATAACATCTATTATGCTAGATTCTTTATGTTATTGGCTAACCATGTTGCTGAAGGTTTAGTCATTATCAATGAGAATAATAAACTCAAGTGCTGGGCACAAGAGAAAAGAGTTCTTGCAGACTTATTGAGAATGGATCTCAACAGCAGTGTGCAATTGGTATATTTACCAATCATGAATGCACCCCAGGTAGGTGAGGTAATTGCTTCTACAACTCCTACTTCTTCCAACCCCTCTATTTCTTTATCTTCTAGTGTGGCCATGAAATCTGTGTCAAAGCCCCAACAGATTTCTACCAAGGTCACCAAATCTAAACTTTCAAAATCCAAGACAAAGAAAACCACCTCTGTTGTTTCTCAAAAGACAACAGTTGTAACAACAACCATTAACCCTGAGGGAAGTGATCAGGGTGTGAGTGGTGAGGGGAGGGGTGAACATCAAAGAAACCCCCAGGATAAGGAAGGAGAGTTGAGTGCTTCCCAAGCTAGCCAAGCCCCAGTTTCTCAAAAAGCTGTGGTGGTTGAAAAGGTTTCTAGCACATCCCTAGTAGCATCCTCCCAAAAGGATGTTACTATTGAAAAGAGTTCCCAACCAGGAACACAGAACAAAAGAGGGAGGGACACTAAAGCCAAACACTTACCTACAAAAGCTTTTATTAGAAGAAAGAAGGCTAGAACCCAATCTTCTACACAGGGTGCACACACTGCACAGATACATCCATCTGTCTCTGTGCCTTCTCAAACTCAGTTTGATGTGACTCCAATAAATGTGGAGTCACCGTCCCATTCTCTCACAATAACTACACATCAATCACCAAATACTTCTTCACCATCTCTGGATGTGGATATGTTATTCCCATCAATTCCTGATTCTCCCTCTTTACAACTCAGGGAGGAGCCCCACTCAAATACAGGTGATCATCATCTTTTAGATGATTTGTTGGATCACCCGCAAATTCTTTCAGATATAATTGAAGGATCTGTATCAACACATATCAAATCAATCTATACAGATTCAACAGTTATATCACTTTCAATTTCATCTTCTTTTCCTTCTTCAACGGATATCACTCATCCGTTGACAAGTGGTTGCTCTTCAACGGATAAGCTTAACAGCAGTTATCCGTTGATAACAACAGTTTCAACTTCAACGGATATTCCACATCCGTTGATAGTCTCTACACAAATAACTGAAATGATTCCAAGTGTAGAAGACATGAATACTGTGCAATCACTTTTAGGATTGAGGGCAGGGAGTGAAAATTTGAGTGAGAGGCTGGGTTGCTCCCAGGCAAAAGGAGAGATTGAGAGCACAAAAATGCATGCTATTTCTTCCAGCATGGCAAAAGTCAGTGAGTGGAGTACCACCTTAGAAGGTGAAGGTGAGGGAGTGAGATGTGTGAGCCAGGGGGAGCCCCTGATGCAAGAACATAGAGAAAAAGAGAGAAAAGCAGGTACAGTTGATACAAGGATGGAACCAGCCATTGCTCATGAGTCAATGATTGTGGATGATGCTGAAAAGGAAAGACAATTTCAGCAACATTACAAAGCTGTAATTGATAACATTTCCTTGGATGCTGACACTTTTACTCATCCTGTGACAGCCTTTCAAATGTTGGCTGCTCAGGGCAATGAGGAGGCAGAAAGGACACTACATCTAGTGCACACAACAAAATCTCTTCAAAGGGATAAAGCTGCTATTAACAGGATGCCTTCTACAGCTGGTGAGCCATCTGAGGAATTTGGAGTAAATTCTGATGATGATGACTCTATTTCTTCTGATGGAAGCATGAACATAGGGGGAGATGAAGACCCTAGTTCCATTCCTAATCTACCTGAATGGGCCTTGACTAAGGAGCATAGAACAGGTGAATTCAATGTCCACTTGGTCAAACAAATCATCACTATTCAACAGGCCATTCAGAACACTTCAAATGCAAATATCAAGGCTATCCTCCAAGCTCACCTGGACTCACTGCATCTCATGAAGTTGCAGCAAGTAAAGCAAAATATGAGTCTAGATGATCTCAGGAAAGATATTGCTGACTTGAAATCCTTCACTTCAGAAAAATTGGATTCAGTCATGCCCTATGGTACTTTGCAGGACTTGGTTTCGAGATTGAAAAAGGAATCAGTTACTGAACAAAGGCTGGCCAAGTTGGAAGACAGAGTTCAAGGAATTGAAGACTCTGTGGCCACCCTTCTTCTCAACCAACAATCTCAAACCAATCTCCTAATGCAGCTGGCAAAAGCACAAGGCTTGACCCCTCTCCTTGATGATAACAAAAAGGGGGAGAATAAAAGGGAAGGGGAAGGAGAGCCCTCTACAAAGATTCAGATATCTAAAGTGCTAGTTCCTGCCATCACTACCTCTCCAATCATTCAAATCAAGGGAAAACCTGATGGAATTGATTTGATTCAGCTAGCAGCAGCTGAAATACAAATGAAAGAACAATGGAGGAAAATTGATGAAAGGTTACAATTGGTGTTTGGTTCTACACAAAATAAATCAACATCTGTGAAATTTAGCACAAAGATTGAACCAATCAACATGGAGCTCAAGCCAGTAGGGAGAAATAAGGTTGGAGAGACTTCTTTCAAGAATTTAAAACCTATGGTTCTAAAGCCCAACACTAGATCCAGTATGGACTCCACAAAGAATCCCCTAGACTTTGCTCAGATAAAGGAAGTAGACTTTCCTCTCCCAAAACCTGATGGAGACAAAGTTCTAAGTGCAAGCATCATAAAGAAGAAGGAGACCAAGGACAAGGGTGAGAGAATGAACATGGCCTTTATCTATAGAGAGGGAAAGAGTATCTGTGTGATGCAAGGACATCCCAAATTTCTAAAGGCTAAAAGGGAAGAAACCAGAAGGTTGAAGAAAGAAGCTGTAAAACTCAAGGCTGACAAAAGAGCACAAGCAAAGCTTGAAAAACAGCTAAAGTCAAGCCAAGTTGAAGAAATGAAAGGAATTGAAGTCAGGGGTGAAGAAAAGATTGCTAACTTAGATGAGGTTCTTGGGAGCATATTTGGTGAAATATGGAGGAAAGAGAGGAATGGCAGAAGGGAAACAGAAGAAAGGCCAAGGCACACAGAAGGAGTGAAGATAACCCTGAAGATACCAAATCTATATCTAAACCACTACCTTCCATACCTGAACCTTTTGTTGCTGATCCCTCTATAAATATCCATGGTGAACCAATCATTCCAAAAGAGGAACCTATTGATTGGGACAACATCACATTGCCTACCTTTTTAACCACTCTACCACTACCAAAGAAACAGAAAAGAAAATCTAAATCTACACCTCCCCTAACCTCTAAGAAATTCACTCAAAAACAAAAACCTAACCCTAAGCCACCCATTTCTAAAGATGATTATGTTCACATCTGTGACATAAAAGAAGCTTCAGACATTAATCTCTATCTGGATGAGCTGGAGGAAGTAAGGGGAATAGCTGCCTACAGACAGCTACCAGAGAGATTGGTGTTCAGATATAAGGGAGCTGGGGAAAGAACATGGCCTCTCTACAGGATTCTAAATGAAGGCTACTCTACCTTGATCAGAGTCTTTTCAGCCATCAAAAAGGATTCTGGCTTTACCAGAACAGCCAAGACTGAAATTCTCAACAAGATTGCCAACATAAGGAAGACTTGGAGGGAACC
Organism: Apium graveolens; assembly: GCF_009905375.1. Classification (NCBI taxonomy): domain Eukaryota; kingdom Viridiplantae; phylum Streptophyta; class Magnoliopsida; order Apiales; family Apiaceae; genus Apium; species Apium graveolens. The sequence goes on along the minus strand of NC_133656.1, from coordinate 30,071,926 downwards.
AAATGCTTTGCCCAGAACCTTACTCATACAAGAAAGGGGAACTAAAATTCACAAATCACCTCATTGGTTGATGGAATTTAGAGATGACAAAGGAGTCAGAAGATTTTTCAGACTTGAAGACCAACTCAAGATTGCCAGCAATGAAACTCTCAAGGAAATGCAATCTGAGTTGGATATCAGTGATGAAGATGAAGCTGAATTCTTCAGACAACTCCAACTCCAAATTGAGGAAAATGACAAAGGGCTAGGAAAGAAAACCAGGGAACAAAGAAGAAAATGATGATTTGCTCAGGCTAGAGGAGCACCCTTGGAAATACTGTAAATCTTCAATTACCTCCTAGTACATACACTTTTGCAGCACTTTTTATATTTCTACTTAGTTTCAATTCAAATATTTGTTAAGTGTTTTGTTATCATCAAGTTAACCCTGAATTTATGCCTACAGTTCTTATAGACATAAATAGGGGGAGATTGTTAGGAATATATGTGCATTAGTTTGATGATATATTTAACAAAACACTTAAGTAGAAATTTAGTGTCTGTAGCCTCAACGGATAAGACCACTTTGGCTATCCGTTGATGGTGTAGCTTTACTTAGAAATAAGTCTAGTATTGTAGCATATTTCAGTCTCTGTATTTAAAATTGTAATTCTTAGAAGTTGAGAGAAACTATGAGTCATGTTGACTACTAGATGATATGCAGATAGGAAGGCCAATTGTAAATATTTCATGCCTTGTAATTTTGTATAAATGAAGTGGTATCAACGGATGACTTAAAGACCTTCAACGGATGAGAAGCTAAGCTTCAACGGATGTCTCTAAAGCTTCAACGGATAACATCCTTCAACGGATGAGAGCATCAACGGATGAAAGCTTCAACGGATAACATCCTTCAACGGATGAAGTCATCAACGGATGAAAGCTTCAACGGATGTTCTGCTAATTAGCCGTTGATAAGTGGTAGTTGTACCTACAAACAGAGGCACGTGGGTTGACAGAGAAAATCTGAGATGTGGTAGCCGAATTTCAGGATCAACAGAAAAAGCAGCCGTTCTTCTTTAGTACAAAGTTGCAATAGTCAACAAAGTACTTGAGTGAACAGGAAAAGAAGCAAGTGAAGAACTTATTTTACTATTGTAATTTTATATTGTTTTTCACTTGTACACTTGGTAATATATATAAACCAAGAAGAAGCTAGTAATTAGAGAGAGATTTTTCCAGAGCTGTTAAGAAATATCTTGAGAGAAAATTCATCTAGTTTGTACTAGGATGCAGCTGTGATCAACATTGTTGAACACAGATTTTCTAATATACCATCTCTGGTGGAACAACAAATCCACCAGAAAAGTTTTTAAAGTTCGTTGTGTTCTTTACATTTTGTGTTTGAATATATATCTGTCTGCATTAGCTCAAAGCAATTCATACACTTGTTCATCTAGAACACACTGCTTTAATAAACTTCTCAAAACTTGAAAAAGTTTTGAGATTTACATTCAACCCCCCTTCTGTAAATCTCATTGTTAGTCCTCTAGGAATAACAGAAACTAGCAAAGCAATTGCAAGAGTTGTTAGAGGAATGAGTAATCAGACGCAGTGTATCCCCGTGGGGTGCACGGATATTATTTGTCAAGAAAAAGGATGGAAGCATGAGACTGTGCATCGACTATCGAGAGCTCAATAAGCTTACAATCAAGAACAAGTATCCATTGCCAAGGATTGATGATTTGTTTGACCAATTAAAAGGATCCAAGTACTTCTCCAAGATAGATTTGAGATCGGGATATCATCAACTAAAGATTAAGCCAGAGGATATACCAAAGACAGCTTTCAGAACAAGGTATGGACATTATAAATTCTTAGTGATGTCTTTTGGATTGACCAATGCCCCGGCAGCGTTCATGGACCTGATGAACAGAATATTAAGGAATACTTGGATAAGTTTGTTATTGTGTTCATAGACGATATTTTGATTTATTCAAAGACAGAAGATGATCATGCAGAATATTTGAGAACGGCTTTAGAGATTTTAAGGAAGAAAAAGTTATACGATAAATTTTCAAAGTGTGAGTTTTGGTTACAGGAAGTCCAGTTCTTAGGACACATAGTCAGTAATGAAGGGATCAAAGTTGACCCAGTGAAGATTGAAGCAATTACAAATTGGGAAAGACTGAGAACACCAACAGAGGTAAGAAGTTTCTTGGGATTAGCGGGATATTATCGCCGATTTGTTCAAAATTTCTCAAGGATTGCAACACCATTGACGAGGCTTACACGGAAGAATGAAAATTTTATATGGAACGATAAATGCGAAGAAAGTTTTCAGGAATTAAAGCAAAGATTAATTACGACACCTATTCTGTCACTTCCAGATAATCAAGGAAATTTCATAATCTATAGCGATGCTTCTCATAAAGGACTCAGATGCGTTCTGATGCAACACGATAAGGTGATTGCGTATGCGTCAAGGTAATTGAAATCACATGAACAAAAATATCCTACTCATGATTTGGAGCTAGCAGCCATAGTATTCGCTTTGAAGATTTGGAGACATTATCTATATGGAGAAAAATGTGAGATTTATACGGATCACAAAAGTTTGAAGTACATATTCACACAGAAGGAGCTTAATATGAGACAAAGAAGATGGTTAGAGTTGATTAAGGATTAAGACTGCACGATTAACTATCATCCTGGTAAAACAAACATTGTGGCAGATGCGTTAAGTCGGAAAGAAAAGTTGAATGTGTTATCAGTACCCGAAGAGATATACAAGGAATTTTAGAAACTGGAATTGGAGATTAGAGTTTGCAAGCCTGATGAAGCAAAAGTGTATAGCATGACTTTCCAGCCGGAGTTATTAGAAAAGATAAGGAAGTGTCAAGCAGAAATAATGGATCAGGACATTAATCAGTTGGTAGGTGAGGAGTTGTGCACGCAAAAGGATGATCAAGGTATTCTTAGGTTTTATTTTAGAATTTGGATTCCACCAGTGACGGAGTTGAAAAATGAAATTTTACAGGAAGATCATAATTCAAGGTATTCAATCCATCCAGGAAGTACCAAAATGTATAGAGATTTAAAGGAAATTATTGGTGGCCAGATATGAAGAGGGAGATTGCGGAATGGGTTAGTAGATGTTATACATGTCAGAAAGTTAAAGTAGAGCACCAGAGACCAAGTGGATTGTTGCAGCCATTAGAGATTCCAGAATGGAAGTGGGAGCATATTGCCATGGATTTCATAGTCAGATTACCAAGAACGAAAGCTAATCATGATGCCATTTGGGTTATAGTGGACAGACTTACCAAGTCAGCTCGTTTTCTGCCTATAAATGAAAGATTTTCACTAGACAAGTTAGTCCATATGTACTTGAAAGAGATCGTAGTTCGTCACGGAGTTCGTGTGTCTATCATATCCGATCGAGATCCGAGATTTAATTTGAGGTTTTGGAAAAGTTTTCAGGAATATTTGGGAACGAGACTGAATATTAGTATGGCTTACCATCCACATACGGACGACCAGAGTGAAAGAACAATCCAGACAATCGAAGACATGCTACGTGTTTGTGCCATTGATTTCAAAGGAAGTTGGGACGAGCATTTACCCTTGGTAGAATTTGCTTACAACAACAGTTACCACGCCAGTACTGGGATGCCACCCTATGAACTCTTTATGGATGTAAATGTCGATCTCCCGTGTATTGGGACGAAGTAGGAGAACGCAAAATACATGGACCTGAATTGGTGCAACAGACGAAGGAAGTTATTAAAGTTATCCGGAAGAGATTGATAGCCGCACAAGACCGTGAAAGGAAGTATGCAGATCAATCAAGGAAAGATATGGAATTCGAAGAAGGAAATTTGGTATTACTGAAAGTATCATCGTGGAAAGGATTGACACGATTTGGAAAGAAAGGAAAACTGAGCCCAAGATATATCGGACCTTTTGAGATTTTAAAGCGCGTTGGCAAAGTAGCTTACGAGTTGGCGTTACCTCCGCACATGGAGCACATTCACAATGTTTTTCATGTATCGATGCTTAAGAAGTATAATCCAGACTCCAGGCTTGTAATCGAATACGAGCCAATAGAGCTTCAAGCAGATTTGTCATATGTAGAGAGACCGATAGAGATTCTAGAAGAAAGAGAGAAAGTGTTAAGAAATAAAGTGATAAAGTTAGTAAGAGTACTGTGGAGAAACCCAAAGGTTGAGGAGTCAACCTGGGAGTTAGAAAGTGATATGAGAGAAAAATACCCTCATTTGTTTTCCTAGAAGATTCTGAGGACAGAATCCTTTTAAGGGGGGAAGGATGTAATATCTGGGATATATCGTGTAATTACTTTTGCTAATAAATAAATATTATGCATGTTCAGTATTTATTCTGTGAATTAACTATTAAGTGGTATATGTATTTCGATATTTAAAAATAATATCAATTGAGTATTTTAATTTTTATATGTCCAAAATAAAATATAGATAATTGTCATATCTTCCTATTTATTTTTATGTTGATTTATGATTTTATAGGGAATATATGGATTTTATGAATTCTTTTTCCGAGTATTTATAAACGATTTTATATAATCGGGAACCAACCGACGTCATTCGTTTTTACGTTTTTATGACCCGAAACTCTTCCGAGAACTCCTTCCTAACCTAATTGCGATATTTCGAGCATTTTCCATGTTTCGACTTTTTCGATCCGGCGTACGGTTTGTCCTGCGCGGGTCCCGGCACAATATTTTTGATACATTATTCATTTCGGTAAATCAATAAAACTCGTATTTTTGATAAACGGGATCTTTTTATTAAACTATTACAATTATCACCTCGTAATACGTGTAACCAGGCGCTGAGACCAAGATCGCAGTACAAATTGTACTGATTTAGATAATTATCCCGAAAATCGGTACCGTTTGGATCTGTTTTTATAAATAAACGTACCATTTTATATCCGAAATGATCCAACGGGATACTAATTTTCCGTAATTATAAATAGCCTTTACCGTATTTTATTTCGTACCGAAAATTATTTGCAAACAATAATTATAGAAATTTACAGAGAAAATTCATATATTCATATAATCTTCTGAAAATCAAACCAGCTTTTGAAGGTGTTAGTGATCTCTGTTTTCAAAGCTCGAGTAACCAAATCGAAGGGTTTGAGGAGTACTATCAGATTCCAGAACTCGTTTTATAGCAGAATCAAAGGTTGATTTTATATAATTTTTATTTATTTTTGAATTATTTTGATTAAAAATATAAAATTTTGTACGGATGATTGTTTGAATGATTTGATGCTTGCATGTTATAGAGCTTGTTTTCCTGATGATTTTCATATGTCATATGACTGATTTGGAGTTCAATAACATGTTCAAAATTGAGTTTAATCTTCGAATTATAAAATTAGGGTTTATAACCCGTATGAATGTTCTTAATTGAAAATTATGTCTTTTTGTTTTAGAGGTTATTAGCTGTTGAAATATAGGGGGTTGTGTTCCTTATGAAATTTGCAATCGATTGGTATATAGCTCGTTAATAGACGATTCATGGTTTGAAGGGAGTTGTGTTTTAAAGTTTTCGTCGAGCTCGCCGGAAACTGGAGAACTTCTCGGCCAAACTTCGGCCAACTCAGGGATTGTTAGGTCGATTTGATGGCATGGTTATGTTTCTGGTAGTGTGTAGATGTGATCTGGAGGTGTTGGTGGGGTGAGGATGCCGGAATCGTCTTCTCCGGCGAGACAGGACATTTTCCGGCGACCCCCTTGTAAAATTACAGTTTAGTACCTGAACTTTTGGGGATGATGCAGTTTAGTCCCTGAAGTTTCTGGAAATTGCAGAAATAGGATTCCAATTTTAAAATGTTTTAAAAATTATATTTTCTATTTATTTAAATATAAACATTTATTTGATTCATATGTTCTTACTTTACTTTCATAATACATCGATTTGTTTAATAATTATATCCAACCCCCCTTAAACAATTACTTTACTGTGCAACAGCTAGTCCCACTAAAAACTCAATTTCTCTCAAATCGTTAATCAAAATGACACGATTATTTCGCGTGAATAAACTAGGGAATGGATATAATATTATTTGTTCAAGCCCACTGCTAAAAAATAAGCAGGAGATTTTCCGAACTTACTGTCAAGAACTGGGGCATAATACCCTGTATTTTTCTTCTCCCTCTCGGCTCCATCCTTTCCCTTCCCTCTCGCTCTTACTTCTCTTTACTTCTCCCTACCTCACTATATAACTGCCTCAAAATCTCCCCCTCTACTCTCGAGATATATTGTTAATGATTGATAATCCTGTCTATATTGCAAGTGCTTTGAAGCACTGAACCCTAAACCTTGATTCTAGTTGTTGATCTTTGAGTCGTAAACCTTATTCTTTCTAAACCATTGATTGTTGCATACCCGAATACGAACCACAGATATACGATACTACTCCACAAATACATACAAACTAAATATCAAACACTGAATTAAATTGCTTACATATTCAAACCATTGTACCTTATGCCTTGAAAGACCAAATCCTTGTAACCTTGAAGCGTTGATTCCTTTGTTATCCAATTCTTTCATTACCTAACATCCATTCTTTGAAATTGACATATTGATCCTTTGTGAAGATTGCAACCATTTTATTATTGAATATCCAATGTTGCTTATGATTTTTGTTTATTGATTTACATTGTTTATTCTGTTATTATGTTAGAATTGGATTATTTTATAAAATTGTGGACCAGATTCGTGGTCAGACCAGATTGGTGGTCAAGTTAGGCCAATGTGTGCCATGGATCCATTAATTATAGCAGAGCTGTGTGCCTTACTCGGGGTTAGTGCGTGACTGATCATCAACCTAACCTTGGTTTTTAAAATAAAAATATAGTATCCAATTCTAAATCAGTAATCATTGTTCCCTTGATACTTTAATCCTTTTCACTTGATGATCATTATTCTCAGTCTTGTCATTGTGACTTGCTGAGCTAGTTAGCTCATTTGTGCGATGTTGTTTATGTTCTTTTCCAGTTAAGAAAGAACCAGTTGGTATCGAGGATCCCCAATCCAGTGCGAGAGCTAGGGGTCTAGGTGGATCGAGTTAAGCTAGCGGACAACTTTTGAGATAGTTTAAGTTTGTAAAAGTTTGTAATAATGTTTAATATTCTGTTCTGAGTTTGAATAGTTGGGATTTGGACGTTTGTAATATAAAGTGTGTGTGTGGCATGTGTACATACTTTAACCTGTTGCGGTCCGTGGTAGTTGGTAAGTAGGGTCACTGCATATTATTATTATCTTTACTCTTGTTATAAGTAGGTTATAAATAAGGTGTGTGTGTGGACCCCAAACTTCTAACCCGGGTTTGGAGGGCTCCACAGTACCTCATGTGTGTCACTTGTTTTGATAATTTGATTTGTAACTTTATTAAATTTAGTTGAGTATAATTTCAAATACTTTGATGACTATTTATCAACAGAAAGTTAAAATGTATTTTAATTGTGCTATTTAACATTAAACTTGTTATATCAGTGTTATTTGACCTAAATATGTTGTTTAATATTCCCGCAAATTGCATATATTCAAAAAGCTCATTTGTATTCACTGTGAGGCTAAAACTAACATTTTGTTGCATAATTCAATCAGGTGTGTAAAGATGATAAACAATTTAACTTGGTATGTTGTTAATTTCCCCACAAATTGTATATACTCACAAAACTCATTTTTAGCCACTCTCAATTTTTTGACCAACAGTAACATTTGTTTCAATGATCAATCACTTTTCACTTTCATTCATCTTAAAAATATTTTTATGTACAATATATTCCACACATTCTCGTCAAACATTACGTTTTTTTTTGAAATTTCTGAGAAAATATATCATATCAAAACTAGCAATAACAAACTAATTTCTCTCAAGTTCAATCATTATTAAAAATCACTTCAATATCTTGTAAAATCACTTTAATCTCAAGTGTACTCGATTGTAGTTTGGTCGTTAAATTCTAATATTAGAATTTTTTTAAACCAAATTTCTGATTAAATATAATAATAATAGTTAGTATATATAAACTAGTCCAAGTTTTGAATCTTATCAACAATTAAAGTACTTTTAAATTATAATATTCTAATTAAAATATATGACTTATTTAACCGGGCTCGGTATAAATTTTTGAGAACTTAGTTTATCAACTTATTTTTTTTAAAACCTAATTATTACATAAAGATATTATAATATAAAAATGATGGAATTATATATTCAGATCTATGTATTCAGATGTATTTACTCTTTCAACAAATATATTTAATAAAGTATTAAAATGAAATTAATAAAATAACAATTATTTAAAACAAATGTGCATTAGACGTGTTTTAGACTATCATAGTTATAATATTCAAGTTAGAAAAATATAGGTGGCTAAACAACTATCAACAAAAATTTTAATATTTCGTATTTAATATAATTGTATAAAGTATATAACAAGGATATAATTATTTTTATTATAAATATAAAAATTACAATTTGTTAAATTAATTGTATTTTGTACGTACTCTTGCAAATACCTTAATAAAATTAATCTCACCTTGTTATACAAGGTGCGAACATTCTTAAATATGGTTGTAATTCGAGCTGTATGTGTGCAGCTCGAGATAAAAACCTATTTAACCGAGTTTGACTCGGCTTGAGTTCATATATGAGTCGAACTCGAATTTGTGTTTGAATTCATTTATTTAAACTAGCTAATCCGCTTATATACCGAACTCAATCGAAGCTCACCTTGAAATTCGAAAGCTAGACTTGACTTGAACTCGACCGAAATCATTTAAAATTTACATATTAATAATTTTCAAAATTTATTTTTATTATTTACAAATAAAAGTCAAATATTTTTTTTTTATTAGTGTATGAGAATGTAATTTTTTTAGCCGCCTCCCTCCTCTTCTCTCATCTCCTAGGGTTTGTTTATTTTCAAGTAAATCAAGGGGCTTCCACTGGTTTTTTCCGGTGGAAAGCCCCAACCCTTCATTCTCTTTTGTCCTTATTAATTTCCCTTCAATAAAACTCAATTTTTTGGGTGTTTGTGTGTCTCTCCTTTTGGAGTGTGTGTTTTGTCTCTCCTTTTGGAGTGTTTTGTTATGTTTTTGTTTAATTATAATTGGGTTTATTTCGTATTGAATCGGTTGAGAACGAGTTTATTGATATTCTTGGTGGTCTGCAAAGCCTGCGTCGAATCTGGAGCGGTGTTAATTATTGCAAGAGCTCACCTTTCACAACCAAAGATTGTTCATCTTTCACGTGTTTACACTTTCGGCATGTCTATAGCTGGTATCCGGCATGTAGATAGCTGGGGTGTTTTCGGCATGTCTATAGCCGGTGTCCGGCAAGTAGATAGCTGTGGTGTCGTTTTTCCAATCTCAGTGATTGGTGTTTTTGAACATTGGGCTAACAATGGTTTTTATGTGATATGGTCAATTGCGATGTTGCTATTTTCAGAGATGTTGGCACAATTTGGATTGCTCGGGATGTCTTTTATTTCGTTTTTAATTTCAAGAATTTTTAAATTCTATGTGTTAAATGATCAGGAAACAAATCATCTAATTGTTTTTAGTATGATATTTGTTTTACCACCTGGTTGTATCAACAGTTGGGGGTTTGTCCCGACTGTATTATATTGAAGTTAATGAAAGTTTTCTGCATTTGTCAAAAAAAAAAAAAAAAGTCAAATATTTTTTTTAAGTATTGCGTTCACGAGTTAACACGGCTCGACTTTTTTAATCCATCCGTATTTAACTTGTGAGTAAACTGACTCAACTTGTCCATCAAATAAGTCGAGTTGGTTGCGGTTTTCGGCTTGTTTAACTTAACTTAAGCGAGTAGCTGGATAAAAAGGCCCAAACTCATTTATTTGATACCTAACTCCAATTACAGCCCTCCTCCATCCAAATATTACCGAGGTTATCGTAGCCCGTAGGTGTGACAAACATTGAGGAAATGATACATGTACAAAGATTTTGTGCAAATATTGTGCATGCATGAATTAATATATGTGCAGTTTTTCAATGAAGAGGCGCCTCGATTTTTAACTGATCATCATTAGCAGTAAATTATCACCATTATATTAAATGAGTCACTAATTACCTTTCCCATTAAAATAATTAATTGCTTTTACATTAATTCATCTATTATGGCTAAAGCCTTTTACATTCCCATATACAAGTTGTTTAAGTGTAAATTAGCAGTAGTAACAAGTAGAGTAACAAGTACCCAAGAAAATTAGTATAGAATTTCACCAGAGACATGGCTGGTGAAGAAGAAAACAGTACTACTGGTGTTGAACATCAAGAAATGTTCTCCTTCCCAACTGAATTCCCTCCTTCAGATTTCAGGTATTACTTATTTTTTTAGGTATCGTGCATGATCGCTAGTACTTATTCAAGCCTTGATTCTAATTGATCATGTTCTTTTTGTTGTAACTTCAAGTGGCTTCTGGGAGTTGGAATGTAATCCATATGATTTTTCGATACAAGAGACTGCTTTGGATGCATTGCCATTGATGTCCATACACATGAATCTAAATAATGATTCCGTCATGTATCCCTCTTTGAATGGAGTAGGAAGCACTCCCCTCAAAGGTGATAATCTTGTTGCTTAGTTTTGTACTTTTTTTTATCAAATAAATATGACATATTTCTTTCAATTTGTTTATATGGATCCAGATGATTTGTTCTATGGTCATGACCCTCATGTAAATGGATTCGGAGCACGGAACAATGATGAAACAATGAATGGTTTACAAATTACTGAAATGCAAGCGTGTCCTTTACTACTAGGTGACAAAGAAGATGATGTAAAATGTGGCGGTGAAGAGGAAAAAGATAGGAAACTAGAAAGATGCAAATCTGCAGTGGGAGAAAAGAAGGGATATAATAGTTCGAAAATGTTAAATAGAGAATTAATATCGAAATACTTCTACATGCCCATTACCCAGGCAGCTAAGGAACTAAATGTTGGATTAACACTTCTAAAGAAAAGGTGTAGAGATTTAGGTATCAGGAGGTGGCCACATAGAAAGCTCATGAGCCTCCAGACACTGATAAGGAATGTCCAGGTTTCCATTTCTATTCCTTCTAGTAAAAGCACTCTAAAATTCATATTTTGCACCAAGTATTAGATTGTATTATTTCAAGTCCACAAAACTATGAAGGAATAGTTCGTTCTTGGTGGCATGGTAAAATTGTTCACAGCCAACTCTTGGCTTGGATTTTACCTTGTAAATCATAAATAGTTTCGTTATGGAAAATATGAAAAAGGTTGCTTGTGCAAGTTTCTTTTTTTTTTTCTTACATTACATTGTCATTGTGCAATTTATTATTGTCTGATGATAGGAATTGGGAAAGCAACAAGGAGAAGCAGCGAAAGAGAAGCTGAATGAAGCAATTGAAATATTGGAGCAGGAGAGAAAGCTGATAGAAGAAGCTCCAGACGTTGACATGGATGGCAAAACCAAGAGGCTTCGACAAGCTTGCTTCAAAGCCAACTACAAAAAGAGAACGAGGAATATTACTGGTGGAAGAGGCAAGATGCTTATGATGATAATGGATCATGAAAGCAATAACAGTTGTAATAATTATAATTACTCTCCTGCCGATGTTCAATCTTCTTCCAGCAGCAACGGTCAGTATATTACTGCAGCCTCTACAGATGATCATTGGACATACCCAAGCGACATCCACGACGATGACTTGCAGGTGAAGTCACTCTTTTCCGATTGTTATTCTTTCCCTGTAAACACAGTCTATTGATGACTTACATATAAACACAATCTCCTATTCGTATTGTAATGAGATGCATGTAAGCTGGTACTGAGTTGTATTAAAATATCAGACTTTCAAGTTTATTAGTAACTCTCATGAATGTTTTCTTAGATTTACCTTAGACGTTTAGTGTACAGTTCCTTAAATTTTCCATAATTATTTGGAGGATTGCAAATAATTTACTGTGAACTTTCAAGAGGAGGGCATCAATCAGTCTTAATTTGCGTTGCTCATTACTTTGATGCATTTGTTTTATAGTTTTCATATTTTCACAAGTTTGATGATGAGGAACTTTGAGAATGAATACCAAAAGTTTTTCTGATATTTTAGTCTACTCTGCTATGTCGTTAACATATGTTTTTTTCTGATTGTTTAGTCCACTGTGGTTATGTTGGAAATACCAATCGAGTTCCATAAAATTGGTGCTGAATTGCTGATTAAAATCATTTAAGGGCTACTAACCACAATCAAAATTCTATAATTACTAACAACAATCAATTTGGAGATGTAGAGCAAGTGTAACTACTAACCACAAATTGGGTGATTTTCATCCCTTCCTTTTAGACAATGTTCCTAATGTCTAATGCTACAAAGTGGCGGACGGCGGTAAATTAAATTTGAAAATAGTTTATCCACTCTTGACTCTTCAGTCTAGGAGCAAGGAAACCTGTTCATCGCATACACTACAAAACTGAAAATGCAGATGCATTAACATATTTATAAAATCATACCTAACTAAACGGTAGCTTCAGTTATCAACTTTTTTGTCTCTGTGCAAATGCAAGCCCCTTCTCGGTGCTGGCCTTCAACTCCGGCTTAGGGCCTCCGGAACCTTTTGCTTATATTCAGTCAATCCTCGGTGGTTAAATGATATGATAGCTTCAACCAAAGTTTTCACAATGTTAGCATGGAATTGACGTTGCAGAGATCATTCCGTGTCAGACACAACCACATCTACGCCTTTTAATGCACTGCTCAGTTTCAAAGTTCCTGTGGTGTTTAACACCTGAGAGGGTGTATTGCAGCAACTAGAATCCCTTGACATTTGCTATATCGCAAAGATGCAAAGTCGAAACTAATGGAGATATCTTAAAGATAACAGGGAGAGTACAATATTTCTGAAAACAATGATTCTATGAGGATATTCTGAATATGAATTTGTTCAGAATTGTCATTACTGCGCGTGTTTGCCTAAATCAGGAAGTGATATGTGTTACTTGTTTGATAAAATGATATGCAAATCTACTATACCACCATTTAAAGCATAAAGCATCTTAGCTTTTGGTTTGTACACTGTTAAACTTCAACATGTTTTTATAACACATACATGATGTGTATGTGCATGACGTACCTCTATATATTTACATACAAGTATCTGAAGTTTTAATGCAATAAAATCTCATGCATATGTTCAACCTGGACGTGACCAAAATAGTAAGGTAGGTTCTGTAGGTTAGTATCAAGGGCGGTCAGTTTATCAAACTCCCCCTTCTCTTTTCTCTCCTAAACAAAACCAACACATTGATTAAATCTCAAGGAATATTAAATGAATGGAATTGGGATATCCAATACATGACTTTTACTTTATCTGCATGCTTAAAAGTAAGATTCAATTATTCAGTGTTTCTAAGAGCTGCTAGGCCATAATAGGCTTTGAAAAAAGTTGACATGAAGTCATTGGAAACACTCGTCATAGTTGTGACCTTGTAAATTACCAATATCTGCAAAGTTCATCTTTCAGGACTCCCTTGTCAGATGTTATTAACAATAAAGCACTCTCAAAAAGTCTAGCTCAAGCTAATCTCCCCTGGTATGGCATTGATTTTGGAAATGGTGTGCCTAATGGACCAACTGTCACTGATTTATCCCTGATTTACTCACATATACATGATACTGCAAGGCAATTACGGTTTTTGTGGGTTCTTGACATTCACACACACGTCTTCAATACTTCCAACCTCTCAACCTCTTGTTACTATGGCCTGATGCATGAGTGATATCCACAAGAAAACACTTGTGCGAACAAGCACATGGGCATTTACTTACTCACACTGTCATATACACTGAGTTGCCTATGTATGCAGGGGATTAATAAATTAGGGCTTCCAAGGCCACCGGCTTTCTTGATCCATCTTTAACAGAAGACATGAACTTGGGGAAGGGAATGAATCATGCCTCTGGAGGTGGTGGAGCTTGAATGAAACAGGTGGTCTCTTTGCAGGTTAAAGGATGATATATATTTAAGTGACCCCTGTAAACTTGTAGCTGAAATAACGTCACAAAAAATAGTTGCAGATACAAAGGTATTCACTACATAATCAAATCGAGTTGTTTCAAGGAAAGGAAGAGCTAACTAAAGTGAAGATGCGAACATCTGTGCAGAGAAATTCTTCTCCACGATTCCCGTTCTGTGTTAGGGGAGCCCTGATTTTATCAATAATTACTTGATGGTTATCTATCGCGACTCATGAACATATAATGATATATCGATTATCTAATGGAAACACGCTGAGCACAGTCAAAGGTAAGAATACTCTTGAGACCAAATTTTGGTTTATTATTAGTTTTTGCTTTTCTAAATTATACATTTCCCCTTAATCAAGGCCTTACATAAACTTGAGGCACAAAAGATAAATGGTGTTTGGATTAGGACCTATGGGTTGAATTCCACTTCAGAGAGTTGTTAGTATATCTGGTTCTCGTGAATGCCAGGAGAAAACCAATAACTTGGCTCGTGCTTTTAACAAGTGCAAACAAACTTCTTGAGGATTTGTCAAAAAGTCTACCAAATGCAAGCTATTTATATGGAGGCAGTTATAATGTTGTTTACAGCGGCATAAAATATCCTTCAAAAATATGGTCAGTCAATTTATTAATATAAAACAATCTTTGAGACATAGATTCAATATCTAAAGATGTGTTCATAATTATTGTGTATGCGCAGGATTTAGTAACTCTGATTCGCCATGCTGCTCATTTGCAAGAGTTAGACCCGCACTCACCTGTGTTCCTGCATCCACATTGTGCAAAGACAGAAGCAAGTATTTGTCCAGGGATGAGTACCACCGTGCAGATAGCGCAAATGAACTAATAGCTGCAGAAATCATTAAAAACCAGGTTGATTAGGACAACGGTCCATCTCCAGCACCAGCTGATGCTCCATCTTCCAACTAAAAATTATCACCATGTACGTAGATAGAAAGAAGTGGCAAAATTATAACAATTTGTCTGATTGGTTCACAATTTGAATAAAAATGTATCTATGAAATGTTTATCTTATTGTTTTAAAGTAATAGGTCAGGGTACATTGCAGATAATGGATATTTTCTGTTCTAATTTATGTAATCAAAATTGCCAATTATAAAAGATAGTGGTCTGGACTGGGAACCAATGGCTACCACCTCAACAATCCACTTATTCCACTAGCTACTACATAAATTTGTAGCTTCTTTTACATCCTTTCAGTGGTTTTAAACCAGAAAATCTTTTTAGCAGATATATGCAGTATTAACAAATCCTGAGAAATCAGTTTTTCCAATTAGATGACATGATTAAAATCATTATCATCAAATAAGATGCTGCCTGCTAACTTGGTATATCCTGCAAAGAAGGAAAAAGTATGCAGAAGAGTGCAAAAACAGAGCTAGCTAGCTAGCTACTGCACAAGGCTCACGCAATATTCTGGGGTATGCAACTTTACCTCTATTTTTTGTGAAGAGGCTTTTTTCATTTGTCTGAATCAGTTATGAATGCAGAATAGTAGAAATAGAAAATTACACATTCTGCGTTTCCAGCCAAATTTGCTAACTCATGGCTGCGCTCCAATGCATTTAATTTAGTGAATGATGAGCTACTTGCGACAAAGCTTTACATGACCTCATTATTCATGAAGGTCTCCAAGGCAGAAAACGAGAAGAATAGAATTACATGATTATCATTTAAAAATGTGAAGACTATTACGTACTAAGATCCTACTACTACTAATTCCCTGCTTCCTGATTGTTTATAAGACCATAACATATTCAAACGCCATACATCATTTAACTCTTTTACTTATCCTCCAATTTGCTTAGCAATACAATGAATAGCTATAGCTACAAGATATGTATACTTTTATCTTTGTATTACAATATTGCATGATCACAAGACAACAATATCAATGCCTACAGAATTAACAATCAATGCAGCTTCGTCTCCGAGAATGCCTGTTGTTAGCCCCGGATCCTGGATAATCATTAAGCTCAACCAGATTCATTCTTCCTATTACTGTTTTCACCTTCCCTCCTCTGTCCACGTGTGCCTGAAATCAAGAAAGAGATGCTCTTACAAATTTCAGAACATAGGAAGTAGTTCTTGGTTACGATTAGGATTAATGTTTTGTCAAGTACCAAGTGATTGTCCTCTGAAATAGCATGACCATGAAGTTGATGCATAAGACTTCTGGTTCCTGAAAATACGAAAGAAAAAAAATAACTCGTTATGATCATGATAAAGATCAAGATCGAAAAGGACAATGTAAAGAGAAGGCAAGTGGAGTATTATGGAAAATTACTTGTAAGAGGAACAGCATTCAAGCTTAGAAGCTGAGAAAATGCTAAGAGCAGCACTAGTAGCCCAATGAAATTGCCTTCCATTTTTCTACCAAAACTCTTTCCCTGATAAAGCCGGGACTTTTAGCGTAAAAACTAGATCATCCTAAAAATGTATTAGTTTACATGAAATATTTTATGAAAATATTACTTCGTTGAAAACATTTAAGTTCCGCAAAAAATAAACCTGTTTATAGAATAATATGTTTTATCATTGTTATCCATATATATATATAGTGTACTTACTATATCTTCTTTCATTATTTATGCAATAAAGTATATAAATAATATTATTAATCACAAATATGTAAATATATATGTGTTTAAAATATTATTTACATTTATAGTAAATTTGAATTCATAAATATATAAGAAAATATATTAGAATAATCAGATTTTAACCGGGCTTTTTCAGGCTTCTAATCGGGCCGGTCCAAAGACCGGGCCGGATTTTGACCGGGCCGGACTTGACCGGGTTTTGACCGGATCGGGCCGGGCCAGAATTTCGGGCCCAGACTTTTTGTGCATCTCTATAAAGTGTCACAGTCGTGATAATAAAATAGTTGTAGTCAAGTCAGGTCGAAAGATAGTTTTTGCTTGTGTGGGCGGGAAAGGGTAATAGTTAGTTAGATTCCAGCTATTAGCTATATAAGACTCTCAAATTGTAAAGAATGGGCATGTTTGGAAATGAATATACAGTAATTCTTTTCTTCCTTGTAAGTTTCTGTCTTCTTCCCCAAATTCTATACTTTCTGTAGTCTTAATCGTGTCAAGTGGTATCAGAGCCTTCGATTCTCGACGAGATTTTAATGGCAACAAATACTAGATCTAAAGTTTGAGAAGATCCATGGCGTGGACTGGATTTGCGAATCCAAGAAGTAACTAATTCCTGTCATAAACAAATCGAGTTGAGTCACAATGCCCTTGAAAGCAAGATTATTAGTAAGATGGATCAATTGATGTCATTAGTTGCAGGTTGTGATCAGAAAATCGAGACATATAATGCTTCGATGGAAGAAAGAATCAATTCAAAATTTATGGGAGCATTGAAGGCTGTAAATCTTGAAAAGAAGGTTGGTCGAGATGGTGAAAGATTGGTGGATTCATCGCCATTGTTGCAGACTCCATTCTTGATCAATTCAAGAGAACAAAGAGAAGACGGATCGAGTGGAAACAAGGATAAAGACATCAAATTGACACATTTGAGAATTGAGATTCCTTGTTTCTCTGGTGAAGATCCTAGGGCTTGGTTAAGGAAATGCAATAAATACTTTGTATTGTATCAGGTAAGTGACAATTTCAAGTTGGATATTGTAGAAATGCAAGGTAAGGCAGAAATTTGGCATTTGAGTTACAAACTGGTGAAAGGAAAGGTTTCTTGGGAAAATTTTAGCGAAGCTTTGGTTCAGAGATTTGGTAAAAAAGGAGGCTTAGATGAACATGAGGAGTTTAATAAATTGGTGCAAAATGGTTCTGTATTGGAATATACTGAAAGATTTGAGGATTTAAGGTATGTATTGCTATGTAGGAATCATCATCTAACTGAATCTTATTGTGTATCCAGTTTTATTTCTGGATTGAAGTTGGAGTTAAAACCTATGGTCAGGTTAATGAAACCAAAGAATTTGTTAGATGCAATAGAGATAGCACAGTTTCAAGAACAAACCATAGAAGTTTTGGTTAAGAAAAATCAAGAGGGGAAGGGTAGGAACACAGGAATTGGATCGGGAAGAATGGGTACACAGGAGGGAAGTAAAACAATGAATGTTATAGAAGAAAAGAAGTCTTGTAACACCCCCAAATTCAAGGTCGGGAATTCGGGTCGTTACGATCACTTAATATTGACTAATAAATAATTAATCCTCTTTTCACATCATTACTCGACCTTTTAACCAAACTCACACACACACAGGTTATATGCTCAGAAACATTACTAAATTAACGTTAAAGTATTTAAGTTATTACAGACCAAAGGAAATTATCTCAAAAGAGTGAATGCCGAGAACAGCTCTACATGAGACTGACTCGGGTCACAAATAGTCTTGGTTCAAGTACTCAAAAGGAAACTATCTCTATTCGTCTACCTGAGGTGGCTGGCGGACGAACAGTCTACGGTACTCACGGGCGTCCCCTACCCGTTTGCGGGCAGTCATCCTGGTTCGGGCCATGCTGGTAATCTGTTGTGATATGATATTTATAAAAGCAAGAGTGAGCACTAATGCTCAGCAAGATATAGATATCCATTATCTCAATATAATCATTTAGGGAAAAACAACCATTAGGCATTGTATAACCAAGGTTTCTAAAAGTTTATATGCTTGTCAATTTTATGAAAAACTCAACTTTAACTGTATCAGTTTAATCGGCTTATACTCGTACTCATTTTATCTCAAAATCTCAATATGATGCTTGAACCAAGATTCTCATATGGATGTGATATATGAACATCAACATCCTTATTTAAAACTCAGCCTTATCGGCCTTCTGTTGTAGGTTTCACAACAATTTATCCAAAGTGGAGGAAGGGACTATACTGGAATAAACCACGTACCGGTGATCAGCCGAATACGAAATTTTCTCTACTAGTAGAAGGAATACAAACCTAGCCGCCTTTGGGCTTATCAAGACATTACACGATGGTTGCCCATTTCCGTGCAAGTCCGAAAGTCAATGGTCACAGAGACCACATAACTGTATACTGCGCCACTCCGCGCTTGGTCACTACCCGATACCTCTCCGTGCCGGGTAAGCCACATTCCAGTCCCAAAACAATTATATCATTTAGATAAAATCCTTTATCGAAGGAATAGATCGTTCTCAGTTGACCTTTAAACAAGGTAATTTATCGGTCACTTTTATTACAATTGATTCTTGGGAGTTGTCGGAGTTTTAAATTTAAAAATCGTTTTCTACCCTTAACCGTAGTAGAGTTTTACATATATTGTTCACTTGTTTTTCATTGAGCGAGGAAGCAAAACCTTCATGCTTCTAGACTAAGTTCCCTAAGGTTTTGATAAGTTTCAGATGATTGATCTCTTCCGAGAAATTTTGAATAATTTAGAAAGTATCCTTGGGAACTATGTCTATTTTTAAATGATTTTTTTTTGAGGTACGTAATATTAAATATTTACGGTCTCATAATATTTTTATGAAGGGTCCAATGAATTGATAAAACCTTAAGTACAAAATGTTTCTTAATAAGGTTCAATGAATTGATAAAAATCTTAATTAAATACTTAAGACGGGATTCGACATCTTATAATTATCCTTCGAATGGTTACATACATTTTAGATAGAGTGAATTGATTTAAAAACTTTTCAATATTACTTTAAGTATTTTCCGGATATTTTAGTAACTCTTTAGGTATTACTTATAAATAAATAGTCAAGTAGGATATCCCTTGAGTGAGTATTCGATTACCTCTTTTAGTTATAAATCAAATCTCAATCGCTCGTTTGATATGTATGTTACGCGAAAGTACTTTATTTATTGAAATCGAAATTTTCCGCGTCCGGCTCGTTCCGGGATTAAATTGATTTAAAACTATCTCCGACTCCCACTATCTTGTATTATATTAAAATTACGTTTCAATTTCTCATACTCGTATAAAACGAAGTTCGTCTCCGTAAATAATCACATAATTGGAATGTATTGATATCACAGACAAGCATATATTTTCGAATTATAAATCATGGCATCAATATCACAAAAGTATATATAGCATGGATAATTTGTGTTAGGGTTTCGTAAACTTGCCTCGAGTGCTAGGAGTGGTATGGTCTCGGGGCTTTTGTTGGCGATCTAAAATCAATAACCAACGATCTTAGTTAGTACGCGATTATCGATTCGCTTTACTAAAACATTTTTATAAAATCGAAAAATTAATATTTTCTTAAAATTCTTTTTGGACAGTCTTCCTTGCTGCATTATTTAATTATCATGATTTTTCCAAATTTTCGAAATCATTTTTAGCCTTTCAAAATTATTAAGCAAGTGGCCTATGCGCAGTTGGCTTTTCGTATGAACGCTCTACACTAAAACGATCATAACTTTTAAACCGTAAATCCCCTCGTGATGATCCACACATGTACAGAAACTACAAATCAAGATCTACCCAGTCATGGCCAGTGACTCACAAATTTCAAACATTTACATGGCCGAATACACTGCAGAAGGCAGACCAAGTGCAATAGGCTCCATATTCCATTTCTACTACTTGTTCTTGACACAATCACTACTTATGACCAACACAACACTTCTTACTTCTCAAGATCCACCCACATACACCTTATATACTTTATCTATCATCAAATAAAAGAATCATAACTCAAAAACTCAAGTACTTAGCAAGAATATGAGTAAAACAACCTTACACATACACAAACTCTTGGATCTTGACACTACATCATAAATAACTCTTAAACCCACCCTTAAAACTTTAAAGAGTTGGAAGTTATACCTTATTGAGCACTAGGAGGGTTAGTACTAAGGTGATTAGGGCTTGGTTTGCTTGAAAAACACTTAGAAGGGCTAGATCCTTAAGAAACAAAACCAAGAAACAAGTTAGAATTTTGGAGTTACTTTTCAGCACCTCATTCAAACATTTTTATAAAATTGAAAAAAACTAATTTGAGGCTGAAATTTGGTACGAATCTTACCCAAGATATATAGAAGCTATGGTAAAAATTTCATGACATTTGAATGCGTACATTTTGAGTTATGAATTTTTCTTTCTCCCTTGCTCAGAAAATCCGAACTGCTGGAATGTAAAATGGGAGAGCTTTAAGTGAGGGAAAAGAGGGTTGTTTTCTTTTGTGGATGAAGTGTGGGAGTGTATAATGAATATATGGGATGTATGCAGCAGATTTGACAATAATTTGGCAAAGGTATAGGTTGGTTTGATTGTGTGATGAAGTGAGAAAAGGGAGAAGTATGGCTTGTGTACTTGTTTGTCTCCCATCACTATTCAACACTATTCCACTAACTATTCTAGTTAACTTCTAATCATCTAGTTACACTCCTAACTACTAGTTAGGACTTGGTTATGCATGGCCAACTTGCATGGGATTTAATTTCTCATTCCTTTATTTATCGTAAACGCAATCGTCGTTCCATTCCGATAGATTCCACGTATAACGACTTGTTTCGTAGCGATTTCTTTTATCGCTTATAATACTATAACCAATTCCATTCCTTCTCTTGATCATAGAAACACCTTGATATATTATTTATTTCATGTAGTATTCCCGGTTCTACGCCATTCTTTACGGATACGAAAAAAACGTAGTATAATCGTAAATCTTCGAATTTCGTCGGCTTTTACATTCACTTATTTTCCTCGATAAACAAGAATATGATCTCGGATTCTCAAAATTCCACTATTCATTTTATGATGATCCCCATACGTATTACTTAATCAGCTCAAGTTACTATTCACAAAAGTTTTAAAATATTACAAAAAATCAGGGTTCTTACAGTCTCCCCCCCTTAAAAGGATTCCGTCCCGGAATCAATCCACAAATAGATGGGGGTACTTTTCTTGCATGTGACTCTCTAATTCCCAAGTCGACTCCTCGACGTTGTGATGCCTCCATAAGACTCTGACTAGATTGACACTCTTGTTCCGGAGTACTTGCTCTTTTCGGTCAATGATTTCGACTGGCTGCTCAACATAGGACATATCTGGTTGAAGGTCTACTTGCTCATGCTCCACTATATGTTTGGCATCCGCATTATACTTCCTCAACATTGATACATGAAAAACATTATGGACCTGCTGAAGATTTGGAGGTAAAGCTAACTCGTATGCCACGGGTCCTATCCGTCTTAGAATCTCGAAAGGTCCAATATAACGGGGGCTCAGCTTCCCCTTCTTCCCAAATCTCATCAATCCTTTCCATGGTGACACTTTCAGAAACACCTGGTCACCCACTTCATACTCTCTGTCCTTTCGTGCCAGATCGGCGTATTTACGCTGTCGGTCTTGGGCTGCTGCTATGCGTCCTCTGACTAATTGAACTATGTCCCTTGTCTTTTGCACCAAGTCGGGACCTAGTAACTTTCTCTCACCTACTTCATCCCAATACAAGGGCGAACGGCACCTTCGGCCATACAACGCCTCGTATGGGGGCATTCCGATACTCGCATGATGACTATTGTTGTAAGCAAACTCTATCAAAGACAGGTGTTCATCCCAAGAACCCTTAAAATCAATTACACACATTCTCAACATGTCCTCCAATGCCTGGATGGTTCGCTCACTTTGTCCATCTGTTTGCGGATGGTAAGCGGTGCTCATGTTTAGTTTGGTTCCTAGGCATTCCTGAAAGCTCCTCCAAAATCTGGAGTTGAATCGAGGATCTCGGTCAGATACGATAGCTACTGGCACTCCATGCCTTACCACAATTTCTTTAATGTATAGCTCCGCTAATCTATCCACTGTGTAGGTTTCCTTGATTGGGAGAAAGTGCGCTGACTTGGTTAGTCGGTCTACAATTACCCATATTGCATCATGGTTAGTCTTAGTTCGGGGTAATCCTACCACAAAATCCATAGCTATCTGCTCCCATTTCCACATCGGAATTTCTAAGGGTTGCAAGAGTCCGCTTGGTCGCTGGTGTTCTGCCTTTACTCTCTGACAGGTCATACACTTACTGACCCACTCCGCTACATCCTTCTTCATGTTAGGCCACCAGTAGTACTCTTTTAAATCTTGGTACATTTTAGTGCTTCCTGGGTGGACCGTATATCTAGAGCTGTGTCCTTCCCGTAAAATTTCATCCTTTAGTTCTTGGACGTTAGGGACCCATATCCTGTAGGCATGCCTCCTGATTCCTTTCTCGTCTGGGTCACACTTGGCCTCCTCTCCGCTTACCAGTTCCTTGTTCTCCCTCAACACTATTTCTTGGCATCGCCTAATCTT
Organism: Apium graveolens; assembly: GCF_009905375.1. Lineage (NCBI taxonomy): Eukaryota > Viridiplantae > Streptophyta > Magnoliopsida > Apiales > Apiaceae > Apium > Apium graveolens. The sequence goes on along the minus strand of NC_133656.1, from coordinate 30,048,598 downwards.
TTCCAGTAGCTCCGGTCGCATAACCATCTCATACAAACCTTCGGTCCCTGGCTCAGCAACCTTGACCTCAATCTCTAACTTGTCAAATTCTCTGATCAAATCCTCTGACGTGGTGATCCTTTTCAATCTTTCCTTACGACTAAGGGCATCGGCCACCACATTGGCCTTCCCCGGGTGATAAAGAATTTCGCAGTCGTAGTCCTTAATCAATTCTAACCACCTTCTCTGCCTCATGTTTAGCTCCTTCTGGGTGAAGATATATTTAAGACTCTTGTGGTCAGTATAAATTTCACACTTTTCTCCGTATAGGTAATGTCTCCACATCTTAAGGGCAAACACTATGGCGGCTAATTCTAAGTCATGGGTGGGGTACCTCACTTCATATTCCTTTAATTGCCTGGATGCATAGGCAATCACCTTACCGTGCTGCATCAGCACACATCCCAAACCCTTATGGGACGCATCACTATAAATCACAAAGTTCCCTTTATCGTCTGGTAGGGCCAGCACTGGGGCCGATACCAACCTTTTCTTCAATTCTTGGAAGCTCTCCTCACATTTCTCCGTCCAAACAAACTTTTCTGTTTTCCGAGTAAGTCTAGTCAACGGGCCTGCTATCTTGGCGAAATCCTTTACAAACCTTCGATAATACCCGGCCAGTCCAATAAAGCTTCTGACCTCGGTGGGCGTGGTTGGTTGTTCCCAATTAGCGACAGCTTCTATCTTTGCGGGGTCTACGAGAATTCCTTCCTTACTAATCACATGACCCAAAAACTGAATTTCTTTCAACCAAAATTCACACTTTGAGAATTTGGCATACAATTTTTCTTTTCGTAAGATTTCCAATACTATCCTGAGGTGTTCCGCATGTTCCTCCTCCGACCTAGAGTAAATTAGAATATCATCGATGAAGACTATCACGCATTCGTCCAGATACTTCTTAAAGACTCTGTTCATCAGATCCATGAAAGCCGCGGGCGCGTTAGTCAAACCAAATGACATAACCAGGAACTCATAATGTCCGTACCTAGTACGAAATGCAGTCTTAGGTATATCTTCCGGTTTGATCTTAAGTTGATGATAACCTGTCCTAAGGTCAATCTTGGAAAAACATGTGGCATCCTTTAGTTGGTCAAAGAGGTCATCTATTCTTGGCAATGGGTACTTGTTCTTAATGGTCAGCTTGTTCAGCTCTCGATAATCGATGCACAGTCTCATGCTGCCGTCCTTCTTCTTCACAAATAATACGGGTGCACCCCACGGGGACACACTTGGTCTAATCATTCCTTTATCCAATAGATCTTGCAGTTGATCAGCCAACTCTTTCATCTCGACGGGGGCCAAACGATACGGGGCCTTTGATACTGGTGCCGTGCCGGGAGCTAAATCAATGGCAAATTCTATCTCCCGATCCGGAGGTAGTCCGGGAAGATCCTTGGGAAATACATCCTCAAACTCGTTAACTACGGGTATGGTGTGGATCTCAGGGGTTTCTCGTTTGGTATCCACCACGTGAGCCAAGTAGGCCTCACATCCTTGCCTTAAAAGTCTTTTGGTCTGCACCATAGTTAGAAACTTCTTGGTTTGCCGTTGCCCCTTAATTATTACACTCTTACCACTAGGTGTTTTCAATTTTACTTTCTTCCCCTCACAATCAATCTGGGCATGGTTTCTAGATAGCCAATCCATTCCTAATATCACATCAAACTCCCCTAGTCGAAAGGGAATTAAATCTACTGGGTATCTTGCTCCACCTAATTCTAGGTTGCAGTTAGCATAAACTTGATTTACAGGGATAATCTCTTGATTAGCTATTTCCACTTGCAAAGATTCTTTCAAAGGTTCCACTTTTAAGTTCAATTTTTCAGCAAATTCCTTAGACACGAAAGACTTAGTAGCTCCAGAATCAAATAGCACATTGGCGGAATTGGAGTTTAGGAGGAGCGTACCTGCTATAACATTGGTGTTCCTCACGGCATCTTTCACAGTCATATTAAAGGTTCTGGCAGTCGGCACTCTGTTAGATGCAGCTACACTACCCCTTGAGCTAGCTGGGGCCGCCGCAGGGCAGTCCTTCCTCATGTGTCCTGTCTTTCCGCACTGGAAACACTTAGCCGCTTCCTGGTTACAAGCTGTGGCATAGTGCCCCACCTTACCACATTTAAAGCATGTCACTGGTTTCTGCATACATTGCCCAGAATGCTTCTTACCACAGCTCTTGCATTCTGGCAGAGGGGGTCGTGGTTGGCTATGATAAGACATTCCCGTCTGGTTCCCGCTCCGGGCCACACTCACGCCCCCTGATCCCCCGAATCCTGTACTGCGGTTGGGTTGGGAGGCCGTCCCCCTGACAAACTTACTAGGGAAGCTTCCCCCTCCCACACTCCGGCTTTGACCATCAAACTTTCGCTTCTTAGTTTGCTTCATTTTCTGGCTCATTTCACTCCCTGCTTCAGCTATCGTGGCCTTCTGCACTAGGGTGGCATAGTCAGTTATCTCCAGAATTGCCAGCTTATTCTGAATCCACTGCTTCAATCCCTGTTGAAATCTCTCAGCCTTTTGCTCTTCGGTACCCACCAGTTGTGGCACAAACCTCGACAATTCTGTGAACTTAGCTTCATATTCCGCTACGCTCATATTTTCTTGTTTCAGCTCTAGGAACTTTCGCTGCATCTGAACCTCCATAAACTTCGGGACATACTTCTTTAAAAATAACTCAGTGAATCTTTCCCAAGTAACAATCCCTTGGGGCTCCATATTTTTCTTGGCTTCCCACCAATAGTTAGCCTCACCCTTTAAGAGATAAGTGGCAAAATTAGTCTTGTGGGCTTCTTCAGTGCCGATTCGCTCAAAGGTCTTTTCTACCTCTTTTAGCCAAGCCCTGGCCTGAACTGGGTCAGTAACACCGTGAAACTCTGGGGGCTTGACCGACTTGAAAGATTTAAATGCATTAGCCATGGCCTGCTGGGGTTGCTGGGGTGGTCGTTGCTGCTGCAGGTTTTGCCTCAGAAGTTCTACAAACTGCTCCATAGGGTTCACTGGCATTTCCATCCCCTGAGTATCTTCAGCCTCTGACTCCTCATAGTCCTCATCATCATACTCATTTCGTTCTTTGTTAAATCTTAATGGTGGGGTCTGTGCTCGATGCCCTTGCTCATTATTACTACCCTGGCCGCCAGATGCAGCCGGGCGAGTTCTTGTTACTATTCTCCTTGGCGGCATTTTCCTGTTACATAAACTTATTTAGGTTGTTTCCACTTGCCAATTCTCATGCTTCCTGATTTGTTATGACAGTATGTAATTATGCAGGTATGAAAGAAGATTAAACCACAATCTAGAAATCGCAATTAAACAACATGATAATTATACATAATTTGGCCATACGCCGGGTCTAGGTACAACATACTGAATAATAAAAGTACAATTTGCCTTAATACAATAATCCTTAGCTGGTGGCACTATCAAAGACAACAACCCAGAACAACTATCACAAAACAACTAAGTACCACCACTGAGGAACAACAACCAACTACTAACAGTGTCCACTAGCCATGAGTAACATCACGAATCCGCCTCATAGCGCGAACCACAACCCTAATAACCTCGCGCCTACTCACCAAGTCACGCTGGGGGGATAAGCGGTGAATCCTACCGATGGTCCTCTGCTCTATGCGGCGAATGGTCCTGCGCACGCGTCGGGCGCTGGGGTATCCTCGCCTGGCTCGGGCCTCTATCCTCATGTGCCGCTCGATGGAAAGCTGGTCCCTCAGCTCGGTAATACGGGCCTCAGCCGCTGTCAGATCAGCAGCATAGCGACCTACCACCCAGTCGTGAACTGCTAGGGATATGACTGGTAGGGGTGGTGGAAGTGGGGAATTTGCAGGAGTCGCTGCCACACCGTCAAGAATAGGGTCCATGCCGTCGTCGGTCTCAGTCCGTGCGGGACTAACTGGTACAGGGGATGAGGTGGGTGTCCTCACTGGGGTGGATGCCCCTAGCTCCGCCTCTAACTCCTCAGTCAGTGCAGTGACTCTAGCCTGCAGAGCTATCATCCTATCCATCAAATCTGCTACTCCCGTCTCGCTCTCGAGCTCAGCGACTCGAGCCTGGGCTGCTGAGATCCGATCTAACAAACGCTCTATCGACCTCTGATGCACATCCACCCTCATCATCTCTGGAGACGAAACCTCCGTGCTGCCGTATGGAATATCCTCAGGAGGGGCTATCTCAGTGTCTGGCTCAGTGGGGTCCTCCTCTGAGTCCTCCTCAGGGTCAGTCTCCGGGTACTCGAATACCTCTAAGACCACAGTGGGGGCAGGGTCTGCTACCTCGATCTCAGCTAAAAGGGCCTCATCATGCTCTCTCTCGTACGCCTCTACAGCCTCAGGGTCTAACACATCGGGTACCTACAAGTCATTTAACACACGTATTACTATCCTTGGATACTTAAATCACCCCTAAGGGTTCTTAATATCAGTGCTACCCTCGTAGCCCGACTACGAACTCTATGTGAGTTCTAGTTCATTGATTCAGTTGATTCACCTAACATTTCTGAGACTTATAACCTAGGGCTCTGATACCATTTCTGTAACACCCCCAAATTCAAGGTCGGGAATTCGGGTCGTTACGATCACTTAATATTGACTAATAAATAATTAATCCTCTTTTCACATCATTACTCGACCTTTTAACCAAACTCACACACACACAGGTTATATGCTCAGAAACATTACTAAATTAACGTTAAAGTATTTAAGTTATTACAGACCAAAGGAAATTATCTCAAAAGAGTGAATGCCGAGAACAGCTCTACATGAGACTGACTCGGGTCACAAATAGTCTTGGTTCAAGTACTCAAAAGGAAACTATCTCTATTCGTCTACCTGAGGTGGCTGGCGGACGAACAGTCTACGGTACTCACGGGCGTCCCCTACCCGTTTGCGGGCAGTCATCCTGGTTCGGGCCATGCTGGTAATCTGTTGTGATATGATATTTATAAAAGCAAGAGTGAGCACTAATGCTCAGCAAGATATAGATATCCATTATCTCAATATAATCATTTAGGGAAAAACAACCATTAGGCATTGTATAACCAAGGTTTCTAAAAGTTTATATGCTTGTCAATTTTATGAAAAACTCAACTTTAACTGTATCAGTTTAATCGGCTTATACTCGTACTCATTTTATCTCAAAATCTCAATATGATGCTTGAACCAAGATTCTCATATGGATGTGATATATGAACATCAACATCCTTATTTAAAACTCAGCCTTATCGGCCTTCTGTTGTAGGTTTCACAACAATTTATCCAAAGTGGAGGAAGGGACTATACTGGAATAAACCACGTACCGGTGATCAGCCGAATACGAAATTTTCTCTACTAGTAGAAGGAATACAAACCTAGCCGCCTTTGGGCTTATCAAGACATTACACGATGGTTGCCCATTTCCGTGCAAGTCCGAAAGTCAATGGTCACAGAGACCACATAACTGTATACTGCGCCACTCCGCGCTTGGTCACTACCCGATACCTCTCCGTGCCGGGTAAGCCACATTCCAGTCCCAAAACAATTATATCATTTAGATAAAATCCTTTATCGAAGGAATAGATCGTTCTCAGTTGACCTTTAAACAAGGTAATTTATCGGTCACTTTTATTACAATTGATTCTTGGGAGTTGTCGGAGTTTTAAATTTAAAAATCGTTTTCTACCCTTAACCGTAGTAGAGTTTTACATATATTGTTCACTTGTTTTTCATTGAGCGAGGAAGCAAAACCTTCATGCTTCTAGACTAAGTTCCCTAAGGTTTTGATAAGTTTCAGATGATTGATCTCTTCCGAGAAATTTTGAATAATTTAGAAAGTATCCTTGGGAACTATGTCTATTTTTAAATGATTTTTTTTTGAGGTACGTAATATTAAATATTTACGGTCTCATAATATTTTTATGAAGGGTCCAATGAATTGATAAAACCTTAAGTACAAAATGTTTCTTAATAAGGTTCAATGAATTGATAAAAATCTTAATTAAATACTTAAGACGGGATTCGACATCTTATAATTATCCTTCGAATGGTTACATACATTTTAGATAGAGTGAATTGATTTAAAAACTTTTCAATATTACTTTAAGTATTTTCCGGATATTTTAGTAACTCTTTAGGCATTACTTATAAATAAATAGTCAAGTAGGATATCCCTTGAGTGAGTATTCGATTACCTCTTTTAGTTATAAATCAAATCTCAATCGCTCGTTTGATATGTATGTTACGCGAAAGTACTTTATTTATTGAAATCGAAATTTTCCGCGTCCGGCTCGTTCCGGGATTAAATTGATTTAAAACTATCTCCGACTCCCACTATCTTGTATTATATTAAAATTACGTTTCAATTTCTCATACTCGTATAAAACGAAGTTCGTCTCCGTAAATAATCACATAATTGGAATGTATTGATATCACAGACAAGCATATATTTTCGAATTATAAATCATGGCATCAATATCACAAAAGTATATATAGCATGGATAATTTGTGTTAGGGTTTCGTAAACTTGCCTCGAGTGCTAGGAGTGGTATGGTCTCGGGGCTTTTGTTGGCGATCTAAAATCAATAACCAACGATCTTAGTTAGTACGCGATTATCGATTCGCTTTACTAAAACATTTTTATAAAATCGAAAAATTAATATTTTCTTAAAATTCTTTTTGGACAGTCTTCCTTGCTGCATTATTTAATTATCATGATTTTTCCAAATTTTCGAAATCATTTTTAGCCTTTCAAAATTATTAAGCAAGTGGCCTATGCGCAGTTGGCTTTTCGTATGAACGCTCTACACTAAAACGATCATAACTTTTAAACCGTAAATCCCCTCGTGATGATCCACACATGTACAGAAACTACAAATCAAGATCTACCCAGTCATGGCCAGTGACTCACAAATTTCAAACATTTACATGGCCGAATACACTGCAGAAGGCAGACCAAGTGCAATAGGCTCCATATTCCATTTCTACTACTTGTTCTTGACACAATCACTACTTATGACCAACACAACACTTCTTACTTCTCAAGATCCACCCACATACACCTTATATACTTTATCTATCATCAAATAAAAGAATCATAACTCAAAAACTCAAGTACTTAGCAAGAATATGAGTAAAACAACCTTACACATACACAAACTCTTGGATCTTGACACTACATCATAAATAACTCTTAAACCCACCCTTAAAACTTTAAAGAGTTGGAAGTTATACCTTATTGAGCACTAGGAGGGTTAGTACTAAGGTGATTAGGGCTTGGTTTGCTTGAAAAACACTTAGAAGGGCTAGATCCTTAAGAAACAAAACCAAGAAACAAGTTAGAATTTTGGAGTTACTTTTCAGCACCTCATTCAAACATTTTTATAAAATTGAAAAAAACTAATTTGAGGCTGAAATTTGGTACGAATCTTACCCAAGATATATAGAAGCTATGGTAAAAATTTCATGACATTTGAATGCGTACATTTTGAGTTATGAATTTTTCTTTCTCCCTTGCTCAGAAAATCCGAACTGCTGGAATGTAAAATGGGAGAGCTTTAAGTGAGGGAAAAGAGGGTTGTTTTCTTTTGTGGATGAAGTGTGGGAGTGTATAATGAATATATGGGATGTATGCAGCAGATTTGACAATAATTTGGCAAAGGTATAGGTTGGTTTGATTGTGTGATGAAGTGAGAAAAGGGAGAAGTATGGCTTGTGTACTTGTTTGTCTCCCATCACTATTCAACACTATTCCACTAACTATTCTAGTTAACTTCTAATCATCTAGTTACACTCCTAACTACTAGTTAGGACTTGGTTATGCATGGCCAACTTGCATGGGATTTAATTTCTCATTCCTTTATTTATCGTAAACGCAATCGTCGTTCCATTCCGATAGATTCCACGTATAACGACTTGTTTCGTAGCGATTTCTTTTATCGCTTATAATACTATAACCAATTCCATTCCTTCTCTTGATCATAGAAACACCTTGATATATTATTTATTTCATGTAGTATTCCCGGTTCTACGCCATTCTTTACGGATACGAAAAAAACGTAGTATAATCGTAAATCTTCGAATTTCGTCGGCTTTTACATTCACTTATTTTCCTCGATAAACAAGAATATGATCTCGGATTCTCAAAATTCCACTATTCATTTTATGATGATCCCCATACGTATTACTTAATCAGCTCAAGTTACTATTCACAAAAGTTTTAAAATATTACAAAAAATCAGGGTTCTTACAAGTCTGGTAAAGGAAAAGATTTTTTTAAACTTATTTCACCAGAGGAATTCCAATACAGGAAAAATAATCACCTATGTTATAAGTGTGGTGAAAAGTATGGACAGGGACATCAGTGTAAAAATGAAAACTACACATATGTGTTAGTAGAGGATGTACAAGATCAAGAAGTATTTGATGAATTGTTAGATGAAAGTGAAGGGGGAGTCGTGGCTGAAGTTTCTTTGAATGCATTGTCTGCCAATATGGTGAGGAAAACAATTACATTGGAAGGGAAGATCAAGGACCAGTCATTTTTCATTCTTACTGATACGGGTAGTACTTTGGGTTTTATAGATTCATATTTGGTTAAGAAGGCTGTTGGATATATTTGAGATCTCATGTCTAATATGTTTCATGTTTAGTTTTCAGATCTTAACTAACAGGAAATATCAGTTCTTACTGGAATCAGGTCTTACTGGAAGTCAGGATTTAAGGGTATCAGGACTTAGATTATCAGAAGATAATATCAGAGGATGGATATCAGAACTTAAGTACTGGAGGACTAACAGTTAAGGAAGGAAGCTGATTTACAGGAAAGAAGATCGAGACTAATACAAGAATAAGATATGCATGGAAAAAGTTAGAGGACTAGAAGAATTATATAAGATATCTGAATGATATATTTTAGGAGATAGAATTATATTCCATATCAATTAGAAGTTATCTTGTAACTGTGTGTCTATATAAACACAGACATAGGTTTACTCTATAAGAGTTACGATCATCAAGAAGATCATATATTGTAACCTAGCAGCTCTCGTGATATTTGTTCATCACTGAGAGAGAACAGTTCCATTATAACAGAGTTTATTATATCGGATACATCTGTTTTCTGTTACTTGTGTTTTAAATTGATTTGATTATATTCTACACTGTATTCAACTCATTCTACAGTGTTGTGTGACCTAACAAGTGGTATCAGAGCCTATCTGTTAACACACATACAGTAAAGATCCAAAACAATCATGTCTGAAGAAGCAGAAAATCCAACCAAGCCCACTAAAACTGAAGAAACTCCAAAGACTCAAACCCAAAGTCGATATGAGACTATCAGGGTTCCCATGCTGAGACCTTCTGAGTATCCCATATGGAAAGTGAAGATGGCTATGTTTCTGGAAGCTACAGATCCAGAATACCTTGACAGAATTTATGAAGGACCACATAAGCCAACCAAGCTCTCTGTTGTAGTTGCAGATCAGCCAGCAAAGACCATACCAAAGGAGAAAAGTGAATACACAGCTGAAGATATCTCATCTATTGCCAAGGATGCAAAGGTAAGGCATTTGCTGCATAGTGTCATTGATAATGTCATGTCAAATAGGGTAATTCAATGCAAGACTGCAAAGGAGATATGGGATGCTTTGGAGACAAGGTGTCAGGGAACTGATGTAATCAAGAAAAACATGAGGACTATACTCACTCAAGAGTATGAGCACTTTGACTCAAAAAGTGATGAGTCATTAACTGACTTATATGACAGATTTGTCAAACTCTTCAATGATTTGTCACTGGTGGACAAGGAATATGACATTGAAGATTCAAATCTAAAATTCATTTTAGCTCTTCCTGAAAGTTGGGATTTGAAAGCTACTATTATAAGAGACAACTATGCTCTTGATGAAACTACTCTTGATGAAATTTATGGAATGCTCAAGACTTATGAACTTGAGATGGATCAAAGAAGCAAGAGACATGGGAGAAAGTCAAGGATAATTGCTCTTAATGCTGAGGAGGAATCCCCCAAAGTGGATGTCTCAAAGAAAGGAAAAGGAAAGGCTCTCATCATGAAGTCTGATTCAGAATCATCAAGTTCTGATGATGATGATTCAGAAACTGAAAGTCTACCTGAAGTAGATGCTGATGAAGAGATGATGAAGCTGTGTGCTCTTATGGTGAAGGGTATCACAAAGATAGCCTATAGAAAATTCAGAAGTGGAAAGAAGTTTTCCAGGAAAGGTAGAAGTTCTGATAAGAAGGGCTTCAGAAAATCTGAAGGAAAAGGAGGAAAGTCTGACAGAGGAGATTACTCAAATGTCAAATGCTACAACTGTGGTGAGAAAGGCCACATATCTCCTGACTGTAAGAAAGGAAAGAGTGACAAAGGCAAGGCTCTTGTCACAAAGAAGAAAAGCTGGACAAACACTTCAGATTCTGAAGATGAGGAGAACTATGCCTTGATGGCAAATGCTGATAGCAGTTCTGATGCTGCTGAGTTAAAGGTACCTCAAACAACTTATGCCTTTCATAGTGATGATATTACTGAGTTGAGATTATATCTTAAAACCATGTTTATTAGTTACAGAGATCAAACTTTAACATGTGAGAGATTAACTTCTGAAAAGCTTGCTTTTAAAAAGAGGAATGATTATTTAGAAAAAGAGTTAGTCATGTTCCATCAAACTCAGAAAGAAAGAGATGATGCCTTTTATGTTAGAGATGAAGTGCTAAAAATGAATAAATCTCTAAAAACTGAGTTAGAAAAGGAGAGAGAGATTATCAGGACTTGGACTAACTCTGGAAGAGCAAATCGGGATATACTAAGTAGTGGAAACTGGAAAGAGGGCTTAGGTTATGGAGATGAGAAAAGTGAAAAAGGAACTGAACAAGTTAAGCCAATTATTGTTAAACAGACTACTAAGCCAAAGGTAAATCCTGTTAAATTTGTAGCTAAAACTGTAAAGACTGATTCTGAAAAGATGAAAGATATTGAGACATAAGTGATAGTAGAGTCAACTTCTGACAAATTAGAACAGGATAAACCAACTGAAGTTAACATAGGCTTAATGACTAAGAAGCAGCTTAAACATAAGCTGAAAGAGATTACCAGTGCTAACAAGGTAAAGGTAGCTAGGAAAAATAGGAATGGAAAGGAAGGTGTGAATAAAAGAATCAATTATATGCCTGTTCCTAATGCTCCTAGAAAGAAAAGCTATAACTGTGGAAACTCTAACCATCTGGCTTCTTTTCGCAGGAAGAATAAGAATATAAACTCCTTACCTTCTAAGTCAGGAGTTAAGAGTCAGTCTGTTAGGTTTAAGCCACAAAATCCTTTTTTTCATTATGGTAGTATATGGCATTCCATTTATACTTGTAAGGAATATCATAGTTTATACTATGATTATTATCAGATAAAACCTTCTTTGAAGAAGGTTGCTTTAATTCCTTCTAGTGTGAAGTATGATGCAAAGTCTGATACTGTTAATACTGATAAGAAAAATGTTAGCATAAACTCTGATGTTAAATCCGCTGCAAATGTTAACAAACTTAAAAAAGCCAAATGATCCAAGCAAGTCTGGGTCCTTAAAACTAACCATTAGTGGTCTTTGTGATTGCAGGGCAACAGGAAGAATATCCTAGTTATGAGAAGTTATAAGTAATTCTACAGGCAAAGTGGTTCTGAAAGGATACAGGCATGGTAACATTTATGAAGCCAGACTTTCAACAAGTACTGATGGTTCTGCAATCTGTCTGTTGAGTAGAGTATCAATTGAAGAAAGCTGGAATTGGCACAAGAAACTCTCTCATTTAAATTTCAACAATATAAATAAAATTGTAAAGAAAGATCTTGTGAGAGGACTGCCAAAAACAGTATTTGCTCTTGATGGCCTTTGTGATTCATGTCAGAAGGCAAAACAAAGAAAATCTTCTTTCAAGAGCAAACCTGAGTCATCAATTCTTGAGCCTTATCACCTACTGCATGTTGATCTATTTGGTCCAGTCAATGTCATGTCTATTGCAAAGAAGAAATATGCTATGGTTATAGTGGATGAGTTCACAAGGTACACTTGGGTGTACTTCTTGCACAAGATGACTGAAACTGCATCTACTCTAATTGATCATGTCAGACAGCTGGATAAATTGATCAAAGATTCTGTTAAAATGATAAGGAGTGATAATGACACTGAGTTCAAGAATTCAATTATGGAAGAGTTCTGCAAAGATCATGGAATCAAACAGGAATTTTCTGCACCTGGAACTCCACAGCAAAATAGAGTTGTAGAAAGAAAGAACATGACTCTCAATGAAGCTGCACGAATAATGCATGATGAAGCAAAGCTACCAACCTATTTTTGGGCTGAAGCTGTGCAGATTGCTTATTTTACACAAAATGCTACACTTATTAAAAAGCATGGGAAAACACCATATAACATGGTGAAGAAAAAGAAGCCAAATCTGAAATACTTTCATGTATTTGGTTGCAAGTGTTTTATTCTTAAGACTCATCCTGAATAGCTGTCAAAATTTGATCTAAAAGCTGATGAAGGAATTTTTGTTGGATATCCACTTTCCACAAAAGCCTTCAGAGTCTACAATTTAAGAACAAGAGTTGTCATGGAATCTATCAATGTCTCTTTTGATGATAAGAAGATTACTGGACTTGAAGATTTTGATGATCATAAAGATGCATGTTTACCTTCCAATGATGGTAATTATCTTTATCAAGAAAAGGAATCTTGACTCCAACATCCTTCTTGTTCATCTTGCTGTGTTGTTTTGATCTTTAAACTCTTTGTTCTTCAAGAGCTTGCTCTGATACCAATTGTTAGTCCCTTAACAATATAACAAGAATTACAGAAGGGGGGTTGAATAGAATTCTTGAAACTTTTCCTTGAATAAAAAATGTTCTAACTCAAATATATATATAAGTGTGAATTGATTAGCAGAATGCGGAATAGTTACTTGAAATGAATCAAAACACAAGTAATTAAATACAACAGTCTTTAAAAACTTTCTGGTGGATTTGAATGATTCCACCAGAGATATATAATATATATCGAGAGAACTCTGTGTGCAAAAAGCTCGCAGCTGCTTACAAAATGATAACAACTAAGGATGAGAGAAATGCTAAGAATGCAGCTTACAAATGTTTCTCTCTTAATTGCTTAATTGCTTAGTTCCTTAGTTTCTATTCTATTTGCTGTTTCTTGGTTTATATATCACCAAGATTACAAAGTAATTAGACATGATAATAAAACAAAAACTATCAAGTCTAATACAATGCTACTTCATTACTCTATTCCAGCATCTTTGAATATCTTCATAGTAGCATGGAAATGGCAATGCTTTTTTATTCTCAAAAACCCAGTTGAATAGGCTACCACAATCCATTTACATACACTTGACGCATGTGACTGTGTTATCACTGTCAACAGATATTTGAATTCTTTATCCGTTGAGTACATGATCATCCTTCGAGTTAATGATCATCCTTTGATGGCTTTGTTGATCATCCGTCGACAGCTATATTGATCATCCGTCGGTAGTTATTTGGCACTTGACTTCATTTCATTTATGCAGAATTACAAGACATCATCTATGTACAATTAATCAACCTATTCTGCATATCTAGTTAAAGTCAATCATGACTTATATGCTACTACAGAATCTATACAAAGGTGTATGCAGAAATGTGCTATAGACTTATTGTTACATAAGCTACTCACTCGATGGATAATAAATCATCATCCGTCGGGACTATATTGAGTCATCCGTCGGGACTATAATCCTTATCCGTCGAGTGCTACAAAATTCACTAAGTAAAATCTACCAAGGTGTTTTGTTAATGAAATCATCAAGTTCACAACATATACACAACAATCTCCCCCAATTTATGTCTACTGGAATTGTAGCCATAAATTAAGAGAAACTTGATGATAACAAAACACCCTAAAAATACAACTTTAAAAGAAAGTAGATAATACTGTAAAGTGCTTCAATTAACAAAATGTATAAATTTTTGCTCACAGTCATTTTCAAGATGCTCATCTAGCCTGAGCAGATTTATCTAGTTCCTTGAAGGTCTGGATCTCTTTTCAAGCTTTCTGTTATTTTCTTCAATCTGATTTTGGAGCTGCCTGTGGAATTCCAGTTCATCAGATTATGAGAGATCTAGCTTTTTTTGCATTTTCAAGAGAGTCTCATTGCTAGAGATGCTCAATTGGTCTTCTAATCTGAAAAATCTTCTCACTCCTTTGTCATCCATGAACTCCATCAGCCAGTAGGGCCTTAGATTCACTCTTCCCCCTGTATAAGGGATGATCAGAGTCTTTGGGAGTGCATCTTTAGCTCTAACACTCCTTAGTTCTTCAATCTTCTTTAAAACCAATCTTCTTGCAGTAACATTGAACCCAAAGTTCTTTTTGAAAGATGAATAAACCTTAATCAGTAAAGCTTGGCTTTCTTGAAGGATCCTGTGAAGTGGCCACTGAATCTCCTTTCCTCCCTTGTACTTGAACACTAACCTTTCAGGTAGGTTTCTGTATGCATCAATTCCTCTCACTTCATCTAGTTCATCCAGATAGAGGTTTAAATCTAGAAAACTCCTTGATGTCACATAAGTACAGGTAATCTCCCTTATTGGCTTTAGATTGAGCTTTGAGTAGAGATTTGGATTTGAGAGGTGACAACTTCACTTTCTTGACTACTCTTGACTTTGTTCTTCTTGGCTTACTAAGGATTGGCAAATTGAAGTCATGAATTGGTAAGTTCTCCCATTCTATTGGCTTATCCTTAGGCACAATAGGTTCACCATGAATGTTCCTGTAGTGATCCACCACCTTGATATCTTCAAATACCACAGAGGGCTTTGATGCTCGAGTTGTAGTTGGAGTGGATTTCTTGGGAAACTGATTGCCCAATTCCTTATCAACAATGTCCAGTTTCTTTTTGGTTTTTTTGGCCAATTCCTTGATTCTTGAAGCTTTCTTCTGTTGTTCAACTTGCTTTTTTGGATCTTGAGATTCAATGATTTCAAATGGCTGAGCAGGAATTTGTTGTGATGAGTTTACAGCATGTAGCTTGGCCAAGATAGCAATTTGCTCTTTCTTTTGTTTAGCCTTTTTAGCATCTAGAGCAGCTTGCTTCTTTTCCTACTTTAATCTAGCCTTTTCTTCTCTCTTTGCTTGCGCAAATTGAGGATGTCCAACCACCACATAAATTTCTTTCCCATTCTTGAAAACTTTAGCAATTCTCTTTTTCAAAGCTGAATCAGCTGGATCTTTGTAGAAAGCAACTGACCTTGACAGAAGCTTCTTTTCATCAGGCTTAGGTGTCTCATACACAGTATCCAAAGGGTTCTTCAATGATTATTTTGGATAGTTCACCCTTGGTTTCAGAATTATTTTGGCCTTTAGAGATTTGATGTAGGATGACTGTCCCCTTTTCCAGATAGTTCATGCTCATCTCATTCACAGAAATTTGCTTGACTTGAGAATGATGGATGGCTGACTTTACTGGCTCCTTGACTAGTTCAAACTTCTTTTGTATATCCTCATCAATCTTCTCCCAGTTAAGTGGACTCAACTTCTTCTTTTCAGCTGCTCTAAAGTTGCCTGCTGCTGCATTTATCAGATCTATATTGTTTGTAACTAGTGGATTTGAGATAGTAATTGAAGGCACAATTACTTTACAGATTTGGATTTGAAGCCTCTCCCCCTCACTTGGTCCTTTCTCCCCCTTTTTGTTATCATCAAGTTGAGTAGAGGAGGGGGTTTGAGCAGCCACCAGTTTTTAAAGTAAATCTGTCGGTTGGGCTTGATGAAGATGAATGGCTGTTAAAGATGCTTCCATGGCTGATATTCTTGTATCCAAGGCATCTATTTTGGTTGCAAGATTAGAATTTTTCCTTAATTGCCTCTTGATGTCAAGCATTGTAGTTTCTGGAAACTTAGAATCCATCTTTTCTGAAATAGCCTTCTTCATCTCCTCAATATCACCCTTGATGGTGTTTACATCCCTAGCATATTGGAAGCCTTGAATTTGTTGAAGTTGCAGTGATTCTAGATGTGCCTGAAGGAGCTTCTTGGTGCTGGCATTTGTAGTGGTTTGAAGAGCAGTATTTTTCTGATTGATTAGTTGAATCAGGGTTGTCTTGAAGTAGTGCTCATCACAGTGCTTTGAAAATGCCCATGATGGCATACCTGATCTTGAACTGAAACCTACTTCTCCCCTTATGTCCATTGCTTCATCTTCACTATCCCCACTTCCATTATCAAAGAAATCAGCTGAATCACCAGTCTCATAATCCACATCACCAGCTGTAGAGGGCAAAGCTGTGATGGCATCCTTAGCTCTTAGCATAGACTGTGTAGTATGCACCAGATTGAGCATCCTTTCTGCATTGTCATTGCCCATTCAGCTAGAAGTTGATAAGCTGGAACAGGGTGAGTAAATGTCTCAGCATCAAGGGAGGTGGAATCTATAACAGCTTGAGGTTGTTGAGATAATCCCTCCCTGTCTGTATCCTGGACATTCATTGACTCACTAGCAATGACATCCATCCTTATAGCTCCAGTACCTGCATTTCTCTCATTTTCTCTCTTTTGTTACATCAGGATCTCATCCTGGCTCCCTACCCTCACACCCTCACCTTCACCATCTAAGATGGGACTCCTCTCACTCTCTTCTGCCGATCCTGAAGAAATGGATTGCATAATTTCACTCATTTCCTCTCCTTTTTCCTAGGAGCAACCCAGAATCTCACTCATAACACTCTTCTCTCTCAATCCTAATAGTGACTGTATAACCACTAATTCTTCTGCACTAGAAATAAATGAAGTTTGAAGTAGTGCAGTGACACTCGACGGATGAGTGATATCCATCGGGTGAGTGGTTTTGCTATTCGACGGATAACTGTTGTTAAGCTTATCCGTCGGGATACAATCACTACTCGACGGATAAGCAATATCCGTCGAGAGAGTAGAAATGAATGAACTAGGAATGGAAACTATTGTGGACTCTGTGCTGATTGAAGATATTTTGGGCACAGATGATTCAACAGTTCCTGAAAGAATTGGCAAGTGAGCCAACAAATCATCTAAAAGATGATGCTCACTTGCACTAGATTTTGGCTTTCCAAACAAAGTTAAAGAAGGGGAATCAGGAATTGATGTGTTTATCATATCCACATCCAGAGAGTTTATGGGTGAGTTTGGTGTTTGAGGTGCTTCTATTACTAGAGATTTTGGCTGTGACTCCACATTTATTGGAGCCACATCAAACTGAATTTGTGAAGGTGTAGTGACTGTGTCTTTAGCACCAATTTGCACAATGTGTGTACCCTGTGCATCCCCAAGGGTTTTAGATTTCTTCTTTCTGGCATAAGTTTGGGGTGAGCTTGTGTCCCTAACCCTCTTGGCCTGTGCTCTTGGTTGAGAGCTTTGTTCAATAACTACATCTTTTTGGGAGGATGCAGCTAGAAATGAGCTTTTATCCTTTTTAAGCACTGCAGTTTGTTGGGAAACTGCAGTGTGGGTAGGCTGGGAACCACTCAACTCTCCATCCTTATCCTTAGGGTTTTTTTATGTTCACCCCTTCCCTCACCTGTCTTACCCACCTGCACACTCCCCTATTTGGTTTTAGTGGATTTTGCAACTGGCATCTTTTGAGAGATACCAGAGGGGGCTTTCTTTGATTTGGATTTAGAAATTTTTGTTGGTTTGGTAGCTTGGGTAGACAACTGTTGGGTCATTGACACAGTTGCCATAGCTACACTGGAACTCAAAGAAAGTTGTGAGGTTGGAATAGCAGGGATAGATGAACTTACCTCACTTACCTGAGGTGCTTCCATTGCAGAAAAATAGAACCGTGGCACTTCCTTGTGATGATTGGCCCTGTTCAAATCTGCAATGATCCTTCTCTCTTGAACCCAACAATCTAATTTGTTGTTAGGGTTCTCAAGCACAATTCCCTCAGAGAGGTGGTTAGCTAACATCATAAAGAATCTAGCATAATACACATTCTTACCTCTCTTATTTAACTCTCCTAGTTTGAATCCCAACTCAAATAAAACAAGGTCACTAAAATTATAGAACCTTTCTATAACTAGCATGTAGACCATGTTAAGCATGGAGATATTGACTGAATCAAAATTATTAACTTTACCTGAAAAGACCTTTGTTACTACATCATACATAAAATTCCATTCTTTCCTAAGGCCCAGTCTCCTAATGTCACTCAACTTAGAGGTAGAAAGAGCATAGTTCATGGAATTAAGCATATTGATTGTGTCAGTGTCAGTGTGTGGTGAGGTCACAGTGTTATCAGGAATCTTGAAACATGCTCTTATAACATCACTATTGATACAGAATTCCTTACCTTTAATGGTGAGTGTGATTGTCTATCTGTTGAGTTGTATGTAGTATTGGTCCACATCTCTTCAACAACTTCACAAAAGATTGTGGGTGATTCCAGCATGGCATAGCTAAGCTTGCAATTCTTCACAAAGTCCATTATCTTGTGATAGTCACCAGATTGCTGAATACCCTTGTTTACTAGTGCAGTGAAATTGTTCTTCTCATAAATAAACCCAGTTTGAGATATAATCTCGATAACGGGCGCCATTGTTAGAGAATAAGAGCAGGCTCTAGGTGCTTGCTTCAGTCCATAAAGTGCTTTCAAAAGATAATAGATATGTTCTGGAAAATTTGGATCATCAAAACCAGGAGGTTGATTGACATAGACTTCCTCCTCCAAATCTCCATTCAGAAAGGCACTTTTGACATCCATTTGATAGACCATGAAATTGGCATGGGCTACATAGGCTAAGAAGATTCTGATGGCTTCAAGTCTTGCAACAGGAGCAAATGTTTCATCAAAATCTATTCCTTCTTGTTGACAATAGCCCTTAGCAACCAATCTAGCTTTATTCCTGACTACTATGCCATTTTCATCCATCTTGTTTCTGAATACCCATTTGGTGTCTATTGGATTCTTTCCTTTAGGCTTGGGCACCAGCTTCCATACATTATTCCTTTCAAATTGGTTTAGCTCTTCCTGCATAGCTAAAATCCAATCAGGATCCAACAAAGCTTCTTCTACCTTCTTTGGTTCTTCCTTGGAAAGAAAGCTGTTTTATAGACATTCTTCTTGAGTTGCTCTCCTGGTTTGAACTCTAGAAGAAACATTACCAATTATTAGCTCAAAGGGGTGATCTTTTGTCCATTTTCTTTGTTGAGGTAGATTAGCTCTAGATGAAGAGGCCTCATTGTTGTCTTGATGTGTGATTGAGTTTTGATTGTTAGAAACTCCCCCTGAGTTTGTGGATCTTTGATTTGAGAAAGGGGAACTTTCTATAGGTGATTTATCCTGACTTCCTGCTCCATTTGATAACCCGACGGATGGTGAATTTTGAGTACCGACGGATGAAGCAGGTTGCCTCCCGACGGATAGGGCAGATTGTCTCCCGACGGATGAAGCATTTTGAAATTCGACAGATGTTGAATTTTGTGCTTCATGGGTAGTAGATTTTTCTGCATTATCCTTTGATACTGTTTCTTGATCACTTTCATCATCACTGTCATCACTAACCATCTCCACATTGTCGAATTTGAGGCTCTCATGGTAATCTCCATCTTGAAGTCCTTCAATCTTTTTATCATCAAACACAACATGTATTGATTCCACAACAATGATGGTTCTTAGATTGTAGACTCTATATGCTTTACCAACAGCATATCCAACAAAAATTCCTTCATCTGCTTTAGCATCAGACTTCCCATTTTGATCAGCTTGATTTCTCAGAATATAGCATTTGCAGCCAAAGACATGAAGAAAATTTAGAGTTGGCTTCTTGTTCTTGAACAATTGATAGGGAGTCATGCATCTTGCTTGATTAACCAGGGAAATATTCTGAGTGTAGCATGCAGTATTTACAGCTTCAGCCCAGAAATATGTTGGCAGTTTAGATTCTTCAAGCATTATCCTGGCAACTACAATAAGTGATATGTTCTTCCTTTCCACTACTCCATTCTGTTGTGGAGTTCTTGCTGCTGAAAACTCATGTAGAATCCCATTTTCCTCACAAAATGCTCTCATGACAGAATTCTTGAACTCAGTTCCATTGTCTTTCCTGATTCTTGTAACCTTGAAATCAGGATGATTATTGACTTGCCTTATGTGATTGATGATGATTTCACTAGCCTCATCTTTAGACTTTAGGAAATATATCCAAGAGAACTTTGAGAAATCATCTAAAATTACTAGGCAAAATCTTTTCCTTGAGATGGACAACACATTGACTGGTCCAAACAAATCCATGTGTAGCAGTTACAAAGGTTCTTCAATTGTTGAATCAAGTTTCTTCCTGAATGATGCTTTAATCTGCTTCCCTTTTTGGCAGGCATCACACAGTCCATCCTTAGAAAACTCCACTAGAGGAATGCCTTTAACCAGTTCTTTCTTTACTAGCTCATTCATGGTCTTGAAGTTTAAATGGGATAGCTTCTTGTGCCATAGCCAACTTTCATCCTGACTTGCTTTACTGAGAAGACAAGTAACAGATTCTGCATTAGATGAGTTGAAATCAGCTAGGTACACATTTCCTTTTCTCACACTAGTGAGAACCACTTTGTTGCTTCTTTTATTAGTTACAACACAGGCTTCTGAGTTGAAAGTTACTGAGTTGCCTTTATCACAAAGTTGGCTGATACTCAACAAATTGTGTTTGAGACCATCCACTAAGGCAACCTCCTCAATGATTACATTGTCCTTTAAAATCAAGCCATATCACACAGTATAACCCTTGCTGTCATCTCGAAAAGTAATACTTGGGCCAGCTCTCTCTTTGAACACTGTGAGGAGGGTAGAATCACTAGTCATGGGTCTTGAACAACCACTATCCAAGTACCAAAGATTCTTTCTATTTGCCTGCACACATCAAAATCAAATCAAGTTGATTTTGGTACCCAAGTTTCCTTGGGTCCTGCCTTGTTAGCTTTCTTTTTCTGTTTCTTAGGCTTTATCTCATTTGACTTGGGGATATCAGATTCATCCTTAGTCATTTGAGTTGGGCCTTTGAAACCATTCATTATAACAGAATTATCATGCATATTATAATCAGCAGGGAATGGCATGTTATTAGTGAACATGTTATTCCAGTAAGGCATGCTAAATGGCATTTATGGCATACTAAATGCAGCATAATAAGGATTAGGTGAAAATGGCATATTAGCAAACTGTGCATTCATATTCTATGTAGACATAGCATTCATAGTCATAGGAGGCATGGCATTCATCTTTGGAAAGTGAGGTGGCACAGACATGGAAGTAGGCATGTCAGATTTATAATTAACAGATAAATGATTTACACTACCATACTTGACAGAGATTTTTCTAGGAGCATATTTATCAGGTGTGTATTATTGTGTTTGTTAATCCCTACTTTACCATTTCTATTATTTTTCTTTTTAGCCTCTGTTTTCACCTCAATCTTTTCAAGTTTGTCACATAACTGTTTGACAGTTATGTGACCAACATTAACCTTTTTCCCTTTCTTAACTTGACTCGATTCTCCTGGAACAAAGTTCTTGAAAACAGATCCATATTTTTCATTCAGCTTAACAAGTTTGGCTTTACTGATAGGCTTGCTTACAGTCGACGGATGAGGATTTGCATCAGTCGACGGATAACCCTTTTTGTTATCCGACGGATGACCCTCATCATCCGTCGAGTCTACATCTGTTAGCACTCCATCCATCAAATTTGGTTCTAGTTTCTCCTTGTTCTTTCTCCAGGCTTCATCACAGAAGGACTCGATTCCTTGAATTGGTGATTTGAGCATGGACATCTCTAGATGTTTTCCATGCCTTAATCACCTCCTGTTCACGCTCGAGCTGCTTCTTCAAAATTTCTTCTTTCTTCAAGGACTCAGTTAATTCCTCCTTGGCAATCTTACACTCAATTCTTAATTTTTCAAAATCAATGAACTGAGACTCTAGCACATTATTTCTCTCACTAAAAAACAAATTATTTTCTTTGATTTTAGCATTTTCTTTAGTAAGAGACTTAAGTGTAACACGCAAGTGATATAACTCTATAGACATGTCATTTATAACATCATTACACTCAGCTTTAGATAAATGTGCAAGGCTTGTAGTAATTACTTGATTACTTGAAGAACTTGTTTCTATTTCATCAGACTTGGCCATTAGGGCTAGATTGACATAGCTGA
This sequence comes from Apium graveolens, assembly GCF_009905375.1. Taxonomy (NCBI): domain Eukaryota; kingdom Viridiplantae; phylum Streptophyta; class Magnoliopsida; order Apiales; family Apiaceae; genus Apium; species Apium graveolens. The sequence continues at coordinate 30,026,335 of NC_133656.1, read as the reverse complement.
CATCTTCATCTTCATCCAGACCATCTGCTGCCCAGTCATTTTCTTGTGTAACGAAAGCCCTTTCCTTTTGTTTGAGCAGCTCGAAGTATTTTTGCTTATAATCCAATAGCTCAAACTTTTTTTTGCTTGAATCTGACTTTCTACACTCACTAGCAAAATGCCTTGCCAAGCCACATTTGAAACATTTGAATTTTGATTTATCCACCATGTTTCTATTTGGCTTGGATGCTCCAAAGTTCTTTTTGAACTTGAGCTTGGAAAACCTTCTGGAAAGAAATGCTAAATGTTCATCAATGTCTTCCATGTCATCTTGGCTAAAAGAATCTTCACTTTCTACTGCAAGCCCCTTGCCCTTATTCTCACAGACCCTTGAAGTTGATCCAATAGCTTCCATCTTCATCTCCTTCTCCTTCTCTAATTCAGCAACTAGTGCAATGGACCCTCCTTTCTTCTTTCCTCTCTCCATTCTCTCATCTTGCTCTATTTCAAGCTCATAGGTTTTCAGGATGCCATACAGTCTCTCCAAAGTAAACTCCTTATAATCTTGTGAGTTTCTCAATGAGACTGTCATTAGTTTCCATTCCTTTGAAAGAGATCCAAGGAATTTCAGATTGGAGTCTTTTGTCTGATAGACCCTTCCATGCAACTTTAGAGCATTTAGCAGTTTTTGAAACCTACTAAAAATGTCAGTGAGTGACTCACTTTCTTCATTATGAAAATTCTCATATTGCTGAATCAGTACCTGCATCTTGTTTTCTCTAACTTGCTTAGTGCCATCACAGATGATCTGTATTGTATCCCAAACATCTTTGGCAGTTTTTGTAACACCCCCAAATCCAAGGTCGTGAATTCGGGTCGTTACGATCACTTATTAATTAAATAATTCTCTTTTCACAATATTACTCGACCTTTTATTCAAACTCACACACACAGGTTATATGCTTGGAAACAATATCAAATATATCATCTCCACTTATCTACCTGATGTGGCTGGCGCACAAAAAGCCTACAGAACTCACGAGCATTCCTTACCCGCCTACGGATAGCAGTCCTGGTCTGATCCATGCTGGTAGTCTGTTGTGATATGATATATAAAAGCAAGGGTGGGCATTATAGCTCAGCAAGGTATATATCCCCATAATTAAGTATGTAAGGATTAATAAAACCAATAATTATACTTTGTATCTCCAAAGCGTTCTGAAAGTTTATATGCTTGTCAAATTTATAATATTCTCAAAATCAACTATAATAGTATATCCACTGGATACTTGTATTCATCTCTTTCTCAAAATCATTTTATACTCGTACTCATTTTATTTCAAAATCTCAAGATGTTACTCGAACCAAGATTCTCAAATGGGTGTGATATATATTCATCAACATCCCAATTTAAAACTCAGCCTTATTGACAGATTTCTCAAATGGATTTGATATATAATCATCAACATCCTTATTTAAACTCAGCCTTATCGGCAGATTTCTCAAATGGATTTGATATATATTCATCAATATCCTTGTTTAAAACTCAGCCTTATTGGCTCTCTGTTGTATATTTCACAACAATTTTTCCAAAATGGAAGGAAGGGACTATACTGGAATAAACCACGTATCGGTGATCAGCCGAATACGAAATTATCTCTACTAGTAGAAGGAATACAAACCTAGCCTCCTTTGGGCTTATCAAGACATTACACGATGGTTGCCCATTTCTGTGCAAGTCCGAAAGTCAATGGTCACAGAGACCATATAACTGTATACTACGCCACTCCGCGCTTGGTCATTACCCGATACCTCTCCGTGCCGGGTAGGCCACATTCCAGTCCCAAAACAATTATATCATTTACATTAAATCCTTTATCGAAGGAATAGATCGTTCTAGGTTGACCTTTAATCAGATGATTTATTTTTCAACTTTTAACTCAATTGATCTTTGGGAGTTGTCGGAGTTTTGAATTTAAAATCATTTTCAAATCCCTATCTGTAGTAGGGTGACACATATATTATTCACTTGTTCTTTATTGAATGAGGAAGCAAAACTATTATGCTTCTAGACTAAGTTCCCTAAGGTTTTGATACGTTTCAAATGATTAATCTCTTTCAAGAGTTTTGAATAATTTAGAAAGTACCTTTGGGAACTATGTCTATTTTTAAATAAGTTTTTAGAAGTCCGAAGATATTAAATATCTAAGGTCTCATAATAATTTAAGAGGGATTCAATGAATTGATAAAATCTTATAAATAAAATATCTCTGTATAAGGTTCAATGAATTGATAAAAACCTTATATATAAAATATCTCTGAATATGGTTCAATGAATTGATAAAATCTTAAGTACAAAGTATTTCTAATTAAGGTTCAATGAATTAATAAAAAAAACCTTAAATACAAAATATTTCTGAATAAGGTCCAACGAATGGAGACACCTTAATCAAATAATCAAAACAGGATTTGGTATCCTATAACTGCTCTTTGAATAGTTAAATCTTTATTAAATAATGTGAAATGATTTATAAACTATTCAGTATATTTTTAAATACTTTCTGGATATTTAATAATCCCTTAAGTATCGCTTTATAAAATAATCAATCAAGTAAGGGTGTCCCTTAAATGAATAAACCAATATTTCTCGAAGTTTAAGTCAAAATCTCAATCGTTCGCTTGATATATATATTACGCGAATGTACTTTGTTTATCGAAATAGAAATCTTTCGCGTCCTGCTGTCTCCGGAATTAAATCGTTATTAAAATATCTCTGACTCCCATTATCATACATTATATTTGAAATACGTTTCTATTTCTCATACTCGTGTAAAACTAAATTTGTTTTCGTAAACAATCGCATTATTCATATGCATTGATATCATAGACAAGCATATATATATATATATATTTGAACTGTAAATCAAGGCATCAGTATCACAACAGTATATATATAGCATGGATAGTATGAGATAGGGTTTCGAAAACTTGCCTCGAGTAATCGAAATGGTATGGTCTCCGGTGTTTGGTTGGCGATCTATAAACAAGAACCAACGGTCTAAGTTAGTACGCGATTAACGTCTCGCTTTTATTAAGCAACTTTCGCAACTACTCAAGTATAACGAATCTCCGATCATCACATTCTCAACACTTATATTCTCACTTTATAACATGGTCGAGTTTTGAAATCGATCGTTCGCTTTAGAAAGTCCATTTCGAGTTTTAAGCTCGAACGTGAGAAAGCGCGCGTCAAAACTAGGTTTTTATGCGTTTCTAGCTTGCGCTCGCTTAACCAAAACATTTTCATAAAATAGAAAAATTAATATTTTCTCAAAATTCCTTTTGGAGAGTCTTCTATACTGTCATATCCATTTTTCATAATTTTTCCAGAATCTCGAAATTATTTTAAGTCCTTCAAAATCACCATGAAATTGGACTTAAGTGCAGTTGGCTAATCACAAAAATGTTTTACACTAAAATGACCATAACTCCTAAACCGTAAATATCCTCATGATAATCTACACATGTATAGAAACTAAAAAACAAGATCTATCTAGTCATAGCCAGTGGTTTTAAAATTTTAACCATTTTCATGGCCGAATGTCCTGCAGAAAATAGATCAAGTGCAAGAATGCCCAAACTCAATTTCTACTACTTGATCTTAACACAATCACTACCTATAACCATTATAAACACAAGTAATTCTCAAGATCCACCCACATACACCTTATATTATCTATCTAGTACCACATACATGGATTACAACTCAACATCTCAAGCCTTTAGTAAGAACATAATCAATACAAACTCAAACAAACACAATCCTTTGGATCTTGACACTACAAGAAACATAACCCTTAAATCCAACCATAAAACCTTAAAGGGTTGAAAGTTATACCTTCTTGGACACTAGGAAGGTTAGTTCTAGGATGATTGAGGCTTTTTCTGCTTAGAAAATACTTAGAAGGGCTAGATCCTTACGAAACAAAACCAAGAAATAAGTTAGAATTTCGGAGTTACCTTTCAGCACCTTATTCAAACATTTTTATAAAATTGAAAACATATAATTTGAGGCTGGAATTTGGTAAGAAGCTTACCCATGATATATAGAAGCTATGTTCAAAAATTCATGATATTTGAATGAGTATATTTTGAGTTATGAATTTTTCTTTCTCCCTTGCTCAGAAAATCCGAACTGTTGGAATGAAAAATGTGAGAGCTTTAAGTGAGGGAAAAGGGGTTGTTTTCTTTTGTGGCTAAAGTGTGGGAGTGTATAATGAATATATGGGATTATGCAGCAGATTTGACAATAATTTGGCAAAGGTATGGGTTGGTTTGATTGTGTGGTGAAGTGAGAAAAGGGAGAAGTATGGCTTGTGTACTTGTTTGTCTCCCATCACTATTCAACACTATTCCACTAACTATTCCGATTAACTTCTAATCATCTAGTTACACTCCTAACTACTACTTAGGACTTGGTTATGCATGTCCAACTTGCATGGGATTTAATTTCTCATTCGTTTATTTATCGTAAACGCAATCGTCGTTCCATTCCGATAGTTTCCACGTATAACGACTTATTTCGTAGCGATTTCTTTTATCGCTTATAATCCTATAACCAATTCCATTCCTTCTCTTGATCATAGAAACATCTTGATATATTATTTATTTCACGTAGTATTCCCGGTTCTACACCATTCTTTACGGATACGAAAACACGTAGTATAATCGTGAATCTTCGAATTCCGTCGGCTTTTACATTCACTTATTTTCCTCGATAAACAAGAATATAATCTCGGATTCTCAAAATTCCACTATTCATTTTATGATGATCCCCATACGTATTACTTAATCAGCTCAAGATACTATTCACAGAAGTTTTAAAATATTACAAAAATCAGGGTTCTTACAGTCTCCCCACCTTAAAAGGATTCCGTCCCGGAATTAACTCACAAATGGATGGGGGTACCTTTCTCGCAGGTGGCTCTCTAATTCCCAAGTCGACTCCTCGACCCTGGGATGTCTCAACAAGACTCTGAATAGCTTGACACTCTTGTCCCTGAGTACTTGCTCTTTTCAACCAATGATTTCAACTGGTTGCTCAATGTAGGACAGATCTAGTACTTACTCATGTTTCATTATATTCTTAGTATCCGCATTATACTTTCTCAACATTGGCACATGAAAAACACTATGAACCTGTTGAAGGTTTGGAGGTAAAGCCAATTCATATGCCACGGTTCTATTCGTCACAAAATCTCAAAGGACCCATATATCAGGAACTCAGCTTCCCTTTCTTTCCAAATCTCATCAGTCCTTCCCATGGTGACACTTTCAAAAATACCGGGTCACCCACTTCATACTCTCTGTCTTTTCGTGCTAAGTCGGCATATTTACGCTGTCGGTCTTGGGCTGCCGCTAAGCATCCTCTGATCAACTCAACTATGTCCCTCGTTCTTTACACCAAGTCGGGACCTAGTAACTTTCTTTCACCAACTTCATCCCAGTACAAGGGTGAATGGCACCTCCGACCATACAGCACCTCATGTGGGGGCATTTCTATACTCGCATGATAACTATGACTGTAGGCAAACTCTATCAAAGATAGGTGTTTATCTCAATAACCTTAAAAATCAATTACACAATTTCTCAACATATACTCCAATGTCTGAATGATTCACTCACTTTGTCCATCGGTTTGGGGATGGTATGCAGTACTCACATTCAGTTTGGTTCATAAGCATTCCTGAAAGCTCCTTAAAAAAATCTGGAGTTGAATCGGGGATCTCTGTCAAATACGATATCTACAGAGACTACATGTCTTATCACAATTTCCTTGATGTATAGCTCTGCTAATCTATCCACCATATAGGTTTTCTTGATTGGAAGAAAGTATGCTGACTTGGTCAGTCGATATATAATTACTCATATTGCATCACGGTTAGCCTTAGCTCGGGAAATCCTACCACAGAATCCATGGCTATTTGTTCCCACTTTCACATCGGAATTCCTAAGGGTTGTAGGAGTCCCCTCGGCCGCTGATGTTCCACCTTCACTCTTTAATAGGTCAAACACTTACTGACCCAATTGGCCACGTCTCTTTTCATGTTGGGTCATCAATAATATTCCTTTGGATCTCGGTACATCTTGGTACCTCCAGGATGAATTGAATATCTAGAATTATGTCCTTCGCGTAAAATTTCATCTTTTAATTCTCGAACATTCGGAATCCAAATCCGGTTCGCATACCTCATAATTCCCTTCTCATCTTTCTCACATTTGACTTCTTCTCAGTCAAAGATTCTCGCTCTTCATTCGTCTTCTCTTCCGTAGGTGTGGTTATTCTTTCTCATTGGAATACTGCCTCAACATTGGTAGGGTCAACTAACACTCCTTCACTTCTCATCAATTGTCCTAAGATCTGAACTTCATTTTGCCAGAATTCGCACCTTGAGAATTTGGCAAACAACTTTTCTCTTCTTAATGCTTGTACCACTATCCTCGGATATTCCGCATGTTCTTCTTCCATTTTAGAATAGACTAAAATATTATCAATAAAAATAATGACGCACACATCCAAATACTTTTTAAACACTCGATTCATAAAGTCCATGAAAGCTACTGGGGCATTCTTTAGCCCGAACGACGTCACCAAGAACTCATAATGTCCATACCTCGTGCGAAATACGGTACTTGTCCCCCTGTTTTAATCTTCAGTTGGTGATATCCCGTTCTTAGATCGATTTTCCAAAAGTGTACCACTCCTTCAAGTTGGTCAAACGAATCGTCAATTCTAGAGAGAGGGTATATGTTCTTAATAGTCAGCTTATTCAGTTCCCTATACTCTGTGCACAATCGTATACTGCCATCCTTCTTTTTGACAAACAACATTGGTGTGCCTCATGGTGACACATTAGGTCTCATCATTCCTTTGTTCAACAGTTCTTGCAAATGTAAAGTCAATTCTTTCATTTCAACCGGGGCTATCCTATATGGGGCTTTTTGAAACTGATGTCATTCCTGATGCTAATTCGATAGCGAACTCTATTTCTCGGGCAGGTGATAATCCTGAAAGGTCTTTGGAAAACATATCCTCAAATTCGTTAACAACTGGTATGTCACGTACATCAGGGCTTCTCTCTTGGTACCCGCCACGTATGCTAAATACGCTTTGCTATCTTTCCTCAATAATTGCTTCGCTTGAGCAATATTCAAAAATTTATGGGTCTAACGCTGACCCTTAATCACAATTTCCTTGCCGTTAGGCATTCGGATTTTAACTTTCTTTCCTTTATAATCAATCTGAGCACCATTGCTCGACAACCAATCCATTTTTAAGACCACACCAAATTCTCTCAGCCTGAAAGGAATTAAGTCAAATTAAAGTCATTCCCTCCTAGTTCCCACTTGCAGATTAGATGAATCTCATTAATTGGAACAACCTCTCGATTCGCTATTTCTATTCACAATAATTCTCGCGTTGGAATCACATTAAGTTTTAACTTGGCCAAAAATCTCACGATATAAAATACTTAGTTGCTTCAGAATTAAACAGAATATTTGCAGTAACCAAATTGAGTAAAAGGTTACCTGCTATCATGCCCTAGCTGGGTTGGGGCAGTTGCTAGAATAATGTCCTGGTTGGTTGCAATTAAAGCACCTCAGTAGCTCTTTTCCCAAATTACATACCCCGGGATGTTTCTCCCCACATGACTTATGATCTGGTAGAGGTGACCGAAACTGGTTATGAAACGTAGTCTTATTTTGACCACCTCCCTGGGGGATACTCTTGCTTATCGGTTCGCTAAACCTGGTACCCACTGCGGGTTGGGACACCGCTCCCCTCTCAGTCCTAACCGGAAACTTTTGTTTATTGCTCTGTCGCCTTAGCTTCCGAACTCCTCTTCTTGCTCTCTTCTTCTTTTTGACTTTGCTCACTCTCTGCCTCTACAATCGAGGCCTTTTTGCACATAGTCTGTTATCTCAAGTAATGACACTCGGTCCTGAATCCATTGTTTCAGCCCTTGCTGAAATCTCCTTGCCTTTTTCTCTTTAGTGTTCACAAACTCCGGCACGAATCTTGACAGTTCAATAAATTTGGCTTTGTACACAACCACTGACATCTTATCTTACTTAATCTCTAGAAACTTCAACTCCATCTGAGCCTCCATAAACCTGGGAAATACTTTTCCCCATGTGATAATCACATTAGTCTCCAGGGTTTCTTTAGGTTCCCACTAATAATTTGCTTCTCCTTTCAACATATTATTGGCGAACACAATCTTTTGCGTCTCTTCTATGGGCACTATCTCAAAGCTTTTTTCCATTTCTTTCAGCCAAGCTCTGGCCTTAACAGGTTAGCAGTCCCTTGAAATTTCTGGGGGTTTTAACAACTTAAAGGTCTTAAAGACATTAGTAACTGGAACATGATCAACCTGGGTTGAGGGTGACAATTTAAATTCTCTCGAAGAAGATTCATAATTTGGTCCATGGGGTTTCCGCTCTAGCTTTCCCCCTCGTTAGTATCCATAGTTTCTTCTTCATTGTAATCCTCTAAGACGAATTCATTATATTCGATTTCCTCGTGTTCTTTGTTATTTTGGTTTACCAATTCAGTAGAGTTTGCTCTAGTTTCCAAATATGTCGGGGTGGCATCGTTATGCTAATATAAAAGATCACCAATATAACATTATTCGCGTCTCTACTCATTATGTTAAAGTCGCTTAATAACTCGCTTTGTCAAAAATACATTCTTCATTCCTCTTTAGTTACTCGTAACGTTGTGCCCACGCACCTGATTTGATGCGTTAACAAAAGACGACATCCTGTCGAGAATATACACGTAGCTCCTAGTGACATCCCACTCTTGGAATTCTGCGTCAGACTTATTGGTCTTCTCCTCCAGTAGTTCGGAGCTTGCTGCGTTGATTGCAGGAGCATGAAACTTTTTAGAAATTATTCTATCGATTCTCGCTTTCCGTTCCGAACCATAATGGCTTAACAGATGAAATGATTTCGTATTATCGCATAACATTCTCATCTTGGGACACGCTAAAATCTTCCTTATAGGACATAGATTCCTCAATGGTATAGCGAATACCCTTCTTGGTAGAATCACTGCTAGTCATGTATTGAACCCTTATTATCGGAATAATACTTTCAACCAATTCAGTTAACGTAATAACCTTAATAGTAAAAGAATTAAGCATCTTGATTCTTGCCTAATATGTCTCCTCAAGGACACTCTATAAAGAGCTATGAGTGGCAAGACTCGGGTTTTCCAATCAACCCATGGTATTGGGGTATCGTCTTCATCCCACTTTCTCCAGAGACTTAGCTCCACTTCTATATCAACATTATAAAAAAATCATGTACAATTTTCTCCTTTCCTCATTCTGTCGATCTCAAATGATTCCATCAATTTCCGTATAACACTTCACATAAACACTTCAACATAACTCCTGGTAGTCCATCAACAAACTCTATCTGCTCAACCAATGGACTCTCTTTTGCATATAACTCTTAGCACTCTTTTCTCTGAGTGTTACAACTCATTCTCTTCCCTTAATGCTGGCTTTTCAATCAACTGTTAATAACTCAACCAATGCCTCAACTCTTAAGGCTAAGGTCCCCTTGGGTACTACCGTCGCGACTACTCCATAGTAATTCGACTACGAACTCGATGAGAGTTCTTGTTAACTTTTAGATCCTCAGTCTACCTATTTTACTCTTACTATTTCCAAGACTTATAACCTTTGGCTCTGATACCATTTCTGTAACACCCCCAAATCCAAGGTCGTGAATTCGGGTCGTTACGATCACTTATTAATTAAATAATTCTCTTTTCACAATATTACTCGACCTTTTATTCAAACTCACACACACACACAGGTTATATGCTTGGAAACGGTATCAAATAAATCATCTCCATTTATCTACCTGACGGGGCTGGCGCACAAAAAGCCTACAGAGCTCACGAGCATTCCTTACCCGCCTACGGACAGCAGTCCTGGTCTGATCCATGCTGGTAGTCTGTTGTGATATGATATATAAAAGCAAGGGTGAGCATTATAGCTCAGCAAGGTATATATCCCCATAATTAAGTATGTAAGGATAAATAAAACCAATAATTATACTTTGTATCTCCAAAGCATTCTGAAAGTTTATATGCTTGTCAAATTTATAATATTCTTAAAATCAACTACAATAGTATATCCACTGGATACTTGTATTCATCTCTTTCTCAAAATCATTTTATACTCGTACTCATTTTATTTCAAAATCTCAAGATGTTACTCGAACCAAGATTCTCAAATGGGTGTGATATATATTCATCAACATCCCAATTTAAAACTCAGCCTTATTGACAGATTTCTCAAATGGATTTGATATATAATCATCAACATCCTTATTTAAACTCAGCCTTATCGGCAGATTTCTCAAATGGATTTTATATATATTCATCAATATCCTTGTTTAAAACTCAGCCTTATCGGCTCTCTGTTGTATATTTCACAACAGTTTTTCCAAAATGGAAGAAAGGGACTATACTGGAATAAACCACGTATCGGTGATCAGCCGAATACGAAATTTTCTCTACTAGTAGAAGGAATACAAACCTAGCCACCTTTGGGCTTATCAAGACATTACACGATGGTTGCCCATTTCCGTGCAAGTCCGAAAGTCAATGGTCACAGAGACCATATAACTGTATACTGCGCCACTCCGCGCTTGGTCACTACCCGATACCTCTCCGTGCCGGGTAGGCCACATTCCAGTCCCAAAACAATTATATCATTTACATAAAATCCTTTATCGAAATAATAGATCGTTCTGGATTGACCTTTAATCAAATGACTTGTTTTTTAACTTTTAACTCAATTGATCTTTGGGAGTTTTCGGAGTTTTGAATTTAAAATCATTTTCAAATCCCTATCTGTACTAGGGTGACACATATATTACTCACTTGTTCTTTATTGAACGAGGAAGCAAAACTCTTATGCTTCTAGACTAAGTTCCCTAAGGTTTTGATACATTTCAAATGATTAATCTCTTTCAAGAGTTTTGAATAATTTAGAAGGTACCTTTGGGAACTATGTCTATTTTTAAATAAGTTTTTAGAAGTCCGAAGATATTAAATATCTAAGGTCTCATAATAATTTAAGAGGGATTCAATGAATTGATAAAATCTTATAAATAAAATATCTCTATATAAGGTTCAATGAATGGATAAAAACCTTATATATAAAATATCTCTGAATATGGTTCAATGAATTGATAAAATCTTAAGTACAAAGTATTTCTAATTAAGGTTCAATGAATTAAGAAAAAAAACCTTAAATACAAAATATTTCTGAATAAGGTCCAACGAATGGAGACACCTTAATCAAATAATCAAAACAGGATTTGGTATCCTATAACTGCTCTTTGAATAGTTAAATCTTTATTAAATAACGTGAAATGATTTATAAACTATTCAGTATATTTTTAAATACTTTCTGGATATTTAATAATCCCTTAAGTATCTCTTTATAAAATAATCAATCAAGTAAGGGTGTCCCTTAAATGAATAAACCAATATTTCTCGAAGTTTAAGTCAAAATCTCAATCGTTCGCTTGATATATATATATATTACGCGAACGTACTTTGTTTATCGAAATAGAAATCTTTCGCGTCCGGCTCTCTCCAGATTTAAATCATTATTAAAATATCTCCGACTCCCATTATTATATATTATATTTGAAATACGTTTCAATTTCTCATAATCGTGTAAAACGAAATTTGTTTTCGTAAACAATCGCATAATTCGTATGCATTGATATCATAGACAAGCATATATATTTGAACTGTAAATCAAGGCATCAGTATCACAACAGTATATATATATAGCATGGATAGTATGAGATAGGGTTTCGAAAACTTTCCTCGATTAATCGAAGTGGTATGGTCTCCGGTGTTTGGTTGGCGATCTATAAACAAGAACCAACGGTCTAAGTTAGTATGTGATTAACGTCTCGCTTTTATTAAGCAACTTTGGCAACTACTCAAGTATAACGAATCTTCGATCGTCACATTCTCAACACTTATATTCTCACTTTATAACATGGTCGAGTTTTGAAATCGATCGTTCGCTTTAGAAAGTCCATTTCGAGTTTTAAGCTCGAACGTGAGAAAACACGCGTCAAAACTAGGTTTTTATGCATTTCTCGCTTGCGCTCGCTTTACCAAAACATTTTTATAAAATAGAAAAATTAATATTTTCTCAAAATTCTTTTTAGACAGTCTTCTCTACTGTCAAATCCATTTTTCATAATTTTTCCAGAATCTTGACATTATTTTAAGTCCTTCAAAATCACCATGCAAGTGGACTTAAGTGCAGTTGGCTAATCGCAGAAATGTTTTACACTAAAACGACCATAACTCCTAAACCGTAAATCTCCTCATGATGATCTACACATGTATAGAAACTAAAAAATAAGATATATCTATTTATGGCCAGTGGTTTTCAAATTTTAACCATTTTCATGGCCGAATGTCCTGCAGAAAACAGATCAAGTGCAAGAATGCCCAAACTCAATTTCTACTACTTGATCTTAACACAATCACTACCTATAACCATCATAAACACAAGTAATTCTCAAGATCCACCCACATACACCTTATATGCTCTATCTAGTACCACATACATGGATTAAAACTCAACATCTCAAGCCTTTAGCAAGAACATAATCAATACAAACTCAAACAAACACAATCATTTGGATCTTAACACTACAACAAATATAACTCTTAAATCCAACCATAAAACCTTAAAGGGTTGAAATTTATACCTTCTTGGACACTAGGAAGGTTAGTGATAGGATTATTGAGGCTTGGTTTGCTTAGAAAATACTTAAAAGGGCTAGATCCTTAAGAAACAAAACCAAGAAACAAGTTAGAATTTTGGAGTTACCTTTCAGCACCTCATTCAAACATTTTTATAAAATTGAAAACATATAAGTTGAGGCTGTAATTTGGTATGAAGCTTACCCATGATATAGATAAGCTATGGTAAATATTTCATGATATTTGAATGAGTATAGTTTGAGTTATGAATTTTTCTTTCTCCCTTGCTCAGAAAATCCGAAGTGCTGCAATGACAAATGGGAGAGCTTTAAGTGAGGGAAAAGGGGTTGTTTTCTTTTGTGGCTAAAGTGTGGGAGTGTATAATGAATATATGGGATGTATGCAGCAGATTTGACGATAATTTGGCAAAGGTATGGGTTGGTTTGATTGTGTGGTGAAGTGAGAAAAGGGAGAAGTATGGCTTGTGTACTTGTTTGTCTCCCATCACTATTCAACACTATTCCACTAAATATTCTAGTTAACTTATAATCATCTAGTTACACTCCTAACTACTAGTTAGGACTTGGTTATGCATGGCCAACTTGCATGGGATTTAATTTGTCATTCGTTTATTTATCGTAAACGCAATCGTCGTTCCATTCCGATAGTTTCCACGTATAACGACTTGTTTCGTAGCGATTTCTTTTATCACTTATAATCCTATAACCAATTCCATTCCTTCTCTTGATCATAGAAACACCTTGATATATTATTTATTTCACGTAGTATTCCCGGTTCTACACCATTCTTTACGGATACGAAAACATGTAGTATAATCGTAAATCTTCGAATTCCGTCGGCTTTTACATTCACTTATTTTCCTCGATAAACAAGAATATGATCTCGGATTCTCAAAATTCCACTATTCATTTTATGATGATCCCCATACGTATTACTTAATCAGCTCAAGTTACTATTCACAAAAGTTTTAAAATATTACAAAAATCAGGGTTCTTACAGTTTTGCAATTGATAATATTGTCAAACACATCACCATCAACTCCATTAAAAAGAATATTCATGGCCTTTTTATCCTTCCTGACTTGTTCAATGTCAGGATCATACCATTCATGCCTTAGCTTGGGGACAGATGGCTCATTTCCAGTTGCAGCTCTCATTGGTACATGAGGCCCTCTTTCTATGCAATCCACATAGGCCTCATTTTGAGAAAGCAAATGAAGATGCATGTTTACCTTCCAATGATGGTAATTATCTTTATCCAGAAAAGGAATCTTGACTCCAACATCCTTCTTGTTCATCTTGCTTTGTTGTTTTGATCTTTAAACTCTTTGTTCTTCAAGAGCTTGCTCTGATACCAATTGTTAGTCCCTTAACAATATAACAAGAATTACAGAAGGGGGGTTGAATGGAATTATTGAAACTTTTCCTTGAATAAAAAATGTTCTAACTCAAATATATATATAAGTGTGAATTGATTAGCAGAATACGGAATAGTTACTTGAAATGAATCAAAACACAAGTAATTAAAAACAACAGTCTTTAAAAACTTTCTGGTGGATTTGAATGATTCCCCCAGAGATATATAATATATATCGAGAGAACTCTGTGTGCAAAAAGCTCACAGCTGCTTACAAAATGATAACAACTAAGGATGAGAGAAATGCTAAGAATGCAACTTACAAATTTCTCTCTCTTAATTGCTTAGTTCCTTAGTTTCTATTCTATTTACTGCTTCTTGGTTTATATATCACCAAGATTACAAAGTAATTAGACAAGATAATAAAACAAAAACTATCAAGTCTAATACAATGCTACTTCATTACTCTATTTCAGCATCTTTAAATATCTTCATAGTAGCATGGAAATGGCAATGCTTCTTTGCTCTCGAAAACCCAGTTGAATAGGCTACCACAATCCATTTGCATACACTTGACGCATGTGACTGTGTTGTCACTGTCAACAGATATTTGAATTCTTTATTCGTTGAGTACATGATCATCCATCGAGTTTATGATCATCCGTTGATGGCTTTGTTGATCATCCGTCGACAGCTATATTGATCATCCGTCGATGGCTTTGTTAATCATCCGTCGGTAGCTATTTGGCACTTGACTTCATTTCATTTATGCAGAATTACAAGACATCATATATGTACAATTAATCAACCTATTCTGCATATCTAGTTAAAGTCAATCATGAATTATATACTACTATAGAATCTATACAAAGGTGTATGCAGAAATGTGCTACAGACTTATTGTTACATAAGCTACTCACTCGATGGATAATAAATCATCATCCGGCGGGACTATATTGAGTCATCCGTCGGGACTATAATCCTTATCCGTCGAGTGCTACAAAATTCACTAAGTAAAATCTACCAAGGTGTTTTATTAATGAAATCATCAAGTTCACAACATATACACAACAAAGGTACAATGAAATTGCATTTTGTTCCAACAGATCAACAGCTAGCAGATATCTTCACAAAACCATTATATGAAGCTACTTTTATAAGATTGGTAAATGAACTTGGAATGGTTTCAGGTTCTTTCTCTAAATTTGCTTAGTTCTTGTTCTCATGCATCAGAATTTATGATCAGTGTTTACAGATTTTGTTATCTATATGTAATCTGTGCTTAATTTGAAAATTCATTAAATGGTGATTGTTATCTGATGTGTGGATTTATATACTCTGATAAGTGTTTTGAATGTTCTGTGACTATTCAATCCAATAAGGATAAATGTGCTAGATGCTGACCTAGTAGTCTTTAACATACTATAAATCCCATGTTTGAATTAGTTGTTTATGTGGAAACTCATTAACACAAGCAGATTCTGATATTGAGCTTAGTCAAGTTTACTTTGTGTATCTTATTACTAAGTCACAAACTAGATTCTTGTTTTTTATCTGTCAAATTCTGATGTCAGTAAATCTTAAGAATGAACTAAGTGCTGATAAGCCTCACTTATCAAAAGAAAAGAAAAAGAAAAGAAAAGAATAAAAGTCAGGTACTCCTTTGAGATCTAGAGTAAAATGTGGAAGGGAAGACCCAAGTGTATTGCTGGTATTAAGTAATATGCATTAGAAAAGCAAAAAAATTTCTTGGTGACTTTTCACACTCTATGATTACTGGAGAAATACTCTGATAACAACATAAATTCTGATAAGCAGTCGTGACTCACTTACACTGAGAAGCCACCGTAAAAAGGAATTTTAAAAGATGCATAAAATGAACACAAATAGTTTAGGTGGACTCTTGTATAAATTTGTTCTAAGTAGACATCATGACTCATGACAGATTTTAAGCATTTTTCTTAGTTATGCCTTATTTCTAAGATGTACTGAAGTTTATCAAACTTCAATCTTTATATGATATTTTGCTGAATGTACACACACTTTCACTCCATATGAATGATGAAAATTATTGTGGTGATTAAGTTGTTGTTGACAAACAGTTAAGTGTCATTTGCATAAATTCTGAGGACAAGTTCTGATGGAAGTTCTGATGATTAAACTCTGAAGAAAACAAGTCAGTATTTGTATGAAGAATCACAGAAAAATATATATTCACTTTTTGAGCACAGAAGCCATGTTCTGATGACTGTTAAAATCTGATATAAGTTAAGTTCTGATATTAAATCCTGATGGAATCCTTGATGCTTACGTGGCATTTTTCTTTACTTGACTTATTTGTGATAATATCTGAAATAGTCATACTTAAATCAGAATAATTTGGGTGAGATCAAAATAGTCATAATCATTATGGGTTAGTGGTTAACTTGTATATCCTGAAAAACTGCATGTGCACGGTAATTTTTGCTTATTTTATGTGCCCATTAACTCCTGCTCTAACCATTTATTGACTGTTCACACGGTGCCTGGTGTAAAGTGTATCCCATGCATCAAAAATATAACTGTTGAGTGGAGAGAGTATATATATGGGAGTTAAAAGATTTTCTAATCTTTTACTTACTTTTCTATTCTTATTATCTTTTACTTTCTTTCTCTCTCTCTCTCTCTAATATTCTCTGAAGCGTTTTCTTTCAGGACTTTTAACAAACACTTTACAAACACTCTCTTTCTAATTTAATTTCTTACAGAGATGGCACCAAAAGACATAATTTTCAATGAAGCTAAGTTTGTTCCTAACAACTACTCCGCCATTCTTAGCAAGGCTGAAGCTCCATCGGAACTTCACTTCATTCAGGATTTTCTCACTAATTCTGATATTGGGTACGCTCTGACCCAACCTGATGCAGCCTCTAGAACTCAAGTGCTGGAGTTCTGGAGAAGTGGAGTATATGATGATGGTGGTGCTCAAGGGACCCCAAGTATAATCTTTACAACAGGGGAGGATGAGCATGCTGTAACTTTGGCTACAGTACGCTCTGCAGTTGCCTGAAAATAAAGCCTATACAACTGTTGAGGAGCCTATTCTTCAAAATATGATGGCCAGTCTGGGGTATGAAAGGACATTGGCAAAGCTGGGTCAATTGAAGAGACCTTACATAAGGAGGGAATGGAGTTTCTTCTTTGACTGCATCACCAAGGCTTTTGCAAACAAATGTTCTAACTTCGATGCAATCCCCATATTCAGTCAACAAATCGGGTATGCTCTCATTATTCAAACTGATTTGATTATGCAAGTGTTGTCTTAGGTTTCATTGGGGATAGGATGATAGAAGACAGTAATACTGTTTATTTTGCTAGATTCTGTCAGCTTATTTATAGTTTTTGTTGTGATGATAAGCCCCAATCAGCTAGTGAATTAATTCCATCATTCAGACTAGCTAAAAGAGCTTTTAATGACTTATTATCTACTGATAATAAGAAGGCTGTGTTAAGACCCCTCAGAGTTCCTTTATCTGTCAAACAAGCCTTAATAACCTATGATCCAGTTAAATACACTGCACTATATCCTGATGTCCAACCATCAGAACATCAACCATCAGCACCTACCATCGCTACACAAACACATCAGACTTCTCAACCATCAGCACAAACGACCAAACCTTCATCTTCCAAATGTTCTAAGAGGACAAAGTCTGTTCCTAAACCTCCACAAAAGAGAAGGAAGATGATTCTCAGAGATGAGTCTGAGAGTGAAGAGGAAACAATTGAAGCACGAGTTCATGCATCTGAACCTGTGATAATTGAAGCTGAGAATGTTACTTCTCAGAAAGAGAAAGCAGCTCAAAGTTCTGATACTTTAAAAAGGAAATCTACAAATTCTGATGCTGCTGAAGCAACTCCTTCATTGGCAAGGAGATTGAAGAAAATGAAGGCTAGGAGGTATTTGGCTAAGGCTATATCTGAAGATACTGAAGAAGCTGAGGGAGGAGATCAGGAATCTCTGATCTCACAAGAACCAATTATCATTGAAGCCCTTCCAGCTCAAGCCAAAGACACTGCTAATGACACAATTGTTACCCCTCTTGTCTCTCCTATTAAAGCTACAGATGATGCTAAAGAACAAACTGACAATTCTGAAATAGATATTCATAATTTGAATATACCTGAAGTTCTTTATCTGGAAGCTCCATCTACATCAAAGACACCAGCTCTGGAGATAAATTCGGCTGATTAGAATTTAGATGATGTTATTCCTGAATCTCCAGTTGTTTCACACACTATTGAGCTATCAGCACATAATGAGTCTTCCTCAAGTTCTGATGACAGTGTTTCTGCTGAGACTCCAGTACCTACTCTGGGCAAGGAAGAAATGGTGAAGAAATTTGTTGAAAAGGAAGCACCTATTCCTTGGTAGGATACTCACAGAGGTGTTGAGTGGACCAAGAAGTGGAATGAATCAGATTTTATTCCATGTTCTAAAGTTCTGACAGAGCATATTGCAAGAGCTGATGAGTTGCTCACAAATGCTAATTTCAAGACACAGCTCAAGATCACAGCTCTGTCTACAAAACATCTTCGAGGTCTACATACTTCTACTCATGAAAAGATTGATACACTCCGATAAAAAGCTGATAAGCTAGATCTACAGATCAAGCTTGACAAGAACAGGTATATCAGACCTATTTCTGAAAAAGTTGAAGCCATTGAGAAAACTCAAGAGGAGCAACATGCCCAAATTGCTGAGGTCCTGTCTAATCAAGCTTCTCAGAAAGCTCAATTGGATGAAATCCAATCTTTAATTGAACTTCTTCTTTCTCTCTTACTTCCTGATGATGCCAAAAAAGGGGAGAAGGTAGTTAAGTCCAAATGCTCACCTACTCAAGAACTGAAGAAAAAGGATGATAAAGGTGATGACCAGGGAAACTCTGAAAAGAGCAGAGGTCAAAGAAAAGTTTAAGGAAAATCTTTTATTCAGAAAAAGTCAAGTTCTGATGCTGTGAATGCTCAAAGACTGAAGTCAAGTGGTGATAAGCAAAGTTTGATGTCAAGTTCTGATATTCTAATTCAGTCAGGATCTGAAGACTCTCAGAAGTTCTTACAAACTTTGAAGTTAAAGGGGAAGCAGACTACTGTTTATTACAAAGATCCTAAAATCCAGAAACTTGATGAGGAGATAGCAAGAAGATTATTTCTGAAACACAATCCAGGAATGGATTTAGAAACTCTCAAGGAGGAAGAAGCTAGATTGCTGCTGAAAAGACAAATCCTAAGACTAAAGCTTCTGATGCAAAGAAACCTCCTAGGCCTAAGGAGAAAGGCATTGTGATCAAAGAGAAATCAATTTCTGTGGCATCAAAAGCCAAAACAAGATCACAGATTGAGATTGATTCTAAATCAAAAGGAAAAGAAAAGGTTGGTGAACCTTTAAAGAAAAAGACAATTTCTTATGTTCAAGTCTATCAAGCTACAGTACACGATGATGATTCTTTGATAGAAGATGAAAATATTCAAACTCTGAAAAGAAAGAAGATTTCTGAAGAATCAAAGACAACCTCTGACAAGGCTCAAGTTGTTTAGAGTGAAGAAGTGCAAGTTACAGAAGAAGCAGCAAGTTCTGATAAAATCAAGAAGTCAACCACTGACAGTGCTCAAGTTGATTTAGACAAGATGGAAGTAACTGACAAAAGGAAACTTCTATAGAAAAATGTCAAACCATCAGATCCAAAGAAAAGCCAACTGCTGTCTACTTTCATGACCATTGGGTTAAATTCTAGAGAACCAAGAGACAGGGCTGGACTAGGTTCTGATGAAGCTAAGATCAAAATAGGACTTGAAGTTGCTACAAGAGATCCATTTATGCTAACTGATAAACCTCTTGAAGATATTACTCAGAAACACCTTAATAAGGTTATCTCTGTTCAAGTGGTACTGGATGCTCATGACAAGCACAACATCAAGGAAAATCTGATTCTATTTCTTGAAGATGGAAGGACATTTCAGATGTCAGAATCAGATGTGCTAAACAAATCATTGAAAGAACTTCAATTCTTTCATTACCTTTTAGAGGTAAAGTTTGATATTACCTGGAGATGGTCAAATTTTATTTCGAAGACCATAAGAGATAAAGCTAGAATTTCTGGTTCAAGAGTTACAGAGTTCATTCGAAGCATAATTGAAGATGATGGAAGTGAAATTCCAATGAAGAAGAATTCTGCTAAACTTGAAATGATCCTGAAAGAGAAATGTTTATGCTACAATGAAGATTCATCTCATCCCGGGGTAATAAGACTGAATAATGATTTAGAAAAAAATCACATCTCTGCTTTAAGGACTGCAATCTACCAGATTGGGAGTCAAACTGGAGAGATGAAGCAAGTCAAAGCTAGAATGTCTCAGGTCCTGAGAAACAAAAAAAAAGCTGATATCAAACTTTGTCAAGAATCACTTTGGATTCAGATTGACTCAGTAAGATTGGTAAAAGCTACAAGGACTGTAAGTTGTAGTTAGTTGTCTAGTTAAACTCTTAATGCATTTGAACTTAAATGTTTTTGACATAATCAAATCTAATTAACTTGTATATTCTTGCATAATTTACAAGTTGGGGGAGATTGTTGGATATATTTGAGATGTCATGTCTAATATGTTTCATGTTTAGTTTTCAGATCTTAACTAACAGGAAATATCAGTTCTTACTGGAATCAGGACTTACTGGAAGTCAGGACTTAAGGATATCAGGACTTAGATTATCAGAAGATAATATCAGAAGATGGATATCAGAACTTAAGTACTGGAGGACTAACAATTAAGGAAGGAAGCTGATTAACAGGAAAGAAGATCGAGACTAATACAAGAAGAAGATATGCATGGAAAGAGTTAGAGGACTAGAACAATTATATAAGATATCTGATTGATATATTTTAGGAGACATAATTATATTCCATATCAATTAGAAGTTATCTTGTAACTGTGTGTCTATATAAACACAGACATAGGTTTACTCTATAAGAGTTACGATCATCGAGAAGATCATACATTATAACCTAGCAGCTCTCGTGATATTTGTTCATCACTGAGAGAGAACAATTCCATTGTAAAAGAGTTTATTATATCGAATACATCTATTTTCTGTTACTTGTGTTTTAAATCAATTTGATTGTATTCTACACTGTATTCAACCCCCTTCTACAGTGTTGTGTGACCTAACAAAGGCAAAGATGGAGGCAGTTAAATGTGAGAAATTTCTATTAAATTGGTAGATGGTAGAACAATTATTAGTGATAGTTTTGTACCTAAGGTCAAATGGAGAATATAACAATATCAATTTTGTTTTGATATGAGATTATTAAAGATAGGTGGGTGGGATATGATTGTTGGAGTTGATTGGCTGGAACAATATAGTCCGATTATGTTTGACTTCAAGAAATTGTATCTGAAATTGAATGCTGAAGGTCAAACAGATGATCAGATGGTTTTACAAGGCATAGTAAAAGAAACAGCTACTATAAAATTGGTAAGGGGGAAAGCATTAGATAATTTGAACACAGAATTGGCAGTAAGGAAATTACAAAGTGACATTGTAGCCGCTTTAGAGCAGAATGAAGACGAAGCAGCTAAAAGGGAGGAACATGAAAAGGATACACCAGGTATTATAGCTGAGCTTCTTAAAACTTATGCTTTTGTGTTTGCTATACTCGAGTCATTGCCACCTTCTAGAAGTATAGATCATGAAATTCCACTGATTAAGGATTTTATACCGTTTAAATTGAAACCATATAGGTACCCACATTCTCAGAAGTCAGAAATCAAAAATCAGGTGCAAGAAATACTAAATAGTGGAATTATTAAGCCAAGTAATAGTCCTTTTGCCTCACCAATGATATTGGTTAAGAAAGATAATACTTGGCATTTTTGTGTGGATTATAGACACTTAAACAATATCACCATTAAAGATAAATTTCCTATTCCTAACATTGATGAATTCTTAGATGAGTTATTTGGAGCCAGATATTTCACAAAATTAGATCTTAGGACTGGATATCATCAAATATTAGTTAAACCATTAGATACGCACAAAACCGTATTTCAAACTCATCATGGACACTTCGAGTTTGTAGTTTTGCCGTTTGGTTTAACTAATGCTCCGGCTACGTTTCAAGCATTAATGAATATGATTTTTCAACCTTATCTTAGGAAGTTTATGCTGGTGTTTTTTGACGACATATTAGTTTACAGTCCAGACTTAGAAACACATGCTAGACATTTGGAATTAGTTCTTAAAATACTACAGGAGAATGTTTTGTTTGCAAAACTATCAAAGTGTACATTTGCGGCAAAAACTGTGGAATATTTAGGACATGTTATATTTGAGAATGGGGTCAGTATGGATCCAACCAAAGTCGAAAGTATACTGAATTGGTCTCAACCAACTATGCTGAAAGAATTGAGAGGATTCTTAGGGTTATCAGGATATTATAGGAGATTTATCAAAGGTTATGGAATTTTGGCAAGACCCCTGGTGAACTTGACAAAAAAAGATGGGTTTAAATGGTGTGAGGAAGCTACTACTGCTTTTAAAGAATTAAAAAAGGTGTTATGCACAACTCCTGTTTTGATTATGCCCGATTTTTCTAAACCTTTTGTTTTAGAAACGGATGTTTGTTTTAGGGGGATGGGTGTTGTATTAATACAGGGAGGCCAACCAATTTCTTATCTTAGTAAAGCTTTCAATACTAAAAACATGGGATTTTCAGTATACGAGAAGGATTTGTTGGCATTAGTAATGGCAGTGAGTAAATGGAGACATTATTTGATGGGTAACCATTTTATTATTCAAACTGACCACCAATCTATGAAATATTTGTTAGAACAACCACTGCATACTTCATTACAGTATAAATGGTTGTCAAAATTATTGGGATTGGATTATGAAATCCAATATAAGAAAGGTAGTGAGAATGTAGCAACTGATTCCTTGTCTAGAAGATTGGAAAATGATGCAACAGAGAGTCATCAGTTGGCCGCTATTTCTGCAATACAGCCTAAATGGGTTTAACAGGTTTTACAGAGTTATGAAGAAGATGAGGATTGTAAATAAATAATGAGACAGCTAGTCTTGGATGCTGACAATACGAGTGATAGTGAGTTTACCTTGGTACAAGGAATTTTGAAAAAAGGTAGTAAGGTTTATGTGGGAAAAACTGGAACTAGTAGAAAGGAAATTATTTCAGCTTTGTATTCTTCTGCTTTAGGGGGACATTCGGGTCAAACTGCTTGTATTCAGAGAATGAAGTTGTTATTTTATTGGTCGGGCATGAAACAAGATGTGATAGAGTTGATAAGGAACTGTGAAGTTTGTCAGATAAATAAGAGTGAACATGTGGCTTAACCAGGGTTATTGCAACCTTTACCTATCCCGGGCCAATTCTGGAAGCATATTTCGATGGATTTTGTTGAGCAATTGCCTGTTTCTGATGGTATAGACACAGTATTGGTAGTAA
Source organism: Apium graveolens (assembly GCF_009905375.1). Lineage (NCBI taxonomy): Eukaryota > Viridiplantae > Streptophyta > Magnoliopsida > Apiales > Apiaceae > Apium > Apium graveolens. The sequence goes on along the minus strand of NC_133656.1, from coordinate 30,002,656 downwards.
TAGATAGATTGTCAAAATATGGTCATTTTCTACCCCTAAGTCATCCTTATACAGCTGAGAAGGTAGCAAATGTATTTCTAGATGGAATCTTTAAATTACATGGATTACCTGATACTATAGTTGTGACAGAGACAAAGTCTTTATCAGTGTGTTTTGGCAGAGTTTGTTTGAGAAATTGGGAATCCAATTGATGTTTAGTTCAGTATATCATCCACAAACGGATAGTCAAACTGAACGATTAAATCAGTGTATAGAAGCTTATCTGAGGTGCTTTCGAGGAGACAGACCGGCTAGCTGGAGAAAGTGGTTGGGAATGGCTGAATTTTGGTACAATACTTCATTTCAGACTAGTGCTGGAATTATGCCTTATGAAGCTTTGTATGGCGTCAAACCAATACCACTGAGTTTATGAAATCTGCAGGTCATGATTATTCCAGCAACACATGATTTGTTACAACAGAGAGGGCAAGTTTTATCGGTTTTGAAGGAAAATTTAATCAAGGCTCAGTATCGGATGAAATACTTTGCTGAAAATGAGAGAACTGAGAGGATATTGAGTGTTGGTGATTGGGTGTATCTTAAATTGCAACCATACAGACAACAAACTGTTGCAGTAAGAACTTCTTTGAAATTATCTGCAAAATATTTTAGTCCTTTTCTGGTGTTGGCTAAGGTTGGTGAGGTCGCTTATAAGCTCAAATTACCTCCTCAATCGAAAGTACACCCCGTGTTTCATGTTTCTTTGCTCAAAAAAGATATAGGCAATACACCTATTACTCCTGGGGAATTACCAGAGACAATAAAAGATGATATTGTACCCTTGCAGCCTGAAGAAGTGTTGTAGAGAAGAAGTATCATTTGAGATGCTAAACAAGTGGTACAATGGTTGGTATAGTGGAGGGGTTTGGATGTCTCAAAAGCATCTTGGAAAGACAGCAGCTTTATCTCAAGGCAATTTTCAGATTTTAAAGCTTGAGGACAAGCTTAATTTCATGGGGGGCATTTGTCACAGTTGTGATAATAAAATAGCTGTAGTCAAGTTAGGTCGAAAGATAGTTTTTACTTGTTTGGGCGGGAAAGGGTAATAGTTAGTTAGATTCCAGCTGTTAGCTATATAAGACTCTCAAATTGTAAAGAATGGGCATGTTTGGAAATGAATATACAATAATTCTTTTCTTCCTTGTAAGTTTCTGTCTTCTTCCCCAAATTCTATACTTTCTGTAGTCTTAATCGTGTCATAAAGCTCCCTGTTGGGTCTCTATATACACACACGTAGGGGATGGAGAGATTTTATATTTATAAAGGGTACAAAATAACTTTTGACAGAGACCACTTTGGGACTACACTAATATTTCCAAGAAATCTCTCATGCGTCTCAAAATTTCAATAACAAAAATTTGAATTGTAATCTATTAAATCCATACTCACCCTCAGTGTAAGATAAAGGAAATTTAGGAAAATGCTTGGTATTTGAAAATTTTCAAATACTTAAGTCTAACATAAATAATTGACCCGCCAAAAAAGTTTATATGTATTTATTTGTCAACACTCAATATCGGTAATCTGATCAAAATGTCCCCAATACACATTTTCATGTTCAGTTTCCCCTACATTCTCCTTTTTAACGGAGGCAATTGGTAAATTTTTCAATAATGATCAGTGTTGCGGCCGTCTAAGCGGTCGTTTAAACGGAATCAAACCATATAACACTTCGATTTTATATTAATTGGATGATTAAGTATTTTTAAAGATTACGCGGTCTTGTAAACGGATTAAGCGGTTATTAAGCGGATTAAGTGGTTATTAAGCAGATTAAACGGTCATTAAACGGTCAAATCGATTTTGATTTGTCAAAATTTTAATTGTAAAAATTAATATTTATTTTAATAAAACATGATCTTGATTAAAAATTATAAATATATAATTTTTTAAGAAAAACTATATTAATATTCTTGATACTTTCTATATTTTTATTATTTTAGTATTACACATATTATAATTCCTAGCCTAAAACCCGTGCGATGCACGGTTGTTTTAAATATTTATTATTTTATTATTTTTATTTTAATATTTTATTAATTATAGTTGTTAAAAGAGTAAGTAATATGATATTTTTTAGCTCGATATCACTATATCGACAAACGAATTATTTTTCAGTTTAATTTTTTTCGGTTCAATAGTATAATTGTTTTGACTTTGTCAGTAGTATCTATTATTTTATTTTAGCCCGAACACCGTCTATATCTACCAAAATACCCGTCTCATACTCGACTATTGTATCCAGTTATATATAACTTTGTTTAAGGGATTTCATAATTTTTAGCGATAATATTATATAAGATATTATGTCAAAATAATAAAATAATCAAGTGATGATAATTAAGTAATTTCATCAAGTGTCGACCGACTATCAAACTTTTAATGTTTAGTCTAAACCACGCGTTGCACGATTGTATAAAATAATTGTTATTTTAATATTAATATTTTATTATTATAATTGTTAAAACGGTATGTCTGAATAAATATAGTAGAATATATCTTTTATTATATTACAGTACCTATTTTATAATAATTAGGTTTTATAAAAAGATAATTTAATAAACTTGCTCAAAAATATAGGTTCAATTCTCTTTCGTAACAATTTCCTATTAATGTTTGAGAAGTATTCCCAGACAAAATATATTTATTCCAATCTTCGTTGTTGATTTGGTTTATTATTAACATTAATTTTAGAGTCGTGACATGAATCTTATCTAATTCATAAAAAAACTCTTTTTTCCCGTCCATTTGTTTGTAATATTATAAAAGATATATAATTATGTTAAAATAATAAATTATGTAATTTCAGCGAGTACCGATCAACTACCAAACTTTTAATGTTTCTTCTATTATAATATAGTAGAAATAAGTATAGATTCTTCCAATGAAATGTGTTTGTTATGGTAGTCATAATTTCAATTACAACTCATGAAATGATTAAACATACCATTCGAGTAAATGATAATTTTTTATTGAAATTAATTCTTAAAATTCTTAACTTTTTTAAAATCTTCAATTTATTTATAAATAAATAAATTGAGATCAGGGAGAGTAATTTAGCTCCATTATGTATAAAATAGAGACTTGAGTAGGATGTATGAACCATTGATATAATCTGATGTCAGCAAGAGATCGTTGAGTAATGATTGATGTTGTGAATTAAAGTATATGAAAGAGTTGTAAGGTTGAGAGGTCAACCTCAGAAATTGGAAGTGAAATACTTGAAAGGCATCATTATCTGTTCCTTAGTATGATTCTGAGGACAGAATCCTTTTAAGGGAGGAAGGATGTAATATCTCGGATATATTGTGTAATTATTTTTATCAATAAATAATTATTATATGATTTCTGGTAAATTATCTGATGATTGATATTAATATTTGGATGTTTATATGTGATAAAGTGTAAGTATTTGATTTTTAATATGTCCATAATAAAGTATAGATAATTATGGTATTTTTCGGTAATTTTTGGATTGTTATATGATTTTACAAGGATTTATAGATTTAATAATTTTTTTCTGCATAATTATAAAATATTTTATAAAATCGAGAATCGTTCAAATTCAACCGTTTTTGCGTTTTTACAACTCGAAACTCCTCGGAAAACTCCTTCCTAACCGAATCTGATTATTCTGAACATTTTCTGTGTTATGGCATTTTCGATCCGGAGTACGGTTTGATCCGTACGAGTCCCGGTGCAAAATTTTCGATACGATCGTCATTTTGGTAGATTAATAAAACCCGTATTCATGAGAGACGGGATATTTTTTACATTATTCTTTCATAGGGTGTTTTATAAGAAGGCCAATTTTGATAATTATCCAAATCTGTTATCAAATTGTATGGGTTGTTTTTCTTTTTAAAAGTGGTTTTATGGGAAATTTATTTCCATAAATATTAGAATTATCTTTAAAATTATTTTTATAGCTTTATAATTTCAATAAATATTTTTGGGATTTTTAAAATTTATAAACCAATATTTCATTAATTATTTATCCTTATATAATTTTCTGATGCATTCATGTGTAAATTCCATATTTAATTACGGAATGCTTCAAAAATTACGAAACTCATATTTTATTAAATTTAAAATATTTCGAGAATTTTAAAATTATTTCGGTAAATTTTCGGATTATATTCACCCGTGCATTTATTCGTTAAATCGTAGCAGGCGGGTTCATTGCGCGATTCAAAAATGGTTTAAAAATTTCCAAAATTTTATTTTATTAGTTTTAGAATATTTTGAGAATTTTAAGATTATTTTGGTATTATCTCGATTAATATTTATTCGCAATATTGTACCGTTAATGGATTGAAAATGATACAAAATAACTTGCAATCAGAAGGAGGGGGTTACGTGTCACCTTGTTGGACACGTGTTATACGGAGATGAATCAGTTTATTCAGGAGATAAAAACGCACATAGTAACACCGCCTCTTCCATCTCTCTCTCCTCTCTCGCCATCTGTTCTCTCAAATCTCTCTCTGTTCTCTCGTCTTCCTCTCACTCTTTCTCTTCTTTTTCTTTTTCCTCCCGTGCCCACTCGGTTTCTCCGGTGAGTCTCCATTTTCTGGTGTTATTTTTCCGGTTGCTCGTTTGATTCGTTCATGTTGGTATATACATATACATATTATTGTGTATATATGTGTATGTAATTTGTGTGTGTTGTGCGTGTTTCAGAGTGTTTGTGTGTGAGCAGGGTGTGTGCGTGTGTGGGGGTTAGGGGTGATGCGCGTATGGCGCGTGTTACCTGTGTTGTTGAATTGTATTCTGTTGTGTGTGCCTTAATATGGAATTTTTGGGATTTTTAAAGGAAAGTATTGAATAATTATTCGTGAAATAAAATATTTTTGTGCGAAAGATTATAATAATTACTCGGTGAAATTCGTAAGGAAACTTGGCGAATAATTATAAAGATTATAATATTTTTGTGCACCGTCGAATTTTGCTGCCATCAGCGATGAGCCTCGGCGAGCTAACGGTGGACTGTAGATGATATAATCTGAGTCCTACGATTTATAAAAAAATAATAAAATAATAACGTAATAATTAATATTTGCATCGATGATTGGATTGTGAAATGTGAATTGTGGTTGTTGCATGTTGTTGCGTCGATTATGTTTCGACGGGTAGTCCGATAAATAAAGGAGACGCTGCCCGATTTTTGAGAAATTAATTTCGAAAATACGGGAACTATTCAGTAATTATCGGAAATACCAATCGAATATGTATAATTATCGAATTGTAAATATTTTACGAAAACTACTTTTGTATTGTGGTGGCATATTTTATAAAATAGTTCGGTGAACCTATTTTTCTGAAATGACGGTTATACATATTTTCTAGAATACAAATACGAACTTAATCTCAAATACGTGAACCCTAGTTGTTTTGTGTAATAAAGTAATTCGTATAAATATGAGTCGGGTTATGAAATCGTACGGGTAGAATTGGTATTGATATTATGTCAAGCATAGGCGACCGTCTAAGTGAGGGTATTTCGATTATGTAGGATCCATACGAAAAACCCAAGTCCCGAAGTCGGTTTAAAGATAACCTAGCGTTTGGCAGGAAAATCTATGCAAGATACGGATTGTTTAAGACGATAAGAACCAAACGTTGAATACAGATGGAATGGAATAGTATCGAGTATCTAGCTTTTAGTAATTGCAGGAGCAACATATTAAAGTAGAATGATAGTGAGATCATGAGACGTCAAACTAAGATGGCCGTGTTATTGTTAAACACCAAAGGCAAGTATTCCTGAAGTTTCTTATGATATACTGCAAGTATTCTCAAACTCTCTTGTGATATATTGGGAGTATTTCTTTCCTATTCTAAGTTTAGAATAGTTAAATATTTTATATTTCGCTGCAGTTACTCTTAATTATGCAAGTACCATTCATTATTGTTCCTTTATTATTGACTGATCTCTTGAGCAAATACCTATTATTCCGGGTTATTTGCGAACGATGAATCGGGATATTTTTAAATCAAAATATTTTGACATCAAAATACTCTACGGAATGGATGGTTACGATAGGACCAGGAATGGACTGGACCCTAAGGGTCGGGGATGGACCGGACCCTTGGTTATTAGGCCATAGTGCCTGGGTACCCGAATGGATCTATACAGGTAGGTATAGATCTACACTAAATCCTGACTGATCAACATGGTATGAGTGTGAACGTTGATCTAGTGTCCCGTCTAATTTGTTGTTGATCGCCATTAACAGAATTCCTTCTTAAAAAGTTCTATGATTACAAAACCGGACCAAGACCTGATTGAAAAGATGAATCAGTAAATTACTCGTTACTTTTGATTTATGATTAAAGGCTAATAAAAGTCAATATTTTATTCGCTCAATTACTTCAAATAAATAAATAAAATGTTATAAATTATTTAAAGATTGTGTCCGGAAATTTCTTTTGATATTGATACCTGAAAATAAGTTTTGTTACTTGCTGGGCATTTTTGGCTCACTCTTGCTTTGTGAATTCTTATTTCTTCAAGTCTAAAATGAGGATTGAAGTGAATAGTTCTTAGTAGACATTAAAATTGGAGAAATCCCAGCAGCGAGGAGTTGGAGTTGTCAGAGTGAATAAGACAGGTAAGTTAGTAAAGAGGTAATAAAATTTTAATTATTTGATATAAATTTTAGAAGGTAGATTCATGTTTCATACCATAACCTGTAAATGATCCGGAATTGAGGGGTTATCTGTATATTTGTTTTAATATACAGGTTTAGATTGTTTAAAGTTATTTAGTGACAGCCAATCCTGATCACGGATTTTGGGATGTTACAAGTTGGTATCAGAGCCAGGTTATTGGTCCCTGAAATAAGAATAGGTGGAAGTAAGATAGGAGTAATAGGCCATATAAGATAGGAAATACCCTAAGTATACTCATTTTGAGTTCGAGTTGAGTGTGAATTAAGATTAGCATATTCGATATAGATTAGTAAGATAGGATATTGTTATGAGAAGTGTAAGGAGAATATATAAACGCTATATATATATCGAGTTCACAGATCCTATAGTTGTGAAGAGTTGACAGCTCGGCGGAGACTGGGTAACTTTCCCTGTTTTTCATGTGGTTTTAAACAAAAATACAATTGATTCTTGTGAGAACTTCATATAAGGAAATATAGGTGAGTTTCAGTATGATCCAATTTAGAATTATGTAGTAGGACAAGCTCCAGGATGGAGGTAACGAGTTGATTGAAACTGACGAAGAGCCAAAGTTGCAAGTTTCAAAGGCATCACCATTGCGAGAAGGTTCTTATTACTTATCGGGCGCCGCACAAGAAATGACATCTACCATATTAGGTATACTTAAGACTAGCAAGAGATACGCCTTTATCTACGGACAGAGCATCGAATGGAATCAATTGGCTGTGACTATGGCATCAAGGACGATGATGAGAATATCAAATATAGTACTAGTTGTCAGCATTATAGATAGAGTTATGAATAAAATAGTATCCAACGGTAAATGAAGTTTTCGTCGACTAATAAATGAGAAAAAAATCCCAAGGAAAAATAGAAGATATACCAAAGTGGAGGGACCCTTATATGGTTGTTTCTTTAATTAGGTACCTCATTAGCGGATTATGAGAATAACAAACAACTTATATTGTAATGACGACCAGATGTGTGATTTTTAAAATTTTAAAACAAGTTTTCGAAAAAGATTTTCTTAATAAACTTTCAAAAGATCTTTAGACAAAATGAGTTTTAAAATTGGTTGTCAAATTACTACTTGAGTTCTTGTTATTATAAGCAGTAGATTACCGGGAAGAATATTTGATATAGACTTAGTATGGTTAGTTCAGAGGGCCAAGTAGACCCACTATTACAGAGAAGTTTAAAGTTTTCCCGTGAAAGATGAATGCAAACCTTGTTTAATAGTATCAACAATTGAATCAACGCAAGGAAACATTATTTACCCAATTCATGAAATTATTAAAGTTTAAAAAGGTTTGTTGACCTAAACAAAGCCCGAGGATGATTGAAGAAAACGGGGAAACTTCCAGATGATTGGAGAAGAATAATATTCCTAATGACGAAGTTGAGATGTTGCATGATCAATGGTTATTCTACACGGCATAGACGAAGTTAGGAACTATGACTGTAAATTTTTTAAGAACACGATTATGGTCGAACTATTAAAGTGATCAACATGGATGGCAAACAACGGTATTATTCTTTTCTATAACACGATAGCATATATTCTTTTTAATCCTTGAATAAGTACAACTTCTTTGTTAATCCATTCAACAAGGTAATAAAGAAGAAGAGGTTTTTGAATCCCTTTTCAAATTATTCTTTGTTTAAGACATTACTCCTAATTGAGACGAGCAATGTTATGGTGTGACGCTTTGTCGAAATGACGAAGAGTCTGGTGGGACGCCACCAAATCATGTGTTGTATGCCATATAATATGAAAGACTGGCCATCTTGAGTACAAATATGGTTATCTCAGTTATATCCCAATCATTATTCATATATTCTTCTTAACTATAAATTTATTGATTTATGAGTCCTTCCAATTGCTTTGTTGCACTGTTGTTCTTCACACAACTTTTCAATCAAAATCGTATACATAAATTCTATTCTTGTGTGAAGTCTATTTTTTGAGTGTTTTAAAGGAAGTGAGATAATCCCATGTAGCAGATGGAATTACATGTCGAGTATAGATATGATTGCAAGCCAATAAATGGTGGACATTTACGTGTAAGGAAGAATTTATACACAGATAACGTGGTTGTTACAAAGATATCAAATCAGAAATGGGTATTTGCTAGACATGGTTATTTTTGTTATGGGGATTTCATCAGTACGATAGATTGTATTAACGCGATACACTTCAAGTTAGAAGATTTTGACGTGAAAAGGATTAGTTAGAGAACCGTATTAGGTAAATTGACCATATAAATAAGAAAATTAATGTTGTGTACATCAGGCAAAGTAAACGAATGTCGGGACGACAACCGAAGACTAAGGAAATCTTAATAATAACTCGGACCAGTGATTGATATGTGAAAAGATGAAGCATACTTTAATCATGTGGGAAATGCTTGTCACGAAGAAATTTTAAATTGCGAATGAATTTTGAGTGTGTTCTTCAAGGAACTGTTAGGTTTTCTAACTTAAGTAAATGAGTTATGGGGAAATTGACACCCATAGCTGAGCCAGCGACAAAGGTTCCGTACGGGAACAGAGGTGGAGATGAAGGAATGGAGATTCAACTGCGAAATTTTTTAAGAAGAAATGTTCTAAAACCAATTGAATTTTCACCAGATTATGATAATGTTGGTTGAGACCATGTGTTGATTATCAGAAGCTGAACAAGTTAACTAATGAAAATGAGTGTATATCGTCAAGGATAGAGGATTTGTGTGATTAGTTGAAGGATGCGGCATAATTCTTAAAAAGTAACTATATACGAGCATTTATGGTGAAAAATAAGATTAAAAGATATCCTTAAGACGGATTTATGAACAGGCATAAGTGATATGAATCATTAATCAGAGAGCTTGGATTTAAAGATAAGTTAGAAGAATCGTAGAATAAAGTTTTTGAGAAACAACAAGATAATTTTAAGTTCATTAATAATATTTTGTGATATTCTGAAAAAATTGAGGAAAAATATGGTTATATTAATAATTGTTTGTTTATGATCATAGTTCAATTGAAAGATGTATGCTATGTTAGTTAGTAGTATATGTGGTTATTAGCATGATATGTTCTGAAGTATAGTGAAATGATGAGGTTGGTGAATGGTGGTGGATTGATATGATTAATGATGGTTGGCTGATTGTAGATGTCATCTTGAGTCCGACTAGTAATCAATAATATAAGGGAACTGATGCCTAAATTTTCGGAAAATACCCTACTTTTAAAGGTAGAAAGTAAGTATACCTCCGTGTGTTATTGATATTCCTGTTGATACTCCAAATGATTGCAATCTCGGTTCTTGAAAAAGGTTGTTATGACCAAACTCACTATATATAATTTGATTTTGATTTCATTTAACTAGTCATCACTTGGTTCAATTGATCAATTAAAAGAGCTGATTGGTTAATTTTACCAACTTATGATCAGTTAGGTGGAAATAGGTTCCAATTAGATTAAGTCAAATTCTGACATGATTTTCAGATCCGAAATCAAAGCAATTAGGAATTTGGAGGAAGTAAAGACATCAGTAGAATTTAGAAGTTTAGTAGAATTAGCGCGATGTTACTGTAAGTTTGTTCGAGGTTTTATCTAGATGAATATGCCCTTTGTAATAAACAATAGAAGTAGAAAGTTATTTATACATGCAAATGAGAAGAACATTTTCAAGAACTGAAAGTTCAAGATAGAGCAAAGAGAAGAAAGAAGGAATAAGGAAAGAGTTGGTAACTACACCGAAGTGGATATTGTTAGACAATTAAAGAGATTTTTATCATTTATAATAAGGTTCCATGAAGGACTTAAATGTATACCATTTGGAATGATGATGTAATGGAAGTTACTCTGAAATACTATAAAACTCGCGAATACAAGTATCTGATGTATGACAGAGGCTGACAATGTTAGCATGTGAACTGCGGAAGAGGAAGTATTAATTATATAGGAAAATATATATATATATACCTTATACATACCCTATTAATTAGAATCATATCTCCAATTCGAGGAAGCTAAATATGAGATAGGGAATAGCGGGAGTTAATTAAAAATAAAAGTGGTGTGATTAGTGATTATCTGAGTAAGGCTAAGGAAGTAGCTGTTAATGGAATTTGATAGTGCTATTCCCAAAAATAAAATCATTTGAATAGATAGGAATTGAAAGCTCTCATTTCAGTGTTAGCCATAGAAATGGCTTATCTAATGATGAACAAATCTGTACTATTGGGAAGAAGAAATCACTTATGTTGAGAAGATACAATGAGTCATGAGAATGGAAAACTTAACTAGGAAAGGAAGTGGAATCAAAAGGATGATAAAGAAATTTTATAAGATGGTCCGGGATATAAGTAAGTTACGAACGTCAGGTGTGACAGAGCTAAAGTAAAGGACGGAGTGAAATACCTATAACTGGAGATAGGAAATTCATTTTGAGAATGCGATTGAATAGGGAAGGTTAAATGAAGGTATTGGTTGACATGACAGAAGAATGGAGATGGAAGGACATGTAAGTAAAGGTCGTACCTACTGAACAATCAAAGCCGACAGTAGCGGATAAACATACTATTGTAACTGTTTCCAAAAATGAGTATAGCTCGTTAAGAAATAATATAATAGAATCTTTTGAAAACCAAAACCGAAGGAAGCGTTATTTGAATTATTAGGGATAGGTTAACCAAAACTAATCATTCTTTTTGTTAGGTCACACAACACTGTAGAAGGGGGTTGAATACAGTGTTTAGACAATCAAATCGATTTGAACACAAGTATATAACAAAGATCAAGTATATTCAATAAACTCTATTACAATATGAACTGTTGTTCTCTCTCAGTGATGAACAAATATCACTAAGAGCTGCTAGGTTACATTGTATAATCTTCTCGATAATGATCACATATAGTGTAAACCCTAAGCTGCGTTTATATAGTACACAGTTACAAGATAACTTTTAATTGATATAGAATATAATTTTTTCTCCTAAATTATATCAATCAGATATCTTCTACAAGTCTTCTAGTCCTCTAACTCTTTTCATGCATATCTTCTATTGTTTTAGTCCAGATCTTCTTTCCTGTAAATCAGCTGCATTCCTTATCTGAAAGTCTTCCCGCACTTAAGTACTGATATGTATCTTCTGACACCTTAAGTTCTGATATTAAGTTCTGACTTCTAGTAAGTCCTGATTTCAGTAAGTCCTGATATGTCCTGTTGTTAAGTTCTGAAAACTAAACATAAATCATATTAGACATGACATCTCAAATATATCTAACAATCTCCCCCAACTTGTAAATTATGCAAAATATACAAGTTAATAGATTTGATGATGTCAAAAACATTTAAGTATAAATGCAATAAGAGTTTAACTAGATAACTAACTACAACTTACAGTCCTTATAGCTTTTACCAATCTCACTGAGTCAATCTGAATCCAAAGTGATTCTTAACAAAGTTTGATATCAGCTTTTCTTCTTTATTCCTCAGGACTTGAGACATTGTAGTCTTGACTTGCTTCATCTCTTCATCTTGACTCCCAACTGGTAGATTACAGTCCTTAGAGCAGAGATATGGTTTATTTTTAAACCATCACCCAGTCTTATTACCTTTGGATGAGAAGAATCTTCATTATAGCACAGACATTTTTCTTTCAGTATCACTTCAAGATTAGCAGAATCCTTCTTCATTGGAATCTCACTTCCATCATCTTCAACAATATTAGGAATGAATTCTGTAACCCTTGAACAAGAAATTCTAGGTTTATCTCTTATGGTCTTCAATATTAAGTTTGACCATCTCCTGGTAATATCATACTTTACCTCTAAAAGGTAATGAAAGAATTGAAGTTCTTTCAGTGATTTGTTTAGCACATCTGATTCTGACATTTGATATGTCCTTCCATCTTCAAGAAATAGAATCAGATTTTCTTTAACATTATGCTTGTCATGAGCATCCAGTACCACTTGAACAGAGATAACCTTATCAAGGTGTTTCTGTGTAACATCTTTAAGAGGTTTGTCAGTCAATAGAAATGGATCTCTATTAGCAACTTCAACTCCTGTCTTGATCTTAGCTTCATCAGAACCTAGCCCTGCTCTATCTCTTGCTTCTCTGGCTTTCAATCCAATAGTCATGAAATCAGATAAGAATTGGCTTTTCTTTGGATCTGATGGTTTGACATTCTTCCAAAGGAGTTTCTTTTTATCAGCAACTTTCATCTTGTCTAAATCAACTTGAGCACTGTCAGAGGTTGATGTCTTGATGACTTTATCAGAATTTGATGTTTCTTCTGTAGCTTGTTATTTTTCACTCTGAACAACTTGAGCTTTGTCAGAGGTTGTCTTTGATTCTTCAGAAATCTTCGTTCTTTTCAGAGTTTGAACAGATTCAACTTCAGCAAGAGTATCATCATGAACTTGAACCATTTTGTACACTGGTTTCATCAGGATTTGAGGAATTTTCATCTCCTGTGGCTTTATTGGTTCATCAACTTTTCCTTTCCCTTTATCTTTGGGATCAATCTCAGTTTGTGATCTAGTCTTGAGCTTAGATGCCTCAAAAATTGATTTTTCCTTGATCACAATGCCTTTTACCTTAGGCCATGGAGGTTTCTTTGCAACAGAAGCTTTAGACTTTAGATTTGTCTTTTCAGCTTTAAATCTAGCTTCTTCCTCCTTGAGACTTTCTAAATCCATTCCAGGATTAAGTTTCAGAAATAATCTTCTAGCAATTTCCTCATCAAGTGTCTGAATTTTAGGATCTTTGTAGTAGACAGTAGTCTGCTTTCCCTTTAACTTCAGAGTTTGCAAGAACTTCTGAGAGTCTTGACTTTCAGCTTGGATCTGAACATCAGAACTTGATATTAGATTTTGATTATCAGCTTCAGAACTTGTCTTCTTCTGTAAAGAAGATTTGCTTGCATCGGTATTTAGTTTCCTTGAAGAAACCTTGCTGCTATGCCCTTGACCTTGACCTTTACTCTTATCAGAGTTTCCCTGGTCATCACCTTTGTCATCCTTCTTCTTCAGTATCTGAGTGATTGAGCATTTGGACTTACTTACCTTCTCCCCCTTTTTGGTATCATTAGGTAGTAAAAGAGAGAGAAGAAGTTCAACTGAAGATTGGTTTTAATCCAATTGGGATTTTCGAGAGGCTTGATTCTGTAGGACCTTAGAAATTTGAGCCTGTTGCTTTTCCTGAGCCTTCTCAATTGCTTCAACTTTCTCAGAAATAGGTCTAAAAAACCTCATTTTATCAAGCTTGGTCTCCATATCCATCTTTTCAGCTTTTTCAAGAAGTTTGTTAACCTTTTCATGAGTTGTAGAGTGTTGACCTTGAAGAAACTTGACACTTAGAGCTGTGATTTTGAGTTGAGTCTTGAAATCAGAATTTATGAACAACTCATCAGCTTTTCTAATATGGTCTGTCAGTACTTTGGAGCTTGGAATGAAATCAGTTTCATTCCACTTCTTGGTCCACTCCACACCTCTGTGAGTTTCTTCCCAAGAAATAGGAGCAGCTTGCTTAACAAATTTCTCAATAAGTGCCTCCTTTCCTAGAATGGGAGCTGGAGTATCAACAGAAACACTGTCTTCAGAACTTGAAGAAGACTTATTATCCTCTGACAGGACTAGAGTATGTGAGGCAACTGGAGATTCTAGAACAACTTCATCTAAATTCTGATCATCAGAATTTTTCTCCAGAATTGGTGTTGTTGGTGAGATGGTATCTCAACATTTAAGATTGGAGAGTTGACTGTAGATGGCTGAGCTGTTGTTGGAGCTTCCAGATAAAGAACAGTAGGAATATTCAGATTGTGAATATCTATTTCAGAACTTGTGCCTTGTTCTTCAGCATTATCTATAGACTTGATTGGAAAGACAGGAGGTGTGAGCACTGTATCTGTAATAGTGTCTTTTGGTTCTGGAAGGGCTTCAATGATAATTGGTTCTTTTGAGATCAAAGATTCCTGATCCCCTTCCTCAGCTTCTTCAGTATCCTCTGATGGAGGTTGAGCCATGTGCCTTCCTGCCCTCTGTTTCTTAGATCTCCTGGATGGTGTAGGAGTTTCCTGAGTAGCATCAGAACTTACAGTTCTCTTTCTCTTCAAAGTATCAGAACCCTCAGCTTCAGTATTTATCTGATGGGTTGACCCTTCAGCTTCTTCAGTCACAAGTTCTGATGCATGAACCTGTGCTTCTTCATCATTTGACTCATCCCTTAGAATCATCTTCCTTCTCTTTGGTGGAGGTTGAGGAACAGACTTTGCCCTCTTAGGCCTGGAAGAAGAAGATCTGATGGTAGGTGCTGATGGTTGTTGTTGTGAGGATTGAGCTGGTTGGAAGTATGTTCTGATGGTAGGTTGAGAGGTGGTTGGTTATGTAGTGGTTAGAGGTGTTGATGGAGGTTGGAATGGTTGGACATCAGAATATTTAGCAGTGTATGTGGCTGGGTTAGAAATTACTAAAAACTGTTTGACTGATTGTGGAATTTGGAGGGGTCTTAGAAACGTTTTCTTATTATCAGTAGATAATAAGTCAGTAAATGATCTCTTAGCAAGTTTAAATGGTGAAATCAACTCACTTGCTAGTTGGGGTGCATCAGAGTTACAAAAGCTGTAAATAAGTTGACATAATCTAGCAAAATATATAATATTTATATCTTCTGTCATCCTATCCCCTATGAATCCTAGTTAACAGTAGCATAATCAAAATGAGATTGAGTAATCAGAGCATACCCAATTTGCTGACTTAGGATAGGAATTGCATCAAAGCTTGAACATTTGTTTGCAAAAGTTCTGGTGATGCAATGAAAGAAGAAACTCCATTCCCTCCTGATGTGAGGTCTCTTCAATTGACCCAGCTTTGCCAAAGACTTCTCATAGCCCATATTGGCCATTAGCTGTTGAAGAGCTGGCTCCTCAACTGTTGAATAAGTGCAGTTCTCTGGCAAATGTAAAGCCTGTCTAACTGTAGCCAAAATCACCACATGATCATTCTCCCCTGTTGTGAGGATAATACTAAGGGACCCATGTGCACCACCATCATCATACACACCACTCCTCCAGAACTCCAGCACTTGAGTTCCTGAGATTGCTTCTGGTTGGGTCAGTGCATAGTCTATTTTACTTCGAGACAAAAAGTCTTGGATGAAGTGAAGTTCTGATGGGGGCTTCATCCTTGCTGAGAATAGCTAAGTAGTTGTTAGGAACAAACTTAGCTCCATTGAAAACATTGTCTTTTGGTGCCATTTCTATAAGAAATAAGTGAGAAAATAAATTGTACACAAGGTGTTTGAGAAAAGGCCTGTAAGAAAATAGCTTCAGAGAATATTAGTGAGAGAGAGAATAAGAGAGATTAGAGAAAGAAAAGTAGGTAAAAGATTATAAAATCTTTTAACTCCCATATATGTACTCTCCTTTTGACAAATGTTATGATTGAAGTAGAAAATACTTTAGACACCTGGCAGCATATCATTAGTCAAAATATTATTAGTGGGCACGGATAATAAGCAGTAATAAATGTGCACATGTAGTTTTTTAAGACACACACATTTCCCACTAAATAAATGATTATGACTGTTTTTATCTCACTTAAATATATTCTGATAAAATATGACCGTTCAGTATTTACCATAAATAAGTCAAATAAATAATACCACGTAAGCATCAGAGTTTGCATCAGGATTTAATATCAGAACTTGACTATTATCAGATTTTAACGGTCATCAGAACATGGCTTCTGTACTCAAAATATGAATGTCTGTTTCTGTGATTCTTTATACAAATACTGATTGGTTTCTTCAGAGTTTAATCATCAGAACTTCCATCAGAACTTGTCCTCAGAAGTTATACAAATGACATTTAACTGTTTATCTAAAACAACTTAATCGCCACAGTAATTTTCATTATTCATATGGAGTGAGAGTGTTTGCATTAGCAAAATATCATATAAAGATTAAAGTCTGATAAACTTCAGTACATCTTAGAAATAAGGCATAACTAAGAAAAGTGCTTAAAATCTGTCATTAATAATGAAGTCTACTATAGAATAAATTTATGCAAGAATCCACCTCAACTGTTTGTGCTCATTTTATGCATCTTTTGAAATTCCTTTTTACGGTGGCTTCTCAGTGTAAGTGAGTCACAATTGCTATCAGAATTTATGCTATTATCAGAGTATTTCTCCAGTAATCAGAGAATGTGAAAAGTCACCAAAAAAAATTAATTTGCTTTTCTAATGCATATAACTTAATACCAGCAATGCACTTGGGTCTTCCCTTTGTTAGATATATTTGATAATGTCATGTCTAATATGATTTGTGTTTAGTTTTCAGATCTTACTTAAACAGGACAAATCAGTACTTAACTGGATATCAGCACTTATACTGAAGACAGAACTTAAGTTATCAGTACTTAAGGTTCAGGAGATATTTATCAGGAGATAATATCAGGACTTAAAGGAAACTTTCAGAAAAGAAAGGCGCCTGATTGAAAGGAAAGAAGATCAAGACAAACGCAAGAAGAGATATGCATGAAGAAAAAATTCTATGAAGAATAGAATACTTGGAAGAAAAGATAACTTGTTGATATATTTTAGGAAGCAGAATTATATTCCATATCAATTAGCGATTATCTTGTAACTGTGTAATATATAAACATAGATATAGGGTTTACACTATAAGTGTTATCGTTATCGAGAATAATATTCATTGTAACCCTAGCAGCTCTCGTGATATTTTGTTCATCACTGAGAGAGGACAGTTCTACATTGTAACAGAGTTTAATAAAGTTTGTTTTCTGTTACTTGTGTTCTTTAAATTCGATTTGATTGTGCTACTGTATTCAAACCCTTTCTACAGTGTGTGTGACCTAACAAGTGGTATCAGAGCCTATCTGTTAACACACAAACAGTTTAAGATCCAAAAACAATCATGTCTGAAGCAGAAACTCCAACCAAGCCCACCAAAACTGAAGAACCTCCAAAGACTCAAATCCATAGTCGATATGAGGCTATTAGAGTTCCCATACTGAAACCATCTGAATATCCCATATGGAAGGTTAGGATGACTATGTTTATGGAAGCTACAGATCCAGAATATCTTGATAGAATCAATGAAGGACCTCATAAGCCAACAAAACTCGCTGTTGTAGTTGCAGGTGAAGCAGCAAAGTCTGTACCAAAGGAGAAGAGTGATTACACTGCTGAAGATATCGCATCAATTGCTAAGGATGCTAAGGTACGACACTTGCTGCATAGTGCCATTGATAATGTAATGTCAAACTGGGTAATTAACTGTAAGACTGTAAAGGAGATAAGGGATGCCTTGGAGACAAGATGTCAGGGAACTGATTCGATTAAGAAGAATATGAAGACTATACTCACTCAAGAGTATGAACACTTTGACTCAAAGCCTAATGAGTCATTGACTGATTTATATGAAAGATTTGTCAAACTCTTGAATGTTTTGTCACTAGTTGATAAGGAGCATGATCTTGAAGATTCAAACCTTAAATTCCTGTTAGCTCTTCCTGAAAGTTGGGATTTAAAGGCCACAATTATAAGAGACAACTATAATCTTGAAGAAACAACTCTTGATGAAATTTATGGGATGCTCAAGACTCATGAACTTGAGATGGAACAAAGAAGCAAGAGAAAAGGAGGAAATTCAAGGAAAGTTGCTCTTAAGGCTGAGGAAGAATCCCCCAAAGCATCTACCTCAAGGAAAGGCAAGGGAAAAGCGCTCATCACAAAGTCTGATACTGAGTCATCAAGTTCTAATAGTGATGATGACTCGGAAAATGAAAGCTTGCCTGAGATGGATGCTGATGAAGAGATGATGAAGCTGTGTGCTCTTATGGTGAAAGGAATCACAAGGATTGCATACAGAAAATTCAGGAAAAGAAAGAAGTTTTCCAGGAAAGGTGCAAGTTCTGACAAGAAAAATTTCAGAAAATCTGAAGGCAAAGGAGGGAAGTCTGACAGAGGAGATTACACAAATGTCAAATGCTACAACTGTGGTGAGAAAGGCCACATATCTCCTGATTGCATTAAAGTCAAGAGTGACAAAGGCAAGGCTCTTGTCACAAAGAAGAAAAGCTGGACAGACACTTCGGATTCTGAAAGTGAGGTGAACTATGCCTTGATGGCAAATGCTGATAGCAGTTCTGAAGCTGCTGAGTTAAAGGTACCTCAAACTGAAAGGAATATGTCCTAAGTCCAATCATGTATTAGGATTTAGGAATAACTCTTTATGTAATCTGTTTTGATTTCATTGATTTTAATAAAAGACTTGTTTTGTTTTTATTACGGGCTCTATCTATTTAAGTGTTTAAATAAGATATACCATAGTTTAGAGTAAAGCTTTTTATGGATTATGATGAGATCATAATAGTGAGACCTAAAAGATGATAACTCTAAACTTAAATAGTTCCTGATCATAGGATTACTAACTGGTAATTAATAATCCGCAAAGATCGGTATATACCATGCTTGCTTCATTATGAAGGATGTCTGTTCTCATAGACATTTGTGTGGTGACACTATAGCTAGTATGTAGGTGCTTATTATAGAATAAGTTCACTGAACATGACTCGCACAGCTGAACAACTGATAGAGTTCACTCACGTGTCAGCAGTTGTTCACATAGTGATAGTTGTACAAGTATCCTTAGACTTGAGGTCATCATAGTCATCTTGTGTACACTGAACTATGTTTTGGTTTAGTTCTTAGTCTCCAGGGACAATTATTAGGGCTCTACTGGGTATAGGAATTTGTACACGAAGATAGTGTATGATCAATAAAGGATCTACCCCTTCCAGTGAAGGAAGCGAATGTTCAAGGCTGATCCACTTATGCTAGTTCAGGAATCTCTGGCCAGAGTGAATGAAATTAGAAAGGAGTTTCTAATTTGTATAGAACTACGCATAGTAAATGGTAAGCAAGTGATTAAATTAGATAGGCTTGACACGAGATCCATGCCTTGTATTTAATCGGGACATTGTAGGGTAGAAGGAGTTTATTGTACGGTAACTATTCACTGAATAGGTTCTTGGTATTCTAAGCAGTGAATTCATAATATCCAGATAGTCGCGATATGCTGAGAAGTATCCCTCACGATGTAGAATAAATGTGATTAATTAATTAATCATATTTAATAAATTAGAGAATTTATATAAATAATGATAAAATAGTTTTATTATTATTTATTTCTACTACCGGCTTAATATTGAACCTACAGGGTCACACCATAAAAAGAGAATGATTTAATGGTGGAGGAATTAATTAATAATGGCTAATAATTATTTATTTGTGAAATAAATAATTAATTGGCAAATTTAATAATTGATTAAATGAGATTTAATTGATTATAAATTAATTAAGAAAAGTTCTTAATATTATTAATTAAGGATTTAATTTTTGGAAATTAAATCAAGAGAGAGAATTATTTCTAAAGCGTTTAGAAAAAGGATTAATAATTAAAAGGTGTTTTAATTATTAATGAGAATAATAAATGGGATAATAATAATAATATTTATGGGAAAATTTCAGCTGAAAATTTTGCCTATAAATATACTATTATAGACCCTATTTTTATTGGTACCCCAAAACCCAAAAAGTTTGGAAAACCCAATTCTCTCCACCTCCTTCCTCCTCCTTAACATTGTTTTCTTGGTGGATACCGGTGGAGTGCTTCACACTTGAGGAGCAACTGCTAAGGATCTCTGATCGTTGTCTCCGATTTATTTTAAAGGTTAGATTCGATCCCTATGTTTTTACCACAATTTATATGCTTTTATTTGGATTTTATATGTGTAAAAGTGTTTTACCATGCCCCGCTACGATTAAAAATCCAACAATGGTATCAGAGCTTAGGTTATATGCATATAGATCTGTGGTAAAAATTTCAGAATTTTATGTATTTGTATGAATTAATTATGATTTTTACAAGTTATATCATGGATTAATTTTGTCTGATGAGAAATCGTTTCTCAGAATAATTTTGAATGTTGATCTGGGTTCTACAAGTGTTGTAGATCGTCTGGGTATTTTTTTCATAATTTTATGATGTATAGATTTTTTATTATGAATTTTTGAAGTTCTTGTAATTAAAATTCGTAATTAAATAAGTAAATATATGTATATAAAGTATATATATATGTTTATATTTGTACTGCTGTTATCTGCATCTGTTGTCATCTGCTGTTGAATGCTGTCTGTGTTGGCACGGAAAGAAAGAGAAATCAGGTACGGCTGCACGTTGTTCGATAGCTGTCAGGCGGCGGCTGGGTGTGTCGCGCATTCCGGGAATGCGTTGCACCCTGTAGCGCATTCACGGAATGCGTTACACCTTTTAATGGCTTAAAAGGGCTGTAACGCATTACCGGAATGCGTTACAGGGCTTGTAACGCGTTCCTGTAATGCGTTACAGCCCGACTGTTTACATTAAAATTGATTTTCTGGGAGTTTCGTAACTCCGTTTTAGGCGTGCAATATACCGTTGGATTCATTTTTCCGAGACGGATCTAATGGAGTGATCAATTTTAGTTTATATAAAAGTTTTGAACTTTTTATATTTCCGAAAGTGTTTTAAAGCTATTTTTTAACTGTTTTAACTGCTTTTAAATGCTTCATGTGATACATAGAGATGTATAATGCTTAGACCAATATGCTAGATGATGTAACATGCCTACCTTGATGTTTATTCATGTTTATATATGTGATATATGCTTAGTTTATCATGCGATGATAGATTTAGGTGAACTTAAATGAACATAAGGCGTTTGTTAGACAACCTAGTATAGTGAAATTGTTTCATAACCTTAATAACAATATTATGAATACAATCATGAGATTCTTGTGTTTGTGAAACACGTAATTGAATATGAATTTTCGATATGAGAGAAAGGATGATTCTGTCAACAACAGATTTCTATCTGTAAGAAAGGGTTATTAAGTGACGCCTCTTAACAATGTTCCACCCGATCTGGGAATCATCTGATTATTGATTATTGATTTGAAATATTTAATTTAAAAGGAAGAATCTCTTTATAATATGATTATGATTGTAACGTAATATAATCCCTCTAAAATTAAATAATATCAAGTAGTAATTGGCCAATGATACAACGGGCTTGTGTCGGTCATAGCCTTCCAACATGATAGAAAAGTAGTTCTTATTTTTGAATCATTGTCGGTTCGTGCTACAGCTGAGGGCTTTGATTTCGAAATAAGAAATACTTGTCTATTACATAGAGATGTGTACATTGAATAAGAATCTAAAGGTTGGTACGTGCTACAGCCGTGGGCCTTTGGGGACTGATTCAACTGTACGGAATGTTGGGTTAGACTTGACTTAGAATATTGAGTTTGTCGTGCCACAGCCGAGACTCAATTATTCAAGAGGCTAAAGTTTGATTAGGTAACATAAGATGTAATTGACAAGAGTTGTCTGCCTATTGAACATTACATGGCGGTTCGTGCTACAACCGGGGTTGTGTAATGGAATGTAGGATCCCTATTCCCACTAGCATTATGAATGCTTAATTTTTCACGTAGGATGTTGAATAAATTAGATAAACTAGTGGGAGCCACTTATGAATAAAGACCCGATTCATATAGTGTTTTTAAAATGAAATCGAATATTTGCTAAGTGTTGTTATGTGTTTATTATTTACAAATTTACTTTGTACGTTATGTCTTCTACACTATCACTCAGGAGCATACTAGATGCTCACAAATTGACTGGTCCTAATTATGCTGACTGGCTTCGAAACTTGAGAATTGTTCTCAGGATTGTGAAGCTGGAATACGTGATTGACTCAGCTAAGCCTACTGAACCTGCTAATGATGCACATAATGATGAACATGTTGTGTATCGTAAGTGGATAGATGATGCAAATATTGCTCAATGCATCATGCTAGCTTCCATGAACATTGAGCTACAGAAGCAACATGAGCATATGGATGCTCACACTATCCTCATGCATCTACAAGAGTTGTATGATGTGGCGGGGAGGACAGCTCGATATGAGATATCGAAGGAGTTGTTCGGTTGTAGGATGTCTGAGGGATCATCTGTGAATGACCATGTACTTAAGATGATCAATTTGATTGAACGTCTTGGACAACTTGGTTTTGCCATGGATGGGGAGCTGAGCCAAGACTTGGTCTTGCAATCGCTTCCGAGTTCGTTCTCGCAGTTTGTTGTGAACTTTCACATGAATAAGTTGGATGTCAGCCTGCCTGAACTCCACAACATGTTGAAGACTGCGGAATCGAATTTTCCCCCTAAGAAGAGTTCTGTTCTTCTAATTGGTGAAGGTTCCAATCCTAAGAAAAGGAAGAGGAACTCTTCCAAGAAGAAGAAAGTAGGTGAGAAAACGCCGGTTCCACCAAAAGCTGAAGACCCCAAGAGCAAAGTTGTTTGCTTTCACTGTAACAAGGTGGGGCACTGGAAGAGGAACTGCAAGGTTTACCTTGCAGAATTGAAGAAGAAGAAGGGTAGTGAGACTACCGCTTCTGATTCAGGTATGTTCATGATAGAAGTGAATATGTCATTAAATCAAATTTCTACTTGGGTATTAGATACCGCCTGTGGTTCTCAAATCTGCAATTTGTTGCAGGGACCAAGGAGAAGTAGGACTCTTGCGGAAGAGGAGGTGATTCTACTGATGGGAAATGGAGCAAGAGTTGCTGCTGAAGATGTAGAATCATTTCATTTACATATGCCTACGGGCAAGACTATTGTTTTTTAAATAATTGTTATTTTGTTCCCTCGATTGTGAGGAATATTATTCCCATGTTAGACTTGGCTGGATTTTTCATTTATTATTGAGAATAATGAATGTTCTATTCTTAGAGATAATATTCTTTATGGACGTGGTACTTTAAATAATGGTCTGTATATATGTGACATAATTTACTTCAGATTGAACAAACTAATAAAAGAAAAGGGATGATGAAAATCTCACTTTATTGTGGCACTGCTGTCTCCATTTAGTAGACATGGAGAGAGGACTGCAAATTTGCTAGGAATGGTACACACAAATGTATTTGGACCAATGTCTAAGCAAGCCATGGGTGGATTTTTATACTTCATTACTTTCATAGATGATAGATCTAGATTCGGATATGTGTTTGATAAAACACAAGTCTGAAGCCTTTAAAAAGTTCAAAGAGTATAAGTATGAAGTAGAGAAATAAACCAAACATAGTATTATAATTCTTCGATTAGATCAAGGTGGTGAATACTTTAATGGAGTGTTTCTAGATTATCTCAAAGTAAATGGTATAGTCTCCCAGTGGACTCCTCCAGATTGGTATCTGAAAGGAGAAATCGAACTTTGTTAGACATAGTTCGGTCCATGATGAGCTATGCAAATCTTCCAGTATTCCTGTGGGGTTATGCATTGGAAACCTCAGCATATTTATTGAATAAGGTGCCTTCCAAATCTGTTCCTCAAACTCCGTATGAGATATGGAAAGAAAGGAAACTGAGTCTTAAACACGTTAAGATTTGGGGATGTCCAGCTTATGTCAAGTAAGTTGACCCAGATAAGCTGGAATATCGATCCGTAAAATGTAGTTTTATGGGATATCCTAAAGAGACTTTAGGGTATTACTTTTACACCGATCATCGGGTGTTTGTCTCCGGACATGCTACCTTCTTGGAAAAGGAGTTTATCCTTGAAGGAAACAGTGGGAGCAAAATTGAACTTGATGAAGTTCAAGAAGCACAAACTACTACGGATCAAGTGGAAACACCTGTTCTGACTGAACAACCTTTTGTGGAACAGCCCATTTGTAGGTCAGGGACAGTGTCTCGCCAACCTGAGAGGTAATATGGCCTTGTCATTGAGAATGACAATGAGTTATCGATCATTGATGATGACAACCCTGTGACCTATAATGAGGCTATGAGTAGTGTTGACTCAGAGAAATGGCATAGTGCCATGAAATCCGGAATGGAATCTATGTATACGGTATACAAAAGATAGATTATAGCAGATGGCCAGGTGGAGACCTATAAGGCCAAGCTTTTGGCAAAAGGATTCAAACAAAGGCAATGGATTGACTTTGATGAAACTTTTTACCTATAGCCCTGTTAAAATCAGTTCGGATTTTGCTTGCGATTGCTGCTTACTACGACTATGAGATCTGGCATATAGCCAGATGGTTTTCTTTCCAAGGGAAATGAAAACCTAGTGTGTAAGCTGCTGCGAACCATATGTGGTTTAAAGCAAGCTTCTCGAAAGATGGAACATTCTTTTTGATGAGACAATCAAAGAGTTTGATTTTATCAAAAACGCAGATGAACCATGCGTCTACAAAAGGGTTAGTGGGAGCGCGGTAACATTTCTTGTATTGTATTGAAATAGAGTTGACACACATAACAACATAGCAGACCCCCTCACAAAGCTACTTTCTGAAAGTCACTTTGATCGTCATAAAGACTAGATGGGTATTAAATACCAGAGTGATTGGCTTTAGTACTAGTGGGAGATTGAAAGGAATATGTCCTAAGTCCAATTATGTATTAGGATTTAGGAATAACTCTTTATGTAATCTGTTTTGATTTCATTGATTTTAATAAAAGACTTGTTTTGTTTTTATTACGGGCTCTATCTATTTAAGTGTTTAAATAAGATATACCATAGTTTAGAGTAAAGCTTTTTATAGATTATGATGAGATCATAATAGTGAGACCTAAAAGATGATAACTCTAAACTTAAATAGTTCCTGATCATAGGATTACTAACTGGTAATTAATAATCCGCAAAGATCGGTACATACTATGCTTGCTTCATTATGAAGGATGTCTGTTCTCATAGACATTTGTGTGGTGACACTATAGCTATTATGTAGGTGCTTATTATAGAATAAGTTCACTGAACATGACTCGCACAGCTGAACAACTGATGGAGTTCACTCATGTGTCAGCAGTTGTTCACATAGTGATAGTTGTACAAGTATCCTTAGACTTGAGGTCATCATAGTCATCTTGTGTACACTGAACTATGCTTTGGTTTAGTTCTTAGTCTCCAGGGACAATTATTAGGGCTCTACTGGGTATAGGAATTTGTACACGAAGATAGTGTATGATCAATAAAGGATCTACCCCTTCCAGTGAAGGAAGCGAATGTTCAAGGCTGATCCACTTATGCTAGTTCAGGAATCTCTGGCCAGAGTGAATGAAATTAGAAAGGAGTTTCTAATTTGCATAGAACTACGCATAGTAAATGGTAAGCAAGTGATTAAATTAGATAGGCTTGACACGAGATCTATGCCTTGTATTTAATCGGGACATTGTAGGGTAGAAGGAGTTTATTGTACGGTAACTATTCACTGAATAGGTTCTCGGTATTCTAAGCAGTGAATTCATATTATCCGGATAGTCGCGATATGCTGAGAAGTATCCCTCACGATGTAGAATAAATGTGATTAATTAATTAATCATATTTAATAAATTAGAGAATTTATATAAATAATGATAAAATAGTTTTATTATTATTTATTTCTACTACCGGCTTAATATTGAACCTACAAGGTCACACCATAAAAAGAGAATGATTTAATGGTGGAGGAATTAATTAATAATGGCTAATAATTATTTATTTGTGAAATAAATAATTAATTGGCAAATTTAATAATTTATTAAATGAGATTTAATTGATTATAAATTAATTAAGAAAAGTTCTTAATATTATTAATTAAGGATTTAATTTTTGGATATTAAATCAAGAGAGAGAATTATTTCAAAAGTGTTTAGAAAAAGGATTAATAATTAAAAGTGTTTTAATTATTAATGAGAATAATAAATGGGATAATAATATTAATATTTATGGGAAAATTTCAGCTAAAAATTTTGCCTATAAATATACTATTATAGACCCTATTTTTATTGGTACCCCAAAACCCAAAAAGTTTGGAAAACCCAATTCTCTCCACCTCCTTCCTCCTCCTTAACATCGTTTTCTTGGTGGATACCGATGGAGTGCTTCACACTTGAGGAGCAACTGCTAAGGATCTCTGATCGTTGTCTCCGATTTATTTTAAAGGTTAGATTCGATCCCTATGTTTTTACCACGATTTATATGCTTTTATTTGGATTTTATATGTGTAAAAGTGTTTTACCATTCCCCGCTGCGATTAAAAATCCAATACTTATGCCTTTCATACTGATGACATTAATGAGTTGAGAAGATATCTTAAAACCATGTTCATTAATTATAGAGATCAAACTTTAACATTTGAAAGATTAACTTCTGAAAATCTTGCTTGTAAAAGAGGAATGATTATTTAGAAAAAGAGTTAGTCATGTTCCATCAAACTCAGAAAGATAGAGATGATGCTTTCTATGTTAGGGATGAAGTACTTAAAATGAATGAATCTCTAAAAACTGAGTTAGAAAAGGAAAGAGAGATTATCAGGACTTGGACTAACTCTGGCAGAACAACTCAGAATTTGTTAAGTAGTGGAAACTGAAAAGAGGGCTTAGGTTATGGAGATGATAAGAATGATAAAGGAACTGTAGAAATTAAGCCCATAGTTGTTAAACAAAAGCCAAAGTTAAAACATGTTAAGTTTGTAGCTGTAAAGTCTGATATTGAGAAATCAGAAGTTAAAGAGGAATTAACTTCTGAAAAACTAAAACAGGAAAAGACAACTGAAGTTAACGTAGGCTTAATGACAAAGAAGCAGCTTAAGCATAAGCTGAAAGATGTTAAGAATGTAAACAAGGTATAGTCACCTAGGAAAAATAGGAATGGAAAGGAAGGTGTTAATAAAAGCAATGATAATAAGTCTATTCCTAATGCTCCTAGAAAAACATGTCATAACTGTGGAAGTTCTAACCATCTGGCTTCTTTTTGCAGGAAGAATAAGAACATAAACTCCTTATATTCAAAGTCAGGAGTTAAGAGTCAGTCTGTTAGATATAGGCCACAAAATCCTTGTTTTCATTGTGGTAGTTTATGGCATTCCATTTATACTTGTAAGGAATATCATAGTTTGTACTATGATTATTATCAAATATAACCTTCTTTAAAGAAAGTTAACATTGTTCCTTCTAGTGTAAGTTCTGATACAAAGTCTGATAGTGTAAATGCTAATAAGAAAAATGTTAACATAAACTCTGATGCTAAATCCACTGCAAATGTTAACAAACTTAACAAGGCCAAAGGATCCAAGCAAGTCTGGGTCCTTAAAACTAATCATTAATGGTCTTTGTGATTGCAGGGCAACAGGAAAAACATCCTAGTTCTGGACAGTGGATGTTCAGGACATATGGATGGAAATAAAGCCCTGCTATCAGACTTTATGGAGAAAGTTGGCCCAAGTGTTTATGGAGATGGCAACATTGGAAAAACACTGGGATATGGCAATATCAATCTTGGGAATGTCATCATTAAAGAAGTAGCTCTGGTCTCAGGACTTAAACACAATATGCTGAGTGTTAGTCAAATCTGTGACAGAGGTTATCATGTGGATTTCTTTGAAGAACACTGTGAAGTTGTAAGCAAATCTACAGGCAAAGTTGTTTTGAAATGATATAGGCATGGTAACATTTATGAAGCCATGCTATCAACAAGTACTGATGGTTCCGCAATCTGTCTGTTGAGTAGAACATCAATTGAAGAAAGCTGGGATTGGCACAAGAAACTCTCTCATTTAAATTTCAACAATGTAAATGAATTAGTCAAGAAAGATCTTGTGAGAGGACTGCCAAAATCATTATTTGCTCATGATGGCCTTTGTGATTCATGTCAGAAGGCAAAACAAAGAAAATCTTCATTCAAGAGCAAGACTGAATCATCAATTCTTGAGCCTTATCACCTACTACATGTAGGTCTATTTGGTCTAGTGAATGTCATGTCTATTGCAAAGAAGAAATATGCTATGGTCATAGTGGATGAGTTCACCAGATACACATGGGTGTATTTCTTGCACACAAAAAGTGAAACTGCATCTATCTTGATTGATCATGTCAAGCAACTGGATAAATTGGTCAAAGATTCTGTGAAGATCATAAGAAGTGATAATGGCACTGAGTTCAAGAATTTGATCATGGAAGAGTTCTACAAAGACCATGGAATCAAGCAGGAATTTTCTACTCCTGGAACTCCACAGCAAAATGGAGTTGTTGAAAGAAAGAATAGAACCCTTATTGAAGTTGCACGAACTATGCTTGATGAAGCAAAGCTACCAACCTATTTTTGGGCTGAAGCTGTGTAAACTGCTTGTTTTACTCATAATGCAACACTCATTAACAAGCATGGAAAGACACCATATGAGATGGTGAAGAAAAAGAAGCCAAATCTGATGTATTTTCATGTATTTGGATGCAAGTGTTTTGTTCTTAAGACTCATCCTGAACAGCTATCCAAATTTGATTTAAAAGCTAATGAAGGAATTTTTGTTGGATATCTACTTTCCACAAAAGCCTTCAAAGTCTACAATTTAAGAACAAGGGTTGTCATGGAATCTATCAATGTCTCCTTTAATGATAAGAAGATTACTGGACTTGAAGATTTCAATGATCATGATCAGCTGAGATTTGAAAATGAAGACTTAAATCTTGATACTGGAAATCCTGATAGTCTAAATCCTGATACTACAAACTCTGATGGATTAACCTCTGATGTTATTGAAACTGTGGTGACTACGCCAAAGAAAGATGCACCTATGCAGGGGGAGCATACTGAAGATACAACCACATCTCAAGAAGCATCAGAACATGCAACTGGCTCTTCAAGTTCTGATTCATCAAGTTCTGATAAGCCAAGTTCTGATAATTCTGAAAACTTAAATTCTGAAGGATCCAACTCAGAGAGCATAGTTTTAGGGGGAGCATCAAAAAATGTTGATGAAGATAGCATGGATCATGGGGGAGCATCTTGTTCTAGAGAAAATCTTCCATCTGCAAGGAAGTGGACTAAATCACATACACCTGACTTAATTATTGGAAATCCTGATGCAGGTGTCAGAACTAGAACAGCTACTTCAAGTGAATGTCTCTATAATTCTTTTCTTTCTCAGACTGAACCAAAGAAAGTGGAAGAAGCTCTTCAAGATGCTGATTGGGTGCAAGCAATGCAGGAAGAGTTAAATGAATTTGAAAGAAATAAAGTATGGACCCTAGTGCCCTAGACCAAAGAACAGATCTGTTGTTGGTACAAAGTGGGTGTTCAGAAAAAAACTGATAGTGATGGCATAATTACAAGTAATAAAGCAAGGCTGGTTGCAAAAGGATATTCTCAAAAGGAGGGAATTGATTATGATGAAACATTTGCACCAGTTGCTAGATTGGAAGCCATAAGAATATTTTTGGCTTATGCTACTCACAAAAAGTTTACTGTCTTTCAAATGGATGTGAAAAGTGCTTTTCTCAATGGATAATTGGAAGAGGAAGTATATGTTGAACAACCTCCAGGCTTTGTAGATTCCAAATTTCCAAATCATGTCTACAGGCTTGATAAAGCACTTTATGGCCTTAAGCAAGCTCCAAGAGCATGGTATGAGACTTTAGCTTAGTTTCTTCTGGAAGGTGGATTTAACAGAGGAACTATTGACAAAACACTGTTCTACCTCAACCATAGAAAGGACTTACTTTTGGTGCAGATATATGTTGATGATATCATTTTTGGTTCTACAAATGACAGACTTTGCAAGAAGTTTACCAAACTAATGCAGTCAAGATATCAAATGAGTATGATGGGGGAACTTAGCTATTTTCTGGGACTTCAAGTCAAGCTGAATGAAGAAGGCACTTTTATTTGTCAATCCAAGTACACCAGAAATTTGCTGAAGAAATTTGGAATGCAAGATTGTTCAGGTGCATCCACTCCCATGGCCACTGCAACAAAATTGGATAAGGATACTGGTAAATCAGTAGATATTACTAATTACAGAGGTATGATTGGCTCTCTACTCTATCTAACTGCTAGTAGACCTGATATTATGTATGCTACCTGTCTTTGTGCAAGATTTCATGCAGATCCAAGAGAACCTCACTTAACAGCTGTGAAAATATTTTTCAAGTATCTTAAGGGAACAGCTGATCTGGGATTGTGGTATCCCAGAGAATCAGATTTTAAACTAATAGGTTACTCATATGCAGATTTTGCAGGATGCAAAATTGACAGAAAAAGTACAAGTGGAAGCTGCCAATTTCTTGGAGGCAGATTGGTTTCTTGGTTTAGCAAGAAACAAAAGTCAATTTCCACATCAACTGCAGAAGCAGAGTATATTGCTGCAGGAAGCTGTTGTACACAGATTCTTTGGATGAAGAATCAGTTACTGGATTATGGGTTAACATACTTTAAAATACCTATTTACTGTGATAATCAAAGTGCTATTGCTATAACAGGTAATCCAGTTCAACACTCAATGATAAAGCACATCAGCATTAGATACCACTTCATAAGGGAACATGTGGATGAAGGTACAGTGGAATTGCACTTTGTTCCAACAGATCAACAACTGGAAGATATCTTCACAAAACCACTGTGTGAAGCTACTTTTACAAGATTGGTAAATGAACTTGGAATGGTTTCAGGTTCTTTCTCTAAGTCTGCTTAGTTTATGATTCTGTTTCATCAGACTTTATGATCAGTATTTACAGATATTACTATCTTTATGTATTCTGTGCTTAATTGAAAATTGCTTAAGTACTGATTGTTTTCTGATGTGAATTTCGACACTCTGATAGTGATATGAATGTTTCTATGGCTATTCAATCCAATGAGGATAACTATGTTAGATGTTGACCTAGTAGTCTTTAATATGCTAAAGATCCCATGTTTGAAGTAATTGTTTATGTGGAAATCTCTTAACACAAGCAAATTCTGATACTGAGCTTAGTTGAAGTTTACTTTGTGTATCTCAATACTAAGTCACAAACTGGAATAGTGCTTCTTATCTGTTAAGTTCTGATGTTAGTAAATCTGATGGATGTACTTAGTGCTGATAAACCTCACTTATCAAAAGAAAAAGAAAAAGAAATTAAAATCAGGTACTACTTTGAGATCTAGAGTAAAAATGTGGAAGGGAAGACCCAAGTGCATTGCTGGTATTAAGTAATATGCATCAGAAAAGCAAAATAAATATTTTTCTTGGTGACTTTTCACACTCTATGATTATTGGAGAAATACTCTGATAATAGCATAAATTCTGATAAGCAGTCGTGACTAACTTACACTGAGAAGCCACTGTAAAATGGAATTTCAAAAGATGCATAAAATGAGAACAAAACAGTTGAGGTGGATTCATGCATGAACTCATTCTAAAGTAGACTTCAGAATCATGACAGATTTTGAGCAAAGTTCTTAGTTATGCCTTATTTCTAAGATATATTAAAGTGAATCAGACTTTAATCTTTATCTGATATTTAGCTTACTGCACACACATACACTCCATATGAATGATGAAAATTACTGTGGTGATAAATGTTGTTTTAGATGAACGTTTAAGTGTCAGTTGCATAAATTCTAAGGACAAGTTCTGATGGAAGTTCTGATGATTAAGTTCTGAAGAAACGAAATCAGAATTTGTGTGAAGAATTACAGAAATAGGCATTCACTTTTCGAGTTAAGAAATCATGTTCTGATGACTGATAAGTTCTGATATAAGTCTAAGTTCTGATATTAAATTCTGATTCTTTACTTGACTTATTTGTGGTTAAATTCTGAAAGAGTCTTATTTAAAATCAGAATTTGTTTGGATGAGATATTAACAGTCAACATAATTTGGGTTAGTGGTACTCGTCTATGCACAGTAATTTTTACTTGTTTAGTGTGCGCATTAAATCCTGTTTTAAACTTCCAATGGCTGTTATTATTCTCATCAGTCTAGGGAGCCGAGGTATAATTATTTCTACCTGTAACCATTCAATTTTCCTTGCGTCTCTTGGTATTCTATTGGTTATATAAACCAACACCTCATTCCAGTCAACACATCTCTCATTTTCTCTCAAACTCATTTTTTTACTCATCACAAACATGGTTCATTTCAACTTAGTTCTGAACTATGACACTTTCACTATCAATTTGAGGTGTACTGAATGGCAGCAGGAATGGCATGTCACTGCCATTCCTGATGAAATCTGGGACACAGTTCCCCAAGAGGTTCT
This sequence comes from Apium graveolens, assembly GCF_009905375.1. Taxonomy (NCBI): domain Eukaryota; kingdom Viridiplantae; phylum Streptophyta; class Magnoliopsida; order Apiales; family Apiaceae; genus Apium; species Apium graveolens. The sequence continues at coordinate 29,969,814 of NC_133656.1, read as the reverse complement.
CACAGACCTCTTGTGTTGGATTTTTAATCGCAGCGGGGCGTGGAAAAACACTTTTACACACACAAAATCCAAATAAAAGCATATAAACCGTGAATAAAAATTCGAGGGATCGAATCTAACCTTTTAAAATAATTCGGAGACAACGATCAGAGATCCTTAGCAGTTGCTCCTCAAGTGTGAAGCACTCCACCGGTATCCACCAAGAAAACGACTTTTAGGAGGAGGAGGAGGTGGAGAGAATTTGGTTTTCTGAAACTTTTGGGTTTCTCGGGTTCAAATAAAATAGGGTCTATAATAGTGTATTTATAGGCAAAATTTTCAGCTGAAATTTTCCCATAAATATTATTATTATTATCCCATTTATTATTCTCATTAATAATTAAAACACCTTTTAATTATTAATCCTTTTTCTAAACACTTTAGAAATAATTCTCTCTCTTGATTTAATTTCCAAAAATTAAATCCTTTAATTAATAATATTAAGAACTTTTCTTAATTAATTTATAATCAATTAAATCTCATTTAATTAATTATTAAATTTGCCAATTAATTATTTATTTCACAAATAAATAATTATTAGCCATTATTAATTAATTCCTCCACCATAAAATCATTCTCTTTTTATGGTGTGACCCTGTAGGTTCAATATTAAGCCGGTAGTAGAAATAAATAATAATAAAACTATTTTATCATTATTTATATAAATTCTCTAATTTATTAAATATGATTAATTAATTAATCACATTTATTCTACATCGTGAGTGATGCTTCTCAACATATCGCGACTATCCGGATAATATGAATTCACTGCTTAGAATACCAAGAACCTGTCAGTGAATAGTTACCGTACAATAAACTCCTTCTACCCTACAATGTCCCGATTAAATACAAGGCATGGATCTCGTGTCAAGCCTATCTAATTCAATCACTTGCTTACCATTTACTATGCGTAGTTCTATGCAAATTAGAAACTCCTTTCTAATTTCATTCACTCTGGCCAGAGATTCCTGAACTAGCATAAGTGGATCAGCCTTGAACATTCGCTTCCTTCACTGGAAGGGGTAGATCCTTTATTGATCATACACTATCTTCGTGTACAAATTCCTATACCCAGAAGAGCCCTAATAATTGTCCCTGGAGACTAAGAACTAAACCAAAGCATAGTTCAGTGTACACAAGATGACTATGATGACCTCAAGTCTAAGGATACTTGTACAACTATCACTAAGCGAACAACTGCTGACACGTGAGTGAACTCCATCAGTTGTTCAGCTGGGCGAGTCATGTTCAGTGAACTTATTCTATAATAAGCACCTACATACTAGCTATAGTGTCACCACACAAATGTCTATGAGAACAGACATCCTTCATAATGAAGCAAGCATAGTATGTACCGATCTTTGCGGATTATTAATTACCAGTTAGTAATCCTATGATCAGGAACTATTTAAGTTTAGAGTTATCATCTTTTTAGGTCTCACTATTATGATCTCATCATAATCCATAAAAAGCTTTACTCTAAACTATGGTATATCTTATTTAAACACTTAAATAGATAAAGCCCGTAATAAAAACAAAAACTAGTCTTTATTAATATCAATGAAATCAAAACAGATTACATAAAGAGTTATTCCTAAATCCTAATACCTGATTGGACTTAGGACATATTCCTTTCAATCTCCCACTTGTACTAAAGCCAATCACTCTAGTATCTAATACCCATCTCATCTTTATGACGATCAAAGTGACTTTCAAAAAGTAGCTTTGTGAGTGGGTCTCCTATGTTGTTATGTGTGTCAACTCTACTTCAATACAATACAAGAAATGTTACCGCGCTCCCACTAACCCTTTTGTAGACGCATGGTTCATCTACGTTTTTGATAAAATCAAACTCTTTGATTGTCTCATCAAAACGAATGTTCCATCTTTCGAGAAGCTTGCTTTAAACCATATTAATTGCAAGCAAAATCTGAACTGATTTTAACAGGGCTACAGGTAAAAAGTTTCATCAAAGTCAATCCCATTGCCTTTGTTTGAATCCTTTTTGCCACAAGCCTGGCCTTATAGGTCTCCACCTGGCTATCTGTTATAATCTATCTTTTGTATACCGTATACATAGATTCCATTCTGGATTTCATGGCACTATGCCATTTCTCTGAGTCAACACTACTCATAGCCTCATTAAAGGTTACAGGGTCGTCATCATCAAATGATTGACAACTCATTGTCATTCTCAATGACAAGGCCATAATACCTCTCAGGTTGGCGAGACACTCTCCCTGATCTATGAATGGGCTATTCCACAAAAGGTTGTTCAGTCAGAACAGGTGTTTCCACTTGATCCGTAGTAGTTTGTGCTTCTTGAACTTCATCAAGTTCAATTTTGCTCCCACTGTTTCCTTCAAGGATAAACTCCTTTTCCAAGAAGGTAGCATGTCTGGAGACAAACGATGATCGGTGCAAAAGTAATACCCTAAAGTCTCTTTAGGATATCCCACAAAACTACATTTTACGGATCAATATTCCAGCTTATCTGGGTCAACTTACTTGACATAAGCTGGACATCCCCAAATCTTAACGTGTTTAAGACTCGGCTTCCTTTCTTTCCATATCTCATACGGAGTTTGAGGAACAGATTTGGAAGGCACCATATTCAGTAAATATGCTGAGGTTTCCAATGCATAACCCCATAGGAATACTGGAAGATTTGCATAGCTCATCATGGACCGAACTATGTCTAACAAAGTTCGATTTCTCCTTTCAGATACCAATCTGGAGGAGTCCACTGGGAGACTATACCATTTACTTTGAGATAATCTAGAAACACTCCATTAAAGTATTCACCACCTCGATCTGATCGAAGAGTTATAATACTTTGGTTGTTTTTCCACTTCATACTTATTTTCTTTGAACTTTTCAAAGGCCTCAGACTTGTGTTTCATCAAACACATATCCGAATCTAGATCTATCATCTATATAAGTAATGAAGTATGAAAATCCACCCATGGCTTGCTTAGACATTGGTCCACATACATCTGTGTGTACCATTCCTAGCAAATTTGCAGTCCTCTCTCCATGTCTACTAAATGGAGACTGCAGTGCCACAACGAAGTGAGATTTTCATCATCCCTTTTCTTTTATTAGTTTGTTCAATGTGAAGTAAATTATGTCACATATATACAGACCATTATTTAAAGCACCACGTCCATAAAGAATATTATCTCTAAGAATAGAACATTCATTATTCTCAATAATAAATGAAAATCCATCCAAGTCTAACTAGGGAATAATATTCCTCACAATCGAGGGAACAAAATAACAATTATTTCAAACAATAGTCTTGCCCGTAGGCCTATGTAAATGAAATGATTCTACATCTTCAGCAGCAACTCTTGCTCCATTTCCCATCAGTAGAATCACCTCCTCTTCCTCAAGAGTCCTACTTCTCCTTGGTCCCTGCAACAATTGCAGATTTGAGAACCACAGGCGGTATCGAATACCCAAGTAGAAATGACATATTCACTTCTATCATGAACATACCTGAATTAGAAGCGGTAGTCTCACTACCCTCCTTATTCAATTCTGCAAGGTAAACCTTGCAGTTCCTCTTCCAGTGCCCCACCTTGTTACAGTGAAAGCAAACAACTTTGCTCTTGGGGTCTTCAGCTTTTGGTGGTACCGGCGTTTTCTCACCTACTTTCTTCTTCTTGGAAGAGTTCCTCTTCCTTTTCTTAGGATTGGAACCTTCACCAATTAGAAGAACAGAACTCTTCTTAGGGGGAAAATTCGATTCCGCAGTCTTCAACATGTTGTGGAGTTCAGGCAGGCTGACATCCAACTTATTCATGTGAAAGTTCACAACAAACTGCGAGAACGAACTCGGAAGCGATTGCAAGACCAAGTCTTGGCTCAGCTCCCCATCCATGGCAAAACCAAGTTGTCCAAGACGTTCAATCAAATTGATCATCTTAAGTACATGGTCATTCACAGATGATCCCTCAGACATCCTACAACCGAACAACTCCTTCGATATCTCATATCGAGTTGTCCTCCCCGCCACATCATACAACTCTTGTAGATGCATGAGGATAGTGTGAGCATCCATATGCTCATGTTGCTTCTGTATCTCAATATTCATGGAAGCTAGCATGATGCATTGAGCAACATTTGCATCATCCATCCACTTACGATACACAACGTGTTCATCATTATGTGCATCACTAGCAGGTTCAGTAGGCTTAGGTGAGTCAATCACGTATTCCAGCTTCTCAATCCTGAGAACAATTCTCAAGTTTCGAAGCCAGTCAGCATAATTAGGACCAGTCAATTTGTGAGCATCCAGTATGCTCCTGAGTGATAGTGTGGAAGACATAACATACAAAGTAAATCTGTAAATGATAAACACATAACAACACTTAGCAAATATTCGATTTCATTTTAAAACACTATATGAATCGGGTCTTTATTCATAAGTGGCTCCCACTAGTTTATCTAATTTATTCAACCCTCTACATGAAAAATTAAGCATTCATAATGCTAGTGGGAATAGGGATCCTACATTCCATTACACGACCCCGGCTGTAGCACGAACCGCCATGCAATGTTCAATAGGCAGACAACTCTTGTCAATTACATCTCATGTTATTCCCTAATCAAACTTTAGCCTCTTGAATAATTGAGTCTCGGCTGTAGCACGACAAACTCAATATTCTAAGTCAAGTCAAACCCAACATTCCGTACAGTTGAATCAGTCCCCAAAGGCCCACGGCTGTAACACGTACCGACCTTTAGATTCTTATTCAATGTACACATCTCTATGTAACAGACAAGTATTTCTTATTTCGAAATCAAAGCCCTCGGCTGTAGCACGAACCGACAATGATTCAAAAATAAGAACTACTTTTCTATCATGTTGGAAGGCTATGACCGACACAAGCCCGTTGTATCATTGGCCAATTACTACTTGATATTATTTAATTTTAGAAGGATTATATTATGTTAAAATCATAATCATATTATAAAGAGATTCTTCCTTTTAAATTAAATATTTCAAATCAATAATCAATAATCAGACGATTCCCAGATCGGGTGGAGCATTGTCAAGAGGCGTCACTTAATAACCCTTTCTTACAGATAGAAATCTGTTGTTGACAGAATCATCCTTTCTCTCATATCGAAAATTCATATACAATTACGTGTTTCACAAACACAAGAATCTCATGATTGTATTCATAATATTGTTCTTAAGGTTATGAAACAATTTCACTATACTAGGTTGTCTAACAAACGCCTTATGTTCATTCAAGTTCACCTAAATCTATCATCGCATGATAAACTAAGCATATATCACATATATAAACATGAATAAACATCAAGGTAGGCATGTTACATCATCTAGCACATGCGTCTAAGCATTATACATCTCTATGTATCACATGAAGCATTTAAAAGCAATTCAAACAGTCAAAAACAGCTTAAAAAACACTTCTGTTAGCTATAAACAGTTCGAAACAATTTCATAAAATATCATCTAATATACCATTAGAAGCGTCTCGAAAATACGAATCCAACGGCACCAAAATCACCCCATTCTGAACTTCCACGCGCCCGCACGCGCCCCGAGAAGATGTCCCACGCGCCGCCACGCGCACACGCGCTGTCAGGCGCGTGTCAGACTTCCCCCCACGCGCGCCCACGCGCCCACGCGCCCCTGACCCCTATGCTGACGTCAGCATGACGTCCTCTGATGACGTCATCATGACGTCAGCACGACGTCACCAGCGCGTGTCTTCCACGCACCGCGCGTGGCACGCTAGCGCGTGAACCCCACGCGCGCGTGGTCGACGCGCGGTCCTTTGCCTGTTTATCAGTCGTCGCCTTTTCTGATCACCCGCCTGAAATCTCTGCTTCTGTGTCTCCTTTAATTCCGTGCAGCAGCAGACAAACATCCGTACAGCAGATAACAGATATACTTTTACAGCAGACAACAAAACAAACATATATATATATACTATATATACATATATTTACTTTTTTTAATTACGAATTTTAATTAGAATAACTTCAAAAAATCATAATAAAAAATCTATACATCCTAAAATTATGAAAAAAATACCCAGACGATCTACAACACTTGTAGAACCCAGATCAACATTCAAAATAATTCTGAGAAATGATTTCTCATCAGACAAAATTAATCCATAATATAACTTGTAAAAATCATAATTAATTCATACAAGCACATAAAATTCTGAAATTTTTACCACAGATCTATATGCATACAACCTATGCTCTGATACCATTGTTGTGTTTTTAATCGCAGCGGGGCGTGGAAAAACACTTTTACACACACAAAATCCAAATAAAAGCATATAAATCGTGAATAAAAATTTGAGGGATCGAATCTAACCTTTTAAAATAATTCGGAGACAACGATCTGAGATCCTTAGCAGTTGCTCCTCAAGTGTGAAGCACTCCACCGGTATCCACCAAGAAAACGACTTTTAGGAGGAGGAGGAGGTGGAGAGAATTTGGTTTTCTGAAACTTTTGGGTTTCTCGGGTTCAAATAAAATAGGGTCTATAATAGTGTATTTATAGGCAAAATTTTCAGTTGAAATTTTCCCATAAATATTATTATTATTATCCCATTTATTATTCTCATTAATAATTAAAACACCTTTTAATTATTAATCCTTTTTCTAAACACTTTAGAAATAATTCTCTCTCTTGATTTAATTTCCAAAAATTAAATCCTTTAATTAATAATATTAAGAACTTTTCTTAATTAATTTATAATCAATTAAAACTCATTTAATTAATTATTAAATTTTCCAATTAATTATTTATTTCACAAATAAATAATTATTAGCCATTATTAATTAATTCCTCCACCATAAAATCATTCTCTTTTTATGGTGTGACCCTGTAGGTTCAATATTAAGCCGGTAGTAGAAATAAATAATAATAAAACTATTTTATCATTATTTATATAAATTCTCTAATTTATTAAATATGATTAATTAATTAATCACATTTATTCTACATCGTGAGTGATGCTTCTCAACATATCGCGACTATCCGGATAATATGAATTCACTGCTTAGAATACCAAGAACCTGTCAGTGAATAGTTACCGTACAATAAACTCCTTCTACCCTACAACGTCCCGATTAAATACAAGGCATGGATCTCGTGTCAAGCCTATCTAATTCAATCACTTGCTTACCATTTACTATGCGTAGTTCTATGCAAATTAGAAACTCCTTTCTAATTTCATTCACTCTGGCCAGAGATTCCTGAACTAGCATAAGTGGATCAGCCTTGAACATTCGCTTCCTTCACTGGAAGGGGTAGATCCTTTATTGATCATACACTATCTTCGTGTACAAATTCCTATACCCAGAAGAGCCCTAATAATTGTCCCTGGAGACTAAGAACTAAACCAAAGCATAGTTCAGTGTACACAAGATGACTATGATGACCTCAAGTCTAAGGATACTTGTACAACTATCACTAAGCGAACAACTGCTGACACGTGAGTGAACTCCATCAGTTGTTCAGCTGGGCGAGTCATGTTCAGTGAACTTATTCTATAATAAGCACCTACATACTAGCTATAGTGTCACCACACAAATATCTATGAGAACAGACATCCTTCATAATGAAGCAAGCATAGTATGTACCGATCTTTGCGGATTATTAATTACCAGTTAGTAATCCTATGATCAGGAACTATTTAAGTTTAGAGTTATCATCTTTTTAGGTCTCACTATTATGATCTCATCATAATCCATAAAAAGCTTTACTCTAAACTATGGTATATCTTATTTAAACACTTAAATAGATAAAGCCCGTAATAAAAACAAAAACTAGTCTTTATTAATATCAATGAAATCAAAACAGATTACATAAAGAGTTATTCCTAAATCCTAATACCTGATTGGACTTAGGACATATTCCTTTCATCTTGTTCTTCTACATGGACTATTATCGCCATCTTGAGCGTTTGGAAGAGGAACGGAGAGAAGCTCTCCGACAGCAGGAGCGAATCATTTGTCTTGTTATTCTTTTTGTTGAGAGTAGGAAGAAGAAATAATTGTTATCTATCTGTTTCTCTTCACCGTCAGCTTTGTCTGGCTTCTTAGCTTAGGACTAAAGCTGTTGATGTTAGGATTTGTAGCTTAGGACAATCTTGTACTTTTAAGCATGTAATTTAAATTTCATGAAATGTATTTGCTCAATATATTAATGAAATTTTATATTTATGCAAGATTTTGTCTCTGAGTCGTTTGATATTCTGATAACATTTTATATCCTGATACTAACCATATTCTGAATACCTTTTTAGCTCTGATACAAATCAAGTTCTGATTCTGACGTGGCAGTATTTGTTTACTTGGTTTATTAATGGTCATTCTCTCATTGGTCATAATTTTACAGAATATTGGTAAGGCAGTAATAAAAATTTATTAAGTGGGAACAGTTGTAAAATTTAAAATAAAACTGAACAACCTTGATTAATGGGATTACTTGGTAAGTGGAACGGTTTTTCCTTGAAAATCTGCATGTGATAAGTAATGATTACTGAATACCCGTGCCCATTAATTATCTTTTACTGCTGTATGTCTGACAGGTGTCTTAACGGTTACTTTTTCTACCGTGTATAAGTAAAAGAGAGAAAAGATTGTAAAATCTTTTATTTACCTTCATATTTTATCTCTCTCTTTTTACTTTTATTCTCTCTCATCTACTGACGAATTTTCATACAAACATTATATCAAACACCTTACAGGCAATTTTCTTTCTCATGAATTCTCATGGCACCCAAGGACATAATTTTTTATGGAGCTACATTTGTTCCTAATAACTTCTCTGCAATTCTTAGCAAGTCAGAAGCACCCTCTGAACTTCACTTCATTCAGGACTTTCTTGCTAGTTCTGATATTGGGTATGCTCTGACTGAACCCGAAGCAGTCTCTGGTACTCAAGTACTGGAGTTCTGAAGAAGCGGTGTATATGATGATGGTGGTGCTCAAGGGTCCCCAAGTATTATTTTTTCATCAGGGAGGATGAGTATGTTATGACATTGTCTACAGTTCGATAAGCACTGCAGCTACCTGAGAACTGTGTTTATTCTACTATTGACGAGCTAGTTCTTCAAACCATGATGGCCAGTTTGGGAAATGAAAGGACATTGGCAAAGCTGGGCCAGTTGAAGAGATCTTTCATAAGGAGGGAATGGAGTTTCTTCTTTGATTGCATAACCAAGGCTTTTGCAAACAAATGTTCCAATTTTGATGCAATTCCAATATTCAGCCAACAAATCGGGTATGCTCTCATAAATCAAACTGATTTTGACTATGCAAGTGCTGTTTTAGGTTTTATTGGGGACAGAATGAATGAAGATAGATCTACTGTTTATTTTGCTAGATTCTGTCAGCTTATCTATAGTTTCTGTTGTGATAATAAGCCCCAAAATACTAGTGAATTAATTTCATCATTCCGAATAGCTAAAAGAGCTTTTACTGACTTATTATCTACTGATAATAAGAAGGTTGTGTTAAGACCCCTCCTAATACCTTTATCTGTCAAACAAGCCTTAATAACCTATGATCCCGTTAAATACACTGCACTATATTCTGATGTCCAACCATCTGCACCTCATCCATCAGCACCTACCACCTCTACTCAACCACCTCAAACTTTTCAACCTCAAACTTCAGAACCTACAGTGCAGCCTTCATCTTCCAAACCTAAGAGGACTAAGAAAGTACCTCAGACACAACAGAAGAGAAGGAGATTCATTCTGTGAGATGAATCAGATGCTGAGGAACAGGTTTCTGTATCAGAACCTGTTGTTCGAGAAGCTGAGAAGGTCTCTTCTCAGGAGGATGTTGATATTGGGAGTTCTAGGCCCCTAAAAAGGCTTAGAAAGCGTAATTCTGATGATACAGCTCCTAAAGTCTCCTTAAAAGCTAAAAAATTCAAAACATTGGCAAAAAGGCCTGAAGATTCTGGTAAAGGAATGGAAGCAGCCGCTAAGGAAGGGGATTAGGAATCTCTAATCTCACAAGACCCTGTTGAAGCTCACAATTCTCCTAGTGCTGATCCAGACCCTCATGCAACTCATCACTCTCCACTACATGAGCCAGAAACTACTCACATTCCTACACCTCCAGTATCTTCAGTACATGCTGATAACCAGGGGCCAAGTGATGAAATTGACATCCAAACTTGGAAGTGCCTCAGGTTTTGTATCTAGAAGCTCTACCAACTCAAGTCACTCCACCAAAAACACCAATTCCTGATGCTGATTTTAATCCAGAATTGCCTACAACACCTTCTCTACATCTAGATACTGAAGATCAGATTTTAGGTGAGCATCAGAATATGGATGTTGATCAGAACTTAGTTGGAGATCAGCCCTTAGAGGATGATGTTGAAGCCTCCATAGCTTTTCATACTGTTCTTTTATCAGAGGATGATGCAGATGTTGACTCTGTAAGTTCTGATGCTGTAAATATTGATGCTACTGGTAATGCTGCTACAAATTTAGATGCTGATACAGCTGGTCCTTCTGGACATGCACCTCTACAAGCTCCTTCAAAAGCTGAGATAGTCAAAAAGTTTGTTACAGGGGAAGCACCAGTACCTTGGAGTGAAACTCCTAGAGGACAGGAGTGGACTAAGGAGTGGAACACAGTTACCTTTGTTCCATCTGAAAAGATTCTTGTTGATCACTTGGCGAAAGCTGATGAGATGCTAGTCAATGATGATTTCAAGACACAGCTAAGAGTTACTACACTTAGTACAAGGCACCTTCAAGGTCAACACTCTGTAACTCAGGCCAAGGTGGACAAGATTCAAGAAACCTTAATTCAGCAAGATACAGTTGTCAAGTTGGACAAGAAAAGGTTTTTCAAACTTTCCTTTGACAAAATTACCAACATTGAGAAAATCCAAGAGAAGCAACAGTCTCAGATTGATGAAATTTTGAAAAATCAAGCTTCTCAGCAATCTCAACTCAATGAGATCCAATCCTCAGTGGAATTGCTTCTCTCTCTTCTTTTACCTGCTGATGCCAAAAAGGGGGAGAAAGTAATTAAGTCCAAATACAAATCTATTAAGACATTGAAGAAAAAGGATGATGGTAATGACCCGGGAAACTCTGGAATGGGTGGAGGTCATGGCCAAGGTGGAGGTCTCTCATCAAGTAGAACTGGAACTACAAGACATAGAACAAGTTCTGATACTGGGAGAAGAATAACTTCTGATACTGGTAAAAGGATAAGTTCTGATGACCTTTTGGAACTTGATGAAGAAATTTCAAGACAGTTATTTCTGAAAGAAAATCCAGGAATGGACTTTGAGAGTCTAATGGAAGAAGAAGCTAGACTTAAGTTAGAAAAAGTCAACTCCAAATCTGAAGCTGTCGTTGTTAAAAAGAAACTTCCTACGGCTAAAGGCATTGTGATAAAAGAAAGGACAAATCCTATGGCAACTAAAGATAAATCACAATTGCAGATAGATCCAAGGTCCAAGGGCAAAGAAAAAGTTGGTGAACCTGTAAAGGTTTATGTGCCTCCTATGGATGAAGAAATTTCTGATGAAGATGCTAATCTTACTCTGACTTCAAGGAAGATTTATAAGACAACCTCTAACATGGCTCAAGTTGTTCAGAGTTAAGATATAGTTAGTTCTGATATGACAATGAAGCAAGCAACCTCTGACATAGCTCAAGTTGGCTTGATATCAGAAGATAAGTCAAAGGAAACCTCTGACATTGCTCATGTTAAATCCTCAAAGTTACTCCTACCAGGATTCACTAAAGCCAAACAGACTCAACCTTTGAAGACTGCAGCAAGTGGTTTTGAAGTAAGAGTGGTTACTGGAAAGGAAGCAAGAGATAAATCTGGATTGGGTAGTGCTGATGAAAGAAGAGTGTAGAACACAACCAATGATCCAACTTCCTTAAGTGAACCAGGTATTGGAGCAACTCCTGAAAGATTGAATCAACTTGAATCTGTACAGATGGTCTACCATACCTTCTTGAAAGAACACATCTTGTTATATTTCATGACAGATGGAAGGGTTTACCATATAAGGGAAAATGCTATACCACTGAAGTATTTTGAGGAATTAGAACATGTTTTATTCTTACTTCAAGTGAAGGACAAATTAACAGAAAGTGTTGCAAATTATTTAAAGACTCAAATTCAGAGACAGAAGAAGCTTTATTCTGTGAATTCTGACAGCACATACTGTCCCAAGTACATAGATTATAAGGGTGATATTGTTGATATGAAGCCTAATACTGCAAAGATCAGAACATATCTTGGTATTAAGGGACTTGAATTCAATCTAGAGTCTGACAAAGCCTATGTCATAAGACTAGATCAGGAGTTAAGAAAAGAAAAAATTAATGATCTCAGATATGCTATCTTTCAAACTGGTGAAGATACTGCAGAGCTTAAAGATGCTAAAAGAAGAATGATTGATGAACTCAGATATGCTGAAAGATGTTTGTTAAAGAACTATCTCAGAATAACTCCTGATATTGAAGAGATCAGAAAGTGAAGCTAAGTCAAGATCTACAACTGCTCAAATTCTGATGTGTATACAGACTGAAGTTGTTATCAGAAGTTAAAGTTGGTAAAGCTTTAAGGACTGTAAGTTGTAGTTATCTAGTCAAATTTTCATGCATTTGTACTTAATGTTTTTGACATCATCAAATATCTGTTGAACTTGTATATTATGTTAATTTATAAGTTGGGGGAGATTGTTAGATATATTTGATAATGTCATGTCTAATATGATTTGTGTTTAGTTTTCAGATCTTACTTAAACAGGACAAATCAGTACTTAACTGGATATTAGCACTTATACTGAAGATAGAACTTAAGTTATCAGTACTTAAGGTTCAGGAGATATTTATCAGGACTTAAAGGAAACTTTCAGATAAGAAAGGCCGTTGATTGAAAGGAAAGAAGATCAAGACAAATGCGAGAAGAGATATGCATGAAGAAGGAATTCTATCAAGAATAGAATACTTGGAAGAAAAGATAACTGGTTGATATATTTTAGGAAGCAAAATTATAATCCATATCAATTAGCGATTATCTTATAACTGTGTAATATATAAACACAGACATAGGGTTTATACTATAAGTGTTATCATTATCGAGAATAATATTCATTGTAACCCTAGCAGCTCTCGTGATATTTTGTTCATCACTGAGAGAGGACAGTTCTACATTGTAACAGATTTCATAGAGACAAGACAATTTGTAATTACTGATCATAAAGTCTGATGCATGAGAACAAAAACTAAGCAGATTTTGAGAAAGAACCTGAAACCATTCCAAGTTCATTTACCAGTCTTGTAAAAGTAGCTTCACATAGTGGTTTTGTGAAGATATCTGCTAGTTGTTGATCTATTGGGATAAAATACAATTCCACTGTACCTTCCATCACATGTTCTCTTATGAAATGGTACCTAATGCTGATGTGCTTTGTCATTGAGTATTGAACTGGATTACCTGTCATAGTAATAACACTTTGATTATCACAGTAAATAGGTATTTTAGAAAATTCTAACCCATAGTCCAGTAACTGATTCTTCATCCAAATAATCTGTGCACAACAGCTTCCTGCAACAATATATTCTGCTTCTGCAGTTGATGTGGAAATTGATTTCTGTTTCTTGCTAAACTAAGAAACCAATCTGCCTCCAAGAAATTGGCAGCTTCCACTAGTGCTTTTCCTTTCTATTTTGCATCCTGCAAAATCTGCATCTGAGTAACCAATTAGCTTAAAATCTGATTCCCTAGGATACCACAATCCTAGATCGGCTATACCCTTGAGGTAATTGAAAATTCTTTTCACAACTATTAGATGTGGTTCTCTTGGATTAGCCTGAAATCTTGCACAAAGATAGGTAGCATACATGATATCAGGTCTACTAGCAGTTAAATAGATTAATGAGCCAATTATACCTCTCTTGTTAGTAATATCTACTGATGATCTAGTATCTTTATCTAACTTGGTTGCAGTGGCCATGGGAGTGGATGCAGTTGAACAATCTTGCATTCCAAATTTCTTGAGTAAATTTCTGGTGTACTTGGATTGATTTATGAAAGTGCCTTCTTCAGTTTGCTTGCCATTTGTAAAACCAAAGATGATATCATCAACATAGATCTATACCAAAAGTAAGTCATTTCCATGGTTGAGGTAGAACAGTGTTTTATCAATTGTGCCTCTGTTAAATCCACTTTCCAGAAGAAATTGAGCTAAAGTCTCATACCATGATCTTGGAGATTTCTTAAGGCCATAAAGTGCTTTATCAAGTCTGTAGACATGATTAGGAAATTTTGGATCTACAAATCTGGAGGTTGTTCAACATATACCTCTTCCTCTAATTCTCCATTGAGAAAAGCACTTTTCACATCCATTTGAAAGACTTTGAACTTCTTGTGAGCAGCATAAGCCAAAAAGATTCTTATGACTTCCAATCTAACAACTGGTGCAAATGTTTCATCATAATCAATACCCTCCTGTTGAGAGTAACCTTTAGCAACCAGCCTTGCTTTAGTCCTTGTAATTATGCCATCACTGTCAGTTTTGTTTCTGAACAACCATTACCAATAATTGATCTGTTCTTTGGTCTTGGCACTAGGGTCCAGACTTTATTTCTTTCAATTTCATTTAACTCTTCCTGACATTGCTTGTACCCAATCAGCATCTTGAAGAGCTTCATCCACTTTCTTTGGTTCAGACTGAGATAGAAAGGAATGATAAAGACATTCATTTGATGTTGCTGTTCTAGTTCTGACACCTTCTTCAGGATCTTCAATTATTAAGTCAGGTGTATGTGCTTTGGTCCACTTCCTTGCAGATGGAAGTTGATCCCTAGAACTGGATCCTCCCCCATAATCCATGTTGTCTCCATCAGCATTTTCTGATACTCCCCCTGTAGTTATGCTCTCTAAGACTTCAGAATTTGAGTTGGATCCTTCAGGAATTGGAGAATCAGAGTTTCCAGAGTTATCCGAATTTGGCTCATCAGAACTTGATGAATCAGAACTTGAAGAGCCAGTGACAGGTTCTGATGCTTCTTGAGAGTCTTGAGTTGTGGTAGGATCTTCATCTTGCTCCCCCTGAACAGGTGCATTTTCCCTTGGAGTAGTTACCACAGTTTCAATGACATCATAATTTAACCCGTCAAAACTTACAGGATCAAGATTTAAGTCATCAGAATTTGCAGAATTAGAATTTAAATCTTCATTTTCAAATCTCAGCTGATCATGATCATTGAAATCTTCAAGTCCAGTAATCTTCTTATCATCAAAAGATACATTGATAGATTCCATGACAACTCTTGTTCTTAAATTGTAGACTCTGAAGGCTTTTGTGGAAAGTGGATATCCAACAAAAATTCCTTCATCAGCTTTTAGATCAAATTTTGACAGCTGTTCAGGATGAGTCTTAAAAACAAAACACTTACATCCAAATACATGAAAGTATTTCAGATTTGGCTTCTTTTTCTTCACCATCTCATATGGTGTTTTTCCATGTTTGTTGATCAGTGTAGCATTCTGTGTAAAACAAGCAGTCTGCACAGCTTCAGCCCAAAAGTAGGTTGGCAGCTTTGCTTCATCAAGCATAGTTCTTGCAGCTTTAATGAGAGTCATGTTCTTTCTTTCTACAACTCCATTTTGCTGTTGAGTTCCAGATGCAGAAAATTCGTGCTTGATTTCTTGCTCTTTGCAGAACTCTTCCATGATTAAATTCTTGAACTCAATGCCATTATCACTTCTTATGACTTTAACAGAATCTTTGACCAATTTATCCAGCTGTTTGACATGATCAGTTAGAGTAGATGCAGTTTCAGTCTTCTTGTGCAAGAAATACACCCAAGTGTATATTGTGAACTCATTCACTATAACCATAGCATCTTTCTTCTTTACAATTGACATGACATTTACTGGACCAAATAGATCAACATGCAGTAAGTGATAAGGCTCTTGAATGAAGATTTTCTTTATTTTGCCTTTTGACAAGAATCACAAAGGCCATCAGGAGCAAATACTAATTTTGGCAGTCCTCTCACAAGATCTTTCTTTACTAGCTCATTTATGTTGTTGAAATTTAAATAAGAGAGTCTTTTGTGCTAATTCCAGCTTTCTTCAATTGATGCTCTACTCAACAAACAGATTGCAAAACCATCAGAACTTGTTGAAAGTCTGGCTTCATAAATGTTACCATGCCTGTAACCTTTTATAACCACTTTTCCTGTAGAATTACTTACAACTTCACAGTGTTCTTCAAAGAAATCCACATGATAACCTCTGTCACAGATTTTACTCACACTTAGCAGATTGTGTTTAATTCCTGAGACAAGAGCTACTGATTCAATGATGACATTCCCAAGATTGATATTACCATATCCCAGAGTTTTTCCCATGTTGTCATCTCCATAAGAAACTCCTGGGCCAGCCTTTTCCACAGAGTCTGATAGCAGGGCATTATTTCCAGTCATATGTCCTGAACATCCACTGTCAAGAACTAGGATGTTTTTCCTATTGCCCTGTAATCACAAAGACCACTATTAGTTAGTTTTAAGGACCCAGACTTGCTTGGATCCTTTGGCCTTTTTAAGTTTGTTAGCATTTGCAGCGGATTTAATTTCAGAGTTAATGCTAACAGGCTGTTTATCAGACTTTATATCAGACTTTGTATCAGACTTTACACTAGAAGGAACAATGCTAACTTTCTTTAAAGAAGATTTTATTTGATAATAATCATAGTACAAACTATGATATTCCTTACAAGTATAAATGGAATGCCATAAACTACCACAATGAAAACAAGGATTTTATGGTTTAAACCTAACAGACTGACTCTTAACTCCTGATCTAGGAGGTAAAGAGTTGATATCCTTATTCTTCCTGCAAAAAGAAGCAAGATGGTTAGAGTTTTCACAATTATAACATTTCTTTCTAGGAGCATTAGGAACAGGCATAGATTTATTGCTTTTATTCACACCTTCCTTTCCATTCCTATTCTTCCTAGCTTCCTTTACCTTGTTCATATTTCTAGTCTCTTTCAGCTTATGCTTAAGCTGCTTTTTTGTCATTAAGCCTATGTTTACTTCAGCTGGTTTATCATGTTTTAATTTGTCAGAAGTTGACTTTTCTTTGACTTCAGTCCTAGACTCTTTCATCTTTTCAGAATAAGACTTTATAGTTTTTGCTACAAACTTAACAGGATTTAGCTTTGGCTTAGTAGTCTATTTAACAACAATTGGATCAATTTTCACAGTTCCTTTCTCACTTTTATCATCTGTATAACCTAAGCCCTCTTTCCAGTTTCCACTACTTAGTAAATTATGAGTTGTTCTTCCAGAGTTAGTCCAAGTTCTGATAATCTCTCTTTCCTTTTCTAAGTCAGCTTTTAGAGACTCATTCAATTTTAACACTTCATCTCTAACATACACAGCATCATCTCTTTCTTTCTTAGTTCGATGAAAAAAAAAATAACTCCTTTTCTAAATAGTCATTTCTCTTTTTAAAAGCAAGATTTTCAGATGTTAATCTTTCACATGTTAAAGTCTTATCTCTATAACTAATGAACATAGTTTTAAGATATAATCTCAACTCAGGTAATATCATCAGTATGAAAAGCATAAATTGTTTGAGGTACCTTCAATTCAGCAGTTTCAGGGCTGCTATCAGCATTTGACATCAAGTCATAGTTCACCTCATCTTCAGAATCTGAAGTGTCTGTCCAGTTTTTCTTCTTTGTGACAAGTGCCTTGCCTTTATCACTTTTTCCTTTCTTGCAGTCAGGAGATATGTGGCTTCTTTCACCACAATTATAGCATTTGACATTTGAGTTATCTCCTCTGTCAGACTTTCCTCCTTTTCCTTCAGACTTTTTGAACCCTTTCTTATCAGAACTTCCACCTTTCCAGGAAAACTTCTTGCCCTTTCTGAATTTCTTATAGGCTATCTTTGTGATACCCTTCACCATTAGAGCACACAGTTGCATCATCTCAGCATCAACATCAGCTTCAGATAAACTTTCAGTTTCTGAATCATCATCATCAGAATATGATGACTCTGAATCAGACTTTATGATGAGAGCCTTTCCTTTGCCCTTCTTTGAGATAGCAACTTTAGAAGATTCCTCATCAACTTTAGAAGCAATTGTCCTTTACTTTCTTCCATGCCTCTTGCTCCTTTGATCCATCTCAAGTTCATAAGTCTTGAGCATACCATAAATTTCATCAAGAGTAGTTTCAGTAAGGTCATAGTTGTTTCTTATGGTGGTAGACTTTAAATCCCAATTTTCAGGAAGAGCTAAAAGGAATTTTAGATTTGAATCTTCAAGATCATATTCCTTGTCCACCAGTGACAGATCATTCAAGAGTTTGACAAACCTGTCATATAAATCAGTTAATGACTCATCAGCTTTTGAGTCAAAGTGCTCATACTCTTGAGTGAGTATAGTCCTCCTGTTCTTTTCAATTGCATCAGTTCTCTGGCATCTTGTCTCCAAAGCATCCCATATCTCCTTTGCAGTCTTGCAATGAATTACCCTGTTTGACATGACATCATCAATGGCACTATGCAGCAAATGCCTTACCTTTGCATCCTTGGCAATAGATGAGATGTCTTCAGCTATGTACTCACTCTTCTCCTTTGGTATGGTCTTTGCTGGTTGATCTGCCACTACAAGAAAGAGCTTGGTAGGCTTATATGGTCCTTCATTAATTCTGTCAAGGTATTCTGGATCTCTAGCATCCAGAAATATAGCCATCTTCACTTTCCATATGAGATACTCAGAAGGTCTCAGTATGGGAACCCTAATAGTCCCATATTGACTGGGGGTTCGAGTGTTTTGAGTTTCTTGAGTTTTGGTGGGCTTAGTTGGGGTTTGTGTTTCTTCAGACATGATTGTTTGGATCTTTACTGTATGTGTGTTAACAGAAAAGCTCTGATACCACTTGTTAGGTCACACAACACTATAGAAGGGGGTTGAATACAGTGTTTATACAATCAAATCGATTTGAACACAAGTATGTAACAAAGATCAAGTATATTCAATAAACTCTGTTACAATATGAACTGTTGTTCTCTCTCAGTGATGAACAAATATCACTAAGAGGTGAAAGGTTACAATATATAATCTTCTCGATAATGATCACATATAGTGTAAACCCTAAGATGTGTTTATATAGTACACAGTTACAAGATAACTTCTAATTAATATGGAATATAATTCTGTCTCCTAAAATATATCAATCAGATATCTTCTACAAGTCTTCTAGTCCTCCATGCATATCTTCTATTGTTTTAGTCCAGATCTTCTTTTCTGTAAATCAGTCGCATTCCTTATCTGAAAGTCTTCCCGCACTTAAGTACTGATATGTATTTTCTGACACCTTAAGTTCTAATATTAAGTTCCGACTTCCAGTAAGTCCTGATATATCCTGTTGTTAAGTTCTAAAAACTAAACACAAATCATATTAGACATGACATCTCAAATATATCTAACAATCTCCCCCAACTTGTAAATTATGCAAAATATACAAGTTAATAGATTTGATGATGTCAAAAACATTTAAGTACAAATACAATAAGAGTTTAACTAGATAACTAACTACAACTTACAGTCCTTATAGCTTTTACCAATCTCGCTGAGTCAATCTGAATCCAAAGTGATTCTTAACAAAGTTTGATATCGGCTTTTCTTCTTTATTCCTCAGGACTTGAGATATTGTAGTCTTGACTTGCTTCATCTCTTCATCTTGACTTCCAATCTGGTAGATTGCAGTCCTTAGAGCAGAGATATGGTTACTTTCTAAACCATCACCTAGTCTTATTACCTTTGGATGAGAAGAATCTTCATTATAGCATATACATTTCTCTTTCAGTATTACTTCAAGCTTAGCAGAATCCTTCTTCATTGGAATCTCACTTCCATCATCTTCAACAATATTAGGAATGAATTTTATAACCCTTGAACCAGAAATTCTAGCTTTATCTCTTATGGTCTTCAATATGAAGTTTGACAATCTCCTGGTAATATCAGACTTTACTCTAAAAGGTAATGAAAGAATTGAAGTTCTTTTAGTGATTTGTTTAGCACATCTGATTCTGACATTTGATATGTCCTTCCATCTTCAAGAAATAGAATCAGATTTTCTTTAACATTATGCTTGTCATGACCATACAGTACCACTTAAACAGACATAACCTTATCAAGGTGTTTCTGTGTAACATCTTCAAGAGGTTTGTCAGTCAATAGAAATGGATCTCTAGTAGCAACTTCAACTCCTATCTTGATCTTAGCTTCATCAGAACCTAGCCCTGCTCTGTCTCTTGCTTCTCTGGCTTTCAATCCAATAGTCATGAAATTAGATAACAATTGGATTTTCTTTGGATCTGATGGTTTGACATTCTTCCAAAGGAGTTTCTTTTTATCAGCAAATTTCATCTTGTCTAAATCAACTTGAGCACTGTCAGAGGTTGATGTCTTGTTGACTTTATCAAAATTTGATGTTTCTTCTGTAGCTTGTTGTTTTTCACTCTGAACAACTTGAGCTTTGTCAGAGGTTGTCTTTGATTCTTCAGAAATCTACCTTCTTTTCAGAGTTTGAACAGATTCATCTTCAGCAAGAGTATCATTATGAACTTGAACCATTTTGCACATTGGTTTCATCAAGATTTGAGAAATTTTCATCTCATGTGGCTTTATTGGTTCATCAACTTTTCCTTTCCCTTTATCTTTGGGATCAATCTCAGTTTGTTATCTAGTCTTGAGCTTAGATGCCTCGGAAATTGATTTTTCCTTGATCACAATGCCTTTTACCTTAGGCCTTGGAGGTTTCTTTGCAACAGAAGCTTTAGACTTTAGATTTGTCTTTTCAGCTTTAAATCTAGCTTCTTCCTCCTTGAGACTTTCTAAATCCATTCCAGGATTATATTTCAGAAATAATCTTCTAGCAATTTCCTCATCAAGTGTTTAAATTTTAGGATCTTTGTTGTAGACAGTAGTCTGCTTTCCCTTTAGCTTCAGAGTTTGCAAGAACTTTTGAGAGTCTTGACTTTTAGCCTGGATCAGAACATCAGAACTTGATATCAGATTTTGATTATCAGCTTCAGAACTTGTCTTCTTCTGTAAAGAAGATTTGCTTGCATTAGTATTTAGTTTCCTTGAAGAAACCTTGTTGCTCTGCCCTTGACCTTGACATTTACTCTTATCAGAGTTTCCCTGGTCATCACCTTTGTCATCCTTCTTCTTCGGTATCTGAGTGATTGAGCATTTAGACTTACTTACCTTCTCCCCCTTTTTGGCATCATCAGGTAGTAGAAGAGAGAAAAAGAGTTCAACTGAAGATTGGATTTCATCCAATTGAGCTTTTTGAGAGGCTTGATTCTGTAGGACCTCAGAAATTTGAGCCTGTTGCTTTTCCTGAGCCTTCTCAATTGCTTCAACTTTCTCAGAAATAGGTCTGATAAACCTCTTTTTATCAATCTTGGTCTCCATATCCATCTTTTCAGCTTTTTCAAGAAGTTTGTCAAGCTAGGTTGATTAAAAAAATACGTGGAAAATGAATTTACAGGACTAGTAAGTGTTGAAAACGTTCGTAAACACGAATTATTAGAATTAGAAAGAAAAGAAAATTAGTATATATTATGTTGGTCCTTTTGAGATAGTAAGATAGGCAGAAAGATTGTGAGTGAATTGGCTTTAACGCCACAGGTATAGCGAGTTCATAAGATATTTATATGTGTATTACCAGGAAGAGTAATTTAGCTCCATTATGTATAAAATAGAGACTTGAGTAGGTTGTATGAACCATTGATAGAATCTGATGTCAGCAAGAGAACGTTGAGTAATGATTGATGTTGTGAATTAAAGTTTATGAAAGAGTTGTAAGGTTGAGAGGTCAACCTGAAAAATTGGAAGTGAAATACTTGAAAGGCATCATTATATGTTCCTTAGTACAATTCTGAGGACAGAATCCTTTTAAGGGGGAAGGATGTAATATCCGGGATATATTATGTAATTATTTTTATCAAAAAATAATTATTATGTGATTTATGGTATATTATCTGATGATTGATATTAATATTTGGATGTTTATATGTGATAAAGTGTAAGTATTTGATTTTTAATATGTTCAGAATAAAGTATAGATAATTATGGTATTTTTCGGTATTTTTTGGATTGTTATATTAATTTATAAGGATTTATAAATTTAATAATTTTTTTCTGTATAATTATAAAATATTTTATAAAATCAAGAATCGTTCAATATCAACCATTTTTGCGCTTTTACAACTCGAAACTCTTCGGAAAACTCTTTCCTAACCTAATCTGATTATTTTGAATATTTTCTGTGTTATGACATTTTCGATCCGGAGTACGGTTTGACCCGTACGAGTCCCGGTGCAAAATTTTCTATACGATCGTCATTTTGGTAGATTAATAAGACCCATATTCATGAGAGACGGGATATTTTTTACATTATTCTTTTATAGGGTGTTTTATAAGAAGGCCGATTTTAATAATTATCCAAATCTGTTATCAAATTGTATGGGCTGTTTTTGTTTTTAAAAGTGGTTTTATGGGAAATTTATTTCCATAAATATTAGAATTATCTTTAAAATTATTTTTATAGCTTTATAATTTCAATAAATATTCTTGGGATTTTAAAAATTTAGAAACCAATATTTCATTAATTATTTATCCTTAAATAATTTTCTGATGCATTTATGTGTAAATTCCGTATTTAATTACGGAATTCTTCAAAAATTACGAAACTCATATTTTATTAAATTTGGAATATTTCGAGAATTTTAAAATTTTTTCGGTAAATTTTCGGATTATATTCACCCGCGCGTTTATTCCTTAAATCGTAAAAGTCGGGTCTATTGCGCGATTCAAAAATGGTTTAAAAATTTCAGAAATTTTATTTTATTAGTTTTAGAATATTTTGAGAATTTTAAGATTATTTTGGTATTATTTTGATTAATATTGATTCGCAATATTGTACCGTTAATGGATTGAAAACGATACAAAACAACTTGCAATCAGAAGGATGGAGTTACGTGTCACATTGTTGGACACGTGTTATACGGAGATGAATCAGTTTATTCAGGAGATAAAAACACACACAGTAACACCGCCTCTTCCATCTTTCTCTCCTCTCTCGCCATCTGTTCTCTCAAATCTCTCTATGTTCTCTCGTCTTCCTCTCACTCTTTCTCTTCTTTTTCTTTTTCCTCCCGTGCCCACTCGGTTTCTCCGGTGAGTCGCCATTTTCCGGTGTTATTTTTCCAGATGCCTTTTTCCGGTTGCTCATTTGATTCGTTCATGCTGGTATATATATATATGATTGTGTATATATGTCTGTGTAATTTATGTGTGTTGTGCGTGTTTCAGTGTGTGTGTGTGTGTGAGCAGGGTGTGTGCATGTGTGGGGGTTGGGGTGATGCGTGTGTGGCGCGTGTTACCTGTGTTATTGAATTGTGTTATGTTGTGTGTGCCTTAATATGAAATTTTTGGGATTTTTGCAAGGAAGTATTGAATAATTATTCGTGAAATAAAATATTTTTGTGCGAAAGATTATAAGAATTACTCGGTGAAATTCGTAAGGAAACTTGGCGAATAATTATAAAGATTATAATATTTTTGTGCACCGACGAATTTTGCTGCCATCGGCGATAAGCCTCGGCGAGCCAACGGTGGACTGTGATGATAAAATTTAAGTCCTACGATTTATAAAAAAATAATAAAATAATAACGTAATAATTAATATTTGCATCGATGATTGGATAGCGAAATGTGAATTGTGGTTGTTGGATGTTGTTGCGTCGATTATGTTTCGACGGGTAGTCCGATGAATAAAGGAGACGCTGCCCGATTTTCGTGAAATTAATTTCAAAAATATGGGAACAATTCTGTAATTATCGGAAATACCAATCGAATATGTATAATTAGTGAATTATAAATATTTTACGAAAACTACTTTTGTATTGTGGTGGAATATTTTGTAAAATAGTTCGGTGAACCTATTTTTCCGAAACGACGGTTATATGTATTTTCCAGAATACAAGTACGAACCGTATTTCAAGTACGTGAACCCTAGTTGTTTTGTGTAACAAAGTAATACGTATAAATACGAGTCGGATTATGAAATCGTACGGGTAGAATTGATAGTGATATGATGTCAAGCATAAGCGACCATCTAAGTGAGGGTATTTCGATTCTCTAGGATCCAGACGAAAGACCCAAGTCCCAAAGTTGGTTTAAAGATAACCTAGCATTTGGTAGGAAAATCTCTGCAAGATACGGATTGTTTAAGATGATAAGAGCCAAACATTGAATACGAATGAAAGGGAATAGTATCGAGTATCTAGCTTTTAGCAATTGCAGGAGCATCATATTAAAATAGAATGATAGTGAGATCATGAGACGCCAGACTAAGATGGCCGTGTTATTGTTAAACACCAAAGGCAAGGATTCCTGAATTTTCTTATGGTATACTGCAAGTATTCTCAAACTTTCTTGTGATATATTGCGAGTATTTCTTTCCTATTCTAAGTTCAGAATAGTTAAATATTTTATATATCGCTGCAATTGCTCTTATTTATGCAAGTACCCTTCATTATTGTTCCTTTATTATTGATTGATCTCTTAAGCAAATACCTATTATTCCGGGTTATTTACGAACCCTGAATCGGGATATTTTGAAATCAAAATGATTTGACATCAAAATACTCTACAGACTGGATGGTTACGATAGGGTCAGGAATGGACTGGACCCTTAGGGTCGGGGATGGACCGGACCCTTGGTTATTGGGCCATAGTGCCTGGGTACCCGAAAGGATCTATACAGGTAGGTATAGATCTACACTATATCCCGACTGATCAGCAGGGTATGAGTGTGAATGTTGATCTAGTGTCCGGTCTAATTTTTTGTTGATCGACATTAACGACATTCCTTCTTGAAAAGTTCTATGATTACAAAACCGGACAAAGACCTGATTGAAAAGATGAATCAGTAAATTACTCGATACTTTTGGTTTATGATTAAGGGCTAATAAAGGCCAATATTTTATTCGCTCAATTACTTCAAATAAATAAAAAAATGTTATAAATTATTTAAAGATTGTGTCCGGAAATTTCTTTTGATATTGATACCTGAAAATCAGTTATGTTACTTACTGGGCATTTTTGGCTTACTCTTGCTTTGTGAATTCTTATTCTTTCAGTCTTAAATGAGGATTAAAGTGAATAGTTCTTGGTAGGCAGCAAAATTGGAGAAATCCCAGCAGTAATAAAATTGTAATTAGGAGTTGGAGTTGTCAGAGTGAATAAGACAGGGAATTTAGGAAAGAGGTAATAAAATTGTAATTAGTTGATATAAATTTAAGAAGGTTAGATTCTTGTTTCATACCATAACCTGTAAACGATCCGGAATTGAGGAGTTATCTGTATATTTTTTTTAATATACAGGTTTAGATTGTTTAAAGTTATTTAGTGACACCCAATCCTGACCCCAGATTTTGGGATGTTACAATATTGGTTTACCTTAATACAACCTGATTCTAATTCTAATTACGTGTTTATATATTTGTTTTATTTATTATTATTTAAAAGTAACTTAAATCTCATGCGATGCACGAATTTATTTTAATGTTATTTAATTTTTTAATTTAATTTGAAATGAAATTTTATAATGTTAAATTTTTAATTTGAATAGAATTCATAATGTATTTTGGTTAAAAATGATACTTGGTAGTTGGTATGATAATTATAAATATTATTATTTTATTTTATTAAATAGGCATGCCCATGTTATTTGGAAGTCTTGGTTAGAAAAAATAGGTTGAAAAGGTAACGTGTTTTAGCTAAAAAATGAAATTTGTTAATTCTTAGTAGTTATATTATTATTATTTTATTTTATAAAATAGATTTGATTTGGCCCCTAATATTTGGAAGAGTTATTTTAGTTGGGAGAAATAGAAAATATAACGTTTTATAGTTAAATTTTTTATATTTATTTTCATATTTTGATTATGTTATTAAAGCAAATATGTAACACCCCCAAATCCGGGGTCGGGGATCCGGGTTGTCACGAGTTCCATTTCCCTTAATAACACCCAATCTTAATAAACAATCAACTACTCTGTACTGTGACCCCATAATAAACACACACACCACAAGTTATAGTCTCAGAGATGAACATCCAAAAATAATCACAAGTCATTTTATTCCACAATTATCTGTCAATACACCTTAAAAGGTTTTCTGGATAAATTTACATTTTCTTTGCCATTATTACAATTCATATTATACATGAGTCTGGTACATCAAAAGTTGAAAGCCTAGCCTATTGGTAGTTCCTACCTCAGCTACAGCGGCCTCAACGCTTCCAGAAAGCTGCAGAACGTTTCCTATCCGCTTGCGAATTGGGAGCTTGGTCATGTTCATCTTATCTATCTGATGTTGTGTGATGAAAGAAGAAAGCAAGGGTGAGCAGCAAGCCCACCAAAATAATATATAATATGATTAACAATACATGAGCCTTTTCATAGTACTCATGAAAGTCTTGGTCAAAAAAAATGAACCAAGTTGATATCTTAATGCGATGAAGTCGCAAATTATTCAGTATATATATATATATACATATATACTTTTCAAAATATTGGAAGTCCTCTTCCATGCATAATACACACAGAGTTCCAGTGTATAACTGTATAAAAATACCGTTGCAAGGTGATCTCATATATCTAACCTTGTCTCAACGTTTTTCTGAAAATCTTTGTCATGCATAAGATAATCATTTACTAGATATAAGTTTAAAAGATGAAGTTACAAGATACTCCAATATACTTATATCTTTTCCAAATACTACTTGAACTACCACCGTTCAAGTTATAATTAGTTCAAAAGTTCATCACATAGATGAGACTACAAGATAATACTTGAATAGATTCAACCTTTAAAATATCATCAAAATAAAATGAAGTTATGAGATACTTCATTTGATGCAAACATCATTTTGAAAACTTGACCCTGCCAACACTCAACAATCGCCCAACCGTAGCCTTTCTATCGAAGTGCCCTGGGTAGTGTTGCAGAAATATCCAATTGGATGATGAACTCATTACGGGAGTTTGCCGCGCCAGGAAGACCACTTACGATGATCAGTCATAGTAGTGCAACCCCACCATTTTCTACATGTAGATGAGAACCTGTCGGATTTACTTGTCAACCGAACACTGAACTCCTAAGGAATGGACCGCCTTAGCGGAACTTTCAGGCCATTTGGGCCAATATAATAAGGCTGGGCCGGCGCCACTCGACCACTTACGCCACTCCTAGTTCAGATGAAATCCATGACTCTGAAACGTAAAGCTCGTTCCCCCTTTCCCCAAGTAGAAACTTGTTGATACGGCTCCACCAAGAAGTCGTATCTAGATGGAAAGGAAAACTCACCGATATTTCCCAAGCGATGCCTGTTAATGGATTAACTTGTTCCAAGAATTTTACTTCCCGAGTGTTGGGTAAGTAATCAAAAACTCTTTTATCAAGACAACAACCTTGTTGTGAATATAAAATACACCACAGAGCCGGATCCCTCCGGTTTTGAGCGAGTATTTAAATCCCCTTTTTTTTTTAAAAGGAAGATCTTAAATATAAAAATGAGTCTTGGGATCCGCTCTAACTTTTGAAAATCATTTTAAAGACTTGAAAACACTTTAAAGAGTGTTTGGAATAATGCTGATTTAATAAAGTAAATTAGTCTCAATATAAAGAAATATTTGAATATTATTATTTAAATAATATTCCCATAAAGAATAATCTTTATAAAAATAATTGAAGTAGATGTTGTAAAAGTTATACTTGAAATGAATAGTAAATAATCAAAGATATACTTATACGAAAGTAATATCTTTATTTGAATATCAAAAGTAAGTTTGATTATCGAACATTATTCTTTAATAAAATAAAGAATATTAATAAATAATAAGCGGAGTCATAATACCTCGAATGAATATTATAAATAATATTCATTAAATAAAATAAAGGAGTCATACATCCTCAAATGAATATTCAAGATAATACTCATTAATAAAATAAAGCTATCGAATAAACCTTATTGGATTAATAGTTTTGAAAACTATAACCATATATATATATATATATATATATATATATAAAATCTACTCGGGATCCTCGACTCCCGGTTTTAGAAAATGTTTTCACCTTTGGGTCCCTATACTAAGGGTATATGCAAATTACCGCTATTCTCTAGCATAGGTATTATCAACTGAACCAACAGATATATATGGCAAGAATACGAAACAGGCATGCATATGTACCATATCACATGCTACAATATATCGCCAGAATTTGCTAATATAACCATCATGCATCTATTACAAGATAATGCATATACAAGTGTATACATCACAACAATAGTATAACGGGTAGAAAACTTGCCTGAGTGCTCCCGGATAGACTTAAGCTTAGAGTGGGTCCGATAACCTATGAACAACAACATAAGTTGGAATTAAACCCCGGTCGCTTAAGAAACTAGACTTTAACCATTTAGAGTCCTAAAGTTCGCTTTCGCGCTTAACGATTTACTTAAGTCACTCGAGTACCCTCGGCTCCACCATTTTTAATAATTTAACAATTACGAGTTTTAAGACGATTCCTTCGCGGATGTCTTACCAACTGCCTATTACACCTTACATAAATGTTTCATACTTCAATTAGTCCTTTAAGGTCTTTAACCTACGTTTCAAAGTAAGGCGAGGGGAAAAGTTTCGTTCGCGAAATGCATTAACTTAAAACGGTCGTTTCTCCTGAACCGTACATCGGAATCAAACAAACTACATATCAAAACGAAGCTCGTAACATGAGCTATCTAAAAATGGCAATGGTCAACATCTAGCAGGGGGTTCTCGGGTCCTAATGTTATGAACAAAAGCAGTCTAAAGTAAATCGGACATTACGACGGCTATGTTTACGCGATTTCCCAAATTTAAACCATTCCAAAACCATCACAATTCAACCCCAATTTACAACCCAATCAAACCTCCATCTAAACTACATTAAAACAGCCCCAAATCAACTCATTATAATCAATCTACTTAATCCAAAAACTTGAATTTAAACTATACTACATTCTTTAACCAAATCATAAGATTTCAACAAACCAATCACCACCATTCCAACCCAAACTCTTAAACAAACAAGTGTCAAGCTACTCTTTACCCTCACAACCATAATCAACCTAATATAAAAATTAAAGCTAGGGTTTGGAGATGATATACCTTCCTTGAAGTGGTGGGAGTAGCTAGGAAGCCTTAAGAAGCCTTGAGAAGTCTTAGGGATGCTTGGATCTTAAAGGAAAGCAAGAAAAATCAAGTTAAAAACTTTGAAATCACTATTCATTGTCTTCTTCATTTATTTCTTGAAGAAGATTGAGAAAGAATTGAAGGCTTAAACTCATAAGATAGCCATAACTATGCATAAGGATGACTAGGGAATTATCTTACCAATTTAGGAAGCCTTGATCTTGAGTTTTGAAAATTCTTCCCTTTAAAGTTGAAAAAAGCCGAGAGCAAGCCTTGGTGATGAAGAATAAAATTTTGTTTTGATGAGAAATGATTTGTTTGGCTTGGTGGATGAAATTAGATTTGTTTTATTTTAGGTTAATTACCAATTTAACCTTGGTTTTGTGTGGTTAACAATCCACCACATTTCCTTCCTTCTTATGTCATGCTTGCATCACTTTGTGATGTCATCATCCCTCCTTTGTCCTCTCTCTTTGATTAGCTTCTAATTGTTTGCCTAATGACCGCTGATCTGTTATACGGTTCGCTTAACTTTCGTTTTCGTTTATCGTTTGAGGGATCATACCCGGGATCTTATTACTTAGGTTCCCTTAACCTTTCTCAATATATTATATTCCTTTTATGATCCTCTCTTATAATCCTTTAATTTAAATCCTTCTTATCTTGTTACCTTATACTCAATTCTTTTCGTATCTAGTGGATTTCCAGGAAAAATCAAAGTGTTCGGAACTGGATTCTGACGATCTTTACATACACTTATATACCATATAGAGTACTAATAAAATCTCAGAATATCCATACCAGAACCCCTACATAGTGTGGCATGAAAAGTTTTCTCATTCAGCATAATCTGCAAAATCACTATTCATAAGGGTTTCAAAAATTTCCAAAAATTGGGGTTATTACAGTCTCCCCTCCTTAAAAGGATTCTGTCCCGGAATCAGATAGAAAATGAATAGGGATACTCTCTTAGCATTGCACTTTCTAACTCTCGAGTAAATTTTCCCACATTGTGGTCCTACCACCAACTCTGCCTAGTTTAATAACCCTTCTCCTAAGCACTTGTTCCTTTTCACTCTCTAACCCTTCCTGGTTGCTCCATATAGGTTACGTCGGGTTGCGTGTGTATGTGCTCATATGCCCCTATTTGTCTGGCATCCGAATTATACTTCATTCACATTGTTACGTGGAACACGTTATAACTTGCTACATGTTCGGGGGTAGGGCTAGCTCATATGCTAACTTCCCAAAACGTCTTAATATATCCAAGGGTCCAACAATTTGTGGACTTAGCTTTCCTTTCTTTCCGATCCTCATCCATCCTTTCCAAGGGAATACCTATAACAGCACTAGGTCCCCTACTTCCTATTCCTTGTCCTTTCGTGTCAAATCAACATACCTCTTATGTCCATCTTGGGTTACTACCAGCCATCCTCTGATTAGATCTACTATATCCTTGGTCCTTTGGACCACTGCTGGTCCGAATATCTTGCGCTCTACAACTTCATCCTAACATAAGGGGGATCGACATTGTCTTCCCTCAAGGATCTCATAAGGCGATATCTCGATAATGACATATGATCTATTGTCGTAAGATAACTCAATTCGCGTTAAGTGATCATTCCAAATTCTTTCAATTCTATTGCATGGAATTTTATCATAGCTTCTAGCACTATAGCTTTGGCGTCTCAATACCCATTCTTTTCCAGTTCGTAATCGCTACTACCTTCCGTTCCTAATATTATACTGGTTATACTTTTGCTCGTTAGCATTCTATAACCTTTTAATAACCACGTCAACCTTAGTATCACGAATGTGTTTCCATTCTAAATACTACCACAACTTTATTACTCCTTTTTCAGCTGTTTCTATTTCCCAAAGTTTGATCAATCATATAAAAGTAAATGAATTTGTTGAGAGATCACTATGATCATGAACACTTGTTATATCGCATAGTTAGTACAGAAGGTGGCCAGCCTTTAGTACTTGACAAGCAATTAAACAATAGATGGTATCCTACTAGGCTTCTATCACACAGATAGATAGTCATTCGGCAATACCTCCCCTTCTGGAAGGGTTGTTCTTCTCAGCTTACATGAAATGAAAAGAAGAGAAAAGAACGAATTGAAGAGAATTGTATATTTGAAGAAAAAATATACTGCCACAAAATATCTGGCTTGGAACCTACCTCTGAACTATAGAGGTTTGTCATAGGAGAACAAAACATATATGTATACATATCAACATCAAGTATTATAGCATCGTATTTCACATGCCTAAATATTTTTGCTATTCCATCCATCATTCTATGGACCCATGCTCTTCCTCGAGCTTATACACAATTACCTTTGAAACTCCCTCGACATTGAAAATCGAATCTGGGATCTCATTCTAGACATCATCGTTACTAGAATTCTATGCTTGCATCGCAACCTTCCTCGTATAATAATACGACTCTCTATTGATAAGAAGCAATAAATATTCAATAGGTAGATACTCTACTTAATTAGTCTATCAATGATAATTTATACACTACCACGACCCGATTAGTGGTACTTAATCTCAACATCCATTCCAATACAACTCTCATGGTTGTAATCAGCTCATTACTCGCAGAATCATTGCTGCCTTACTATGGTCCACCACTGACCTGCTGTCATCATTCACTTTCCATGAAATCTTAATATCTAACCATACGGAGTCCATATATGTCGTATAAAATTCTTCTAAGGAGGTAACATAATCACCATTCATGATTCATGAAGAACACTCCTGATCCTGACATACATACATGACATGAAGCAGATAAAATTGCAGAAGAGTTTCAATCAAAGCAACGATAGCAGGTTAATACCATTCTTACTCGTATGCCTTAAATAGAAGACTTAACTCAAGGGTTCGTCTAGTCCTTTTTGAAACATGGTCCTGGCTTATCTCAAGATAGTATTTCCTGAGATAGATAGCCCGCTCATGGCGATTACACGAATTAAACCTTTACCAACTACTATTACGGTTGGGTATTGCACAGTCATTAGAAGGAATGTCAATCTTCCAAACCATAATACAACCTTCATAGCTTTAACCATCGTCACTGTATTCCTTTGGCACAAGCGCCTATAATTATCCTCTTACCTTTAAAGTGTCGGCCACCTCTTTGGCCTTTCATGATAGTAAAATTTCCTTACAGTCAATGTCATTTTAACCACCTCCAAATAAATTTTCTACCTCATTTCAATCACTGCTTATGTGAAGATGTTTTCCTTAAAATCTGATGAGTAAAAAAAAATATCACCATTTCTCCATAAGTTATTGCCTCAGTCTTTAGAGGTTAATCACTGCCACGACTGACTCTCAATCATACTTAGAACATCTTTTATCTTAGGTCCTAATTGCCCTGAACAATTTCGACCTTTACTGGTTCGATCCATACTTTCTCGTGGTTTAACACGTGCCCCACTTGGCATCATTATAATTACGTCATATTTCCTTTATCAACATTTCTATTTTTGAGAATTTTGAATATTACCTTTCTCCTTGTAAAACCTCTAAGGTTATCCTTAAATCGTTCCTCTGGTATTCCCTAGATATAGGGCATATCAAGATACCATTTATTAATACCAGAATCATTGTCTATATACTTCTGAAAAAAATTTCTCCACTGATTCTTAAAGGTTGTTATTACCTTAATCCTTTCCAATTCATACTGTCAAAACTCATACTATCCCTATTAAGGGTGAAATGCCAGCCTTTATGCATTCCCCTAGGATTCGTTTTAAGTTACCGATGTTCTATCCTTAATTCCACCTTTAAAAAGGTACTTGCATCCTTCCATGGATAAATCAAGTCATATATCCTTGATAGATTATCTTATTCAATCATTCCCACCTCGATAGTCTATACCAATTTCACAATAGCATCCTTATTCAAACTGAGGTCAATCAATATGGCCTCCAAAAGATAACAACGGTTATCCGCTTTTCTTGCCTAATTTGGTAACGACAACAAGGATGTTTTGGAAGATATTGGTCGTGTTCAACGTGAACTTCTTCTTAATAATTCCTTATTTACTTTTGTTGTTTATCTAAACAGTCACCTCAATGTTGGGATATCTTTCATACATGGCGTCTCCCTTTCTGGGTATCAAGCCACCGGTCTTACACTTCACATTCTTGAAGGTCACTTCCTTCATCCAATTTTTCCTAATTTCTTACTTTCTTGTCTCCTCAGTCTATCCTCGTCTCATTATTTATCCTTCGAACTATCTCAAGGTTTCCTCGAATCCTCCCAACTTACAGGGGATAAAATATATGTATCTCTTATGCCCTCAACCATCAATTTTACTCGGGGTGAATCACCCTCATCCTGACGATTACATACTTTTCTATTTCTATTGCTACGAGTCTTTAGGGTTTCCTCATACCCAACTCCCTTATCATTCCTCAAACTCTATTGCCGTTATATTCCTTTCCACTTCAATTTCTTTTTATTTTACTTTCTCTTATCATTATTTCATGAACCAACACAACATAAGCATTGATTTCAAACATCCCGTCATTCTGGATTCGTGCCCTTAGAACGAATCTTGACAACTTTTACAACTTAGATTCACAATTCATCATACTTATCCGCTTTTGTTCTAGCTCCAAAGCTTTTACACTATCTCCTTATCTTTGGGAATTACTTTCCCGAAAACAATTGACTGAACTTAAATTAGTTTATTATAATCTCTTGCTCCGTGCCTTCCTTGGCCTTTCACCAGCGGGTGGCCTCTCTCTTAGGAGGGTAAGTGACAAAACAGTCTTTTGTGATTCGTCAATCATTTAGAATCTCAAATGATTCCTATATTTCCTTTAGCCAGGCTCTTGCCTCGACTGGGTCAACCTGTTCCTTGGAACTCTGAGAGCTTAGCGACTTAAAGGTCATGAAAGAATTTCCTACCGCATTATTTCCTCAAGTTGGTGGTTGGGGATAATAGTCTAAGTTCTGTCTAGAAAGGTCCATAATTTTTCGTATAGGAGTACCATCTCGGGTCTCCTTTCCTTACTCGACTTCTGTTTCCTCAGTCTAAATATTTCTTCCTACTCCCCATAATTGGGGTCATCTTACATAATTTAAATCCTCATTTTCCACTTCATCATGTTATGGGTTCCTTCTATCTTGATGGCGACCTCCCTTACTATCACGTTCAGGGTTTGCTCTAACTCTTATTCCTCAAACTAGCTTTCATCTAAGATTTCATCTTTAGGCTCTTGAACATTTGGAACCCAATTTCTATAGGAATGCCTCATTATTCCCTTATCATCTTTCTCGGTATTAATCTTTTATCTAATTGTTGGCTCTCTGCCTTCATTCATCACTTTTTCTGGCACAATATGTTCTCTTCCGATAATTCGGACTGTATTGCAATCTCAAACATCTTTTCGGTACCGGCTCCGGTTACCTTCACTTCTATTTCCATTTTCTCAAAATCTCTTATAAACTCTCCAAAAGACATTATCATCTTGAGTCTCTCCTTTTTACTAAGGGCATCAGCCACCATATTGGCTTTGCCCGAATGATACAGAATCTCCCAATCATAATTCTTGATTAGCTCTAACCGCCTCCTCTGGCGTATGTTAAGCTCTTTCTACGTAAAAATGTACTAGAGCTCCTATGGTTTGTGAATCTCGCACTTCTCTCCATACAAGTAGTGCCTCCAATATTTAGGGCAAAACTATTGCCACGAGCCCAAGCTCATGGGTGGGGATATCGAATTTTATATTCCCTTAATTGTCTTGACACGTACGCGATTACCTTGTTGTGCTGTATAAGAAGCACCCTAATTCCTTATGCGAAGCGTCACTACACTTCACAAAATCTCATTTTCCATCCGGCAACGCCAACATAGGGAACGTCACCAACCATTGCTCCGGTTCTTAAAAGTTGTTCTCGCATTTCTCTGTCCATTCGAACTTCTCAGTCTTACGAGTAAGCCGCGTTAAAGGGGCTACTATCTTTACAAACTTGAACGAACCTCCGGTAGTGACCGGCCAATCCTACCTCTGGTAGTTTCCCTAACCATGGTTATCAATTCCTCAATGGTCCTTTATTCATTCTTTTCAGGATCCTCCATGGGATCCTCCTCAGCAACTGTCCCTTCTAGGACAACATCCTCAACCGTTACATCCTCAATATCAATATCATCCGGTCCTGCGTTAGGACGCTCTATCGGATCCATAATCTGATCTCCAATAAGTAATAAAACATCATCGCATTGTTGCTCCTCAACCTCAGGGTTCGGTGTCCCGCTACCATATACGATAACGAACTACGCTTCTATCGCTACATTTATAAGGGTTCCCATAAGGGTTTTAACTGTCGGTACTACGTTAGGTAGCCCGACTATGAACTTGGCAAGAGTTCTTATTATCTTAGTGAACTTATTATCTTAACGTCACATCATCTCTGAGGTTTATAATGCTTAGCTCTGATACCACTTCTGTAACACCCCCAAATCCGGGGTCGGGGATCCGGGTTTTCACGAGTTCCATTTCCCTTAATAACACCCAATCTTAATAAACAATCAACTACTCTGTACTGTGACCCCACAATAAACACACACACCACAAGTTATAGTCTCAGAGATGAACATCCAAAAATAATCACAAGTCATTTTATTCCACAATTATCTGCCAATACACCTTAAAAGGTTTTCTGGATAAATTTACATTTTCTTTGCCATTATTACAATTCATATTATACATGAGTCTGGTACATCA
Organism: Apium graveolens; assembly: GCF_009905375.1. Lineage (NCBI taxonomy): Eukaryota > Viridiplantae > Streptophyta > Magnoliopsida > Apiales > Apiaceae > Apium > Apium graveolens. The sequence goes on along the minus strand of NC_133656.1, from coordinate 29,933,668 downwards.
AAAGTTGAAAGCCTAGCCTATTGGTAGTTCCTACCTCAGCAACAGCGGCCTCAACGCTTCCAGAAAGCTGCGGAACATTTCCTATCCGCTTGCGAATTGGGAGCTTGGTCATGTTCATCTTATCTATCTGATGTTGTGTGATGAAAGAAGAAAGCAAGGGTGAGCAGCAAGCCCACCAAAATAATATATAATATGATTAACAATACATGAGCCTTCTCATAGTACTCATGAAAGTCTTGGTCAAAAGAAATGAACCAAGTTGATATCTTAATGCGATGAAGTCGCAAATTATTCAGTATATATATATATACTTTTCAAAATATTGGAAGTCCTCTTCCATGCATAATACACACAGAGTTCCAGTGTATAACTGTATAAAAATACCGTTGCAAGGTGATCTCATATATCTAACCTTGTCTCAACATTTTTCTGAAAATCTTTGTCATGCATAAGATAATCATTTACTAGATATAAGTTTAAAAGATGAAGTTACAAGATACTCCAATATACTTATATCTTTTCCAAATACTACTTGAACTACCACCGTTCAAGTTATAATTAGTTCAAAAGTTCATCACATAGATGAGACTACAAGATAATACTTGAATAGATTCAACCTTTAAAATATCATCAAAATAAAATGAAGTTATGAGATACTTCATTTGATGCAAACATCATTTTGAAAACTTGACCCTGCCAACACTCAACAATCGCCCAACCGTAGCCTTTCTATCGAAGTGCCCTGGGTAGTGTTGCAGAAATATCCAATTGGATGATGAACTCATTACGGGAGTTTGCTGCGCCAGCAAGACCACTTACGATGATCAGTCGTAGTAGTGCAACCCCACCATTTTCTACATGTAAAGGAGAACCTGTCGGATTTACTTGTCAACCGAACACTGAACTCCTAAGGAATGGACCGCCTTAGCGGAACTTCCAGGCCATTTGGGCCAATATAATAAGGCTGGGCCGGCGCCACTCGACCACTTATGCCACTCCTAGTTCAGATGAAATCCATGACTCTGAAACGTAAAGCTCGTTTCCCCTTTCCCCAAGTAGAAACTTGTTGATACGGCTCCACCAAGAAGTCGTATCTAGTTGGAAAGGAAAACTTACCGATATTTCCCAGGCGATGTCTGTTAATGGATTAACTTGTTCCAAGAATTTTACTTCCCGAGTGTTGGGTAAGTAATCAAAAACTCTTTTATCAAGACAACAACCTTGTTGCGAATATAAAATACACCACAGAGCCGGATCCCTCCGGTTTTGAGTGAGTATTTAAATCCCCTTTTTTTTAAAAGGAAGATCTTAAATATAAAAATGAGTTTTGGGATCCGCTCTAACTTTTGAAAATCATTTTAAAGACTTGAAAACACTTTAAAGAGTGTTTGGAATAATGCTGATTTAATAAAGTAAATCAGTCTCAATATAAAGAAATATTTGAATATTATTATTTAAATAATATTCCCATAAAGAATAATCTTTATAAAAATAATTGAAGTAGATGTTGTAAAAGTTATACTTGAAATGAATAGTAAATAATCAAAGATATACTTATACGAAAGTAATATCTTTATTTGAATATCAAAAGTAAGTTTGATTATCGAACATTATTCTTTAATAAAATAAAGAATATTAATAAATAATAAGCGGAGTCATAATACCTCGAATGAATATTATAAATAATATTCATTAAATAAAATAAAGGAGTCATACATCCTCAAATGAATATTCAAGATAATACTCATTAATAAAATAAAGCTATCGAATAAACCTTATTCGATTAATAGTTTTGAAAGCTATAACCATATATATATATATAAATATATATATATATATATATAAAATCTACTCGGGATCCTCGACTCCCGGTTTTAGAAAATGTTTTCACCTTTGGGTCCCTATACTAAGGGTATATGCAAATTACCGCTATTCTCTAGCATAGGTATTATCAACTGAACCAACAGATATATATGGCAAGAATACGAAACAGGCATGCATATGTACCATATCACATCCTACAATATATCCCCAGAATTTGCTAATATAACCATCATGCATCTATTACAAGATAATGCATATACAAGTGTATACATCACAACAACAGTATAACGGGTAGAAAACTTGCCTGAGTGCTCCCGGATAGACTTAAGCTTAGAGTGGGTCCGATAACCTATGAACAACAACATAAGTTGGAATTAAACCCCGGTCGCTTAAGAAACTAGACTTTAACCATTTAGAGTCCTAAAGTTCGCTTTCGCGCTTAACGATTTACTTAAGTCACTCGAGTATCCTCGGCTCCACCATTTTTAATAATTTAACCATTACGAGTTTTAAGGAGATTCCTTCACGGATGTCTTACCAACTGCCTATTACACCTTACATAAATGTTTCATACTTCAATTAGTCCTTTAAGGTCTTTAACCTATGTTTGAAAGTAAGGCGAGGGGAAAAGTTTCGTTCACGAAACGCATTAACTTAAAACGGTCGTTTCTCCTGAACCGTACATCGGAATCAAACGAACTACATATCAAAACGAAGCTCGTAACATAAGCTATCTAAACAAGTCAATGGTCAACATCTAGCAGGGGTTCTCGGGTCCTAATGTTATGAACAAAAGCAGTCTAAAGTAAATCGGACATTACGACGGCTATGTTTACGCGATTTCCCAAATTAAACCATTCCAAAACCATCACAATTCAACCCCAATTCACAACCCAATCAAACCTCCATCTAAACTACATTACAACAGCCCCAAATCAACTCATTATAATCAATCTACTTAATCCAAAAACTTGAATTTAAACTATACTACATTCTTTAACCAAATCATAAGATTTCAACAAACCAATCACCACCATTCCAACCCAAACTCTTAAACAAACAAGTTTCAAACTACTCTTTACCCTCACAACCATAATCAACCTAATATACAAATTAAATCTAGGGTTTGGAGATGATATACCTTCCTTGAAGTGGTGGGAGTAGCTAGGAAGCCTTAAGAAGCCTTGAGAAGTCTTAGGGATGCTTGGATCTTAAAGGAAAGCAAGAAAAATCAAGTTAAAAACTTTGAAATCACTATTCATTGTCTTCTTCATTGATTTCTTGAAGAAGATTGAGAAAGAATTAAAGGCTTAAACTCATAAGATAGCCATAACTATGCATAAGGATGACTAGGGAATTATCTTACCAATTTAGGAAGCCTTGATCTTGAGTTTTGAAAATTCTTCCCTTTAAAGTTGAAAAAAGCCGAGAGCAAGCCTTGGTGATGAAGAATAAAATTTTGTTTTGATGAGAAATGATTTGTTTGGCTTGGTGGATGAAATTAGATTTGTTTTATTTTAGGTTAATTACCAATTTAACCTTGGTTTTGTGTGGTTAACAATCCACCACATTTCCTTCCTTCTTATGTCATGCTTGCATCACTTTGTGATGTCATCATCCATCCTTTGTCCTCTTTCTATTGGTTGGATGACATCATCCCCACTAATCTCTTTGATTAGCTTCTAATTGTTTGCCTAATGACCGCTGATTTGTTATACGGTTCGCTTAACTTTCGTTTTCGTTTATCGTTTGAGGGATCATACCCGGGATCTTATTACTTAGGTTCCTGTTAGATATATTTGACAATGTCATGGCTAATATGTTTTATGTTTAGCTTTCAAATCTTACGTAAACAGGATAAATCAGTACTTAACTGTTGATCAGTACTTATACTGGAAGTCAGGACTTAAGGATATCAGTACTTATATTATCAGGAGATAATCATCAGAAGATAGATATCAGAACTTAAGTGCTGAAGGACAATCAGATAAGGACAGTAGCTGATTAAAGGAAAGAAGATCGAGATAAACATAATAAGAGATATGCATGAAGAAGGAATTCCGTGAAGAATGGAATACTTGGAAGAAAAGATATCTGATTGATATATTTTAGGAAGCAGAATTATATTCCATATCAATTAGTGATTATCTTGTAACTGTGTAGTATATAAACACAGACATAGGGTTTACACTATAAGTGTTATCATTATTAGAAAAGATTATTCATTGTAACCCTAGCAGCTCTCGTGATATTTGTTCATCACTGAGAGGTAACAGTTCCATACTATAACAGAGTTTATTGTTTCAATAAAGTTTGTTTTCTGTTACTTAAGATCTTAAAGTTCGATTTGAGAGTGTACTATACACTGTATTCACCCCCTCTACAGTGTGTGTGTGACCTAACAATTGGTATCAGAGCTAATCTGTTAACTTACATACAGTTAAAGATCCAAACACAATCATGTCGGACACAGAAACTCCAACTAAGCCTACCACAACTGAGGAACCACCAAAGACACAAATTCAGAGTCGGTATGAGACCATCAGAGTCCCCATACTGAGACCATCTGAATATCCCATATGGAAGGTAAGGATGACCATGTTCCTGGAAGCAACAGATCCAGAATACCTGGATAGAATCAAGGAAGGTCCTTACAAACCAACCAAACTCGCTGTTGCAGTTGCAGGTGAAGTAGCAATGACCGTACCAAAGGAGAAGAGTGATTATACTGCTGAGGACATAGCATCAATTGCTAAGGATGCTAAGGTACGACACTTACTGCATAGTGCCATTGATAATGTAATGTCAAACAGGGTAATCAACTGCAAGACTGCTAAGGAGATATGGGATGCTCTGGAAACAAGATGTCAGGGAACTGACACAATTAAGAAGAACAGGAAGACAATACTCACTCAAGAGTATGAACACTTTGACTCAAAGACTAATGAGTCATTGAATGATTTATATGATAGATTTGTCAAACTTTTGAATGATTTGTCATTGGTTGATAAAGAGTATGATCTTGAAGATTCAAACCTTAAGTTCCTGTTAGCTCTTCCTGAATGCTGGGATTTGAAGGCAACAACAATAAGAGACAACTACAATCTTGATGAAACAACTCTTGATGAAATCTATGGAATGCTCAAGACTCATGAGCTGGAGATGGAACAAAGAAGCAAGAGGAAAGGAGGAAAGTCAAGGACAGTTGCTCTTAAGGCTGAAGAAGAATTCCCCAAAGCAGCTTCCTCAAAGAAAGACAAGGGTAAAGCTCTTTTCATAAAGTCTGATACTGAGTCATCAAGTTCTGAGAGTGATGATGACTCAGATTCTGAAAGCTTGCCTGAGACTGATGCTGATGAGGAGATGATGAAGCTGTGTGCTCTTATGGTGAAAGGAATCACCAAGATTGCATACAGGAAGTTCAGGAAGGGAAAGAAGTTTTCCAGGAAAAGCATAAGTTCTGATAAGAAGAATTTCAGAAGATCTGAAGGAAGAGGAGGAAAGTCTGACAGAGGAGATTACACCAATGTTAAATGTTATAACTGTGGTGAGAAAGGCCACATATCTCCTGACTGCAAGAAGGTAAAGGGTGATAGAGGCAAGGCTCTTGTCACAAAGCAGAAAAGCTGGACAGACACTTCAGACTCTGAAAGTGAGGAGAACTATGCATTGATGGCAAATGCTGATAAAGAAAGTGCTGATAGCAGTTCTGAAGCTGCTGAAACAAAGGTACCTCAGACTACTTATGCTTTTCATACTGATGATATTAATGAGTTGAGAAGATATCTTAAAACCATGTTTGTTAGTTATAGAGATCAAACCTTAACATGTGAAAGATTAACTTCTGAAAATCTTGCATTTAAGAAAAGGAATGATTTCTTAGAAAAAGAGTTAGTCATGTTCCATCAAACTCAAAAGGATAGAGATGATGCTTTTTATGTTAGGGATGAAGTGCTAAAAATGAATGAATCTCTAAAAACTGAGTTAGAAAAGGAAAGAGAGATAATTAGGACTTGGACTAACTCTGGCAGAACAACTCAAAATTTGCTAAGTAATGAAAATTGGAAAGAGGGCTTAGGTTATGGAGAGAATAAGAATGATAAAGGAACTGAAGAAATTAAGCCTATTGTTAAGCAAAAGCCAAAGTTAAAACCTGTTAAGTTTGTAACTGTAAAGTCTGATAATGAGAAATCAGAAGTTAAAGAGGAATTAACTTCTGACAAACTAAAATAGGAAAAGACAGCTGAAGTAAACATAGGCTTAATGACAAAGAAGCAGCTTAAGCATAAGCTGAAAGATGTCAAGAATGCAAACAAGGTAAAATCACCTAGGAAAAATAGGAATGGAAAGGAAGGTGTGAATAAAAGCAATGATTATAAACCTGTTCCTGATGCTCCTAGGAAAACATGTCATAACTGTGGAAGTTCTAACCATCTGGCTTCTTTTTGCAGGAAAAATAAGAATATTAACTCCTTACCTTCAAAATCAGGAGTTAAGAGTCAGTCTGTTAGATACAAACCACAAAATCCTTATTTTCATTGTGGTAGTTTATGGCATTCCATTTATACTTGTAAGGAATATCATAGTTTGTACTATGATTATTATCAAATAAAACCTTCTTTGAAGAAAGTTTCCATTATTCCTTCAGTGTAAATTCTGATTCAAAGTCTGATAATGTAATTTCTGATAAGAAAAATGTTAACATAAACTCTGATGCTAAATCCGCTGCAAATGTTAACAAACTTAATAAGGCCAAAGGATCCAAGCAAGTCTGGGTCCTTAAAACTAATAATTAGTGGTCTTTGTGATTGCAGGGCAACATGAAAAATATTCTAGTTCTGGACAGTGGATGTTCAGGACATATGACTGGAAATAAGGCCCTGCTATCAGACTTTGTGGAGAAAGTCGGCCCAAGTGTTTCTTATGGAGATGGCAACATTGGAAAAACATTGGGATATGGCAATATCAATCTTGGGAATGTCATTATTAAAGAAGTAGCTCTGGTCTCAGGACTTAAACACAACCTACTGAGTATAAGTCAAATCTGTGACAGAGGTTATCATGTTGATTTCTTTGAAGAACACTGTGAAGTTGTGAGTAAATCTAAAGGTAAAGTTGTTCTGAAAGGATACAGATGTGGTAACATTTATGAAGCTAAGCTTTCAACAAGTACTGATGGTTCTGCAATCTGTCTGTTAAGTAGAGCATCAATTGAAGAAAGCTGGAATTGGCATAAGAAACTCTCTCATTTAAATTTCAACAATATAAATGAACTGGTCAAGAAAGATCTTGTGAGAGGATTGCCAAAATACAGTTTTTGCTCCTGATGGTCTTTGTGATTCATGTCAGAAAGCCAAACAAAGAAAATCTTCATTCAAGAGCAAGACTGATTCATCAATTCTTGAGCCTTATCATCTTATACATGTTGATCTATTTGGTCCAGTAAATGTCATGTCTATTGCAAAGAAGAAGTATGCGTTGGTCATAGTGGATGAGTTCACCAGATACACATGGGTGTATTTCTTGCACACAAAAAGTGAAACTGCATCTATCTTGATTGATAATGTCAAACTGCTGGATAAAATGGTCAAAGATTCTGTGAAAATTTTAAGGAGTGATAATGGCACTGAGTTCAAGAATTTGATAATGGAAGAGTTCTGCAAAAGCCATGGAATAAAGCAGGAATTTTCTGCTACTGGAACTCCACAGCAAAATGGAGTTGTTGAAAGGAAGAATAGAACTCTCATTGAAGCTGCACGTACAATGCTTAAAGAAGCAAAGCTTCCAACCTATTTTTGGGCTGAAGCTGTGCAGACTGCTTGTTTTACTCAAAATGCAACACTCATTAACAAGCATGGAAAAACACCTTATGAGATGGTGAAGAAAAAGAAGCCAAATCTGAAATATTTTCATGTATTTGGATGCAAGTGTTTTGTTCTCAAGACTCATCCTGAACAGCTATCAAAGTTTGATCTAAAAGCTGATGAAGGAATCTTTGTTGGATATTCACTTTCCACAAAAGCCTTCAGAGTCTATAATTTGAGAACAAAAGTGGTCATGGAATCTATCAATGTCTCTTTTTATGACAAGAAGATCACTGGTCTTAAAGATTTCATTGACCATGATCAGCTGAGATTTGAAAATGAAGACTCATATTCTGATACTGAAAATCCTGACAGTCTAAGTCCTGATACTGCAAACTCTGATGGATTAAACTCTGATGTTATTGAAACTGTGGTGACTATGTTAAAGGAAGATGCCCCTATGCAGGGGGAGCATACTCAAGATCCTACCACATCTCAAGAAACATTCGAACATGCATCTGGCTCTTTAAGTTCTGATTCGTCAAGTTCTGATAAGCCAAGTTCTGATAGTACTGAAAATCTAAATACTGAAGAATCCAACTCAGAGAGCATAGTTTCAGGGGGAGCATCAGAAAATGAAAATGAAGATAGCATGGATCATGGGGGAGCATCCAGTTCTAGAGAAAACCTTCCATCTGCAAGAAAGTGGACAAAATCACATACACCTGATTTGATAATTGGAAATCCTGATGCAGGTGTCAGAACTAGAACAGGTACTTCAAATGAGTGTCTTTACAATTCTTTTCTCTCTCAGACTGAGCCAAAGAAAGTGGAAGAAGCTCTTCAAGATGCTTATTGGGTGCAAGCAATGCAGGAAGAGTTGAATGAATTTGAAAGAAACAAAGTCTGGACCCTAGTACCAAGACCAAAGAATAGATCTATTGTTGGTACAAAGTGGGTATTCAGAAATAAAACTGACAGTGATGGCATAATTACAAGGAATAAGGCAAGGCTGGTTGCAAAAGGATATTCTCAACAGGAGGGAATTGATTATGATGAAACATTTGCACCAGTTGCTAGGTTAGAAGCCATAAGGATATTTTTGGCTTATGCTGCTCATAAAAAGTTTACTGTCTTTCAAATGGATGTGAAAAGTGCTTTTCTCAATGGAGAATTGGAGGAAGAGGTATATGTTAAACAACCTCCAGGTTTTATAGATACCAAACATCCAGATTATGTCTACAGACTTGACAAAGCACTTTATGGACTTAAGCAAGCTCCTAGAGCATGGTATGAGACTTTAGCTCAGTTTCTTCTGGAAAGTAGATTCAACAGAGGGACAATAGACAAAACACTGTTCTACCTCAACCATGGAAAGGACTTACTTCTGGTCCAGATTTATGTTGATGATATCATTTTTGGATCTACAAATGAAAAACTTTGCAAGAAGTTTGCCAAACTTATGCAGTCAAGATATCAGATGAGTATGATGAGGGGACTTAGCTATTTTCTGGGCCTTCAAGTCAAGCAGAATGAGGAAGGCACTTTTATTTGTCAAACCAAGTACACCAGAAACTTGCTAAAGAAATTTGGAATGCAAGATTGTTCAAGTGCATCCACTCCAATGGCCACTGCAACAACACTGGATAAGGATACCGGTAAATCAGTAGATATTACTGACTATAGAGGTATGATTGGCTCTCTACTCTATCTAACTGCTAGTAGACCTGATATCATGTATGCTACCTGTCTTTGTGCAAGATTTCAAGCAGATCCAAGAGAACCTCACTTAACAGCTGTAAAAAGAATCTTTAAGTATCTTAAAGGAACAGCTGCTCTGGGATTATGGTATCCTAGAGAATCAGATTTTAAACTAATAGGTTACTCAGATGCAGATTTTGCAGGTTGCAAAATTGACAGAAAAAGCACAAGTAGAAGCTGCCAATTTCTTGGAGGCAGATTGGTTTCTTGGTACAGCAAGAAACAAAAGTCAATTTCCACATCAACTGCAGAAGCAGAGTATATTGCTGCAGAAAGCTGTTGTGCACAGATTCTTTGGATGAAGAATCAGTTACTGGATTATGGGTTAACATATTTCAAAATCCCTATTTACTGTGATAATCAAAGTGCTATTTCTATGACAGGTAATCCAGTTCAACACTCAATGATAAAGCACATCAGCATCAGGTACCACTTCATCAGGGAACATGTGGATGAAGGTACAGTGGAATTGCATTTTGTTCCCACAGATCAACAGTTGGCAGATATCTTCACAAAACCATTATGTGAAGCTACTTTTACAAGATTGGTAAATGAACTTGGAATGGTTTCAGGTTCTTTCTCTAAATCTGCTTAGACTTGTTCTGTGTTATCAGACTTTATGCTCAGTATTTACATAATTAATCTGATTGTGTATTATGTGCTTAATTGATAAATGTCTTTAAGTACTGACTGTTGTCTGATATATGTTTCTAAACTCTGATAAGTGATATGTCTGTTCTAGTACCTATTCAATCCTATGAGAATAACTGTGCTAGATACTGACCTAGTAGTCTTCAATAAACAAATGATTCCATGGAAGAAGTAATTATTTCAGTGGAAATCTTATGACACTGGCAAATTCTGATAACTGAGCTTAGTTAAGTTCACTTTGTATATCTTATTACTAAGTCACAAATTAGAATAATGCTACTCATCTGTTAAGTTCTGATACTAGTAAAACTGCTGAATGTACTAAGTGCTGATAGACCTCTCTTATCAAAAGCAAAAGCAAAAAGATCAAAGATTAAAATCAGGTACTCCTTTGAGATCTAGAGTAAAAATGTGGAAGGGACGACCCAAGTGCATTGCTGGTATTAAGTAAATATGCATCAGAAAAGCAAAATATTTTCTTGGTGACTTTTCACACTCTATGATTACTGGAGAAATACTCTGAAAATAGCATAAATTCTGATAAATAGTCGTGACTCACTTACACTAAGAAGCCATTGTAAAATAGAATTTCAAAAGATGCATAAAATTAGCACAAAATAGTTGAGGTGGACTCAAGCATAAACTCATTCTTCAGTAGGTTTCAGGACAATGACAGATCTTTAGCAAAATTTTAGTTATGCCTTATTTCTACGATGTACTGCAGTGAGTCAGACTTTACTCTTGGTCTGTTTTTAGCTTAATGCACACACTAATCACTCCATCTAAATGATGAAAATTTCTGTGGTGGTCTATTTTATTTTAGATAAAACAGTCAATGTGTCATTATTGCACAAATTCTGAGGACAAGTTCTAAGTTACACGTTCTGGTGATTAAGTTCTAACGTCCATAACTCAGAACTTGTATGAGTATTTACTAAGATAGGCATTCCTTTTTCAAGTTCAGAAATTATGTTCTGATGACTGTTAAGTTCTGGTATAGGTCTAAGTTCTGATTTCTCAGTCTAATCCTTTACTTGGCTTATCTTTGAATAAAATTTGATAACAGTCTCAGTTTGTACTCGAATATGTGAAGTGGAAGATTAATAGTCACTGTGATTAGGATTAATGGTATTTGTACTTGAACAGTCCACTGTTTCTTGTGTTTTGTGCGGTCTAGACCATGCTTCCTCTTTCCAATGACTGTTATTCTTTTTCAAAGTCTAGGGAGACGAGGTAGAATTAATTCTACCTGTCAGCATTAAATATCTTTGCGTCTCTTGGCATTCTCTTGCCTATATAAGCAACCACTTCACATCAGTCTTTCCATCACATTCTTCTCACACACTTATCCTCTTTCTTCTATCAAAAACACAATGGTTCGATACAACATGTTTTTGAACAACCAAACCTTCACAATGGAGCTAAGTTGTGCCGACTGGCAGCAGGAGTGGCATGTAACAGCCATTCCTGAGGAGATCTGGGATTCTGTCCCACAGGAGGTGCTAAATCACCTCCTATTCTTCTATATGGATTACCATCGCTATCTGGAGCGATTGGAGGAGGAAAGGCGGGAAGCTATCCGTCAGCAAGAGCGAATCATACGACTCGCCATCTTGTTCGTCGAAGATAGGAAGAGGAAGATGACTTAATCTTGTCTTCTTCCTGTTCTTCTTCATCATCAGCTTTGTCAGGCTTCTTAGCTAGGACTAAAGCTGTTGACGTTAGGATTAGAAGCTTAGGGAAAATCTTGTATTGATGTAATTTCCATTTCATAAATGTATTGACTTGATATATTAATGAAAATTGTTTTTACTTCAAGATTTTGTCTCTGAGTTATTTTATCTTCTGTTGATAAATCCTGATTGATATTCTGATGACCATTTAAATTTTGTTTTTATTTAAGTTCTGATTCTCTGTCAGCACTTATTCATCGAAATTATCTCGGTCATTTTTAACATGATTTATTTTCAGAATATTAATGTTGCAGTGAAAAATAATTCAATCAGTGCTAACGGTTTAAATTTTGAATTAAAATTGTTTCCCTTGATTAATGGAACGGTTTTTCCTTGAAACAAGGCAACTGGGTAAGTAATCATTCCTGTTTTCTCGAGCCCAGTAACTATCCGTTATTACTGCATGTCTGACAGGTGTCCAACGGTAATATTTTTTTGTATAAGTACAGCAGAGAGAAGATTTCTGTAATCTTTTTAATTTCTTCATCTTTTATCTCTCTTCTTACTTTTACTCTCCTTCACTTTACTTTTTCCGTTGTTTTCATACAGACATTATATCAAACACCTATCAGGCATACTTATTTCTCAATTTTTTCACATGGCACCAAAAGATTTAATCATTGATGGAGCAAAGTTTGTTCCAAACAACTATGCTGCAATTCTTGATCATGCTGAAGCTCCATCTGAATTGCACTTTGTGCAAGATCTTCTTGCACATAGTGAGGTTGGGTACGCCTTAACTCAGCCTGAATTATTTTCAAGTCAACAAGTTCTGAGGTTCTGGAGGACTGGCATTTTTGATGATGGTGGTAACCGTGGAACTCCCAGTATTATCTTCCAAGTAGGTGATTCATCTTTTGTAGTCACTCCTGGTACAGTACGCAGGGCTTTACATCTTCTAGAGGATTGTACTTTCTCAGTTCCAGAGGACTCAGCCCTTCGGGAGTTAATGGCTGAATTGGGATATGAAAAGAGTCTGACGAAACTTGGACAGTTGAAACGGGCTAATATCAGAAGAGAATGGAGTTTCTTCTTTAATTGCATCACCAAAGCTTTTGGGAACAAATGTTCAAATTTTGATGCTATCCCAATTCTGAGTCAGCACATAGGGTATGCTATTATCCATCAAACTCATTTTGATTTTGCAACTGGAATAATTGGTTTTATTGGGGATAGGATGACAGAGGATCGAGATGTTGTTTATTTTGCTAGATTCTGTCAACTTATTTACACTTACTGTACTGATGAACCTCATTTAGTCAGCACTCAAACCCCACCTTTTAAGGTTGCAAAAAGGTACTTTAATGATCTGGTAAATGCTGATACTAAGAAGAAAATGGTTAGACCATTACGGATTCCTAAGTCTGTAAAACAGATCCTGGTAAATGCTGATCCTGATACTTATGAATCTGTTTACTCTGATGTCCAACCACCCAAAATCCATCAACCTCAGTACCTACCTCTCATTCTACTCAACCTACCCTCAGAACTTATCTCAAATCCTATCTCTCCACTTCACAGACTACTCAACCTTCTTCTTCAGCACCTACTGTGAAGCCTACATCCTCTAAGCCAAAGAGAACAAAGACTGTTCCTCAAACACCTCAAAAGAGGAGGAGATTTACTTTGAGAGATGAATCAGATTCTGAGGAACAGATTCCTTCTTCAGAACCTGTGGTGGTTGAAGCTGAGAAAGCAACTTCTCAGAAGGATTCTGAAATTGGGGGTTCTAGGCTTCTCAAGAGGCTTAGACGCATGATAGTTCCTGAAACTCCCAAGGAATCCAAATCAACAAGGAAGTACAAGAAACAGAGGGCACAAAGGCTAGTTTCAGATGATAAGGAGGAAGCAGCTAAGGAAGGGGATCAGGAATCTCTGATCTCACAAGACAAGGAATTTGCTCCAGTCACTTCTTCTCCATCAACTCCATCTCAGGAAGCTCTATCTGACAAGGCTAACTCACCATCTGTGTCTCTTGTTGATCCAGGCACAAGTGCTGAAATTGATATTCAGAACTTGGTTGTGCCTGCAATTCTTTTCTTAGAAGCTCCAACAGCAAATAATCCTTCCACAACACCTGTTACTGATGCTGTTCAAACTCCAGAGTTATCAACAACACCTTCTCTGCATCAAGATGCTGATGATCAGATTTTAGGTGAGCATCAGGATATGGCTGTTGATCAGAACTTAGTATCAGATCAGCAATTAGAGGATGCTGAAGCCTCCATTGCTACTCACACTGTTGTCTTATCAGAAGATACTGATTCTTTAAGTTCTGATGCTGCGAATGTTGGAGATACTGGTGAAGCTGCTACAACTGTAGATGCTGATGAAGCAGGTCCTTCAGGACATACTCCTTCACCGACTCTTCCTAAGTCTGAACTGGTAAAGGAGTTTGTTATCAGGGATGCACCAGTACCTTGGAGTGAAACTCCTGCAGGTCAGGAGTGGACTAAGGAATGGAACTCAGTTTCATGTGTTCCAAATGCTTTACATCTTGCTGAGCACTTGACTAAAGCTGATGAAATATTAAATTCTGATGATTTTAAAACCCATCTTAGAGTCACTGCATTGAGTACTAAACATCTACAAGGTCTTCATTCCAATACTCATGCAGAGCTACACAAGATTCAGGAGAACTTTATCAAACAGGAACAAGTTTGGAAAATTGATAAGAAAAAGTTCTTCCAACCTACCATTGACAGGGTTGCTTATATTGAGAAAACTCAAGAGAAACAACAAGCTCGGATTGATCAAATTCTGACAAATCAAGCTTCTCAGCAATTGCAACTTACTGAAATCCAGACCTCAGTGGAACTACTTATCTCTCTTTTATTACCTGCTGATGCCAAAAAGGGGGAGAAGGTAATTAAGTCCAAATGCAAAACCAACAAGACACTGCAAGGAAAGGATGATGGAAAAGATGACCAAGGAACCTCTGGAATGGGTAGTGGTCATAGTCAAGGTAGAAGGTTTACATCAAGACAAGCTAGTCACAGAACAAGTTCTGATACTGGGAAAAGAATAAGTTCTGCTACTGGTAAAAGGATAAGTTCTGATGAACTTCTAGATCTTGATGAGGAAATGTCAAGACAGTTATTTCTTCAAGAAAATCCAGGGATGGACTTGGAAAGTTTAAAGGAAGAAGAAGCCAGACTTAAATCAGAGAAAGTCACATCTAAATCTGAAGCTTCTGGTAAAAAGTTACTTCCAAAACCTAAAGGCATTGTGATCAAAGAAAGGATACATACTGAAGCAACTTTGGCTAGATCACAACCACAGATAGATCCAAGATCCAAGGGTAAAGAAAAGGTTGGTGAACCTATCAAGCCTTATGTACCTCCTAAGGAAGAAGAAATTACTGATGGAAAAGATGATATTGCTCTGACTACAAGAAAAGTTCTTAAAACAACCTCTGACATGGCTCAAGTTGTTCAGAGTTAAGAAATTGTAAGTTCTGATATTCAGAATAAGCAAGTAACCTCTGACAGTGCTCAAGTTAACTTGATATCAGAAAATAGATCAAAGACACTCCTACCAGGATTCACTAAAGCAAAACAGACTCAATCTTTGAAGACTACTGCAAGTGGTTTTGAAGCAAGAGTAGTTACTGGAAAGGAATCTAGAGATAAAACTGGATTGGGAAGTGCTGATGAAAGAAGAGTACACAACACTACCAATGATCCAACTTCCTTGAGTGAACCAGGTATTGGAGCAACTCCTGAGAAATTGAATCAACTGGAATCTGTACAGATGGTTTACCATACTTACTTGAAAGAATACATCATGTTGTATTTCATGACAGATGGTAGGGTTTATCATATAAGACAAAATGCCATTCCTTTGAAGTATTTTGAAGAATTGAAGCATGTACTTTTCTTACTTCAAGTGGATGACAGAATAACAGAGACTGCTGCAAACTACTTAAAAGAACAGATTCAGAGACAGAAAAGGCTTTATTCTGTTAAGTCTGACAGCAGATATGTTCCAAAGTACAGAGATCACAATGGTGATATTATTGATATGAAGCCTAATACTGCACAGATCAGAACGTATCTTGGTATTAAGGGACTTGAATTCAATCTTGAATCTGACAAAGCTTATGTCATAAGACTAGATCAGGAGTTAAGAAAAGCAAAGATTAATGATCTCAGAGCTGCAATCTTTCAAACTGGTGAAGATACTGCAGAGCTTAAAGATGTTAAAAGGAGAATGATTGATGAACTAAGATATGCTGAGAAATGTTTGTTGAAGAACTATCTCAGAACAAATCCTGACATCAGAGAGATCAGAAAATGAAGAAGCCAAGTTGAAGATCTACAACTGCTTAAATTCTGATATTTATACAGATTGAAGTTGTTATCAGAAGTTGAAATTGGTAAAAACTTTAAGGACTGTAAGTTGTAGTTATCTAGTCTATTTCTCATGCATTTGTACTTAATGCTTTTGACATCATCAAATATCTGTTAAACTTGTATATTTTGTTAATTTACAAGTTGGGGGAGATTGTTAGATATATTTGACAATGTCATGGCTAATATGTTTTATGTTTAGCTTTCAGATCTTACGTGAACAGGATAAATCAGTACTTAACTGTTGATCAGTAATTATACTGGAAGTCAGGACTTAAGGATATCAGTACTTATATTATCAGGAGATAATCATCAGAAGATAGATATCAGAACTTAAGTGCTGAAGCACAATCAGATAAGGACAGTAGCTGATTAAAGGAAAGAAGATCGAGATAAACATAATAAGAGATATGCATGAAGAAGGAATTCCGTGAAGAATGGAATACTTGGAAGAAAAGATATCTTATTGATATATTTTAGGAAGCAGAATTATATTCCATATCAATTAGCGATTATCTTGTAACTGTGTAGTATATAAACACAGACATAGGGTTTACACTATAAGTGTTATCATTATTAGAAAAGATTATTCATTGTAACCTTAGCAGCTCTCGTGATATTTGTTCATCACTGAGAGGTAACAGTTCCATACTGTAACAGAGTTTATTGTTTCAATAAAGTTTGTTTTCTGTTACTTAAGATCTTAAAGTTCGATTTGAGAGTGTACTATACACTGTATTCACCCCCTCTACAGTGTGTGTGTGACCTAACAGTTCCCTTAACCTTTCTCAATATATTATATTCCTTTTATGATCCTCTCTTATAATCCTTTAATTTAAATCCTTCTTATCTTGTTACCTTATACTCAATTCTTTTCGTATCTAGTGGATTTCCGGGAAAAATCAAAGTGTTCGGAATTGGATTCTGACGATCTTTACATACACTTATATACCATATAGAGTACTAATAAAATCTCAGAATATCCATACCAGAACCCCTACATAGTGTGGCATGAAAAGTTTTTTCATTCAGCATAATCTGCAAAATCACTATTCATAAGGGTTTCAAAAATTTCCAAAAATTGGGGTTATTACAAAATATATTTTTTAATTAAAGTAAGAATAATTCGCGTATCAACAAAACATGCACCGAGTCCGACAATCAAATTTTCAATGTGTTATCTATTTTAATATGGTAGAGATAGATAATATAGATGTATTTGTAAAATAGTTAAGTTGGTGATAATAAATTTTTATTAAAAAGATTTTTAAATAATTCTTTTATATTTTATGTTACTTGTAATTAAGTAATTATTGCGATTGTTAGCAAGCACACGAAAGAGATGTTTTGAATGTTTTGATTGATTTGAAATATATTAGAGAATTATATAGTTTATTTAAGTGAAATATGTTGTAATGGGTTTGTTAGCAGGGATGCTAATGATATTAAATTAGGTAGTTTCACGGACACAGACACGAACACGAAAGGTAGAGTTGGCAGGTCTTTGGTAGGGTTTGAGACCATCACTACAAGAATAATGTCAATAGACATCACACATTAGACATCGGTTAACTTTGCCACTGATGTTAAAAAAAGTATTGACATCACCCCATGTTTTTGTGATGTCTTTGTTCTTTGTAGACATCGGTTATAATTAAACCGATGTCTAAAATTCACCAAAAAAGTAATAATTTCGCGCCCACCTTTTCTTTCCCCCCTTAGTGAAATTTTCATTCAGTTTTTAGTTCTACATTCCCCCCAATCCCAAAATTCTCCCCCCTTAACCAAATTTTGGTTCCCCCCAAATCAATCTTCAGACACAACAAAATCAAAACAAAAAACTAAAAACAAAAAAACTAAAAACTAACAACAAAAACTCTCTCTCTTTCTCGAACCCCCCTCTCTTTCTCGAACCTCTCTCTCTCGATCGAACCTCTCTCCCCTCACAATCTCTCTGAACTCCAGCCATCATCTCACCATCACAATCTCTCGAACCTCTCTCTCTCTCACCTCCCTCTCTCTCTCTCTCTCTCTCTCTCTCTCTCTCTCTCTCTCTGTCTCTCCGCTCTCAATCTCTCCGTTAAGCCTCTTTCAGTTAACCTCTATACTTCGGTAAGTGTTGTATCTACTTGAATCGAACTGGTCTTCTCTGCATGAAGACCAGTTTTAAAAGTTGAGGATTTTTAAATTCAAAGCCCTAATTTTGTAAATTGGGGTTTTATCTAATTCGAAACCCTTATTTTTTTTATTAATTTAATGTCTAAACTTGTTGCTAATGTCACACCCCCAACTTAAGCATCAAAATAAATATAGCTATTACATCATTTTAATGAAGAATACACAACCAAATCCAAGATCTTACAGTTTAGGGTTTGGAACAGCCCAACACTACCATCTATTACATCTGAATACAAATACCGAGTCCTCACACAACTATTAATACTTATTCTACCTGAGCTCGAACATAAGCATCAGCATCACAGGTCTTACGGGCAGTCTGCTTAAATCTAACCATAGCTGCTAGCTATAATATCAGGGTAAAGCAAGAAGTGAGCCAAATGCTCAACAAGTGCTAACAGTACGACACAAAACATAAATCGAGATATACATTAAAGAATGACAATGGAAAGACATAACCAATGGTAACGAGAGATAAAACTGTGTGAGATGGCATCATTTTTCTTGTATCAAAACAATTTTAAAATCATATCTTAATCAAAATCATTTTATGACGCTACGGATTACAGCCGGTGATCAGCCGCGAAGTAATCCCGAACCTCGCCGGGTTCTAAAACATTAATGGGAATCCCTAGGCAACTTTTAAGCCTAATATAAGTGTGGAAAGGACTCGCGTCTCAGTCCAGATCCACCATTCAAAGAAAACATTTATCCCCCTTTGGGACTGAAAAACCCTCATTTTATTTATTTCAAAAACTGATGCCGAATTATGATAAAATCTCTTTTTGCAGTAAACATTTTTTTATCAAAGGATTATAGATCAACTCGAAACATGGGAAATATGGTACTAAATCTCAGGGCCATGATTCACAAAACTTTACTCTATTAGGGTAACTGAATGGTTTTCATGTATCAAAGTTTGGACAAGGGAATTTTAGTGAGGCTATTGGATATCATGAAAGGAAGTGCCAAATTGGGCTTAAAGCAATGGTTTCTCATCAAGGTTCAAGTGCTGGATCATCAAGAATGTAGGCTTCATGAATACTAAGGGTGTTAAGGTATGAAGAAATGATTTTTAGCTCAGGATATATCAGAATTGACAAGCTTTAGGATAAGAAAGAGGGTATCAATCAATGAGGAATCATGTTGGTAAGTTTCTGACTATCAGAGTTCAAGGTAAGGTTCTATAGGGGTTCAAGTATCAGGATGAGATATCAATACTTAGGAATCAACAGCTTGCTAATCAAGAGGATCAATCAAGTAATATAATAACTCTTTATTTTATCATGGCATTTAACTATCATGAAAAGACTTTTGAACGACTTGCAATACATACTCGAGGGTTCATGGCATTTCTATATAATTCAAAGATAAGCGAGAGATACGCTTGATTTAAACATATCAAAATGACTCAGGATGATTGCATCGATATATATATATGAACTGTTTATAGTAAATACGAAGGTCAAGTTGAATCACTTGCCTTGAGATAGGCTGGTCTGGTCTGACTGGTAGGAGCAACTGGAGCTTCACTCGACTTTTATGGCAAGTTTTCCCTCGTCTCGAGATCCTACATAAATAATAATAATCCTCATTATAATATATTCTCACCAACTTAACCTATTTACAACTCGAAATTAAACACGGATGGCACTTAGGCCTATATGCACTTAATTTATATTCTCCTTTAAATTATAATTGTACACACATAGCCACATATTCACATATCATATATTAACACCAAATAACACCATATATACCATAATGCAACACTAGGCTTGGATGATCTTGACTCACCACTTAAGTCACTTGGTCGCTAAACTAGACAAGGTCTTCTAATTTTGGCTTCCTAACTCGATGTGCCTTTCCTAAATTATCCAAAACCTATTGACCCTCACTTGTGCCTTTTGCTCTACTGACCTTATACTATCTTACAACTATGGTGGTCGACCTAATACTCACTTCTAAGTGTTCTAAAACTATGTGATAAGTGATAGTGCTCACTGGTGCAAATTTCAGAATGACAACTATGGTTTCTTGAGTGCATTAGACACTCTTAAACTATAAGTTTTCCTTCAAAACTTTTACACAAGACTCTCCTGACCTAAGGGCATCTCACAAACTTGATGTGGCTCAAGGGCCTGGCTTGGGCCTTCTTGGGCCTAAGCTAAAAGTCCAAGGTTCCCCTGTTTTTCTGGGCAGAAAATGCCCTGACTTGAGTTAACTTGCGACACATGGTTCTGACTCATATCCTATGAACTATGGTTGGAAAAACTTCTCTGACACTCCCTCTAACTAAGGCCCAATTGGTCCTAATGAGGGCCTACCCATGACATGGTCAAATCTCCCTATTTCTTAGTTGCAACAAAACTGTCCCCTGCTGGACAGATTTTGTTATTCTACTTGTGCCCCTAACCAAATGATATGCAAACCTCCAACCAACTCCTAAAACCTTTTATATACTCCCAATACTAACTTCTGGTAGCTTGGGCCTCAAAGTGCACACCAATGACATGGTCAAAACTCACTCTAAACCTCAGGGTGCTATACTGATTTTTCTGCAGAAACTATAACTCTCATTTTCCAAGGTTTTGACTTGATAAACCCAACTAACAACAACTAAATACTTAAACCAAGACTTATACATGGTATTCTACTGAACTAACTCCCTTATTCTCAAAATAACCTTGGTGAGATCATCCTTACCTAAGGTACAATTATGGCAAAACAAAAGAGACTACACTTCACAAATCACAAATCTTCATGCTTTTGAAACAACAAGATATATATTTTTATAAAAGATAACCACGAATTATTACCATGCAACAAGAAGAATAAATCAATATTAACACATTATTCCTACTGAAATTAAGGCTCACTAACAAAATCTTTCCAAATGATCAAAATCTTACAATATTCTAAGAGAAATCCACATGAATGCATGCCTTCGGGTTTTTCAAACCAAAACAACACATTTTCTACATATGTCCTATCATAAAATTGACATGCAAGCCTAGCATAAAATATACCTAGATGATCACTTAGCATGCAAAGAGTTTTATCAAGACTTCACTAAGATTTTCATGTTATCATCACAAAAACACACAAAGTGGAACATGACAACCAAAACACCATCCATTCGGCTCCTATCAAGTCATAGCCGAATGGATTAGGGTGAAAACAACAATTGCATGAGTGTAGCATACTCATGTCTAGCCATTCTCAATCCTTTGCTACTATAACTCATGGTGAAAGCCTTAAATTCACAAGAATCAAGGATATTCACTTGGAGTTTTAACAAAACACCACCATGCAAGGTCAACACATAAGTTTTTCTACTCTAAACTCTTAAGATATACAAGAACAACATGTAGGGAGCAAGATTACTTGAATATAAGATGGATGTTTGAGTGAAAGAATGGAGAAAAGAAAGGGGATGGGGGCTTCGGCTATGGTGATTGCCGAGAGGGAGGAAAAACCGAGAGGTGAGGGAGGAGGGAGGGAGGAGAGAGTGAGGGTGGAGTGTGGAGTGGGGTGAATATGGAGTAATAATCATGTTAGTTTGGTTTTTATTTGGCCAAAAGTGAGTGGATTTGAGATTTTACAAGAGTAACCTTCCAATATAGTTAGGTAGATTTGCATGCAAGGGTAAAGGGGTAATTTGGTTAGTAGAATGAAAGTGAGTGGGGTTGGAAATGTCTTCCTTGCCCCTTAGTTGAATTGGAAGAGTATTTGCATGCAAGGGTAGCCACGTAATTTGCTAATTATAACAAATAAAATTTATAAAGATTTATTTTTATAAAATAAAATACAAGTTCAAAAATTATAAAATTTATATCATAAAATAACTTGGATTTTTAGAGACTTTATAAAATCATTTTCAAAATTTGTGAACAAAATACCTTTTAAAAGAAAAAATTTCCAAAGCTTAGAATATTCCTTATAAATCAAAAATAAAGAAATTAAATAAACTCTTGCTTTGAAAAATCATATACTACACAAAGCAAATTTATAATGCAGAAATTTTCACTCACACTAGCGTACAATCATTGAATATATTTTTATTTGACTTTAATATTATACCCAATCCATAAATAATATTACATAAAATGTCGGTCGTAACAGCTAATACTTTTCTTCTTGTTGTATACAGGACCTAATCTGAGAAAAAGATTTAAAGCTTTAGGTAATTTGGGTTTTTTTGGTTGTATATTTGTATTTTTGTTTATTTTTTTTTATTTTTATAAATTAGGTTTTAATTTGTTTGTAATGTTGTGATTTGTTTTTGCAGGACATTAGTGCTGTTTAATTTTTCGATCTTTGTTGAGTTTTCTTTTCCAACTCTATTTTGTACGCTTATACATTTGATTTGTTTTGTTAGTATTGATAGTGTTTTTTTTGTCTATGTGCTATGTAGTTGGTTCTTAAGTTGATCTATGTGTTGTGTATAATATGCATTATGTATTATATGAAATCTCAGTTTTGTTTTGTTTCCAATTATGTGCCGGAGAATTCATTTTGGTATTAGTATGTTATATTTAAATGTAGTCGTGTTCTGAATTTTTTATGCAAGTGTGTGGTTAATTTAGTCATTGTGTATGCAAGTGTTTAGTTGAAAATAGTACATTTATAATTTGATAATCTGCATCCGTGATCTGACTATTATACTATGATTAATTATTGTTAATTATATAGTGATTATACATTAAGTATTGAATGACTAGTTAATATATAGTACTAGTACTATAATTAAATGTATAATATGAATTACGTAATGCATTACAAATCGATTCATATCATATTATAATAAAATATATAACATTAAAATGTATAATATGCATTATGTATAATATGAATTCTCAGTTTTCTTATGTCGTTTATAGTCTGCCCTATGTGTGGTTGTCATACTTAAAATCAAGTTAGACTTCTAAAATAAATATTAGACTTATAAAATAAATATAAGCCTTATACTGAATTTTTTAGTGACATACGATAAAAGCCGATAGGGATTCTCTACAGTATGAGATTGGTGTTGAAAACTTCTTGATATTTGCCGAGGAAAATGATAAAAACCCCAAGAAAATTCATATGTCTATGGACTTTTTTCTTGTAGTGCATGCATTGCGTAATAGTAATAAACGTTAAAATTAATTGTTTAAATAAATAATAATTAAGTAAGGCTAATTAAGTAATTTCAGCAGGTACTAGTTAATATATAGTACTAGTACTATAATTAAATGTATAATATGAATTACGTAATGTATTACAAATCAATTCATATCATATTATAATAAAATGTATAACATTAAAATGTATAATATGCATTATGTATAATATGAATTCTCAGTTTTCTTATGTCGTTTATAGTCTGCCCTATGTGTGGTTGTCATACTTAAAATCAAGTTAGACTTCTAAAATAAATATTAGACTTATAAAATAAATATAAGCCTTATACTGAATTTTTTAGTGACATACCAGGTGGTTTTAAATGGATAAGTCTTGGATAAAAGCCGATAGGGATTCTCTACAGTATGAGATTGGTGTTGAAAACTTCTTGATATTTGCCGAGGAAAATGATAAAAACCCCAAGAAAATTCATATGTCTATGGACTTTTTTCTTGTAATGCATGCATTGCGTAATAGTAATAAACGTTAAAATTAATTGTTTAAATAAATAATAATTAAGTAAGGCTAATTAAGTAATTTCAGCAAGTACTGACCGACCGACTACCAAACTTTTATATAGTATAGATATTTAAAATTTTAAATAAATATTATTTATCCGCTTAAAAACCCGCTTAAAATTCCACTTAAATAATGATCCTTATATGTTTTACAAGACATGGTTTTATAAATTTCAGTTCATCACTTTTCCAGAATATTTATTTTTGTGATTGGAATTGAAGAATTTTATAGTAATGATAATTCTCATTTACCTTTAAGCTGAATCTTGAATATCTATACAAATAGATAGTTCTATTCTATCTTCTACACAACTAGAAGATTTACACAACTACGGATACTAAACTAGGAAAATACACCAATCATACAACTCATCTTACACTAAATATGGTCGGAGAATATCACAAATAATCAGGAATATCAACATATAATTTTTCTCATTTCTATATTGTGTTTTATTTTTATATTTGTCGATTTTATAACCGAAACCGAGCCGATAATAACCGAACCGGGGTTTGTTAAACTGAAACCGAATCTGAACCGGCGGTTGCAGTTTTTGATTTTTAAAAATCGGATATATATGGTTGCGGTTCCGGTTTATCTCAAAACCGAGCCGAACCTGCCCATGCTCTCCCTAGTTTAAAGCATACTCCATTCATACGGTTAAATTTTTTACATAGCGCGTTCGGTGTTTTAGTTTATACTAGCCTATAACCCGTGCGATGCACGGATTGCTTTCAATATTCGAATAACTTTTTAGAAAATTATAATAAATATATTTGACAATATATAATTTAAAAAATTAAGTAACCTGATAAATATTAATGATGAAATATAAGAAATTGAAAATTAAATTAGTAGTAATAGTAGAGAAAAAAAGGAAAAAATCAGAGGAAAGAAGAAAAAGATTTTTTTAGAAAATAATATATTTAATTGATGAGTAATTTAAATATCTAATTATGAAAATTATTATATTTTGATAAGAGAAAATTGTTGAATTTAGAGAAATGTAGAGGAAGGATAATGGAGGATTAGTGGAAATATAAATTGAGTAAAAAATGGGTATAAGAGAGAATTAGTGGAAACAAAGGTGATGAAATATTTAATGAAATGTAATCAATAGTTTTGAAGAATAATAAGAAGAGAAGATGACATCTGTCATCTTTAAAGGAGAAAATGCTAAGTGTCTTTTTAAGGAATGAGTGACACTTGGCATAGTGTACTCTACTTTAGTATAGCGTAGATGAGCATATAGTATTAAAAAAATGTGGGTATTACACCCCAGATTGTCGAGTCATTTTGAGTCGCGCTTGAGTGGTTGGTTGTTGCATGTGTGCAATGAGTGATGCTTGGAATGTGTTCTCTTTCACGAGAGCTTTCCGAGGCACTTTAAATCACTCAAAATGATTTAGGGATGAGTGAGATATGATTATCCAAAGATGGTCCCTTAAGAGTGGAAAATGAGTTATAAAACCTTAAGTCCCACATTGAAAAGAAAAAGAGATTTTCTTGACTTTATATAGCAACACACATATGTAGTGTTCACTTGTGTTGTCTATGTATTGCTCCATCACCTACGCGGGCACGCAGAGGGGTGCAAATTGTGGGCTTTTGAGGAAAATCTGAGGCTTACGAAGCCTTCGAGCTTGCCCGCGTGTGTGACGTGCGGACACGAATGTAGCAGAAAATTGGCCCGAATAACGCCAGACTAGTTTTGTTAATTTTTATTTTCCGCTGGGCCTGGGCTCAAATAAATTGACTTACGTTTTTATTTTTGTGTCAGTCGAATTAATTAATTAACAATAATTAATTGACCACCTACCTAATTACACCGACCTAATTAAATAACGCGTTTTAATTAATTATGGCAATTGTGTAGCGCACAAGTTTTTCCTCCCTATATAAATACCTCTAGGGCGTTAGGGTTAAATACACACAAATACACAGCCGTTCCTAAACACCTACCCTCTAACCAGTGATAGTTTCTTGCTCGCTTTCAAGCTCGCTGAGAGTGATGACCTTCGGCGTCGCCACTGCAATCCGTTTTATCCCGGGAGGCTTTTCGGTCACACAATACGGTGAGGGCTAATAAGTTTTAAGGAGACAGTTCCGCACTGGACTCTGGTTTTTATATCCTTCACAATACGCTTCCTGTCTCCATTTTTTCTGTTATTCGATTATCTATTTTGCACGAACACACCTATACGTATATTTGTATCGGCACAAATTGTTGCTAACAATCTTAAAGCTTATTATTTTTAATCTGTGACTAACAAATCTGTCTTGCATGGTTTTTTGTTTAATAGACTAATGGAGAACGTGAACAATATGACTTATAACGACGTGGTTGATTCCAACGCACAGATTATAACATCTGATGGGGATCACCAGCCGCCGCTAAACCCTGATGGGGGTCAGTCGATGGTTGGACATGTGCCTCCGGGACATGTGCCTTGGGGAATAACGCCTTGGGGACATACTGTCGTTGAACAGTTCAGTGTGCCTCTTGGGCAGAATACTGTACCGGTGGGGTCTACTGGTGTGCAAACAACGGTAGTATAGACGCCTGTTATGACTGTCACACCTGTTGTACCTGCTACACATACTACACCACATGCTGAGAAACCTGAGAAGTTCAATGGATCGAACTTCAAACGCTGGAAGCAAAAGATGTTGTTTTATCTGACCACACTGAACCTTGATTGAAATTTCAAGGAGGAAGTACCATTGCTCACTGCTAAGAGTGATATGCAGACTGTGTATGCTGCGGATGCCTGGAAGCACGCCGACTATATCTGTCGGAATTATGTGCTAAACTGTTTGGCTGATTCATTGTATAATGTTTATTGCTCGAAATTATCAGCTAAGGTCTTATAGGAATCACTTAACCATAAGTATGAAACCGAGGACGCTGGGGCAAAGAAGTGGGTTGTTGGTCGCTTTCTTAATTACAAGATGACGGATTCTAAGACTGTGCTCAGTCTGGTGCAAGAACTACAAGTGATCATCCATGATATTCATGTTGAGGGGATGGTCATAAGTGAGTCCTTCCAAGTTGTTGCTGTGATTGAAAAGTTGCCGTCTGGTGGGAAAGATTTCAAGAACTACCTTAAGCACAAGCGTAAGGAGATGTCTATGGAGGATCTTATCGTTAGACTTCATATTGAAGAAGACAACAGAGGATCCGAGAGGAAAATCAATGTTGCCACTGAAAAGGCGAACGTGGTGGAGCACCAGAGCTCCAAGCCCAAGAAGAACAATTTTGGGAAAAGGGAAAGCTGGCACCCAAAGGAGGAATTTCGAAGCCGTCGAAGTTTCAAGGAAAGTGCTACAACTGTGATAAAGTGGGGCGTAGGTCTGCCGATTGCAAGAAGCCCAAGAAGCCCAACAAGAAGAAGGAAGCAAACATGGTTAATGATGTATCCAAGGAGATGGGTGACATAGACCTATGTGCTACAATCTCTGAAGTAAACATTGTTGGCTCAAATCCAAGGGAATGGTGGATTGATACTGGAGCTACTAGGCATGTTTCTCGGACAAGGCGATTTTCTCTACATCAAAGTTTCTAATGCTGGTGAGAAGTGTTAGTCGCTTAACACGTGCTAAAATTCACGCAAGTATATGCGTTCGCAAGTAATATAGAATTATTTATGGTTCCTTCCCACAGGGACAGGCTTAGATTAACTTTGTGATTTATGTACTTATGTAACAATGATATGGCTATTATTCAATGCTAAGACGAATAACAAATTAGGTTTTGATTATACTACGATTAACCATTGAAAATTTATACTAGAGAACATTAACTAAAGAGAGTAATAGAGTTGAATAATATATGACACAAACATGGGATTCTAACTTTATTAAGTACTTCATTCAATTGCCTTTTCATTCTTAACCTTAGCATGTAATGGTGATTACACTAATTAGATAACATGAAACTGATAAACGCCAACTTTTATTGTACGAATACCATACTACCAAACATCCACAAAAGAGATAAAAGCTGAATAGACACCAATTATATTGAGACCCTATATGTCTATAGAATTTGACAACGTAACGGTTTAATGCACAAGTTATCTATCGTGATTACATAGGGCAAGCAAGATGGTTAAAATTAACTACGAATCTTGTACAACAATAACACATGAACCTATGCTAGCATGGCAAGTTCTAAATCCTTAAATTCACTTTCGCTTCATTAAGAATTAACACACTATCTTATAAGTGTGTGATGCTCATAAGACGAATAAGCACAACCAATACTAGGTTATCATACAATCACCACACACAAAGGCATCGAAACAAATCAACTAAAAAAATCCATAAATAAATCCGCTAGAACCCCACGATAACGATTAACCCATAATCGGACTTATCATCAATGTGGGTTCCGATGAAAGCATGGTGTAATAAATGAAGTCTTTATAAATAAATAATAAACAAAGTACGAAATCAAGAGTATTAGGTTCAACAAAACAAGAAACGAGCATCCAAGATTGAAACTTAGAACAAAAATTCACAAGAATAAACTAGATCTTCTTCGCCTTTGTTGAATTGTGCTATAGGTCTTCTTGTTGTCTTCTCCTTAAGCCCCGTTACGTCTCTCTGTATGTAAAACATCTTTATATATATATATGCTATAGAATTGATCAGGGCTTCAAATTCTCAAAATCCTAATAAAAACAGAATTCTGCTACCCCAACCTGGCGCGGCCGCGCGCTTGACCAGCGCGGGCGCGCTAAGTTTCTGCTCTTTGGACGCGGCCGTGCGCTTGACCAGCGCGGGCGCGCCATCCTTCTGCATAAAATTCTGACTTCTTCTTTCTTCATGCTGATTTGAGCCGGTCTTTTTACGAGCCTTTATTCCAACACCATCCAAACACCAAATTAGCACTACAACCATGCTAATTTACCTGATTACCTGGAAAATGCCTGCAATGTAAAAGCACTACAAAAATACGTAAAAACACCAACAACTTGAGTATAAATACACAAATACAAAGCTTTATGGAGCATAATAAAGTGTCATAAATGCCACTCAACATACCCCAAACTTAAATCAATGCTTGTCCTCAAGCATAAACAGACTCAAAGAACAAGAAATAAAAACGCATGAATGCAACTAAATTAATGCAACGACCCCCAATAGAATAACTAAACCAATCAACAAGCAACATCTCAACAAATGCAGTTATTCACATAAAAATCAATCAAACCCCACAAATCAACCTACAAACCAGAGACGTGTATGTGTTCAACTGCTTACAGATATACTATCGCAGCTAGATCAATAATCATGACTCACTACTCATCAAAGCAATTGCAAGGTTATAAATAGAATAAAAGCTATACTCAAAATAACTTATAACACTTCAATTCTTATTTTAGAGTTTTATAGGGATTCATGCTTTTATTCACAACAAAACAACAAGTATGCTTACTTGACCGTGTAATGAGTGAGATCCACAAAAGACTTTTACAATAGTACCCATGTAGCGAGCGTTAGGTTAGCGGATCCCAGACTATAAAAGCCTTAGGTCACTAGGCACAAAGTCCCCTAAGAACTTAATAACTCGAGTACTAAAGAGCCCACTCGTGATCAATTATACATAAAACTTATTTTTTCCCCTTTTTCTCTCTTTTTTTTCTTTTTTTACAAATTTCTGAACGAGTGCGTTTCGCTTCATCTCGCTTAACCCTAGACTACTCATATAAATATGAGCTGGCTACTAGCCATTTGACACCTAGCCATAACAACTAGTAGTGAAATCCAATTTTCTCCAAAAAAATTTAACAAAATCCATGCTATTTTATCATTAAGAGAATATCCTAAATTCTAAATATAAACAAGTAATTAAACCTCGACAAACAAACAAACCGTGATCATGATCTAGCACTCAAGCAACCTATAAAACTTAGTGAAATACAATTTTCTGTAGCATGCAAATCAATTTTACAAGACTTAACATCACAAAATATGACATCACTACACTAGCATCAATATCACAAGTCAGTCGGAAAAAGCATCTAAGGGATCATTTTATAATGCAAATGCATGAACTATATGAATAAACTATCATAAAAAATACCAAAATAAAATAGAATAATAAAAAAACTACATGCAAAATATACAACTATATGCACTAAACTATCATGAACATGCAAACTATATGCGACTCACACAAAATATATTCCTTCAACTACTACCCCCAAACTTAAAATTTTCACTGTCCTCAGTGAAGGTAATAGTAAGGAATCAAGCATACCTACTCGGAATCAGGAACATCACCCTCAACGAGTGGAGTGTCAGGCGTGTCTGAAGGTGGATACACGGAGTCCTCACCAAATACTGGCCACTAGATGATAATTCATGTGGCTCTGAATGTAGTCCCTAGTGCCTAGGTGAGATCACGTGCAAACCGACTATGGATGTCATGCATCGCATCCATCCTCCTCGCTAGACGCCTATACTGCGTCGTGCTCAAACCAGCTCCAACATCTGCTCCTACCTCCTCCTGCTGCTGCTGCGATCCCAAGGACCAGTCTCCTCTCCCAATTGAGCTCTCTATGCTGCTCAACGAGCCTGCGAAGTCCCACCAGCAAACGTCTGATCCGCTGGCCTTCCATCGGGCATATGGTCATAAGAATAACCAAGCCCCTTAGGATCGGGCTTCCCATCATACCACTATGTCATGTTCAACAGCGTCGAACTGTCGATAAGAGCACTAGGAAGCTACAACTGCTCATGTGCGGGCCAATGAACACCAACTGCCATGCACAGCTTCGTCACAACGGACGTATAGGGTATAGAACTCGTAGTACCTCCTCACAAAAACCTCAAAATACCCTGGTAAATAACCATCCCAAGATCCATATAGTCCCCTTGAAGAATACCCCACAACAGACGAGCACGCTCTACAGTAATCTCATGCACATGAGAAGATGGCATGATGTTAGCACAGATAAACGAATTCCAAGCACGTGCAAACCTGTTCATGCACGAGGTAAGGAACGTGTAATAATCAGTCGTACCCCTCTTGAACTTCCAACGAGTCTCAGGAACACACAAAGTAGCAACAATCAGATCCAGATCAAAGTCCTCCAGAGTTTTATCATTCCAAGTGTCCTGACCGGGCTTCCTCGTGGGATGCTCAATCACCCTCTTTATCGCATCAACACTATACTCCACAGTTATCACCCTAACCACCGTGAAACCATTCTTCTCCGCATATGCATTATCATAAAACTCTCGAACGACACTCATGGGCATAGCAGCGGGTGCCTCACAAAAAGGAACCCAACCCATCTCCAAGATCATCTCCAAACACTGACCATATTTCCCCGATGGCAGAAAACCTCGTTCCTTTGCTATAGGATTCGAGAGAAGCCTTGTGTACTCCGCTTCAGCCTCGGGAGTTGAAAACCTCGGTCTCACACCACCCACACTCGAAGAATCGGTAGTGCTGCTGCTTACTTGAGTTCTTTGTCTCTTGGGTGCCATTGGGATTGAATAAGAGAGAATAAAAGATTAGTGTTTGAGAGAGAATAGTGTTTGAGAATTTGAGAAGTGGTGGAGAAGTTTGTGTATAAGTGTATGTATATATAGGAGGTGAGAAGAGAATTAGATATGGAACAGAAGTGGGAATTGATTATGAGAATAATGGGTTTGATTTGGAGAGGGTAATCTGGGATGTGGAAGAGTAAAAATTGGGTGGAAATTGATTTTCTGTTAAAAACCCCGATTTTCTCTTCACAAACTGCTGTTTATTTATTTTTTAATCGGGACCCCAGCGCGGCCGCACGCTAGATCAGCACTGGCGCGCTTGGTTTCTGGAATTCCAGCACGGCCGCGCGCTAGATCAGCGCGGGGGCGCTCAGCTTCTGAAGTTGGCCCTGAAATTTTTTGTTTTTTCTGATTTTTTTATGTTTTTCTCTTGTCTTCTTGCTTCCTCTGCCTACTAATGTACAACAAACTTGGGTTGCCTCCCAAGAAGCGCTAGTTTTATGTCGTTAGCTCGACGTAGAAATGCGAGATTAAACGGACAATAAAACGGCACTAACTACCTCGCGGTTTGCCATGTCACCATAGTAATGCTTCAACCTCTGCCCATTTACCTTGAATGCTTGGCCCGGATCATTCTCAAAAATCTCCACCGCTCCATGTGCAAACACAATTTTGACAACAAACGGCCCTGACCACCTTGACTTCAACTTCCCAGGAAAAAGACGGAGACGAGAGTTAAAAAAAAGAACTTGTTGCCCCGGCACAAATGATTTGAGCACTAGACCCCTATCGTGCCACATCTTGACTTTTTCCTTATACATTTTGTTATTTTCATATGCTTGAAGTCGAAACTCATCGAGTTCATTCAATTGAAGCATCCTCTTCTTTCCAGCTGCATCCAAGTCCAGATTCAACTTCTTCAAAGCCTAATACTCTTTATGCTCTAGCTCCACCGGTAAATGACACCCCTTATCATAAACCAACTGAAACGGCGACATTCCCATTGGAGTCTTGTATGTTGTTCTATACGCCCAAACAGCTTCGTTAAGCTTCAAAGATCAATCTTTTCTCGATGGACACACAACCTTCTCTAAAATGCGCTTGATCTCTCTGTTAGATACCTCAGCTTGACCATTTGTCTGAGGATGATAAGCCGTAGCAATGCGATGATTCACATTATACATTTGCATCATAGCAGTAAACTTGCGATTGTAAAAATGCGATCCCTCATCACTGATTATAACTCTTGGAGTTCCAAATCTTTTGAATATCTGTTTGTGAAGAAAATTAAGCACTACTTTCGCATCATTCATTGGCAATGCCTTAACTTCAACCCATTTCGACACATAATCAACTGCCAATAAGATATACTGATTGTTACAAGATGAGACAAATGGCCCCATGAAGTCAATTCCCCTCACATCGAAGACTTGAACCTCGAGAAGCACATTAAGAGGCATCTCATCCCTCTTGGACATATTACCCACATGTTGACATCGATCACATTTGAAAACAAACTGATGAGCATCTTTAAACAAGGTCGGCCAAAAAAAACCTGCTTGAAGAATACGAGCTGCCGTCTTTTCTCCACCATAGTGTCCTCCATAAGCCGTTGAGTGGAAATCTTGCAAGATCCCCCCCCCCCCGTTTCGCTGTAAGGAATACATCTCCTGATGATTTGGTCAGCTCCTTATCGAAAAAGAAATGGCTCATCCCACATATACCACTTCACTTCATGCAAAAACTTCTTCCTTTGAGCGTATGATAAGTCGGGAGGCATGATATTACTCACAAGGTAGTTCACAATGTCTGCAAACCACGGTTCTTCCTCTTACACTCCAAACAGCTGCTCACCGGGAAAAGACTCATTGATTAATGTCTTATCTAGTGAAGTTGCACTTTGATCCTCTAAACGCGAGAGATGATCAGTGGCTTGATTTT
This sequence comes from Apium graveolens, assembly GCF_009905375.1. Classification (NCBI taxonomy): domain Eukaryota; kingdom Viridiplantae; phylum Streptophyta; class Magnoliopsida; order Apiales; family Apiaceae; genus Apium; species Apium graveolens. The sequence goes on along the minus strand of NC_133656.1, from coordinate 29,900,233 downwards.
CAGTCCCTTTTCTGTCCTTGATCTCTAATTCAAATTCTTGAAGCAAAAGAACCCATCTGATCAATTTAGGCTTCGAGTCTTTCTTTGAGATGAGATATCGAATTGCAGCGTGATCAGTGAAAACTATCACCTTTATCCCAAGCAGATAAGATCAAAATTTCTCAAAACCATAGACAATAGCCAAAAGTTCTTTCTCCGTAGTAGTATAATTTATTTGAGCACCATTTAGGGTCTTACTAGCATATAGACCATATGAAATATGTTGTTCTTTCTCTGCCCAAGAACTGCTCCAACTGTATAGTCACTTGCATCGTATATCATCTCAAAAGGTTCACTCCAATCGGGTGCAGTTATGACAGGTGCCGTGATTAAACTCTTCTTTAAGAACTCAAAAGCAGCCACACACTCGTCATCAAACTTAAACGGGATATCCTTCTTCAGAAGATTGCACAAAGGTTTAGAAATTTTTGAAAAGTCGTTGATGAACCGCCTGTAGAAGCCTGCATGACCAAGAAAACTGCGAACCCACTTAATAGAATTTGGTGGGGGAAGATTTTCGTTGACTCCCATTTTGGCTTTATCCACCTCAAGACCCTTACTAGAGACCTTGTACCCAAGAATAATACCCTGTCGTACCATAAAGTGACATTTCTCCCAATTGAGAACCAAATCGGTCTCAACACACCTTTTGAGAACGTCGCCCAGATTCTGCAAGCACTCATCAAATGAATCACCAAACACGGAGAAATTGTCCATGAAAACCTCCACATTCTGACCAATCGTATCAGAAAAGATAGCCATCATGCATCTCTGAAATGTGGTTGGTGCTCCACATAACCCAAAAGAAATTTTCTGAAAGGCGAAAGTACCAAATGGACAAGTAAAAGTAGTATTCTCCTGATCTTCTGGAGCAATGCAGATTTGATTATAACCAGAATAACCATCTAGAAGACAGTAGTACTCATGCCAAGCCAATCTGTCAAGCATCTGATCAATAAACAGCACAGGGAAGTTATCTTTTCTTGTGGCCTTATTTAACTTCCTGTAATCCATATAAACTCTCCACCCCTTGACTGTTCGTGTAGGAATAAGCTTATTCTTCTCATTAGCGACCACCGTGATACCTTCTTTCTTAGGCACACACTGAACTAGGCTCACCCATGAACTGTCAGAAATAGGATAGATGATCCCTGCATCTAGCCACTTAAGAATTTCCTTCTTTACAACCTCTTTTATGATCAAATTTAGCCTTCTCTGTTGCTCAACAGTAGGCTTGCTTCCTTCCTCTAGCAGAATTTTGTGTATACAATACGAAGGGTTGATTCCCTTGATATCTGCTATAGTCCAGTCAATTGTCGATTTGAATTCTCTAAGAATTCTCAAAAGCTTCTCCTCGTCGCTACCTGAAAGGTCAGATGCAATAATAACAGGCAAATTAGATGCATCACCCAAAAATGCATACCTGAAATGTTCAGGTAAAGGCTTAAGCTCAAGAGTAGGTGCTTCCTCAATAGATGGCTTGAGGTGCTTAGGAGCTTTGTTCAAATACTCTATTCCCAGAGATTCAAAAGGCATATCAATCTTCCTCTTCCAGGGAGAAGCATTCAGAAATTGCAACTGTTCATCCCCTTCATCATGTTCACTATCGGAATTCCCCAACAAAGCCTTCTCTAAGGCATCAGACCTTAGCAATTGATCAAGTTATGAAGTAACCACAGAATCAACCAACTCCACTTTTAAGCACTCCTCATTTTCCGTAGGGAACTTCATGGCATTGAACACATTAAAAGTTACATCATGATCCAACACTCGCATGGTGAGCTCACCCTTCTGCACATCTATCAAGGTTTGGCCAGTAGCCAAGAAAGGTCTTCCCAAGATTATGGGAATCTTCTTATCCTCCTCGAAATCAAGAATTACAAAATCAGCAAGGAAGATGAGTTTATCCACCTTGACCAAGACATCCTCCACAATACCTCGCGGATATGTAATCAAACGGTCGACCAACTGGAAAGTCATATAAGTAGGTTTGGATCAGGCAAGTTCAACTTCTTGAAGATTGAGAAGGGCATCAGATTGATGCTAGCTCCCAAGTCACATAGACACTTGTCAAATGACACCTTTCCAATGATGCATGGAATAGTAAGCTTCCAGGATCTTTAAGCTTCGAAGGCAACTTCTGTTGCAGCACAACACTGCATTCCTCAGTGAGAGCAACGGTCTCTAAGTCATCAAGCTTCACCTTCCTAGAGAGAATACCTTTCATGAACTTTGCGTAACTAGGCATTTGTTCAAGAGCTTCAATGAAAGGTATGTTGATGTGAAGTTTCTTGAACACCTCCAGAAACTTCTCAAACTGCTTATCCAATTTTTTCTTCTGTAACCTCTTAGGAAAAGGAGGTGGAGGATAGATCTTTTTCTCCCCTGTATTAACCTCAGGAGGGGTGGGCTCAACAGTAGTCTTCCTTGGTTCCACTTCTGCTTCCTTCTGCACTTCTTCTTCTTCAGCCTCAACTTCAGATTCTGGAGTCTTTGTTTTTTCAGGATTCGCCACCTTTTCAGACCACAATGTAATTGCTTTAACATGCTCCTTAGCTTCCTTCTTTCCTGGCACTTCAGTATCACTTGGAAGCATGCCAGGTTGACGATTCAGTAATGTGTTAGCAATTTTCCCAATCTGATTCTCCAAGGTCTTGATAGACACAGCTTGGCTCTTGCATATTAGCCTCAACTCCTCCAATTCAGATTTTTCATAAGCCTGCGGTAGCTTCTGAAGTTGAAGTTGTTGCTTAGCGGCATATTGCGGTTGCTGAAAACCATGAGGGTTATACTGCCTTGTTGTATATGGCTGATAAGATTGTTGTACCGCATTCTGATTATTACTCCAGCTGAAGTTAGGATGAATGCGATTATTTGGATGATAAGTGGCTGGAGCTTGTTGATGTGATCTCTGAAAGTTGCTCACAAATTGAGCTAATTCTCTAGAAATAGCGTACTGCTCAGTTTCATGTGCCTCCGCACAAAGCTCACAAATACTAGAGATTTGATTAACTACATAATTTTCCAAAAAGTCCATTTTCATCGTCAATACTTTAAGTTGGGCAGCTATAGCAGTTGCTGCATCTAACTCCAGAATTCCTGCTACATTGCCCTGAGTTAGCCTCTGAGAAGGATTCTGGTATTCATTAGCAGCCATCAGTTCGATCAATTCATAAGCTTCATTGTAGCTTTTGGCCCATAAGGCTCCACCAGACGCTGCATCGAGCGTGGGTCTAGACTGAGCGCCTAAACCATTACAGAAATAGTTTATAATCATCCAATCAGGCATGCCATGGTGTTGGCACTTCCTTAGCATCTCCTTATATCATTCCCAAGCCTCACACAGAGATTCTCCAGTTTGCTGAGCAAATTGAGTAAGAGCATTCCTGACTGCAGTAGTCTTCGCCATCAAAAAGAATTTATTGAGAAACTTTTGAGTAAGATCCTCCCATGTGGTGATAGACCCTGGCGGGAGAGAATGTAACCAACACTTTGCTTTATCCCTCAGAGAGAATGGGAAGAGTCGCAGCTTGATAGCATCTTCAGTTACCCTATTGAACTTGAAAGTGTAGCAGATCTCGATGAAGTCCCTGATCTGCATGTTGGGGTCTTCTATAGGAGAAACCTCAAATTGAACTGAGTTCTGTATCATCTGAATCGTGCTCGACTTGATCTCAAAAGTGTTAGCCGAGATGGCTGGTCTGATGATGCTCGACTGAATATCATCGATCTTAGGCTGAGAATAGTCCATCAAAGCCTTAGGATTTTCTGCTTGATCTCCCATCACTACTAGATTTAGTTCCTCGACTTTTTCTTCTTCTGCTACTTTCTCTTCGTCCTAAAACACTTACCTTCGAATCACTACAGCTTCTTCCTTGGCTTGATCCCGAGTTCTCTTACGAGCCCGCGAACGCGTATGCATACACGCTCGCTAGAGTACCTGAAACACGACAAAGAAAAAGAGTAGGTAAGTAACAATGTCTGAGTCAATGAACTATAACGATTACTGATGAAAAACACATAAACTAAAAGTTAACACCGTATCCCCGGCAGCGGCGCCAAAAACTTGTTAGTCGCTAAATACGCGCTAAAATTTACGCAAGTATACGCGTTCGCAAGTAATATAGAATTATTTCTAGTTCCTTCCCACAGGGAAAGGCTTAGATTAACTCTGTGATTTATGCACTTATGCAACAATGATTTGGTTATTATTCAATGCTAGGATGAATAACAAATTGGGTTTTGATTATATCGCGATTAACTGTTGAAAATTTATACTAGAGAACATTAACTAAAGAGAGTAATAGAGTTGAATAATATATGACACAAACATGGGATTCTAACTTCATTAAGTACTTCATTCAATAGCCTTTTCGTTCTTAACCTTAGCATATAATGGTGATGACACTAATCAGATAACACGAAACTGATAAACGCCAACTTTTGTTGTACGAATACCATACTACCAGACATCCACAAAAGAGATAAAAGCTGAATAGACACCAATTATATTGAGACCCTATATGTCTATAGAATTTGACAACATAATGGTTTAATGTACAAGTTATCTATCGTGATTACATAGGGCAAGTAAGATGGTTAAAATTACCTATGAATCATGCATAACAATAACACATGAACCTATGCTAGCATGGCAAGTTCTAAATCCTTAAATTCACTTTCGCTTCATTAAGAATTAACACACTATCTTATAAGTTCACGACGCTCATAAGAAGAATAAGCACAACCAATACTAGGTTATCATACAATCACCATACACTAAGGCATCGAAACAAATCAACTAAATAAATTCATAAATAAATCCGCTAGAACCCCACGATAACGATTAGCCCATAATCAAACTCATCATCATTGTGGGTTCCGATGAAAGCATGGTATAATAAACATAGTCTTTATAAACAAATAATAAACAAAGTACGAAATCCAGAGTATTAGGTTCAACAAAACAAGAAACGAGCATCCAAGATTACAACTTAGAACAAAGATTCATAAAAATAAACTAGATCTTCTTCACCTTTGTTGAATTGTGCTATAGGTCTTCTTGTCATCTTCTCCTTAAGCTTCGTTACGTCTCTCCGTATGTAAAACGTCTTTACATATATATATGCTGTAGAATGACCAGGGATTCAAATTCTCAAAATCCTAATAGAAACATAATTCTGCTACCCCGTCCTGGCGCGGCCGCGCGCTTGACCAGCGCGGGCGCGCTGAGTTTCTGCTCTTTGGGCGCAGCCGCACGTATGACCAGCGCGGGCGCACCGTCCTTCTACATAAAATTCTGACTTTTTCTTTCTCCTTGCTGATTTGAGCCGATCTTTTCACGAGCCTTTATTCCAACACCATCCAAACACCTAATTAGCACTACAACCATGCTAATTTACCTGATTACCTGGAAAATGCCTGCAAAGAAAAAACACTACAAAAACACGTAAAATAGCAACAACTTGAGTACAAATACACCAATCCAAAGCTTTACGGAGCGTAATAAAGTATCATAAATGTCACTCAACAAGAAGCTCTACATTGGGAACTCTGCAACTTCTATGATTGAAGGAGAAGGCACGGTGATTCTGAAGATGACCTCTGGAAAGAATCTAACTTTGAAGAATGTACTTTTGTGCCTGATATTCGCAATAACCTAGTGTCTGGTTCTCTGTTGAATAAACATGGCTTTCGCATTGTAATAGAGTCAGATAAAGTTATTTTTTCTAAGAGTGGTATGTTTGTAGGTAAAGGTTATGTAACCGATGAGCTTTTTAAGCTCAATGTGATGTTTGTTAAGGATAATAATGAAATGAAGAATTCTTCTGCTTACTTGATTGAGTCTCCTAATTTATGGCATGCTAGATTAGGACATGTTAATTATGATACTTTACGACGGTTAAGTGCAAAAGAATACATACCAAAACTCACTATTGATTCAAAACATAAGTGTAAGACTTGTGTTGAGGCAAAATTAACGAGAACATCATTTAAACGTGTGGAAAGAAACACCAAAGTACTAGACCTAATACATAGTGACATATGTGATTTAAAATTCGCTTCAACAAGAGGAGGAAATAAGTATTTTATTATATTCATAGATGACTGTACAAAATACTGTTATGTATATTTGCTAAAAAGCAAAGATGAAGCTATAGATAAATTTAAAATCTATAAAGAAGAAGTTGAGATACAACAAACTGAGAAAATCAAAACTATACGAAGTGATCGTGGAGGTGAATATGTTGAACCTTTCGTAGAATTCTGCTCACAACATGGTATAATCCATGAGGTCACTGCACCATACTCCCCTCAATCAAATGGTGTGCCTGAGAGGAAGAATCACACTCTTAAAGAGATGATGAATGCAATGTTGTTAAGCTCTGGACTTCCGCAGTCGATGTGGGAGAAACCATCTTAAGCGCAAATAATATCTTAAATATTATGATGCGCAAGAATAAGGATGTAAGTCCTTATGAATTATGGAAGAAAAAGAAACCAAGTTATCAACACTTAAAAGTGTGGAGGTGCCTTGCAAAGGTACTAATCCCTACACCTAAAAAGGTGAAGATTGGTCCAAACACTGTGGATTGTGTCTTCATTGGATATCCTCCACATAGCACTGCATATCGATTTCTTGTTCATGAATCTATTCCTGATATTCAAAATAATACCATTATGGAATCAAGGAATGCCTCTTTCTTTGAGACAATGTTTCCATGTAATCCAGGAAACGAACAACCTACGACGTCTAAACGAACTCATGACTCTATAGATAATAATAATGAGAGTGAAGAAAGTGAAGACGAAAATGTGGAGGTTGTAAGAAGGTGCAAAAGACAACGTACGGAAAAATCCTATGGGTCTAATTTTATGACCTATTTGCTCGAAGAAGGTGATCCAAAAACTTATAAGGAAGCGGTTACCTCACCGGATGTGCCTGTGTGGAAAGAGGCCATCAAGAACGAAGTTGATTCGATTATGCAGAATCATACTTGGGAATTAGTAGACCTGCCAACCGGTTGTAAACCATTAGACAGCAAGTGGGTGTTCAAGAAAAAGTTAAAAACCGGTGGCACTATTAATAAGTAAATGGTCAGACTTGTAATCAAAGGATACAAGCAACAGAAAGGCTTTTCGCTCGCATAATACGGTGAGGGCTAATAAGTTTTAAGGAGACAGTTCTACAGTGAACTCAGGTTTTTGTATCCTTCACAATACGCTTCATGTCTCCGTTCTTTTTCTGTTATTTGATTATATGTTTTGCACGCACACACCTATATGTATATTTATTTTTCACAGATTGTTGCTAACATAAAGTGGAAGAAAATAATGTATATAATTGATATTTATAATATAGAATTTTATAATTTTTAGAATGTAGGAAATTGAAAAGGACATCCAACAAATGAAAATGTAAAAAAAATTAATGGGAAGGAGGAATAATAACTAACTCAAGTATTCTTGAAAATTTTAGAAAAACCAACTTAACAGAATTATTTTCGTTTTCAAATATCCTCTTCCACCTGAACATCTGTTCGATTCGAATTTAAAACCTAAAGCATTGCGTGTGGTTGTTATATTTTTCAATTTTAACGAGAGGTTCATTATGTGATTTGTACATATATATATATATATATATTACATTTAGCGTGAGGTCCCGTTTTTAATTATTAGATTAACATCTCATCCGATTTTTATGTCATCCAATTTTTATAGTTACTCATCTATCTAATATCACCATGATGTTAGAATAATAAAAAATGTTATATTTTTCGTAAATTGTTTCAAATTTTATTCTCAAAATATCACATGAATGTTAGATAATTTTTTAATAATAATATCAAATTCGTTTATAAACAACTATACTATACTATAATAACCGGAATGAGATATAATTTAGTTTAACGGTTATTCCCTAATTTTGGTTTTTAAAAAATAATTAAATATTATTATATATCCACTAAACTACTAAATTATTAAACTACCATATACATAGTTTACTTATCCTACTAAACTACAACCACAACTTATCCTATTACTAAAAAAAATAAAAGAATAGTGTAATATTGATAGGGATAAATAAATCCTGATTTTATTAATAATGGGCTGCTGGACCCAATAATAAGATGTATGATATTCAGACCAGAAAGGTTAAGCCTGACGGACCAGATCAGGCCTGGTGGAATAAAAAAAGGCCCAAAAAGCCCTGATTATTAATTAATTTCGTAATTAATTAATAAGGGAGAAATCAGATGTTGAAAAGGGTCCCGATAAGGATATAAGTCCTTAGAGATCAGCCTCAAGGGGACCTAAAAGGATAAGGAATCAGCTTCCTACTTCCTAGGACTCCTAAGTCTATCCTAATTCAGAGGCTTGTCCACCAAGTCTCCTATACCAAGTCCAATTCAAGGACTCCCACATCTATATAAGGGGCCTCACCCCACAAATCAGAACTACGTTTTTTGACTTGATCCTTGGCAATCAGCAAGGTACGTAGGCATCTTGTTAAGGCAGATTGAGTCACGAAACACAAGAGCAGTCAAATCGAGCCTTGGAGCTCACGTTCCTTAGTATTAAATACAGCAATTATATATAGTAGTTTTAATCCATAACATTTGGCGCCGTCTGTGGGAAACGCAACAACAACCATGGCGAGAACACGGAGAACAACCAGCACTCTGGAGGAGGGAACACCATCAGGGACAACCCAGGTGATTTCATCAACCGTGGAGGTTCCTCCCCATTCAACTTATGCATCTACTCAGGGGGAAGCCCAGACAGGGGCAACTCATCCTCAGCCACAAGGGACAACTCCCCCGACTGTTCAAGGTACGAATCCTCAAGTTCAACAAATACATATACCTGTGAATTCTCGACCCGTCGGGTATGAATACTCAACTATTGTTACTACTAACCCCCCTTATGGGATGCCCCTTCACCCTGAGGTTGGAGGAAGTGGATATGCTGGGCGAAGCGAAGCACGAGGGCGGTCGCCCCCCTATATACGAGGTTTGGATCCTATCCCTGAGGATCGGGAATTTTCTGGTCCATACACTGAGAGAGACTCCGAATCTTCGGATGATGAAGTGGCCCCGAGAAGGAGGCGTCCTGGAAAAGAGCCAATGGCCGATGGAAGGCAACGCCCCCAAAGCACCCCAGGGGCGAATCCCCAAGAAGTGCAGGAAAAGATCAGGGCTCATGAGGCTGAAATCCAAAGGCTGAGGCGTGATTTGGAGGCTTACCAAGCCACCAGATCCCACATACCTCCTAGGGGGAGAAATCCTCCTCCTATCATAGACCTGGATGGTCCGGTAAGAAGAAGGGCTGCTGTCCCAAGAACTGATCCAAGCAATCTCCTTCCCCTTGGAGATCCTGATGATCCAACTCCACCCTTCACAGAAGAGATAATGAATGCCCATATCTCAAGAAAATTTAAGATGCCCACTATCAAAGCCTATGATGGCACGGGAGACCCCGCTAATCATGTTAGGACATTCTCTAATGCACTGCTGCTGCAACCCGTGAATGATGCTATAAAATGTCGGGCCTTCCCTCAAACCCTGTCGGGTATGGCTCAAAGATGGTACAGTCGCCTACCCCCAAATTCTATTGGATCATTCAGAGAATTAAGTCAGGCTTTTATTAAGCAATTCATCAGTGGAAGAGTCCATGAGAAAAGTTCAGCATCTCTTATGAGTCTTGTGCAGGGAGCTAAAGAATCCTTAAGAGATTACCTAAATCGTTTTACAAAGGAGGCTTTAAAAGTCCCAGACCTTGATGATAAGGTAGCCATGATAGCGCTGCAACAAGGAACTAGGGATGAGTTTTTCAAGATGTCTTTGGCCAAACGACCCCCTGAGAGCATGTTGCAGCTCCAAGAGAGGGCAGGGAAGTATATCAAGGTTGAAGAGAGTATGAGGAAGACCGTAGTAAGTAATGAGCCCACTGGAGGCAAGAAACGAAAAACTGATTTGGAGTACATCGCTAAGGATAAGTATCCTAGAACTGAACAAAACCCTGATTCAACCCCCAAGAAGGGAGGACCTGGGCAAAAGTTCACTGAATACGCTAAGCTGAATGCCCCCAGAAGTCAGATTTTGATGGAGATTGAGAAAGACAGAGATATTCGCTGGCCTAAGCCCTTGAAGGCTGATCCCGCCAAGCTAGATAAGGGCAAGTATTGCAGGTTTCACAAAGATGTTGGTCATGACACCGATGAGTGTAGGCAGTTGAAAGATGAAATTGAGTTTTTGATTCGAAAAGGAAGGCTGAACAAGTATACTGGAGATGGAGGAGACAGAAACAATAATGGAAGGAAGAACTTTGAAGATCGTAGGAGGGACCAAGATGATCAGGGGCGGAATCCCCAACCTAGAGGACCAGTTATAAACACCATTTATGGAGGGCCGAGACCTCGAGGGCCTGTGATAAACACGATCTTTGGAGGTCCAACTGCTGCTGGATTATCCAAAAATTCCAGAAAGGCATATACTAGAGAAGTTATGCATATTGTTGGAGAAGCCCCGAAAAGGGCCAGGACAGAAGTAACATTGGCTTTTGATGATTCCGACCTAGAGGGTGTGAAGTTTCCCCATGACGACCCGCTGGTCATAACGCCGATAATAGGAAATAGCCCGGTTAAGAGGGTCCTTGTGGATAATGGTGCTTCTGTGGATATCTTGCTCCACGACACCTTTCTAAGGATGGGGTATAACGACTCCCAGTTGACACCAACCGACATGCCGATATATGGATTTGCTGGAGTAGAATGTCCTGTGGAAGGGATAATTAAATTACCAACCACCATAGGTACGGAGCCAAGGCAAGCAACGCAGATGCTGGATTTTGTGGTGGTAAAGGCTAGTTCAACTTATAATGCTATCATGGGGAGAACAGGGATACATGCCTTCAAGGCAGTCCCCTCTTCCTACCATTCAGTCATGAAGTTTCCCACCCGAAATGGGATTGGAGAAGAGAGGGGAGATCAAAAAATGGCTAGAAGCTGTTATGTGGCCTCTTTGAGGGCAGATGGAGTCGGGGGGCAGATTCTTCCTATTGAAGATATGGATGTTCGAGAAAATGATGAGAATAGAGGAAGGCCAGCAGAAGAATTGGTTTCGGTTCCTTTAGATCCCAAGAATCCTGAGAGGATGACTTTCATTGGAGCTACATTAGAGGAGCCCCTTAGAGGGAAGTTAGTGAAATTTTTGCAAGAAAATAGTGATGTGTTTGCATGGTCAGCAGCTGATATGTCAGGCATAGACCCGGGGTTAATTACCCACAAGTTAAACGTGGATCCAAGCCGGAAGACAGTGAAACAAAAGAAAAGAAATTTTGCCCCGGAAAGACAAGAGGCTATAAAGCAGGAAGTGGAAAAGCTCTTAGAGGCTGGTTTCATTGAGGAGATTCAATTTCCGGAGTGGTTAGCAAACCCTGTAATGGTGAAGAAGGCTAATGGAAAGTGGAGGATGTGTATAGACTTCACCGATCTGAATGATGCATGCCCCAAAGACTGTTTTCCGCTGCCTAGAATTGATACTTTGATTGATGCCACCGCTGGACATGAGATGCTGAGTTTCATGGATGGGTTTAGCGGATACAACCAGATCAAAATGCATAAGGATGACATTCCAAAGGTATCATTTATCACTGACTTTGGTGTTTATTGTTATCTTGTTATGGCGTTTGGTCTCAAGAATGCAGGAGCCACCTATCAAAGGTTGGTGAATAAAATCTTTAAGGATCTAATTGGGAAGACTATGGAAGTCTATGTTGATGACATGCTAGTCAAGAGTCTAGTAAAGACTGATCATATAACCCATTTGAGGGAAGCTTTTGAGGTCCTGAGGTACCACAAGATGATGTTGAATCCCACGAAGTGTGCTTTCGGAGTAGGATCTGGAAAATTCTTGGGGTTGATGGTCTCAAAGAGGGGAATTGAGGCAAACCCCGATAAAATAAAGGCAATCCTGGACATGGAACCCCCTAAATCTGTCAAGGATGTTCAGAAACTCACAGGAAGGGTTGCTGCGCTAGGACGATTCATCTCCAAGTCAGGAGACAAGTGCTTGTCATTCTTCAAGTCATTAAAGAACATTAAAGACTTTGTATGGAGTGAGGAAAATCAGAAGGCATTTGAAGAGTTAAAGAAGTGTATGGGTCAGGCCCCGTTGTTGGCCAAGCCAGTTCTGGGTGAAGTTTTATTCTTGTACTTGGCTGTTTCAGAAAGCGCCTTGAGCGCGGTGTTGGTTAAGGAGGAACTGAAAGTCCAGAAACCCGTATACTATGTCAGCAAAATTTTGCATGGTGCTGAGTTGAATTATTCAGCCATTGAGAAATTCGCTTTAGCCTTGGTGATGGCTTCAAGAAAGCTACGTCCTTATTTTCAAGCTCACCAAATTGAAGTGCTAACAAATCAGCCACTGAGAAATATCATTCACAGTCCCAAGGCAAGTGGGAGACTAATTAAGTGGGCAATAGAGTTGGGAGAGTTCGATCTCAAGTATAAGCCACGTATGGCCATAAAAGCCCAGGCACTAGCTGACTTCGTGGTGGAATGTACCATACCCAACCAAGAAGTCGGGGGGCAGGAAGATACCACACCTCAAGACAAGGGAGTCGACAATGGGGACAAGGAGAAAGAATATTGGGTTCTCTATTTTGATGGAGCATCAAAAACAAATTCCAGTGGAGCAGGGTTGGTTTTGCAAAGCCCTGATGGATTCTTAATTGAGTATGCCATGAAGCTAGACTTCCCAACCACAAACAATGAGGCAGAGTATGAAGCCCTGATTGCTGGCCTTGGTCTAGCTGGGACACTTAGAGTCAAAAACTTAAAGGTCCGTGGAGACTCGAAGTTGATCATATCCCAGGTAAAGGGAGAATTTGAAGCAAGGGATGATACGATGGCAAAGTATGTTCGCCTAGTAAGGGCTGTGATGACCCAATTTAATGAATGCTATGTTGAACACATTCCAAGGGAAGAAAATGCTAAAGCAGATGCGCTATCAAAGTTTGCTTCATCTGAGATTGAAGAAAGTTCAGGAAGTGTGTACTTCCGTGTTTTGAAGACACGAAGCATAGATGTTAAGCTTGTGGCTCCCGTAGGCTTGGGGACGTCATGGATTGATCCCATCAAGGCTCACATTCAGACCGGTTGGTTGCCAAGCGATACAATTGAGGCACGGAAGTTAACTGTTCGAGCACTAAGGTACTCTTTGATAGATGGGATTCTATATAAAAGATCTTTCGTGGTTCCTTACTTGAGGTGTCTCAGGCCCGATGAGGCACGCTTGGCTCTTGAGGAAGTGCATGAAGGCATTTGTGGGCAACACTTGGGGGGCAGGGCCTTGGCTCATAAGATAACTCGTTTAGGCTTCTATTGGCCAGAAATGATGGCTGATGCCAAAGAATATGTAAAGAAGTGTGATCGTTGTCAGAAGCATGCACCAGTCGCCAGACAACCCCCCGAGATGCTGACCTCCATCAACTCACCTATTCCCTTTGCTATGTGGGGGATGGATATTCTAGGGCCTTTTCCTATGGCCACGGCACAAAGGAAGTTTCTGATTGTAGCCATTGATTATTTCACCAAGTGGATCGAAGCCAAACCTTTGGCCAAAATCACAACTAAGCAGGTTGCACAATTCCTGTGGGAAAATATTATGTGCCGATATGGAATTCCCCGTATCCTCGTCACTGACAATGGAACGCAATTCAATAATGAGGAATTCAAGAAGTACTGTGAAGAAAATGAAATTGAGTTACGGTTCACCTCTGTCGCTCACCCACAAGCTAATGGGCAAGCAGAAGTTGCAAATCGAATAATTCTGGACGGATTAAAGAAGAGGATCGAGAAGTCAAGAAATAATTGGGTGGATGAGATACTTCCCATATTATGGGCATATAGGACTACCTGTAGAGTCACGACAGGTGCGACTCCTTTCATGTTGGCATATGGGGCAGAAGCAGTAGTTCCCGTGGAGATATCACATTCTTCTCCAAGGATTCAGGCTTTTGATGAGAAAGAAAATGAGGAAGGGCAGAAGCTAGCCCTGGATTTAATCGATGAAGTGCGAGATAAAGCACATGCAAAGATAGTAGAATATCAGAAAAAAGCTTCATTCTACTACAACCTAAGGGTTAAAGAAAGGTTTTTTAAACAAGGCGATCTAGTCTTGAGGAAGATAGAAGCATCTGGTGTAGGACAAAAAGGGAAGCTTGCCCCAAATTGGGAAGGGCCGTACAGAGTCAAGAGTGTTCAAGGTAGAGGAACCTACAAGCTCGAGACTGTGGATGGTTTTGAAGTCCCGAGGACCTGGCACGCACAAAACCTGAAGGTTTACTACGTATAAGATAGGCGAAGTACGATTCTCACTTGTCATTATGGCAAGTAGGTTTAAAAGCACCTGGAAGCTTTGCTTGCGTAGGATTTTATATTCCAGTAGAATTTACATTGTCAAGTTATTATTGATTAGGGTCGAACCCATGCTATGTAAGGTTTTGAAAAACCAGACTTCAAGTTAAAGAGTTTTAAGTTATTTCTATCTAAAGGATGTTTAAACACACATTAAGACTATAATGATAAGAGGCCAAAGGAGCAACATACAAAATTTAACCCCAAAGGGTAACAACTTCTGATAAAAATAAAGTTCATAAGAAAGATGTACAAAAAAATTAGGCCTTGGAAGGTTAAGATTCTTCAGAACCACTATCCGACGACTCCTCGGAAGTTTCAGTCTTCTCTTCAGAAGTCTCAGTCGAACCCTCCGAAGTCCCTGTGGAAGTTCCCTCTGCAGGAGATGATGGCTGTTGAGGCACTACTTTTGAAGGTTCTTCCACCCTTGCCTTCTTAGTAGCAGGCTCGAGTTCCTCCTCAGAAGAATCTTCCTCTTCTCCATCCCTGATCATGCCAGCAAGCTTCTCAGTAACGCCCCCAAGCTCTGGAACCCGCACAGGGCAGGGAAAGGGCGACTGCTCAAGGATCTCAGGAAACTCATCCTGGATAGCCTCCACAGCAGCGTCCCAACCCTCCTTGTAGCTGACTGGGTGAAGAAGGGCGTCATGTTCCACCATCAGGTCTTTGAATTCTTGGGTATCCATCCAGCCGTCAAAGGCTTTGTCCTTCTGCGCCTTCAAGATTACGTTTTCAGCCCGGGCCGTCTCCAGGTCAGAAGTGGAAGAAGCCAATTGAGCTTCAAGGGCCTCAATTTTTTGGTTGGCCTCCTCCAACTTCTTGTTGGCATCTTCCAGGCCAACCTTCCAAGCCTTAGCTTGGTGAATTGCCCCTTGAAAATGGGCGTTAGCCTGCAAGAGAAATAGCAAAACTTTAGAAAAGAAGCATGAAAAGAAAAGTGTAAAAGGCATAAGTAAAGTGCGTACTGTCGCCAGGGCTTGGGCTCCAAAAAGCTCGTTCCCCTCTAAGTCCTGTTGGAGGACAAAGTCTTGATAGTCCACCGGAGAGATGGAATGTTTGGACCATTCCATGGACAGGGCTGTGCTGCCCAATATTGAGTCCTTGCCCCGGATCCCCCAGGCAGGTTGAAAATAGGCCCCTGGCCTCTGCTTGGTGCGCAAAACCTGGCTGGGACCTTCCTCATTTGGCTCCATAGCCTGAAGGAGGAACTCAGGGAAGCGATCACCAAGCCTAGGATCTTTGAAAATCTTCCCAGCCCTTTTCATCCTGGTCGTTTCCAGGTCCTTTGGCTTCGTAGCCTCCTCAATCTTCTCAGCCACTGCGGCAAGCAAAGTCAGTTGAAAAATAATTGGAATAAAAATGCAGGAAATAAAGTAGATGAAGGTAGGAACTTACTTTTCTTATGAACGGGCGAGAGGCCGCGTTCAACCAGGACAGTCTCCCGGATAAGATCCCAAGAATGAGAGGTGCCGTTGTCTTGCGTCAGGAGGTTGAAACCTCTAGCCTCCTCCTCAGACAAAGCTATGTCATTTGGGCTCCCATCCACGGCAATCCCAAAAGAAGATCGAAATAGGGAACCCCAGTCTCCACCCTCCCAAACTATAAACAAAAAATCCTTCTTCCACCCCAAATTGTTGTCAGGGATGGATTTCCCATTCACAATATGGGGGATAGTGGGGCGTTGGTTGATAGAAACCCAACCCGGACTTTTATCGGGGCTGTTCTTGAACTGGAAAATCTTCCTGAAAACAGCAACAGATGTGGGGATGCTGTGCTTGGCGCATTGCGACAGATAGCATAGGATCAACCTCCAGGAGTTGGGGGGAAGCTGGCAAGGGCTGATGCCTACATCAGCCAAAAGTAAAGGAATGAATGGATGAAAAGGGAGTCTAATACCTGCCCTTAGAGTATCCCTATAGACGCATAGCGCGTCCTTCTTCCACTGACAGACCCTGTCGGCCGGACCTGCAAGAACCAGCTTAAAAGGTTCTTTGATTTTGAAGCAGCCGCTCAACTTTTCCAGCTCCTTGGGATCCCGTAAGGCGCTGATATGATCGTGTGCGTCCAGATGCGCATCAGACGGATACTCGTCCCCTCGAGTGTTGATCATGTCGATTAAGGAAGTATACCTCGATCGAATAGGAAAATCATTGGACTTTCTAGCCACGTTCATCTTGGCCAAACGAGTCATTCTTTTGTCAGCCATCTGAAAAAAGGTATGAGGCACGTAAATAGGCTGTCTTAAAATGGCACACAATGGAAAAATGAACACAAAAAACAAAGGGAGAAATCTTACCTGAAAAAGCACTCCTGAGAAAGGCTTTGAGCTCCGACTTGCTGTTATTGCTCTGAGAATCTTAGCAGGAGAATGAAGAAGAAAACAAAGAAATGAGGAAGTGAGGAGTAGTGACCTTTCCTCATTCCTTTATATAGGAGGAAAAAGAAGTTGAAGGGACAAAAAGCCCATTAAGAACAAAGGCCCATGAGAAAAAGCCCAGGAAAAAGCATCTTCCAGAATATTCCTAGGAATTCTAGGGCATTCTAAACAGGGTGTGATAAAGCCCAATAAAGAGGCCCAGTAATATTTGATAAAGCCCAGTAAAGAGGCCCAGTAATATTTGATAAAGCCCAATAAAGAGGCCCAGTAATATTTGATAAAGCCCAATAAAGAGGCCCAGTAATATTTGATAAAGCCCAATAGAGAAATCCAGGCCCAAATCCAATTAGGATTTGGAAAATTCAGTTTTAGCCTTAAAAAATGTAAGGCCCAAATAAAAAGATGTAAGACCAGGATTCAGGTCGAAATCCAGGTCGTGAATCCTGCCCAAAAACTTTCGAGCAGACACCCGAAAATAACGGAGAAAAAAGACCAGGATTCAGGTCGAAATCCAGGTCGTGAATCCTGCCCAAAAACTTTCGAGCAGACACCCGAAAATAACGGAGAAAAAAGACCAGGATTCAGGTCGAAATCCAGGTCGTGAATCCTGCCCAAAAACTTTCGAGCAGACACCCGAAAATAACGGAGAAAAAAGACCAGGATTCAGGTCGAAATCCAGGTCGTGAATCCTGCTCGAAATTTTTCGACTAGATTCACGAAAAAAGCGGAAAAAATAGAACTGAATTGAGGTCGAAATTTCGACTAGGAATGAGGTCGAACTAGACAAGCATTCTACAGAAATAAGGATTAAAAATCCAGGTCGAACTTCGACTAGGATCCTGGTCGAAATCCAGGTCGTGAATCCTAGTCGAAATTCTTCGATCAGGAATCAAGAAAACCAAAGAATTTTCGACCAGGATCCAGGTCGAAATTTCGACTAGGATCCTGGTCGAAATCCTAGTCGAAAGGGCTCAAAATCAGAAACTAAAAGTGGGGAATTGACGACCTAGATCCAGGTCGAAATTTCGACTAGGATCCTGGTCGAAATCCAGGTCGTGGATCCTAGTCGAAATCCTTCGACCAGGATGATAAGGCTGACCCCTATTTTCGACTAGGATCCAGGTCGAAATTTCGACTAGGATCCTGGTCGAAAAAAAGGCTGGAAATAAGGAAAAATCCCAGAAAAATTAGGGAAAATTCCAGAAAATAAGGAAAAATTCCAGAAAATAAGGAAAAATCCCAGAAAAATTAGGGAAAATTCCAGAAAATGAGAAAAAATCCCAGAAAAATTAGGGAAAAATCCCGGAAATAAGGGAAAAATTCCTGGAAATCAAAATAATTCCTGAATAAAAGGAAAAACTCGTTGTAAACGTGTAGGTCGCTCCACACTTTACGCAAGAACGAAACCCTGTAAGGGAACGAATAGACTTAACTTCTGTGAAACCTAATCAATGTTTCCCAAAAGTTGGGGGGCAAATGATAGGGATAAATAAATCCTGATTTTATTAATAATGGGCTGCTGGACCCAATAATAAGATGTATGATATTCAGACCAGAAAGGTTAAGCCTGACGGACCAGATCAGGCCTGGTGGAATAAAAAAAGGCCCAAAAAGCCCTGATTATTAATTAATTTCGTAATTAATTAATAAGGGAGAAATCAGATGTTGAAAAGGGTCCCGATAAGGATATAAGTCCTTAGAGATCAGCCTCAAGGGGACCTAAAAGGATAAGGAATCAGCTTCCTACTTCCTAGGACTCCTAAGTCTATCCTAATTCAGAGGCTTGTCCACCAAGTCTCCTATACCAAGTCCAATTCAAGGACTCCCACATCTATATAAGGGGCCTCACCCCACAAATCAGAACTACGTTTTTTGACTTGATCCTTGGCAATCAGCAAGGTACGTAGGCATCTTGTTAAGGCAGATTGAGTCACGAAACACAAGAGCAGTCAAATCGAGCCTTGGAGCTCACGTTCCTTAGTATTAAATACAGCAATTATATATAGTAGTTTTAATCCATAACAAATATATTCACTGAAATACTAAATTGTTATACTACTAGATATAACTAAACTACGACCACATATTATACTATTATTTTTTATAAATTATTTATTATTATATATTTATACAAATAATTTTAAATATTAAAATTAATAACGGGATAAATAAAAAATTAAATATTAACGAGAAACCGTGCATCGCACGGGATTTAAACAAGTCTTTCTTAAATTTGTGAAACATGTTTTACTGATTTTTGTGGTAGTAAGTAATGTATTTGATAACTTTACGGCTCCTCGGGTGAAAAAGAGGATAATGACCCTTAATATCACAATTTGATAAAAAAAGAACCAAAATCTCAATGACGCTCAAATATGACTCTTAATATCACTCAGAAATGTATAATTTCATTGCGTTTTATTTCCAAATTCAAAACGCAAATTTTTCTTGTATTTAGTAGCTAAAATCATATGATTGGTTTTGAAATTCATAATAGGAAATGCAAAATTTTGATGTGTTATGTCACCAACGCATTGTAAAAAAGCGTTTACATAAGAAAATTTGTAGGCCCAGTTGGCTGGCCCATTAAGTAATTGGCTGAATTTTCAACTATTGGATAAACCCATTATTTTTTGGCGTTTCGAAGTGATAGTAAGGGCCATTTTCCTGAAATGTGATATTTTGGATCATTTACCGCCAAATTATGAGATAAAGGGCTTTTTTCTGAAAAAGACACCAAAAAAAAGAAACAAACATAAGTTAGTGATAAAATTCTAGTGTGCTCTCTTACTCAGTAATCATGTTTTTGGATACTCAGAGTCCTGACATAGGGAATAATTTAAATAGCACTGAAATTATGTAGCGTTCTTTTTCTTAGGAACAAGGTCATGGGGTTCGAATACTCATGAGAAACTGCATTGATAGGGTATAAGAGACCCGGCTAGGAATCAACCTGGATCTAAAGGATACTGGGCACGATCGATAGACCAGGACCCCCCCTCTCCCAGAACAATCAAATGGAGAGACCAGGCCCGGGTCTATCCTATGACCCGGATCCGGATCCACCTGCATACCCGGATCCGGATCAGGGTTAAGACCACCATGAGGGAGGTCCCAGCCAACACGTGCACATCCCACAACCCACCAAGGAAGGGTACGTGGGCACGTGACTATGACAGCTATCAACAACCAACACACCAGACAAGCACGACGCGTGTCAGAAGGCCGTTAGGACACTTTGGAGGTGGTCCTCCCCTGGACACGTGTAAGCAATCCACCCAAGCCAGGCGTCCTCTGCTCCCAAGATCCAACGGCCCTGATTTAGAGGTAACAACCCCTAAACCCTATCTTTGGGCTATATATACCCCCAAGGATGAAAGGTTTAGGGGTTAGAAAAATATACACTCTTGCACACTCACTCTCTCTCATATATTCATACACACACAACAACCTTTCCATTACGTACATTCATCTTCATCTTCTCCAAAACCCTGTTCTTATTCTTACACCGGAGGCGCCGTGGGAGCCAAACCCCCCTTCCGTTGTTGTTTTGCAGGCGCCCAACCAGCAGCTACACCTCACTTATACCCAGAAGGTCCAGGAACGGCGTAGGACGGAGCTGCCCGCTCACCGGAGTTATCATTTGGTGCTAGAAGGAGGGGCACTCCATCCTTGGGTCTCGGTGCCCCTGGATTCTTCATCAGCAAACTCTTGAGAGAGTCCACTTTTAAGCCTGTAAGAACACAAGCAACCATAACCTTTCTTGAATATGAATGTTAGTTTTAGCCACGTTTGTGTGAGCTCGTTACTTTAGGCCACGTTTATGTGAGCCCGCTCTTGTTTGTTAAATTTCGGTTGCTTAGGGTTTGATAATCTTGATAGTCTTGAAGCCTGGGGTTTAATAGTCTTGATAATTTTAAAACCCAGAACTGTTTTAGCTTGCATATTTTTATTTGTGTTCTAGAGCCTGCTGTTCTTGTTTAGTATTACTGTTAGCAAAGCCTAGAAAGTTTGCTTGCTGTCATTTTGGAAATTTTTTGTAATCTTCAAAAAAGCAACCTCAGATCCACATTTGTAGCCTCAAATCTTGGTCAGTTGTTTGTACAATTGTGGTAATGGCAAGAGCAGGAAAAAGTACGGTCGGTAGGCCCTCCGCCAGTACCCAGGTCCAGGATCAGGACCACTCTCAGGCTCATGAACCTGGGGGAGACCGAGAGACCCTCCAGGAGCAACCATTGACACAACACACCCCGGTCTTGGAAAGGGTAGTGACACCCCGGGATGCCAGAAATGTCATAGAGCTCAAGCAGTACAAGTACACCAATGTTCCAGTTGCAGAGGAGCACATGGCTAACTTAACAAGCCATGAACTTGTTGAAGCAATCAGGCTCTACAGAGATGAACAAGCCAGGCTCCAGATAGAGTATGAGCAAGATGAAGAGCAAGAAGAGTCCGGGGATTCTCAGCAATCCAGGAGATCTGTCTTCGACCGAATTGGAGAAAAGGCAAAAAAGAGTCAGAAAGAGCCTAGTAAGAAGGAGACAGAAGCAGCCAGAAAGAAAAAGTTGGAAGAAATCAGAGAACAGATAAGAAAGGAAGAAGAAGCAAAGCTGGAGCAAAAAATTCAGAAAAGAATGCAGCTGGAAGAGGAGAGGCTTCTAGCTAAGAAGAAAGGCAAAAGAACTCGGAGGGACCCTACGCCCGAGCTCATTTCTGACGACGAAGAGGAGGGCCAGAAGGATCTTAAAGACATGATTTATGAGCTCCAGAGAAAAATGGAGAAAGATTTCGGGTTGGAAGTTGGGGAGACCCTCACGCCCTTCAGCCACTCCCTAGAAGTCATCCCTCGACAGAAAAATCTCAAACACTACAACTTCGACTCTTTCGATGAATTGGGGGATCCGGAAGAGCACCTCAACTACTTTGAACAGATAGCTCAGATATATTATTACAATGACTTAACCAAATCCAGATTCTTCGCCTCGACCCTCAAAGGGGGGGCTCAAAGATGGTTCAACAGGATCCCATCAAGAAGCATTCACTCATGGAAAGAATTCAGAGGAGCCTTCCTCAGAAGATTCAGAGCCAATAAGATACATGAAATGCACATGTGCCACCTGGAGACAATCCGCCAGTATGATAAAGAAGCACTCTCAACTTATATGCGGAGATTCCAGGAAGCCATTAACAAAGTTTCGAATCTCGATGAAAGGGAGGCTCTAAGCATATTTCGAAGGAACCTGGATCCAGAACACAATGAGAGGTACATTGTAGAGTTGATAAACAAAGAGCCACAAAGCCTGGCCATCGCCTACTCAATGGCAGCCCGGTTCATAAAAGAAACAGACGTTCTCCAGGCGATGAGAATGACTCGGAATGGAGGAACCAGGAACAAACCTTCTGATGACCGACCGAAAGGGGGTTACTATCATGAGAAAAAGTTCAAACAAAGCAACCAAACCCAGCAGACAAATGTTGTACAAAACACTCCAATATTTTAAAGATTGGGTCCTAAGACAGAATCCAAAAGTGATTCCGCTCCACCTAGGCAAGCAAGAGAGCCTAGGCAAGAGCCAGAGTGGACACCACTAAACAGGACCCGGGAAGAAATACTGAAGGAGATCAAGGGAAAGCCATTCTTTTATCCTTCAAAGCCAATGCAGACTCCCCCGGAAAGCAGGCCTTATAACAGGCAGTGCGACTATCATGAAACCCATGGGCACAAAACTGAAAATTGTCTCTCTTTAAAATACTTCATCGAGGATCAAGTCAAGAAAGGCAACCTGAATCAATACATCTCCCGGGAGACAAATCAGAGAGAAGAAAGGAAAAGGAAAGGTAAGAATGTAGTAAATGTGGTCCTAGGAGGGTCACACTCTCTCTCTAGGAGCCCGGGCTCAGGAGATGAAGTGTTCTCCGTCCAATCCTACCCGGATATGATGATCTCATTCAGCAGCAAGGATTATGAAGGGGTTAACCTGAATCACAACGAAGCCTTGGTGGTAACACTTGATATTTTTGACAACGAAGTAAGGAGGATGCTGATAGATAATGGATCTTCAGTAAACATACTCTTCAAGCATACTGTGGACATGATGAAGCTTGGGAGCGTACGCTCCAATGAATGCCAAGAGGACCCTCTGTATGGGTTCGGGAACAACTTGGTCCCGATCCAGGGAACCTTATACTTGCCAGTCATATTTGGATCGGCCCCAAACCAAGTCACCCATGTGATAAAGTTCTACTTGATCAACACTCCCTCTTCCTACAACGGCATAATCGGGCGCTCAGCCCTAACCAGGATCCAAGAAATCACCTCCATATCACACTTGAAAATCAAATTCCCAACTTCAACCGAGGTAGGAGAAATCAAGGGGGACTATGAGGTAGCTGAAAGATGCTATATCCAGGCTCTGGTAATGGCTGAAACTCATCAAGACAACAAGAGAAAGGCCGTGGTACTCCGGAAACAGCAAACTATTAAGAAACATCGCCCCCACTCAAGGGATGATGCGAGAAAAGAAGTTCAGATCATAGAGTCCCTCTCAGATCCAAAAGCGACCAAACCAAGCTCAGAAGAGCAAAAAAGCAACCAAGTCACAGAAGAGATTGAATTGAGCCTAGGCCTTGGCCAAACCAACCCTCCTGTGCAAGCAACCAACCCTGAAACAATTGAAGTAGGGGAAAGCAACCAAAAAGAGATGACAACCCAGGGTCAAATCTATATGAAGAAGAATACAGAGGCCCGAATCCAGCAGTTGGTGTCAAATATGGATCAATCCAAGATAGAGGCCGCTATAGAAACAGAAACAATTCTGATCAATGCAAGCGATCCTTCTAAGAAGATAAAGATAGGTTCCGGACTCGATACTAATTTTAGAAAAGACCCGGTATCACTACTCCAAGGGTACTATGATATATTTGCTTGGACCCCAAGAGATATGCCTCGGTTGGACGAATCTATAGCGATGCACAGCTTGGATGTCAACCCCGAGAGGAAACCAATCAAGTAAAAGAGAAGAAATTTTGCCCCAAAAAGGCAGAAAACAATTGATGAAGAAATTGAGAAACTACTAAAAGCTGGAATAATATGCGAAGTCAAATACCCGGAATGATTGGCAAATGTTGTATTGGTGAAAAAAACAAACGGGAAATGAAGAATGTGTATCGACTACACAGACTTGAACAGTGCATGTCCCAGAGACCCCTACCCCTACCGAATATTGATTAGTTGATCGACGCAACATCCGGGCACTTAATGCTAAGCTTCATGGACACCTACTCGGGGTACAACCAGATCAAGATGAATCCCAAGGACATCCTAAAGACAGCCTTCATCACCCACAGGGCGGTCTACGCCTATGTGATGCTGCCTTTCGGATTGACTAATGCGGGAACAACATATCAAAGAGCAATGAATAAAATCTTCAAAGACCAGATTGGAAGGAACCTGGAATCATATGTCGATGACATGATTGCAAAGTCTACAAGCATCCCCGGGCACATAGGAGACCTGAGAGAATGCTTCGACAACTTGAGAAAACACTCAGTCAGGCTCAATCGAGAAAAGTGCACATTCGGAGTAGGGGCAGGAAAATTTCTTGGATTCATGATAAGCAACCGGGGAATTGAAGCCAACCCATAAAAGATAAAGGCAATCCAAGAGATGAAGCCCCCCAGAACACAAAAAGATGTGCAAAAGCTAGCAGGATCATTGGCTGCACTCAGAAGATTCATCTCAAAGTTAGCCGAGAGATGCCTACCCTTCTTTGACATGTTAAAAGGAGAAACCAACAAGAGAGAAGTTAATTGGAGCTCAGAATGCCAAAGCGCATTTGAAGAAATCAAAAGGTGCCTTTCTCAACCACCTGTGTTAACCGAAGCCCAACCTGGGGAGCCCCTATCCCGTTACCTCTCAGCAGGGGCCCTGGCAGTTGGAGCAGCCTTGATCAGGGAAGAGAATGGCAAACAGCGACTAGTTTATTATGTGAGCCAAGTGCTAAAAGATGCGGAGACCCGATACCCGAGGCTAGAAAAGTTTGCTTTTGCCTTGGTCACAGCATCCAGGAAGCTCAGGCACTACTTCCAGGGAAGGGAGATACAGATTGTAACTAATCAACCCTTAAGGAAGATAATACACAAGCCAGATATCTCAGGAAGATTGGTAAATTGGGCAGTCGAACTGAGTCAGTTCAACTTGAGTTTCATTCCAAGAACAGCAATCAAAGCCCAGGCTCTAACTGATTTCATCAAAGAATGTAATTTCCTGGAAGAAGAGCCTGTGCCCATGAGCATTGACCCAGAGAGAAACACTGATCAAGACGTAGGATCCTCGGCTCTCAAAGTTGATGGTTCTTCAACAAATGAAAGATCAGGAGTTGGGCTCATCCTAAAGAGCCCAGAAGGATTCACAATCCAAACAGCAATCTCATTTGGCTTCTCAGCAAAAAACAACCAGGCAGAGTACGAGGCCTTGATTGCAGGGTTGAAGCTAGCAAAACACTCAGGATCCAGGATCTCAAAATCTACAGCCCCAGATCGTGGTAAAGCAAACAAACGGCGAGTACATAGCCAAGGATCCAGTTCTAGCCAAGTACCAGTCTCTGGTCCAAAGCTACCTCGCCTTCATACCAAAAACCCAAGTCATCCAAATCTGCAGAGAGGAGAATTCAGAAGCTGATACACTATCTAAACTTGTTCAAAATTCATCAGACCTGGATTGCTCCGTCTACTTCGAAGAATTGCAGAAACCGAGCATAGAGTCTGAAGAGGTCATGAAAATAGACAACAGCCCAAATTGGATGACTCCAATTATCAATTACCTGGAAAAGGGAGAACTCCCAGAGGATAAAGGGAAAGCTCAAAGGTTAAGAACTAAAGCTGCAAAATTCTTCATCGAAGAGGGTATACTCTATCGCCGGACCTTCTCCTCCCCAATCTTGAAGTGCATAGGCCCAGGGGAAGCACAGTATTGCCTGATGGAGGTTCATTAAGGGATATGCGGAGATCACATGTCCGCAAAGGCCCTAGCTCATAAAATCATAAGACAAGGATACTACTGGCCAACTATTCACCAGGATGCAATAAACTTTGTGAAAAAGTGCAAGGAATGTCAGTTATTCAGCAATGTCACCCGGATGAGCCCAGTCCTACCCTCCTCAGTCTTGTCACCAATCCCATTTACTGCATGGGGCATTGATATCATGGGACCCTTCCCCAGGGCCAGAGGAGACCTCGAGTACTTACTAGTCTCAATTGATTATATGACAAAATGGGTAGAAGCAAAGGCAATGAGAACAATAAACCAGCAAGATTGCATCAAATTTATGTATAATATTCTAATGAGGTTCGGGATCCCGAGAGTACTGGTCTCAGACAATGGGCCACAATTCGTTGGTTCAGAATTTGAATCCTACCTTCAAGAACGGGGCATCCGGCACAAGAAGTCATCTATAGCCTACCCCAAGGAAATGGCCAAGTTGAAGTTACAAATCGAATACTTCTCCGGGGGATCGAGAAGAGGCTCAGGGAAAGCAAAACCAAATGGCCAGAAGAATTGCCTAATGTACTCTGGGCATACAGAACAAGCCCCTGAACAAGCACAGGAGAAACCCCCTTCAAACTAGCTTATGGAACTAAAGCTATGCTACCAATTGAAATAGGATCCCCCTCCCATCGAGCAATCAACTTTGATGAAATAGCAAATGAGGAGGGGCTCAGGACAAATATTGAGCTAATTAATGAAGTCCGAGACCAGGCGGTGGCAAGAATGGAAAAGTATAAAGAGAAAACAAAAAAGCATTTCAGCAAGAAGTCCCGGGTCAAAAACTTTCAAGTTGGAGACCTGGTCCTTCGAGACACGGAAGCTTCAGATCCCTCCAACACTGGGAAGCTAATGCCAAGGTGGGAAGGCCCATATAAAGTCAAGAAAGTTCTAAGGCTAGGAACATACAAGCTCGTGAATATAGATGGATCTGAGATACCAAATACATGGCATGGACTCAGGCTCAGAAAATTTTACCACTAGAAGAAGCAACCAAAAGTAGCCAAAACTTGTAGCCTATGGCAAGCAACCAATCTATGATCCCATATTTTGTATGAAGAAAATTTTCAATTCAATGAAAAGAATTTTCCTTTCTTAGAAAATTATTACTTTTAAATTACTAGTAAAAAAAAGCAAAAAATAATCCGGATATAGTCTAATATCCGGATTCAAAGCAAAAAACAAAAGCAACCACTATTTGCTTAGAAAATTTCTAAGTAAACAGAGCAATCATCAACCCGGGTGGGTATCATGCCCGGATTGAGAGCAAATTTGAAAGCAAAAAGCAACCCGGATAAGCATTCGAATCCAGGTTAAAAACAACCATTATGTACTTATATTTTCTAAGTACATAAAGCAAACAAGCAAACATCAACCCGGGTGGGTATCATGCCCGGATTGAGAGCAAATTTGAAAGCAAAAGGCAACCCGGATAAGCATTCAAATTCGGGTTAAAAACAACCGTTATGTACTCATATTTTCTAAGTACATTAAGCATACAAGCAAAACATCAATCCGGGTTGGTATCATACCCGAACTAAAGCGAAAATAGAAAAGCAAAGTCAACCCGGATAAGGCATCATACCCGGAACAAACCGGATATTAAACCTTTCCGGCTTGGGGGCCTTAGCCACAGCCCGAATCAAGAGCATTAGTGCAAGGATCCAGCCTGCTCATAAAAACAAAACTACAGAGGGAAGAAAAGCAAACATTTTTTGCAATCGAAGAAAAGGTCAAGGAAATGATAGTAAATTTAAAAGCATAATCCGGATTGCCACCAACCCGAAACAAATCCAAACATTACAAATCGTTCAAATCAAAGTACAAAAATCACAAATCCTAGTAAAAGAAAAATTACAGGGCTGGGCCCGAGAAGCCTAACAATGCTAATCCGGATCTAAAGGAAACTGGGGGTTGGACCGTCATAGGGTTCTGGTTCCCCCTGACCCTGCTCCACTGCAGCCTTCGCAGCAAGGAACTCCTGGATAAAGCTCCCCGGGATGCAAAGGGGTCGGTCTTGATGTGACGTTCAGCAACGACCCAGGATCTGCGGACCTCGGGCACCCTGGCCTGGGCTACCTCAAAGTCATAAACATCACTAGCCTTGAATTCGGCGATTATAGCCTCTCTACTTCCTTTGAAAGCCCCTCAGCCCGGTCCTCAGATTCCTTCAGTTTCTTGTTCAACCCGGACTCCACCACACGGAATCCCTCCCAGGCTTCCTCCAGCTCTCCCTGCAGAGTATCATCCTGTATCTTCTCGGTATTGGTCCGGTTGTTGGCCTCCCGGACCTCCGTGTAGGCAACATCTGAGCAGATAGATATGGCACTCCCGAGCTGAAAAAAGACGGAAATTGACTAAGTACAAAAGAAAATGGGGGGGGGGCGCAACCCGGAATGAAAAGCATGGAAATTTTGGATACCTGACCCCATTGCCCGGTGACCCTTTTCAAGGCAGCAGCCATGCTGTATCCCTCCACCTCCTCATAGTCATCTTGGGAAGGAATACTAGACATGAACCCGGCTAGGTCAACCAGGCTCTTTGTCCCTATCCTGATGAGACCCCCGTCCGGGCCCTTCCCTTCCGAATCACAAACGACCCGGTCAGCGATAACAGCTTTTCCGCGGGGAGGCTTCCCTGGGGCGGACTTCCTTTTCTTTGAAGGAGGGTCCTCAGAGATCTCCTGGACATTCGGGTCCTCGTTCAAGGCCACGTCGCCCGGACTGGGCACGTTCAGGGGGGCGGAAGAGTCGGCACCACCCTCGGTATCCGCAGATCCGGATCCAGTCCCAGGGGCCCCTTTTGTTGTCTTATATGCCAATCCCAGGGAGTTGAAAGCTGTTGCATAAGCTGAAGAAGACATTATCGCTCTGGAGGAAGGGTTGTAATGCGGCAAACCTGAAGAATGGGAGAAGAGAACTATCAGCCAGGATAAATATACTGGATAAAGCGACCAAAACCGGAAGGAAAATACTACAGTAAACCCGGGTCAAGGGAAAACAAAGCTAAATGTACTATAATCCGGATCATGGGAAAACATTTGATTCAAACAAGCTACAAGTAAAAAAGCAGAATGGACGTTGATCCGGGTCATCAGGAAAAATGAAAGACCCGGATCAAAGGCCAAGCAAAGATTCCACAATACTAATTACAAGTTAAAAGAAAAAGGAACCGTAATCCGGATCGCCAAGCAGGGTTAGGGACCCGGATCACAAGCAGCACAGATTAAAGAGAAACTTACATCCGAGTTGGAAGAGCAATTTATGATTCATGAAAGTATCCCGGGTTGGCTCGAACCCGAGACTACCATAAAGCTTCCTCATTTGATCTATCGCCTCGCCTTCTAAGATCTCCGGGTTGAACTTCGTGTTAACTCCCCCAGTTGTAAAATAAGGGAGAAATTCTAAGTCAAAGCCTTTCAACATAATGATCTCCCCGTTCCAGTGTTTCAATGAGGTTTGGTGCATAACCGGTTTGGACCTACCCGGACCAAATCCGCACTCTGCTGCCCGGAACCTAAGCTCATAAAACGGTATGTACATTTATTTCTGGCCAGTTTATTTGAGAATCATTTGAATGTTTACATGTTGTCTAATATTATATATTGTGAACAATCTAGTATCAAATGGGATACAGAATATTAGATTGTTAAATACGGTTATATAATATAATAAGGTTCACAGCACATGTGGTGTTGGACAATCCACTGGTATGGCTGTAGTATTATTTAGATTAGTTTATATTGACTAATAAATAATACTAGTATACTTTGTATATATTGAACAGGATCAAATTTAGAATTGTTCCCTTAATACTGATTAAGAAGGAGAACTAAGATTCTATGTTATTATTAATGCTTAGGTTCTTAATCCGGAAATAGTAATTGACACGTGTATATTATTTACATGCTTTGATTTATATATGAAATAATTTTTTTGAATTATATCATTATATTTTGGGTGATGCAATTATATACAAGGTGTATATTATTTATTGAAGGAATCCATGTCCTGATAATATTCGGGTTAATGATGTTCCCATGAAAGCTCAAAATGATTTAATTATGTGAAACCCTGCAGGTGGAATTTATTCTGGCATAATTAAATAAAGGTTGAGTGGATGATCAAGGATAAAAGATATTAATTAAATAAATTATCAGTAATTTATTTAATTAATGGACATATGATATTTTAAACATGGGGAATTTAATAAGCAAATAATATTGGAACCGAATTAATTAAATTACGGTATTAGGAAAGGTAGTGCAAATATTAATTCTTTAGTGGATTGAATTAATATTTAATTACATTGGGCTAGGCTCAAGATGTAATTAGAAGGCCCAACCTAATTATCCATGGTCCCTATTGTAGCCTATATATATTCTTATTCTCTTCTTGCTTGGAATTGTGTGAAAACATATTGTAGCCACCAAGGAGCAAGAAGAGAGGATAACTTGAGAAGACGGAGGCCACACTTCGCTCAAGGGAATTTGGGAATACAATAGAAGAGCGTGGAATCAACCATTAACAAGGTAATCCTCTTTTCATAATCTTTATCGTAAAACGTAGTAACACCCTAAGTCCGTGGTTCCTAACAGAAGGTGGGCAGGAGCCCGGCCTTGTTGCAGCAAGCTATGAACCAGTTCATAGATTTAATTCTGTTTGGGGTTATTTGCATTGGGGATATCCTGTAGACGTACTTGCATAAGTGCTTAATAAACATGTGGCAGCGAGGACTCCACCCGGATCTTAAGTGTTCCAGCCAGACCGGAACGAAACCATCTGAAGGGCAGTGGAAAATCCTCTCATGGGGTTCGGGCCACCTCCAAGCGATATCGGGAGTTAACTGAAAGGCAGCCCGGATTGCCTTGTCCATATCATCCGAGTCGGCTTCAGCATAGAAATCCTTCAGCTGGTAATGATCCCGGCTAATCCCAAATGAAGCAAAAGCTCCTTCCAAAGCGCCTTGGTCATACACTCCCGGGTGGCCATCCTCGTGCCTCTCGTATCTAATCCGGGCATAGTAAATGCTATCTTTGAACCCGGGTGGCTTTCTGACAAAATGGTACTTAATATCGGACCAATGGCCTTCTGGCGTGAAGATAACCGAATTCTCAGGAAGCCGCTTAAACCGGAAGCTCGTAATTGTTCCCACCGATCCGGACCCTTTCTTCACCATCTTGCCCCGGATCTGTTCCCTACCAGACGAATCCGAATCACTCTCATCGTCAGAAAAGTTGGGGTAGCAGTTATAGACTTTCCTAGCTCGCTCCTTGGTCCGGACCATATACCTATTAAAATGGAGGTCAGTTAGCCTGGGCCCTACAGATTTTATTTGTTTTGCTAAGCGGTCCAGATCAGGTACGTTATGTTAGTTTTACCATAACCTAATGATCCGGACCACCAATGCAAGTCCAACCCGGAAAAACATCAACGATCCGGATCATGTTAACTACAATCCAAAAAACCGGACAACCATGGACCCGGATCTTGATGGCAAATACCCAGATCCAGATCCATAGCAACCAAAAACTTAAAACCACACCCATGTACCCGGATCCTCATAGCAAACACCCCGGATCCGGATCCAGAGCAACCAAACACAAATTACAAATCCTAAGGCATGCAACTCTACCCAAATATACTAAACCGGATCCAGATCTGATACCCCCTACCCGTGTCCAAAGCAAAAACCCTAACCCACAAACAGTCATTTTGAGAATCAAAGAGCAAAACACACACACACTTTCACATATACACAACTATTTTATACCAAGAACACGAAGAACAGCATAGCAAACCCAGAAAAGTCCAACCAAAAATAACTAAAATCGGACAAAGAAAAAACAAAAAATCGCAGATCTAAACAGATGTAAACAAGAAATGAGCAAATACACTACAGAAACGACCCAAAAACCAAACAAATCAGCCGTTAACCCGAAGCATGCAAGACCCAAATGTGAAGATGCAAAAAATCGAAGAAAGGGAAAACGAGGGGCAGGAAGAAAAAAGAAAAGAGGAATGAAACTTACACGTTATAGGCGAACGGAGCAACGGCGGAACAACGGTGGAAAAAGCACGAACTTCCGAAGAAAACCGAGAAGACAAAGAGACAGCTTTTTTCTTTTATCTTGGTGATGAATAAAAAAGAAAGAAGAGAGAAAGAGGGCTGCGGTTTTTATAGGGGTGGGGAAGATAACCACCCCTGCCACGTGGCAGGCCCTTACTGGATCCGAAAACAGTTACAAATATATATATATATATATATATATGCGCGCATTAAACCCCATCATCATTAGGGGCCTATTTTCAAGGAACACAACTGCCAAAATTTCAAATTATTGGGGGGAATTGAGCAGAAACATTACAAATTCCAAAAAATTTGCAGGACCTAAAGCCTCCTACCCGGATCATGTAAGCCTGCACAGGAACAGATCAATCCGGATTGGTAACTACTACACCAGATCCGGATTGGGGGGCAACTAGGAGCGGAAATTTTTCTTAAGCAGCTATTCTACCTTAATCCGGATTGGCATCTACCACACCAGATCCGGATTACCAGGAGCAGAAATTTTTTCTAGAACTATCCTACCTTAATCCGGATTGACATCTACCACACCAGATCCGGATTTGGGGGGCAACTAGGAGCGGAAATTTTTCTCCTAAAGCAACTATTTAATTCTACTCCCTCATACTGAAAATCTGCATAAGGGAGTGAGGGACAAATGATAGGGTATAAGAGACCCGGCAAGGAATCAACCTGGATCTAAAGGATACCGGGCTCGATCGATAGACCAGGACCCCCCTCTCCCAGAACAATCAAATGGAGAGACCAGGCCCGGGTCTATCCTATGACCCGGATCCGGATCCACCTGCATACCCGGATCCGGATCCACCTGCATACCCGGATCCGGATCAGGGTTAAGACCACCATGAGGGAGGTCTCAGCAAACACGTGCACATCCCACAACCCGCCAAGGAAGGGTACGTGGGCACGTGACTATGACAGCTATCAACAACCAACACACCAGACAAGCACGGCGCGTGTCAGAAGGCCGTTAGGATACTCTGGAGGTGGTCATCCCCTGGACACGTGTAAGCAATCCACAAAAGCCAGGCGTCCTCTGCTCCCAAGATCCAACGGCCCTGATTTAGAGGTAACTACCCCTAAACCCTACCTTCGGGCTATATATACCCCCAAGACTGAATGGTTTAGGGGTTAGAAAAATATACACTCTTGCCCACTCACTCTCTTTCATATATTCATACACACACAGCAACCTTTCCACTACGTACATTCATCTTCATCTTCTCCAAAACCTTGTTCTTATTCTTACACCGGAGGCGCCGTGGGAGCCAAACCCCCTTCCGGTGTTGTTTTGCAGGCGCCCAACCAGCAACTACACCTCATTTATACCCAGAAGGTCCAGGAACGGCGTCGGACGGATTCGCCCGCTCAATTTCATTGTGGATGTTGTGTACTTACCTAAACAAAAGATGTAGACAATATTTGAATTTGATACGTGACACCAGAAAGTTATGTCTATAAATAGCCTCTTTCTGGAAGAAACATGAATGACTTTCATACTCAGCAGCAATATGATTTTTCTTTCTGAGCTTGGCCATCTGAACTGGTATATTTGAAAGCAACATTATATGAGAGTATACTATAGTGTGTTGATTTGGGCTTCTACTCATAAGAACTGGTCTCAATATGTTTGCTTCACAAAGTGGTGATTATTTATGGTACCCGTCAAATTGGTTCAATATTAAAGAGAATATATATTTTTTAATTTTAATTTTTAAGAGATTAAATCCAAATTTATAAATATATTTCTTGTTTTTACTTAGTGAAGATATCAAAGAGAGTAGTTATTTTTTTAAAATTGATCGAAACTTAATTAACTAAAAATTATGTATAATATATAATTAACAAAATTCTAAGAAATTTATCGATTACCACTTTAAAAATATAATTTTCAGTTATGTGAAATTGTTAATTTTCAATTAAAATCGGATCAAAACAACTATTTAAAGATCAAACAAAAAAATTAATTCAAAATGACCAAGTATTTATTTCAAGTGTACTGCTCGATATTCCAAATTTATTTTCAAAAAAAATTCACATAAATCGATCATAACTGTATATATTTGGTGGATTTTAATTTGTGAGTATATATTCACAAGAGGTTTTACGATAAAAATAAGTATTTGAAAACGGTTTTACGGGCTGAATTCGGGTACCTAGAATTTTTCTTGTTTGAAAATCATTTATTTTGTTTTTGCTAAATTATTTGAAAATCATTTATGTTTATGCCAAATTGATACATTTTGTAAAGGACCTAATAACAGGACCAACTGTTCGTCAAAAAAATAACAGGACCAAACCATTCAACTTATGTGAAACTGAAATAATTCGGCGGCATCTCCTTAAGACACCACCGTCACCTCGCCGGGACCTCCGCCGCCGGCCGGCCGGTAAATATTTACTCATAAATCTCAAAACTATAAAACAAGTAGACACTCAAACAAAGTACAGTATTTATGACACTTCAGATTTTTTAAGCGGTGACGTTACCATTTATGCTGACGCGACAAAACTGTCCGTACAACTCCTTTGACTCTGTCCTTTTAGTTTTACTAGTTGGTACTCCAATGACCCTTCTAGTTTTTGACCTATACACACATCTGCATGAGGGGAATTAAAATTAAAATTGTATTATAAAATATTATTATATCTATATTATTATATTAACAACGAAACATTAAAAGTTTGGTTATAGGTCCTTGATCACTCAATCTAAATCCGTCAGATTAAATTGATGAGAACAGTTAAATATAATTTCAAAAAATATTAGTCAAGTAGTATAAAATCGAATCCTACAAACAACATATTATTAAAATTATAATTTATAATATATAATGATAAAATGACTATTAGTACTATTATATTAAAAACGAAATATTAAAATTTGGTTATTAATTCTTGATCACTCAATTTAGAGCCGTCACATTAAATTAATATCAACTGTTAAATAAAATATTAAATATTATTTTCAAGTGATATAAAATTAAGTCATACAAATAATATATTATTAAAAATTATAATATATAATAATAAAAATAACTGTATATCGCAGCACGAGTTATATACTGGAATACGTTAAGAATCAAAACTAAAGTTACTAGCGAAATCGTGAAAACACAATAGATGACTGGGAAGTTTCGTTTATTTCTTTTTTAATTCCTGCCTCAATATATTCCTAACGGCAACCATGATTGTAAAAATTGGTAATCGGTACTAATCGGTTTAGGTACCGATTAGGGATTAATCGGCAAATCGGGGATTAATCGGACGGATTAATCGGAACAAAAATCGGATATATTTAAATATTTTAATAATATTTAATATGTTTACCTTATTTATTATGAATTATATAATTCAAAAATAATTTATAAATATTAATCGGATTTCAAAAAATAGATCAGTCAAATATTTTTTAAGAATTAATCAGGGATTTTTTTAAAAATCGGGGATTTTTAGAAGACCGCCGGCAACCCAAACATGAAGATCATGCACCTAATCGAGAAGTCTAAGATAGATCAGTAGGTGATTAGTTAGTGCAGTAGCCACACACCCACCGTATCATAATTAAGCCAACAAAATCTTTAGTTGACATTATAATTGCCCATTTATACACCATGCAAATTAATCATGCATGGACCCATTTATAGGCTATGATTGTATCCATTTCCTGTAACTTACTCCATTAGTGATGACAATCGGGTCGGTCGAAACGGATATAGCAAAAACCAAACCCGAACCCGATTATTTTTGCCGAACCCGATTATTTTTGCCAAACCCAAACCCGAACCCGGAAAAACCCGAACTACTAAACCCGAACCCGAACCCATCGGGTTCGGTTCGAATTCGGTTCGGATTCGGGTTTGTAGATCACTAACAAATTGCACCTTAATTTGCACAAACTCTAGTGAAAAATTAGTAGGCTCTGGTTTGAGCAAAGTGCTCATAAATATGACGATATTAAAATTTTTGGGATTGAATTAGAGGGTTCAGAGAAGAAAATGGATAATATACCCCTATGAATAAAATTGTTGGTGAAATAATACAACAATCTTGACCTTTAGTATACTTGTAGTGAAAATGCTGCTAAAAACATATTTAAACAACTTTAATGCAATAGTTTGTAAAAAGTATAATTTTTTAGTACTAATATTAGTAATATATTATATTATTACTTATAAAATAAAAAATATTATTTATATATTAACACCGGTTTCAGATCGGGTTCGGGTTCGGGTCAGAACGGAACGGGTTTCGGGTTTTCAGGTCGGGTTCGAAACGGTATGCCTTAAAACCAAACCCGACCCGAAAATGGTTCGGGTTTAAAAATCAAACCCGAACCCGAATCCAAATCCGAAATATTCGGGTTCGGTAAAACCCGATCAGATCGGTACGGATCGGGTATCCATCGGTTCGGTATAAATTGCCATCCCTATACTCCATTACTCCATCCCTGACATATTACAATTTTTTTTAAAAAAAAATGACGCATATTAAGGAAAAGGTTAACTGAATAATGCTTTCCACCAAATATTCTTATTTAATATATTAAAAAATGAGAATTGAGCTAAGTTTTAAAAAGTCAAATTTTGAAATAATAAATATAGGGGTATTTTTGGAAAATTACAGTTAAATTTGTATTGAAACAAGAGATGCATAAGTAATTTGAGACAATTTTTTTCAAAAGGGACATATATATTGGGACGGAGGGAACATAAAGTTATTGACATGCATAGTCAAAATTACAAAAAGTTTACACAAACACCGAAAGAAGATTGGAAGTGCAAGGCACAAGCAAATTTTATAATAATTATTAAATTTTATAAAATATAAGTGTTATTCCCAGACAATCTAACTACAGAATTACAGGGAGGGTTGAATGAAATTCTGGTTTCTTTTCGATTTTTAAAACTTCTTACAAATATAAATATAACAATGTTTGAATAGGCTAACCGCAGATAAGAAATATTCAAGTATTCAAATACAAAGTAAATA
Organism: Apium graveolens; assembly: GCF_009905375.1. Taxonomy (NCBI): domain Eukaryota; kingdom Viridiplantae; phylum Streptophyta; class Magnoliopsida; order Apiales; family Apiaceae; genus Apium; species Apium graveolens. The sequence goes on along the minus strand of NC_133656.1, from coordinate 29,863,273 downwards.
AACAAGAATGTTTAAAATTTTCTGGTGGATTGTTATTTCCACCAGAGATATATTTAAATGTAGAAGATCTATGTGATGTAAAAGCACATAGCTGCTTACAAGAGTTTTTACAAACTTAAAATTGAGAGTTCTAAAAGATACATTCTACAAATGCTCTCTTGTTCTTGCTTGTTTTGACTGTGTCTATTGATAATTAACTCTTTGCTACGCTTAGTTTATATATCACCAAGTTACATGTGTAGTAAGACAAAACATAAGTCTATTATCTAGGTCTAATCACATGTTTCTTCATTTCTCTGTCCAATGCAATCCAGATAGATATGACATCTTTGAACGTCCCTGTTTTGCATGAAAATGGAAATGCTTCTTAATCTTCATAATCTTGATTACAGGCTGCCACATTCCTTTTGTATACAATCAACCCATGTGACTGTCAAGTCACTATCAACTCCTATTTGAATTAGTTATCCGTCAAGACTTTGTTGATTAACCGTTGAGATTTTGTTGATCATCCGTCGAGACTCTTTTGGATAATCCGTTGATTGGAACTTGGGTCATCCGTCGAAGCCTTGAAGAAACATGCGTAGAAAGTATTTCCATAGCAGTTGACTCAATTTCATTTATGTAAAATTACAAGACATCTAGTATTTACAATTAGCCAACCTATTTTGCATATCATTCTAGTAGCCAACATGATTTAGAATATCCTACAACTTCTAATCCTTCAAGACATTACAGTATACAGGAACGTGCTACAAAAACTTATTTAAACATAAGTTACACTTTCAACGGATGACAGAGTAAGATTATCCGTTGAAAGCTACAATTACACTTAATTAAATCTACTAAGGTGTTTTAGTATATATCATCAAGCCTACAACATATTCCTAACAATCTCCCCCAATTTATGTCTACTAGAATTGTAGGCATAAATTTAGGAGGACTTGATGATAACAAAACACCTTATACGAAAGGATCATTCAATAATAGATAAAATGATAAGTGCTGCAATTTTATTGAAAGTTGATAAAAGAAAGTTTAAAAAAAGTCTCAGAAATCCTGTTCAAGGTGCTCCCCTAGTCTGAGCAGATTAATCCTTTTTTCTTGAATGTCTAGTCCTCTTTCCCAGCTTTACATTGTTCTCTTCTATCTGAAGTTGGAGTTGTCTGTAGAACTCAGATTCATCTTCATTAGATAGATCCAGCATGTCTTGCATTTCCTTGAGAGTTTCATTGCTTGATATTTTTAGCTGGTCTTCCAGTCTGAAAAATCTTCTGGTGTTTCTTTTATCCTTGAACTCCATCAAACAATATGGCTTCAAGTGCACTATGCTTCCAGTGTAAGGAATAGTCAAGATTCTTGGTAGTGCACCTGGTTATCTTCAACTTCTTTGTATTTGTTGAATTTTGTTGAGTATCTTTGTTTTGGCCACCTTGGTGAATCCAAAATCTTTTTTGATTGTAGAGAATACTTTAACTAAGACAGAGTAGCCTTCATTGAGAATCCTATGAAGAGGCCAAGTAAATTCCTTTCCGCCCTTGTACTTGAATACTAATCTTTCTGGGAGTCTTTTGTGGGCATCAATTGCTCTCACTTCATCTAGCTCATCTAAGTACAGATTGATCTCTGAAAACTCCTTTATGTCACAAATAAAGAGTTGATCTCCTTTGTTGAATGTTGGCATGGGTTTAGATAAGGTTTTTGTTAGGTCACACACACTGTAGAAGGGGGTTGAATACAGTGTTTACTACAATCAAATCGAATATAAGAACTCAAGTAACAGAAAACAAATTTTATTCAACACAATAAACTCTGTTATAATATGGAACTGTCCTCTCTCAGTGATGAACAAATTATCACGAGAGCTCCCAGGGTTACAAAAAATAATAACTTCGATAATGATAACACTTATAGTGTAAACCCTATGCCTGTGTTTATATACTACACAGTTACAAGATAAATTCTAATTGATATGAAATATAATTTTGCTTCCTAAAATATATCAACTAGTTATCCTTTCTTCCAAGTATTCTATTCTTCATAGAATTCTTTCTTCATGCATATTTCTTCTTGTCTTAATCTCGATCTTCTTTCCTTTCAATCAGCCGCCTGCCTTATCTGAAAGTCATCTAAAGTTCTGATATTATCTCCTGATAAATATCTTCTGATAACTTAAGTTCTGATATCTTAAGTTCTGTCTTCAGTATAAGTGCTAATTTCCAGTTAAGTACTGATTTGTCCTGTTAGGTAAGATCTGAACACTAAACACAAATCATATTACACATGACATTATCAAATATATCTAACAATCTCCCCCAACTTGTAAATTAGCATAATATACAAGTTCAACAGATATTTGATGATGTCAAAAACATTAAGTACAAATGCATGAGAATTTGACTAGATAACTACAACTTACAGTCCTTTCAGCTTTACCATCTTTAACTTCTGATAACAGCTTCAGTCTGTACATACTTCAGAATTTAAGCAGTTGTAGGTCTTTGATTGGCTTCAATTTTTGATCTCTTTGATATCATGAGTTGTTCTGAGATAGTTCTTCAACAAACATCTCTGAGCATATTCAAGTTCATTAACTATCCTCCTTTTAGCATTTATCAATTCAGTTGTATCTTCTCCAGTTTGAAAAATAGCTGCTCTGAGATCATTTATCTTAGCTTTTCTTATCTCCTGATCTAGTCTAATTAGATATACCTTGTCAGACTCTAGATTGAATTCCACAGCCTTATAACCCAGAAAAGTAGTTATAATCTTAGCAGAGTTAGGCTTCATTCCGACAATATCACCTTTGTGATCTCTGTACTTGGGACAATATGTGTTGTCATTCTTTACAGAATAAAGCTTCTTCTGTCTTTGAATTTGAGACTTTAAATAACCTGCATCACTATCTGTTAATTTGTTTCTCACTTGAAGTAGGAATAGAACATGTTCCAGTTCCTCAAAATACTTCAGCGGTATAACATTTTTCCTAATATGGTTTACCCTTCCATCTGTCATAAAATATAACAAGATATGTTCTTTCAAAAAGGTATGGTAAACCATTTTTACAGATTCAAGTTGATTCAATCTTTCAGGAGTTTCTCCAACCTGGTTCACTTAAGGAAGTTGGATCATTAGTAGTGTTGTGTACTCTTCTTTCATCAGAACTACCCAATCCAGATTTATCTCTTGCTTCCTTTCCTGTAACAACTATTGCTTCAAAACCGCTTGTTGCAGTCTTCAAAGGTTGAGCCTGTATAGCTTTGGTGAATCCTGGTAGGAGTATCTTTGAAGGTTTTGTTGGGAACCACGGACTTAGGGTGTTACTATGTTTTACGATAAAGATTACGAAAAGAGGATTACCTTGTTAATGGTTGATTCCACGCTCTTCTATTGTATTCCCAAATTCTCTTGAGCGAAGTGTGGCCTCCGTCTTCTCAAGTTATCCTCTCTTCTTGCTCCTTGGTGGCTACAATATGTTTTCACACAATTCCAAGCAAGAAGAGAATAAGAATATATATAGGCTACAATAGGGACCATGGATAATTAGGTTGGGCCTTCTAATTACATCTTGAGCCTAGCCCAATGTAATTAAATATTAATTCAATCCACTAAAGAATTAATATTTGCACTACCTTTCCTAATACCGTAATTTAATTAATTCGGTTCCAATATTATTTGCTTATTAAATTCCCCATGTTTAAAATATCATATGTCCATTAATTAAATAAATTACTGATAATTTATTTAATTAATATCTTTTATCCTTGATCATCCACTCAACCTTTATTTAATTATGCCAGAATAAATTCCACCAGCAGGGTTTCACATAATTAAATCTTTTTGAGCTTTCAAGGGGACATCATTAACCCGAATATTATCAGGACATGGATTCCTTCAATAAATAATATCCACCATGTATATAATTCCATCACCCAAAATATAATGATATAATTCAAAAGAGTTATTTCATATATAAATCAAAGCATGTAAATAATATACACGTGTCAATTACTATTTCCGGATTAAGAACCTAAGCATTAATAATAATATAGAATCTTAGTTCTCCTTCTTAATCAGTATTAAGGGAACAATTCTAAATTTGATCCTGTTCAATATACACAAAGTATACTAGTATTATTTATTAGTCAATATAAACTAATATAAATAATACTACAGCAATACCAGTGGATTGTCCAACACCACCTGTGCTGTGAACCTTATTATATTATATAACCGTATTTAACAATCTAATATTCTGTATCCCATTTGATACTAGATTGTTCACAATATATAATATTAGACAACATGTAAACATTCAAATGATTCTCAAATAAACTGGCCAGAAATAAATGTACATACTTCAAATAAATATTTTCAGTATACACTAACAATCGCCCACTTATAATCAAAATATTTTATGTGTACATCAGTGTTTATTTAATCCACTATTACATAAATATCTATGTGTCCATCCATCTAACTCCTATCGCTTCCACATGCTTGTCAAAAACCTTGGTTGGCAAGCTCTTTGTGAAAGGATCTGCTCGGTTATCTTCAGATGATATGTGAGCCACAACTATATCCCCTCGCTTTACGATTCCTCGTATGAGATGATACTTACGTTCAATATGTTTAGCTGCTTTGTGGTCTCGCGGTTCCTTTGAATTTGCCACAGCACCAGTGTTATCACAATACACCGTCAAGCTCCTAGGCAAATTAGGTACCACATCTAAGTCCAAAAGGAAGTTCCTGAACCATACAGCCTCCTTGGCAGCCTCAGAGGCCGCCACGTACTCGGCCTCCATGGTGGAGTCTGCAATGCATTTCTGCTTTACACTCCTCCATATAACGGCTCCACCTCCCAAAGTAAAAACATATCCGAGGTTGATTTCCTCTTATCCCTATCTGATTGGAAATCTGAATCAGTATATCCCAAAGGAAATAGATCTGAGGCCTTGTAAATTAACATATACTCCTTAGTCCTTCACAGGTACTTGAGTATAGTTTTTACTGCACTCCAATGTTCCTGACCTGGGTTTGACTGATATCTACTAACCATTCCTACAGCAAAGCAGATGTCAGGCCTCGTACATAACATAGCATACATTAAGCTTCCACATGCTGAAGCATAAGGAACTGCTTTCATGCTCTCTATATCCTTAGGTGTCGAAGGACACTGCTTCTTAGATAGAGCAACTCCATGCTTAAAAGGTAAAAAACCTTTCTTGGAGTTCTGCATGTTAAAACGAGCTAATACTTCATCAATGTAGGGCTCTTGAGATAAAGCCAACATCCTTTTCTTGTGATTCCTTATAACTTTGATCCCAAGGATGTATGCCGCTTCACCTAAGTCCTTCATGTCAAATTGTTTGAACAACCATGCCTTTACTGATGACAACATCTCAACATTGTTTCCAATGAGTAAAATATCATCTACATATAGTACTAGAAAAACCACTGCATTACCTTCACTTCTCTTATACACGCACGATTCGCTTGGACTTTGATCAAATCCATATGACTGGACTGCCTGATCAAAACGAATATTCCAGTCTCTAGAAGCTTGTTTAAGTCCATAAATAGACCTCTTAAGCTTACATACCAGATGCTCTTGGCCTTCCTTAATGAATCCTTTTGGTTGCTACATATAGATGGTTTCTTCAAGACTTCCATTAATAAAAGCTGTCTTGACATCCATTTGCCAAATCTCATAATCGAGATGAGCTGCTATAGATAAAAGAATACGGATTGACTTAAGCATGACTACCGGTGAAAAGGTTTCCTCATAATCGATACCTTCTTTCTGAGTATACCCTTTCGCAACAAGTCTTTCTTTCCAGGCTTTCACCTTTTTATCTAATCCCCTCTTTTTCTTGTAGATCCACTTACATCCAATAGGTTTTATACCTTTGGGTGGTTCCACGAGCTCCCAGACCTAATTAGAATACATTGATTCTATCTCATATTCCATCGCCTTATGCCAAAGATCTGCATCTTTGTCTTGTACTGCCTCTTCGTATGTACGGGGATCATCATCATGTTCACCAGGGACCAAGTCTGAAGAATCTCCCAAAAACATGAATCTATCAGGCTGTTGAACAACCCTCCCACTATGACGAGGCACTGGTGCGGTATTAGTGACAGGTTGTACATTATGTTGTGGTTGTTCTACTTGTACTACAGCTTCATGGGTATTATTTGTCCCTCCCACTAGTTCCTCTAAAATGACACTACTCATGGGTTTGTGATTCATTATATAGTCCTCCTCCAAGAATCTTGCATTGGTGCTAACAATGACATCCCGATTCTTCGGACTATAAAATAAATATCCTTTCGTTCCCATGGGGTAGCCTACAAACAACCTTACTTCTGTACGAGATTCTAACTTAGTCGCGTTCTTGTTCAGCGCATGTGCTGGACAACCCCATATTCGAATATGTCTTAGACTCGGTTTATCCCCGGTCCACAATTCTAAGGGGGTTTTAGGAACCGACTTAGAAGGTACTAAGTTCAGAAGATAAGCTGTTGTCTCTAAGGCATGTCCCCAAAACGACTTGGGTAAATCCGAATAACTCATCATCGATCTAACACTCTCTAAAAGAGTCCGGTTCCTTCTCTCTACTACACCGTTCTGCTGGGGTGTGCCTGGTGCAGTTAACTGGGATTCTATCCCATTTTCTGATAAATATTCCCTAAATTCTCCAAGCAAGTATTCGCCACCACGATCTGATCGTAGTGACTTGATACTTTTATTAAGTCGCTTCTCCGTTATAGCTTTGTACTCTTTGAACTTATCAAAGCACTCAGACTTACGGTGCAACAAATAAACGTACCCATATCTAGAATAATCATCAATGAAAGTGACTAAATATTCATAACCACCTCTTGCTTGGATATTCATGGGTCCACATAAATCAGAGTGAACCAATTCTAACAGTTGTTTGGCTCTATTCCCTTTTGCCTTGAAAGGCCTATTAGTCATTTTACCTTCCAAGCAGGATTCACAAACTGGAAATGGCTCCACTGCCAATGAGCTTAAAGGCCCGTCTACTACCAGTCTTTGAATCCTCCTCAAGTTAATATGACCTAATCTCAAGTGCCAAAGATATGTTTGGTTCAAACTAGAAGGTTCCTTTCTTTTAGTAGAGTTAGAAGATGTGTTGTTCAATTCCCTAAATTGCAGTTGCAGTGCAGGTTGACTAGGATTAATTATATACAAATTGTCTTGCAATGTACCAGAACATATAATTCGTTTATTCATCATAATAGAAACATTACGATCCAAACAAACATTATAACCATCCAAAGCAAGTTTAGAAACCAAAATTAAATTCCTTCTAAAAGAAGGTACATAAAGACAATTGTTCAAAACCAAAATCCTATCAGAACCAAAAGATAAATGAATAACTCCTACTGCAACTACTGCTACTTTCGTAGCATCTCCCATGAACACGTATATCTCACCATCTCTAAGCATTCTGGATAGTTGGAACCCCTGCATAGAATTACAAACATGATCAGTGACTCCTGTATCTACACACCAAGTGCTCGTAGATATAGCCGCTATAAATATTTCTGTAACTAGAGAAAGAGACATACCAGTATTGTTTGTCTTCTTAGGAAGAGGACAATCCTGTTTCCAGTGACCTGACTGTTTGCATCTGAAGCACTTTCCCTTAGGCTTTTCATACCACCCTGAACTCTCACTGCCTTCACAGCTTTCTGTGTCTGAGCCTTTTTCTTCTTCTTAATACCTTTCGGTTTAGAGGAAGAACCTTTCTCAGCCACATTCACTTGAACACTCTGCCGAAATAATCCTTCAGCTGCCTGAAGTTCTGTCAGCAGTTCTGCGAGACTATACTGCCTCTTGTTCATGTTGTAATTCAAGCGGAACTGCTCAAAACTCTTGGACAAGCTCATAAGGATAATGTCAATCTGGGTTTCCCCGTCAAGTTCAGCACCAAGGATCTCTATCTCATTCAGATGCAACATCATCTTGAGAACATGATCCCTTACAGGTGTGCCTTCAGCCATCTGAGTGTTCATTAAAGCCTTCATGGCTACTTGCCTAGCAGCCCTATTTTGATCTCCAAAAAGTTCCTTGAGATTAAAGAGCATATCCGAAGCAGTGGCCATAGACTGATGCTGATGCTGCAAAACACCCGACATTGCTGCCAGAATATAACATCGCGACATCTCATCAGCCTTAATCCACCGTTTATAATACTCTTTCTCATCTTCAGGAGCATCAACAGCAGGCTGTTCAGGCTTGGGTTCATAAGTGCAAAACTTGTACTCCTCAGCAGTCAACACAATGTCCAAATTTCGTTTCCATTCAATATAGTTAGGTCCGGTAAGTTTGTTATCCTTAAGTATGGTGAATAGTGGATTAAAGCCCATTTTATCCTGAGAATCATGCATAAAAAATCACATAAATAAGGGTGCATTAATTATTAAGATCTATTGATTCCTCTAACAATTATTAAAATTTAATGCACTAACATCTAAACACCATAAGCTTCTGGTACGCCACGATGTGTGACATGTATACCACCTAATTTTGTTTAAATATTACTTCGGTCCTATTACTAAACAATATGCCACGTTGGAGTGGACTATATTATTTTTCATAGCTAAGTGTATACCATCATCAAATCTTAAATTATTTGAAATCTATGGAATTTGGTACGCCACGATGGGTGACGTGTATACCTTCCAATATTCATAATTTTGCCTTAAATAGAATACTTCAATTCAATATTCATCAATGGTTTGATTTCCAGGTAGTGGAGGAGTCACATCGGTCTCGCTTAAAACCCACAGCCTTACAAGTTCGATGAACTCGTTTTTGACAAAATCGCCCCAAATCAGAAATAAAGAAAATCCGTATTTTATTCCTTTTAAAAATTAATTTAAGAAGTTTGTTTTAGTAATTTCTATAACATTCTAGACACCATAAATTACATGCCACGATGGGTGACGTATATATAATTTATATTCGTCTTTATGTTAAATTACCTACAACCAATAATGGAGACCATGGGATTTAATTTCATATTAATTCCCTCTCCCACTTAGAATTTTTTATTAAAATTGAGGAATTTTAAAATTAAATGGGGCCCTATGTTGTTATAATTATGTCTAATCATGCATTCAAAATACACACATAATTTTAGCAACATATAACATTTAATTAAAGCAATAAATAAAATTTATGTCCATGTCGTCCTAATTAAGTTAAACATGCAATTTTAAAAGAATTACACACATAATTAACGACACACATAATCAATAAATTACAGCAATAATTAAAATTTAATGGATAAAATTAAAATAAAATTTTCCACTATTATGGCCCTTGAAAAAAAAATCCAGCTCTCAAAAAAAAATCTGCCCCAAGCGCGCCCCGACGCCCCCAGCAGCCCCAGCTGCCCCAGCGCCCCAGCAGTCCCAGCTGCCGCAGCGGCCCCAGCAGTCCCAGCTGCCCCAGCTCCCGCAGCGGCCGCAGCGCGCGCCTGTTGCTTTTCCAGTGAGTTTTGTTTTGATTTTGTTCGATCCAAACATCAACAGCAGCCCCTTGTAATCGCACAGCGGAACAAAAAACTACCGGAATTGATTTCCGATCGCACATAACTATTACAAAAATAATAGATCTAATACAAAACTAATTTTGTAAAATCTATTCTAACACGATCAACCCTCGTGTAAATTACAACCACGATTAAACCACGTGGAAACCAAAACAAAAATTAACCACGATTAAACCACGTGGGATCGAAACACATAATTAAAATATACATGGCCATAATAGTGGATTAACAACCTGCATCAAAGAAAATACAAGCAAAACACTATATACACGCATATATAATTACGACATGGATATTATATCATTAAACGTAGAACCCATTACCAGGCTCTTGATACCAATTGTTGGGAACCACGGACTTAGGGTGTTACTACGTTTTACGATAAAGATTACGAAAAGAGGATTACCTTGTTAATGATTGATTCCACGCTCTTCTATTGTATTCCCAAATTCCCTTGAGCGAAGTGTGGCCTCCGTCTTCTCAAGTTATCCTCTCTTCTTGCTCCTTGGTGGCTACAATATGTTTTCATACAATTCCAAGCAAGAAGAGAATAAGAATATATATAGGCTACAATAGGGACCATGGATAATTAGGTTGGGCCTTCTAATTACATCTTGAGCCTAGCCCAATGTAATTAAATATTAATTCAATCCACTAAAGAATTAATATTTGCACTACATTTCCTAATACCGTAATTTAATTAATTCGGTTCCAATATTATTTGCTTATTAAATTCCCCATATTTAAAATATCATATGTCCATTAATTAAATAAATTACTGATAATTTATTTAATTAATATCTTTTATCCTTGATCATCCACTCAACCTTTATTTAATTATGCCAGAATAAATTCCACCAGCAGGGTTTCACATAATTAAATCTTTTTGAGCTTTCAAGGGGACATCATTAACCTGAATATTATCAGGACATGGATTCCTTCAATAAATAATATCCACCATGTATATAATTCCATCACCCAAAATATAATGATATAATTCAAAAGAATTATTTCATATATAAATCAAAGCATGTAAATAATATACACGTGTCAATTACTATTTTCGGATTAAGAACCTAAGCATTAATAATAACATAGAATCTTAGTTCTCCTTCTTAATCAGTATTAAGGGAACAATTCTAAATTTGATCCTGTTCAATATACACAAAGTATACTAGTATTATTTATTAGTCAATATAAACTAATATAAATAATACTACAGCCATACCAGTGGATTGTCCAACACCACCTGTGCTGTGAACCTTATTATATTATATAACCGTATTTAACAATCTAATATTCTGTATCCCATTTGATACTAGATTGTTCACAATATATAATATTAGACAACATGTAAACATTCAAATGATTCTCAAATAAACTGGCCAGAAATAAATGTACATACTTCAAATAAATATTTTCAGTATACACTAACAGGTTTAACATGAGCAATGTCAGAGGTTTCCTTTTCCTTATCTTCTGCTATCAAGCCAACTTAAGCTATGTCAGAGGTTGCTTGCTTCCCTGTCATATCAGAACTTACTATATCTTGAATCTGAACAACATGAGCCATGTCAGAGGTTGTTTGAAAAATTTCCTTATGCATCAGAGTAAGATTAGCATCTTCTTTATCATCAGTTATTTCTTCATCCATGACTGGCATATAAACCTTTACAGGTTCATCAATTTTTCTTTGCCCTTGGACCTTGGATCAATTTCCACTTGTGATTTGGCTTTGGTTGCCTCAGAATTTGTTCTTTCCTTTATCACAATACCCTTAGGTTTTGGAAATTTCTTTTCAACGACAGAAGCTTTAGATTTTGTCTTGACACCTTCTGCTTTGAGTCTAGCTTCTTCTTCCTTTAGACTCTCAAAGTCCATTCCTAGATTTTCTTTAAGAAATAACTCCCTTGAAATTTCTTCATCAAGTTCCAGATGTTCACCAGAACTTATCCTTTTACCAGTATCAGAACTTATTCTTCTCCTAGTATCAGAACTTGTTCCTTGACTTGTAATTCTAGCTTTACTTGATGAAAGTCCTTTGCCTTGACCTTGACCTCTACCCTTGTTAGAGTTTCCCTGGTCATCATTTCCATCATCCTTTCCTTTCAGTGTCTGAATAGGTTTGCATTTGGACTTAATCACTTTCTCCCCCTTTTTGGCATCAGCAGGTAAAAGAAGAGAGACAAGCAATTCCACTGAGGATTGGATCTCATTGAGTTGATTTTGGTGAGAAGCTTGATTCTTCAGAGTTTCTTCAATTTGTGTATGTTGCTTCTCCTGAGTTTTCTCAATATAGGCAATTCTGTCAAAGGCTGGCTTGAAAAATCTGTTCTTTTCAAGTTTCACATTCATATCTTGCTAGATCAAAGTTTCTTGAATTTTATTCACCTTGACATGAGTTGTTGAGTGTTGACCTTGAAGGTGCCTAGTACTCAATGCAGTAACTCTCAGCTGTGTCTTAAAATCCTCATTTATCATCATTTCATCAGCTTTTGCCAGATGCTCAGCAAGAATCTTTTCAGAAGGAACAAAACTAACTGTGTTCCATTCCTTAGTCCACTCCTTTCCTCTAGGAGTTTCACTCCAAGGTACTGGTGCTTCCCCTGCAACAAACTTCTTGACTAAATCAGCTTTAGTAACTGTTTGTTGAGGTGCATGTCCTGATGGACCAGCTACATCAGCATCTAAATTACCAGCAGCTTCACCAGTAATTTCTTCATTGGCAACATCAGAACTTGTAGATCCTGCAGTATCAGCATCCTCAGATAAAATAGCAGTATGTGAGGCTATAGAGGCTTCAACATCTTTCTCTAAATTCTGTTCTGCAGCCAGGTTCTGATCAACATCCAAAATTGATGTTGTTGGTGGAGTGAGTTGAATTGGTGGAGCTTCCAAGTACAAAACCTCAGGCACAATTAGGTTATGAATATCAATTTCAGCACTTGTACCTGGTTCTTCAGTATGTACTGTATCAACTATAGGTGATATAGGGGGTGTAGGTATGCTATCTTGAGCAGTTTCTGGTTTTGCAGAAGCAAGTGATTCAATAACAATTGGTTCTGTTGAGATCAGAGATTCCTGATCCCCTTCCTTAGCTGCTTCCACTACATCCTCTGAATCTGAGTCAACTATGTCCCTGTGAGCTCTCTGTTTCTTTAACTTTTTCAAAGGTGGAGACACTGTAGGAGCTTTTTCATCAGAATTTAACTTTCTAAGCCTTTTGAAGGGCCTACAATTCCAATTACAGTATCTTTCTGAGAAGAAACCTTCTCAGCTTCTACAACAACAGGTTCTGATATGGGAACCTGTTCCTCAGTTGTTTCCTCAAATCAACATAATTTAATCAAAACATTCATCACAAAATAGAATTAAAAATCGATGAAGTAAGGATTAATAAATTGCAATTAAACATGCACAGTCACATAATTTGAGAAACAAAAAACAAATCTTGCAATTAAAAGAAAATTTCATTGATATATCAGATGAGTACATTTCATGAAATTTATCAATTACATGCAATTACAAGATAGTCATATTCTACGATTCTTAACATCAACAGCCTTAGTTCTAGCCTAAGAAGACCTAACGACTAACTCCTTCTGCTGCTGACGAAAAGCACTGCAAGTCGGATGATCCGTTCTTGCTGACGGAGAGCTTCTCTCCTTTCTTCTTCCAACCTATCAAGATGGAGGTGATACTCCATTGATAAGAACAAGAGTTCTGTGTGAACCTCTTGTGGAACTGAGTTCCAAAGCTCATCAGGAATGGCGGTGACATGCCACTCCTGTTGCCATTCATCACAACTCAACTTAATGTTAAAGGTTTCATAGTTCAAAAACATGTTGAAACGGACCATTTTTGTTGATATGAATAAAAAGAGAGTAAGTTTGTGAGAGAATGAAAGATGTTTTGGCTGGAATGAATGATCGGTTTAAATAACCAAAAGAAAACTAAGGGACGCGAGGACTGTGTAACAGTTACAAGTAAAAATAATGACCCCTCGACTCCCTAGACTGATGTGTAATAATAACAGTCAGTAAAAGATCTAAAGCCAGAGTTAATGGGCACGGGATATAATAATAATTACTGTGCGCATGCAGTTTTTCAAGACATACAAGTTAACCACTAACCCATAATGATTACGACTGTTTTATCTCACATAAACCAATATTCTGTAAAAATATAATCATTCAGGTAATGACCAAAAATAAACCAAGTAAATAAATATTGCCACGTCAGCATCAAAACTTGATTATTATCAGGATTTAAAAGTCATCAGAATATGGCTCCTTAACTCGAAAAGTGAATGTGTATTCCTGTAATTCTTCACACAAATATTGATATGGTTTCATCAGAACTTAATCATCAGAACTTCTATCAGAACTTGTCCTCAGAATTTATGCAATCTGTTAGGTCCCAATGTGTTTGTAGAAGGGGGGTTGAATACAGACTATACCGAATAATCAAATTTAGTGCGGAATAAAAATGTGAAACAAAATTCAAGTTAAATAAAAATATTATTAAACTTGAAAGGTGTTACAACAACGGTATCGATTACATGGGATTAATCTCAAATTAATTATCACAAATCTAGAATAAATTCGATATTAACTTTTTCTATTTTTGCAATAAAAAGAATCAAATGCTAAACGCAATTTGAGATTAAGTTCTAGGGATTTTGATCCGCTAGATAGTTACACAAGAACAAGAGAATAATTTCTAGTTGTTTGGATTTAACTTTAATAACAAGAAATGTGATCTTGAATTTAGCAGAAGAAAAATAAAATGTTTTCTGCGGCTGCTTTTCTTTCTGTGTTCTTGGTTGTTGAATTCTGTTGGATGATTAAGAATGACTTCTACTGCTACTCTCTTTATAATTCAATTAACAGGCCTTCTTGAACTGGAAAGATAATCCATTGAGCTAGCAAGACAATCCATTGAGCTAGCAAGACTTTCGGTGAGATAATTGAATGAAATAGCAAGACTATCAAAATGAACTGGCAAGACAATCCTCCTCCCAGTGTAACTTTCGGTGAGACTATTGAAAATGGTCTGGCATGACAATCGGTATGACAATCCAGATTGTCATGCTAGTTCATTTTCAATTGTCTTGCTGATTTAAAACAGATTTTAATCCAATAAAAATTCTGAAAATCCTTAATATTAATTCAGAATTAATTAATCAATTAATTCAATTAATCAATAAATTAATCTTTGCAGATATAATTTATTTTCTTAATTAAATTATATGACTTAATTAATTAATAGAGAATTAATACTAATCTTGAGCAGCAACCATTCTTCTGAAAATCTTCTGAAAATCACTGAGAATTATGAATCAATTCCACCACTTCAATGTTGACACTCGATGTACTGTCTGGTTCATGAGTAACTAACTTCCGTGATGTTTCTTCATGTCTTGACTTTGATACTTGATTTTCTTCAGATTAAATCCTTGTAATTATCTGATACCCTGACGAGATCTCTGTCACTTGATTAAATCCACAATCTTGATTTGTATCACTGAGGCTTGATCAATTTCTTGAACTTCTTCCAGTGAAGTAATTCCTCAAGTCTGTAGATGAACCTTATTTCTGAATCCTCTGACAGATGTTACTTTGTGAGATCTCTTTGATGGTAAATCCACTATTTACTTATTACATTCTTATTTGAGTTGAGTTAAATCCTCGAATATACAAATAGGCTATGACATATGCCTTACAATCTCCCCCTATTTGTTTGTTAGACAATAACAACAAATACCTAGAGGATAACCCAACTAACAAATAAGTAAAAGATGTAATCAGAAATGCAAAGTAAATAGCAGAAAAGTTCTGGATTATATTTTACATTTTCCAGATTCCAAATAGATGTTCCTCTAGACTGAACATATCTTCAAGTAGTTTCATCTTCTTTTGTACAACCACATTTCCTATTGAGAAGCGCATATCTCTCTTGCTTCTCCCCCTATGAAAATCAACTGCTTAAAGAAGATCACCTTCGTTTATCACATCTCTCGTACAATAGGAACCGCAGATAAAAACCAATGGTACTCCCCTTTTGGAAAACAGCTTCTTCCCTTATGAAGAAAATCACCTTGTGTTTACCACCTCTCCCGTACAATAGGATCCGTAGTTACAAACAACAATGGTGTGGTGTTGTGTACATATGTAGGATCTTTTTCTTCCTCCCTGCTATTTCTCCCCCTTAGTTGAGGAATCCTCCAAACTATTACTTAAGCTTTTATCTCCCCCTTAGAGAAGGAATGTATGCCGTTGTCTGAAGGAGTTCTCATATTTCACTTGGTTGGAAAAGAAATAACAAGTAGTTTTATCTTTCTTCCTCACTGTGAGTATGTGATTATGTTTAGTGTACCTCACATGTGTTTCACTCTTCTCTCCACTCGTGTTTACACTCATCCTCACAAGTGTATCACTCCTCTCATAGCTCCAACATTCAGCTATACCTGCAAGGAAAATCACTTTAGCCATCCTTAAGGAGGTCACAGGTGGTGCAATGGGAGTTCGAAAATCCCCATCCTTGTTAAACTCGTCAGATGAATCTGAGTCATAATCTATAAGTTGCTAGTTTCCCTTTTAGGGTTCCAGATTTGAATTCTGGGAAGGTAAACAATGATCCAACGAATTTAGCATAAAGATCAAAGTTCCCTTCTAATGTTTGTGAAGACATTTCCTTGTGACTCATCAGGTAATATCTGAATCATTGTCAACAAGTTGCCGATCTGCGCTTATGTCAGATCCACTATCCGCAGATGCATCCAGGGGATTTAAGCCTGGGGAATTAAACACTGACCACTGACATATGAGTATCCTCTCCTAACACCTGTAAAGGCAATTGGTCCATTAACGAACCTTTAACAATCGAACCTGACCTTAAAATGGTCGAAACTCTTGTTTTCCTCAACTCATCCTTTGTGTGTGTAACCTTTCCTTGTGCATCAAGAATTGTTTATGTTTGAAATGGTATCACTACATCGGATGCCTTGGCCGACAGGAAAATTTCAATAAACATACCCTGTTGAGAGAATGAATCTAGTAACTGGTTTTGTGCCTTTTCAGCCATTACATCTTTTTGAGAAGATGTATGGGGGCTAGCAGTTGTCTCGGTTTAAATACTACTCATCTATGTAGCAGACAGAGCTACTGGGTTGACTACAGAACCTTCCTTATGTGGTGCACTAAGGCACTATCTCCTTCATGCTCATTCATACTACATTTAGTGGTAAGAGAGTGTTGGTTGGTTCTGTTTCTGTGTTTGTCTTTACAATCTGGGATAGATGTTGTGGGTTTTCAACCTCATGACTGTCAATGAAAGAAAGTCATTGGAGACTGAACCTGTATCACAGAACATATGGCAATAGAGAGATAAAATGTACTTAGGATCTATAATGAATGAAAATCATACTTTTAATATTTTGAGAGAAATGATGTATAATAGTGATTTCAAAGGATTTTACATGAAATAAGAAATCACTAATGTAGAAAGAAGTTTGAGTTCAATGATAACATTTATCAATATATCACTGCACATATAAAACAATATGATTATGCCTAGTGATAAGAGAGATATTAATATGACGACTCTACTAGTTCATATTAAACTATAACTTCAGTTAGAGTGCCATACCATGTCCTTGACGATTGCTTGAGTAGTACACTAGTTCATACCAACCTGAAGTGAGATTGTGAAGAAGAGATTGCATAGTCCAATAGATCTGCAACTGCAAAGTCCATGAAATGTGGTGCATTGACTTCCTCTTTTGACTCACCAACCAGGAGTACACTTGTACACATCTTACTAGAGTCCAATTCCAAGTGTAATGTGCATCAGGTGCCTGATATGTCATAATTTTTTCAAGTCTCGTCACTGGTGCCATATGTTAGATTCGCTTCTTGATAATAACCTAGCACAATATACAAATTTATAATGATAACATTTCCAGCTTGCAAACAGCCATATCTCTCAGATAAACCTTTGCTGTTATCTTCAAAGGTAACCAGTGGGCCGGCTTTCTCAACCACATTTGATAGCAGGGCTCTATCTCCGGTCATATGTCTTTGACGATCCACTGTCAAGAATCCACACTACCGGTTCCACCTGTTTACTGCCCTGCACTTCAAATGGATTAGACCTTCTTCGGAACCCAAACTTGGTTGGGCCCGACATACTTGTAGAATTTTCCTTTATCAGGCAAAACAAAATTTTTAATTTTAATGGTCTCAACTTTCTCAATGACTGAACATTTGACCTTGTAAACAGCCTTAACAAATTTTTGTTTAGGTTTAGGCACAAATGTCTCCTTTCTAGCCTTAGAAGGACTAGCAGTCTTAGACCTATCATACTTCTTATTATTCACATGCTAACGAGGAATAGTCTTATCACTAGAAACATGTTTACCATTAAAATAAGCATACATCAAATTAAAAGCACAAGACATACAATTAGCAACACCATATGCTTTATGAGAGTGATTAACAGCAGGCAATTTATGCATGATAGACATGACATTTTTGTTATCCAACTCATGTATGTCTGGGTTAGTCTCAGTTGCTTTCACAACTTTGACTGGAACGTTCGACACACTTGACTCGGGAACAACCTTCTCATTAGCATGATCTTCAGCACGTATTTCTTCTTGAATAACAGAAGAGGTCGCATCAAATGGTTCAGCAATTGATGCTTTATAGAGGGGTTTATCAACACCCTTAAGCACATGTGGTACTTCCCTACCTTTAGCACAGACATGAGGAGGGGACTTTATGCCTAATTCTCCAATAGCAGCTTTGTAATCATAACCTATTTCAGATGTTTGATTAACAGCTTGCTTACTGTAGAACTCTTTAGCCTTCGAACAAGAATTGAAGTAGGCTCTAACCTTAGTCTCAAGACCGGTGATCTTATCTTTGAGAATAGTTTCGAGTTGTCTATAACAGTTAACTCTATTCTCTAGAAAAGATACTTGTTCTTTTAACTTGTCTTGATTAATGTGCACAAGTCTTAATTCATTGACCTCTTTCTCAAGGTCTTTGATCTGTTGACTTAACAGTTCATTATCACGATGAGCACAATCTAAGTTACCTCCTAGATGATAAACTAATTCAACATCAATATATTTTACCTCTTTTCTTGACGATGAAACTTTTCCATCAATAGCCATAAGAGCAAGATTCCCTTCTTCTTCATCTTCACTATCAGTATCATCCCAGCTTCTTCCCTTTGCCAGATAAGCCCTTTCAGAGTTACTCTTCTGATTTGAATCATAAGAGTTCTTCCTTACTTGCTTTGGCTTCCTACATTTTGTGGTAAAGTGTCCCAACTCATTGCAGTTATAGCATCTAATGGTGCTCCGATCAACCATCCCTGTTTTGTATCCACCACTACTGGTGTTAGAGGATGAAGATCCACCTGTCTGGAATCTGTTGTAGTTGGACTTGTACCAGAACTTGGGATTTCTCTTAAATCTGACATTGGAGAATCTCTTGACAATTTGGGCCATTGACTCATTTTCCAATTGCTCCAGCTCTTCCAAGGAATAAAAATCATCACTGGATTGATTTGTAGTAGGAGGATCATATTCAGCTACTAACACATTTTCCTCAGCCTTGGAAAACTGTACCATTCTCTCTAACTGTTGAGATTGTTGTTGTTGTTGACCTTCAGCTACAAGAGCAATAGATGTGCTGACCATTCTATCTATCCCGTAGACTTCCTTCTGCTGAATCTGCTCCAACTCATAGGTTTTTAACACACCATAGAGTCTATCCAAAGAAATCTCACTTAGATCTCTAGCTTCTCTTATGGCAGTGATTCTATGTTCAAGATGAGTTGGTAGTGTTAAAAGGAACTTTTTGTTGACCTCCCTGATTGAATAATATTTTCCATTTATGTTCAGATTATTGATCAACGCATTGTACCTCTCAAACACTTCAAGAATTTCCTTCTCCTAGCTTGGATTTAAAATGTTCATACTCAGAGGTTAGGATCTCTAACTTGTTCTCCCTAACTTCCTCTGTGCCTTCATTAATCACCTCAATAGTTTCCCACATGTGTTTGGAATTTTTACAGTTCATCACATGTCTGTTCATCAAGGGATCAAGGGAATCAATTAAAATTAGTTGAAGGCTGGTATCCAAGGAGGCTTCTTCCTTTTCAGTAGGAGTAAAATCTTCAGGCTCTTTTGCATAGGTTCTACCTTTGGTAATCACAACATCATTTTCTATCACCTCTGGTTAAATAACCATCGGAGTTTTTGGACCCTTCTTTAACAAATTCAGATATTTGGGATTTGCAACTTGTAAAAACAAGAGCATCTTCTTCTTCCACATGATATAATTTTCTTTATCAAATAGTGGAATTTTAACGGTTCCAACTTTGTGTGAAGTCATTATGAATTTTTGAATAAATAAAAATTCAAGGAGTTGAAAAATCACAAAAGTCTAGGATCTTGATTTGTTCATTAATCAGAAGGCTCTGATACCAATTGTTAGGTCCCAATGTGTTTGTAGAAGGGGGGGGGGTTGAATACAAACTATACCGAATAATCGAATTTAGTACGGAATAAAAATGTGAAACAAAATTCAAGTTAAATAAAAATATTATTAAACTTGAAAGGTGTTACAACAACGGTATCGATTACAAGGATTAATCTCAAATTAATTATCACAAATCTAGAATAAATTTGACATGAACTTTTTCTATTTTTGCAATAAAAAGAATCAAATGCTAAACGCAATTTGAGATTAAGTTCTAGGGATTTTGATCTGCTAGATAGTTACACAAGAACAAGAGAATAATTTCAAGTTGTTTGGATTTAACTTTAATAACTAGAAATGTGATCTTGAATTTAGCAGATGAAAAATAAAATGTTTTCTGCGGCTGCTTTTCTTTCGGTGTTCTTGGTTGTTGAATTCTGTTGGATGATTAAGAATGACTTCTGCTGATATTCTTTTTACAATTCAATTAACAAACCTTCTTGAACTGGCAAGACAATCTATTGAGCTAGCAAGACAATCCATTGAGCTAGCAAGACTTTCAGTGAGACAATTGAATGAACTAGCAAGACTATCAGAATTATCTGGCAAGATAATCTTCCTCCCAGTGTAACTTTCGGTGAGACTATTGAAAATGGCCTGGCATGACAATCCAGATTGTCATGCTAGTTCATTTTCAATTGTCTTGCTGATTTAAAATAGATTTTAATCCAATTAAAATTCTGAAAATCCTTAATATTAATTCAGAATTAATTAATCAATTAATTCAATTAATCAATAAATTAATCTTTCCAGATATAATTTATTTTCTTAATTAAATTAAATGACTTAATTAATTAATATAGAATTAATATTAATCTTGAGCAGCAACCATTCTTCTGAAAATCTTCTGAAAATCACTGAGAATTATGAATCAATTCCACCACTTCAATGTTGACACTCGATGTACTGTCTGGTTCATGAGTGACTAACTTCCGTGATGTTTCTTCATGTCTTGACTTTAATACTTGATTTTCTTCAGATTAAATCCTTGTAATTATCTGATACCCTGACGAGATCTCTGTCACTTGATTAAATCCACAATCTTGATTTGTATCACTGAGGCTTGATCAATTTCTTGAACTTCTTCCAGTGAAGTAATTCCTCAAGTCTGTAGATGAACCTTGTTTCTGAATCCTCTGACAGATGTTACTTTGTGAGATCTCTTTGACGGTAGATCCACTATTTACTTATTACATTCTTATTTGAGTTGAGTTAAATCCTCGAATATACAAATAGGCTATGACATATGCCTTACAATCTCCCCCTATTTGTTTGTTAGACAATAACAACAAATACCTAGAGGATAACTCAACTAACAAATAAGAAAAAGATGTAATCAGAAATGCAAAGTAAATAGCAGAAAAGTTCTAGATTATATTTAACATTTTCCAGATTCCAAATAGATGTTCCTCTAGACTGAACATATCTTCAAGTAGTTTCATCTTCTTTTGTACAACCACATTTCCTGTTGAGAAGCACATATCTCTCTTGATTCTCCCCTATGAAAATCAACTGCTTAAAGAAGATCACCTTCGTTTACCACATCTCCCGTACAATAGGATCCGCAGATAAAAACCAATGGTACTTCCCTTTTGGAAAACAGCTTCTTCCCTTATGAAGAAAATCACCTTGTGTTTACTACCTCTCCCATATAATAGGATCCGTAGTTACAAACAACAATGGTGTGGTGTAGTGTACATATGTAGGATCTTTTTCTTCCTCCCTGCTATTTCTCCCCCTTAGTTGAGGAATCCTCCAAACTATTACTTAAGCTTTTATCTCCCCCTTAGAGAAGGAATGTATGCCGTTGTCTGAAGGAGTTCTCATATTTTACTTGGTTGGAAAACAAATAACAAGTAGTTTCATCTTTCTTCCTCACTGTGAGTGTGTGATTCTGTTTAGTGTACCTCACATGTGTTTCACTCTTCTCTCCACTCGTGTTTACACTCATTCTCACAAGTGTATCACTCCTCTCATAGCTCTAACATTCAGCTGTACCTGCAAGTAAAATCACCTTAGCCATCCTTAAGGAGGTCACAGGTGGTGCAATGGGAGTTCGCAAATCCACATCCTTGTTAAACTCGTCAGATGAATCTGAGTCATAATCTTCAAGTTGCTAGTTTCCCTTTTAGGGTTCCAGATTTGAATTCTGGGAAGGTAAACAATGATCCAACGAATTTAGCATAAAGATCAAAGTTCTCTTCTAATGTCTGTGAAGACATTTCCTTGTGACTCATCAGGTAATATCTGAATCATTGTCAACAAGTTGCTGATCTGCGCCTATATCAGATCCACTATCCGCATATGCATCCAGGGGATTTAAGCCTGGGGAGTTAGACACTGACCACTGACATATGGCTTTTGGATCAGTATCCTCTCCTAACACCTGTAAAGGCAATTGGTCCATTAACGAACCTTAAACAATCAAATCTGACCTTAAAATGGTTGAAACTCTTGTTTCCGTCAACTCATCCTTTGTGTGTGTAACCTTTCCTTGTGCATCAAGAATTGTTTATGGTTGAAATGGTGGCACTACATCGGATGCCTTCGCCGACAGGCAAATTTCAATAAACACACCCTGTTGAGAGAATGAATCTAGTAACTGTTTTTGTGCCTTTTCAGCCATTACATCTTTTTGAGAAGATGTATGGAGGCTAGCAGTTGTCTCGGTTTAAATACTACTCATCTATGTAGCAGACAGAACTACTGGGTTGACTACAGAACCTTCCTTATGTGGTGCACTAAGGCACTATCTCCCTCACACTCATTCATACTACATTTAGTGGTAAGAGAGTGTTGGTTGGTTCTGTTTCTGTGTTTGTCTTTACAATCTGGGATAGATGTTGTGGGTTTTCAACCTCATGACTGTCAATGAAAGAAAGTCATTGGAGACTGAACCTGTATCACAGAACAAATGGCAATAGAGAGATAAAATTTACTTAGGATCTATAATGAATGAAAATCATACTTTTAATCTTTTGAGAGAAATGATGTACAATAGTGATTTCAAAGGATTTTACATGAAATAAGAAATCACTAATGTAGAAAGAAGTTTGAGTTCAATGATAACATTTATCAATATATCACTGCACATATAAAACAATATGATTGTGCCAAGTGATAAGAGAGATATTAATATGACGACTCTACTAGTTCATATTAAACTATAACTTCAGTTAGAGTGTCATACCATGTCCTTGACGATTGCTTGAGTAGTACACTAGTTCATACCAACCTGAAGTGAGATTGTGAAGAAAAGATTTCATAGTCCAATAGATCTGCAACTGCAAAGTCCATGAACTGTGGTGCATTGACTTCCTCTTTTGACTCACCAACCAGGAGTACACTTGTACACATCTTACTAGAGTCCAATTCTAAGTGTAATGTGCATCAGGTGCCTGATATGTCGTAATTTTCTCAAGTCTCATCACTGGTGCTATATGTAAGATACTGCTTCCTGATAATAACCTAGCACAATATACAAATTTACAATGATAACATTTCCAGCTTGCAAACAGCCATATCCCTCAGATAAACCTTTGCTGTTATCTCCAAAGGTAACCAGTGGGCCAGCTTTCTCAACCACATTTGATAGCAGGGCTCTATCTCCGGTCATATGTCTTCGACGATCCACTATCAAAAATCCACTCTACCGGTTCCACCTGTTTACTGCCCTGCACTTCAAATGGATTAGACCTTCTTCGGAACCCAAACTTGGTTGGGCCCGGCATACTTGTAGAATTGTCCTTTGTCAGGCAAAACAACATTTTTGATTTTAATGGTCTCAACTTTCTCAATGACTGAACATTTGACCTTGTAAACAGCCTTAACAAATTTTTGTTTAGGCTTAGGCACAAATGTCTCCTTTCTAGCCTTAGAAGGACTAGCAGTCTTAGACCTATCATGCTTCTTATTATTCACATGTTAACGAGGAGTAGTCTTATCACTGGAAACATGCTTACCAATAAAATAAGCATACATCAAATTAAAAGCACAAGACATACAATTAGCAACACCACATGCTTTATGAGAGTGATTAACAGCAGGCAATTTATGCATGGTAGACATGGCATTTTTGTTATTCAACTCATGTATATCTGAGTTAGTCTCAGTTGCTTTCACAACTTTGACTGGAACTTTTGACACACTTGACTCGGAAACAACCTTCTCATTAGCATGATCTTCAGCACGTATTTCTTCTTGAATAGCAGAAGAGGTCGCATCAAATGGTTCAGCAATTGATGCTTTATAGAGGGGTTTATCAATACCCTTAAGCACATGTGGTACTTCCCTACCTTTAGTACAGACATGAGGAGGGGAGTTTATGCCTAATTCTCCAATAGCAGCATTGTAATCATAACCTATTCCAGATGTTTGATTAACAGCTTACTTACTGTAGAACTCTTTAGCCTTCGAACAAGAATTGAAGTAGGCTCTAACCTTAGTCTCAAGACCGGTGATCTTATCTTTGAGAATAGTTTCGAGTTGTCTATAACAGTTAACTCTATTCTCTAGAAAAGATACTTGTTCTTTTAACTTGTCTTGATTAATGTGCACAAGTCTTAATTCATTGACCTCTTTCTCAAGGTCTTTGATCTGTTGACTTAACAGTTCATTATCACGACGAGCACAATCTAAGTTACGTCCTAGATGATAAACTAATTCAGCATCAATATATTTTACCTCTTTTCTTGACGATGAAGCTTTTCCATCAATAGCCATAAGAGCAAGATTCCCTTCTTCTTTATCTTCACTATCAGTATCATCCCAGCTTCTTCCCTTTTCCAGATAAGCTCTTTCTGAGTTACTCTTCTGATTTGAATCATAAGAGTTCTTCCTTACTTGCTTTGTCTTCCTACATTTTGTGGTAAAGTGTCCCAACTCATTGCAGTTATAGCATCTAATGGTGCTCCGATCAACCATCCATGTTTTGTATCCACTACTTCTGGTGTTAGAGGATGAAGATCCACCTGTCTGGAATCTGTTATAGTTGGACTTGTACCTGAACTTGGGATTTCTCTTAAATCTGACATTGGAGAATCTCTTGACAATTTGGGCCATTGACTCATCTTCCAATTGCTCCAGCTCTTCCAAGGAATTAAAATCATCACTGGATTGATTTGTAGTAGGAGGATCATATTCTGCTACTAACACATTTTCCTCAGCCTTGGAAAACTGTACCATTCTCTCTAACTGTTGAGATTGTTGTTGTTGTTGACCTTCAGCTACAAGAGCAATGGATGTGCTGACCATTCTATCTTTCCCATAGACTTCCTTCTGTTGAATCTGCTCCAACTCATAGGTTTTTAACACACCATAGAGTCTATCCAAAGAAATCTCACTTAGATCTCTAGCTTCTCTTATGGCAGTGATTATATGTTCAAGATGAGTTGGTAGTGTTAAAAGGAACTTTTTGTTGACCTCCCTGATTGAATAATATTTTCCATTTATGTTCAGGTTGTTGATCAACGCATTGTACCTCTGTGCCTTCATTAATCACCTTAATAGTTTCCCACATATGTTTGGAATTTTTACAGTTCATCACATGTCTGTTCATCAAGGGATCAAGGGAATCAATTAAAATTAATTGAAGGCTGGTATCCAAGGAGGCTTCTTCCTTTTCAGCAGGAGTAAAATCTTCAGGCTCTTTTGCATAGGTTCTACCTTTGGTAATCACAACATCATTTTCTATCACCTCTGGTTCAATAACCATCAGAGTTTTTGGACCCTTCTTTAACAAGTTCAGATATTTGGGATTTGCAACTTGTAAAAACAAGAGCATCTTCTTCTTCCACATGATATAATTTTCTTTATCAAATAGTGGAATTTTAACGGTTCCAACTTTTTGTGAAGTCATTGTGAATTTTTGAATAAATAAAATTCAAGGAGTTGAAAAATCACAAAAGTCTAGGATCTTGATTGGTTCGTTAATCAGAAGGCTCTGATACCAATTGTTAGGTCCCAATGTGTTTGTAGAAGGGGGGTTGAATACAAACTATACCGAATAATCGAATTTAGTGCGGAATAAAAATGTGAAACAAAATTCAAGTTAAATAAAAATATTATTAAACTTGAAAGGTGTTACAACAACGGTATCGATTACAAGGGATTAATCTCAAATTAATTATCACAAATCTAGAATAATTTCGACATAACTTTTTTTATTTTTGCAATAAAAAGAATCAAATGCTAAACGCAATTTGAAATTAAGTTCTGGGGATTTTGATCCGCTAGATAGTTACACAAGAACAAGAGAATAATTTCTAGTTGTATGGATTTAACTTTAATAACTAGAAATGTGATCTTGAATTTAGCAGATGAAAAATAAAATGTTTTCTGCGGCTGCTTTTCTTTCTGTGTTCTTGGTTGTTAAATTCTGTTGGATGATTAAGAATGACTTCTGCTGCTACTCTCTTTATAATTCAATTAACAGACCTTCTTGAAATGGCAAGACAATCCATTGAGCTAGGAAGAAAATCTATTGAGCTAGCAAGACTTTCGGTGAGACAATTGAATGAACTAGCAAGACTATCAGAATGAACTGGCAAGACAATCCTCCTCCCAGTGTAACTTTCAGTGAGACTATTGAAAATGGCCTGGCATGACAATCGGTATGACAATCCAGATTGTCATGCTAGTTCATTTTCAATTGTCTTGCTGATTTAAAATAGATTTTAATCCAATTAAAATTCTGAAAATCCTTAATATTAATTCAGAATTAATTAATCAATTAATTCAATTAATCAATAAATTAATCTTTGTAGATATAATTTATTTTCTTAATTAAATTATATGACTTAATTAATTAATAGAGAATTAATACTAATCTTGAGCACAACCATTCTTCTGAAAATCTTCTGAAAATCACTGAGAATTATGAATCAATTCCACCACTTCAATGTTGACACTTGATGTACTGTCTGGTTCATGAATGACTAACTTCCATGATGTTTCTTCATGTCTTGACTTTGATACTTGATTTTCTTCAGATTAAATCCTTGTAATTATCTGATACCCTGACGAGATCTCTGTCACTTGATTAAATCCACAATCTTGATTTGTATCATTGAGGCTTGATCAATTTCTTGAACTTCTTCCAGTGAAGTAATTCCTCAAGTCTGTAGATGAACCTTGTTTCAGAATCCTCTGACAGATGTTACTTTGTGAGATCTCTTTGACGGTAGATCCACTATTTACTTATTATATTCTTATTTGAGTTGAGTTAAATCCTCGAATATACAAATAGGCTATGACATATGCCTTACACAATCTGACACATAAACTGTTCATCTAAAACAACATTTATCACCACAGTAATTTTCATCATTCATATGGAGTGTAAGTATGTGCAATAAGCTAAATATCAGACAAAGAGTAAAGTCTGATTCATTTCAGTATATCTTAGAAATAAGGCATAACTAAGTTGCTCAAAATCTGTCATTATTCTGAAGTCTACTTTAGAATGAGTTCATGCATGAGTCCACCTCAACTGTTTTGTGCTCATTTTATGCATCTTTTGAAATTTCATTTTACAGTGGCTTCTCAGTGTAAGTGAGTCACGACTGCTTATCAGAATTTATGCTGTTATCAGAGTATTTCTCCAGTAATCATAGAGTGTGAAAAATCACCAAGAAAATTTTATTTTGCTTTTCTAATGCATATTACTTAATACCAACAATGCACTTGGGTCTTCCCTTCCACATTTTTACTCTAGATCTCAAAGGAGTGCCTGATATTTATTTCTTTTCTTTTCTTTTTCTTTTGATAAGTGAGGTTTATCAGCACTTAGTACATCCATCAGATTTACTAACATCAGAACTTAACAGATAAGAAGCATTTATTCTAGTTTTTGACTTAGTAATAAGATACACAAAGTAAACTTAACTAAGCTCAATATCAGAATTTGCTTGTGTTAAAAGATTTCCACATAAACAATTACTTCAAACATGGTATCTTTAGTATATTAAAGACTACTGGGTCAGCATCTAGCACAGTTATCCTCATTGGATTGAATAGTCACAGAAACATTCATATCACTATCAGAGTTTAGAAATTCACATCAGACAACAATCAGCACTTAAGCAAATTTCAATTCAAGCACATAATACACAAAAATAGTAATATCTGTAAATATTGATCATTAAGTCTGATGTATCAGAACATAAGCTAAGCAGATTTTGAGAAAGAACCTGAAACCATTCCAAGTTAATTTACCAATCTTATAAAAGTAGCTTCACACAGTGGTTTTGTGAAGATATCTGCTAGTTGTTGATCTGTTGGAACAAAATGCAATTCCACTGTTCCCTTATGAAGTGGTACCTAATGCTGATGTGCTTTGTCATTGAGTGTTGAACTGGATTACCTGTCATAGCAATAGCACTTTGATTATCACAGTAAATAGGGATTTTAGAAAATTCTAACCCATAATCCAGTAATTGATTCTTCATCCAAAGAATCTGTGCACAACAGCTTCCTGCAGCAATGTATTCTGCTTCTGCAGTTGATGTGGAAATTGACTTCTGTTTCTTGCTAAACCAAGAAACCAATCTGCCTCCAAGAAATTGGCAGCTTCCACTTGTGCTTTTGCTGTCAATTTTGCATCCTGCAAAATCTGCATCTGAGTAACCTATTAGCTTAAAGTCTGATTCTCTAGAATACCACAATCCCAGATCAGCTGTACCCTTAAGGTACTTGAAAATTCTTTTCACAGCTGTTAAGTGAGGTTCTCTTGGATCTGCTTGAAATCTTGCACAAAAACAGGTAGCATACATGATATCAGGTTCACTTGCAGTTAGATAGAGTAGTGAACCAATCATACCTCTGTAATCAGTAATTTCTACTGATTTACCAGTATCCTTATCCAACTTTGTTGCAGTGGCCATAGGAGTGGATGCACTTGAACAATCTTGCATTCCAGATTTCTTCAACAAATTTCTGGTGTACTTAGATTGACAAATAAAAGTTCCTTCTTCATTCTGCTTGACTTAAAGGCCCAGAAAATAGCTGAGTTCTCCCATCATACTCATTTGATATCTTGACTGCATTAACTTGGAAAACTTCTTACAAAGTCTGTCATTTGTAGAACCAAAAATGATATCATCAACATATATTTGCACCAAAAGTAAGTCTTTTCCATGGTTGAGGTAGAATAGTGTTTTGTCAATAGTCCCTTTGTTAAATCCACTTTCCAGAAGAAACTGAGCTAAAGTCTCATACCATGCTCTTGGAGCTTGCTTAAGGCCATAAAGTGATTTATCAAGCCTGTAGACATGATTGGCAAATTTGGAATCTACAAAGCCTGGAGGTTGTTCAACATATACCTCTTCTTCCAATTCTCCATTGAGGAAAGCACTTTTCACTTCCATTTGAAAGACTTTAAACTTCTTGTGAACAGCATAAGACAAAAATATCCTTATGGCTTCCAATCTAGCAACTGGTGCAAATGTTTCATCATAATCAATTCCCTCCTGTTGAGAGTATCCTTTTGCAACCAGCCTTGCTTTGTTCCTTGTAATTATGCCATCACTGTCAGTTTTATTTCTGAACACCCACTTTGTACCAACAACAGACCTGTTCTTTGGTCTTGGCACTAGGGTCCAGACTTTATTTCTTTCAAATTCATGTAACTCTTCCTGCATTGCTTGCACCCAATCAGCATCTTGAAGAGCTTCTTCCACTTTCTTTGGTTCAGTCTGGGAAATAAAAGAATGATAGAGACATTCATTTGTTGTAGCTGTTCTAGTTCTGACACCTACATCAAGATTTCCAATAATTAAGTCAGGTGTATGTGCTTTAGTACACTTCCTTACAGATGGAAGGTTTTCTATAGAACTAGATGCTCCCCAATGATCCATGCTGTCTCCATCAACTTTGTCTGCTGCTCCCCCTGAAATTATGCTCTCTGAGTTGGATCCTTCAGGATTTGAGTTTCCAGAATTATCAGAACTTGACCCATCAGAACTTGATAAATCAGAACTTGAAGAGAATGTTGTAGATTCTGATGCTTCTTGAGATGTGGTTGGATCTTCAGTATGCTCCCCCTGTACAGGTGCATTTTCTTTAGTCGTAGTCACCACATTTTCAATAACATCAGAGGTTAATCCATCAGAGTTTGCAGTATCAGGATTTAGACTATCAGGATTTACAGAATCAGAATTTAAAACTTCATTTTCGAATCTCAGCTGATCATGATCATTGAAATCTTCAAGTCCAGTAATCTTCTTATCATCAAAAGAGACATTGATAGATTCCATGACAACCCTTGTTCTAAATTGTAGACTCTGAAGGCTTTTGTAGAAAGTGGATATCCAACAAAAATTCCTTCATCAGCTTTTAAATCAAATTTGGATAGCTGTTTAGGATGAGTCTTAAGAATAAAACACTTGCATCCAAATACATGAAAATACTTCAGATTTGGCTTCTTTTTCTTCACCATCTCATATGGTGTTTTTCCATGCTTGTTGTTAAGTGTTGCATTCTGAGTAAAACAAGCAGTCTGCACAGCTTCAGCCCAAAAGTAGGCTGGAAACTTTGCTTCATCAAGCATAGTTCGTACAGCTTCAATAAGAGTTCTATTCTTTCTTTCAACAACTCCATTTTGCTGTGGAGTTCCAGGAGCAGAAAATTCCTGCTTTATTCCATGGTCTTCGCAGAACTCTTTGAAAGGCATATGTCATAGCCTACTTGTTTATTCGAGGATTTAACTCAACTCAAATAAGGATGTAACAAGTAAATAGTGGTTCTATCGTCAGAGAGATCTCTCAGAGTAACATATGTCAAAGGATTAAGTAACATTGTTCTTCTACAGATTTGATGACTTAATTCACTGGAAGAAGCTCAAGAAATTGATCAAGCCTCAGTGATATAAATCAAGATTGTGGATTTAATCAAGTGACAGAGATCTCGTCAGGGTATCAATTCATTACAAGGATCTAGTCTGAAGAAAATCAAGAGTATCAAGGTCAAGGCATGAAGAAACGTCACATAAGTTAGTCACTCATGAACCAGACAGTACATCGAGTGTCAACATTGAAGTGGTGGAATTGATTCGTAATTGACAGTGATTTTCAGAAGGTTTTCAGAAGAATGGTTGCTGCTCAAGATTGGTATTAATTCTCTATTAATTAATTAAGCCATATAATTTAATTAAGAAAATAAATTAAATCTGCAAAGATTAATTTATTGATTAATTGAATTAATTGATTAATTAATTCAAAATTATTATTTGATTAAAATCTGTTTTAATTCAGCAAGCCATTTTGTGTACTAATATGACAATCGGTATGACAATCAATAGTCATACCGAAAGTCTTGCTAGTTCATTCTGATTGTCTTGCTAGTTCTAAGGATAGTTCTACCGAAAGTCTTGCTGAGGTAATTGGATTGTCATGCCAGCTCTTTTCTCTCAAGTTGATTGATAAAAAGAAACAGAAGCAGATCATTTCAAAAGCAGAGCATTGAATATATCATTCAGCAGAACACAGAACAAAAGAAAATCTGCAGAGAACTTATTGCAAATTCACAGATCATTTATTTCTAGTATTTATTGTTAAATCCAATCCACTAGAAATACCTTTCTTGTTCTTGTGTAACTATCTAGCGGATCGAAATCCCTAGAACTTAATCTCAAATCGCTTTTAGTATTTGATCTTTTTATTGCAAAAATAGAAAAAGTTCATGTCGAATTTATTCTAGATTTCTGATAATTGATTTGAGATTAATCCCTTGTAAACGATACCGTTGTTGTAACACCTTTCAAGTTTAATAATAATTTTATTTAACTTGAATTTTGTTTCATTTTTTTTATTCCGCATTTTATTCGATTAAACGGTATTGTTTGTATTCAACCCCCCTTCTACAAACATATTGAGACCTAACAATTGGTATCAGAGCCTTCTGATTAACGAACAAATCAAGATCCTAGACTTTTGTGTTTCTTTCACTCCTTGAATTTTTATTTACTCAAAAATTCATAATGACTACACAACAAGTTGGAACCGTTAAAATTCCACTATTCGATAAAGAAAATTATGTTATGTGGAAGAAGAATATGCTATTGTTTTTACAAGTTGCAAATTCCAAATATCTGGAATTGTTAAAGAAGGGTCCTAAAATTCCGATGGTTATTTAACCAGAGGTAATAGAAAATGATGTGGTGATTACCAAAGCAAGAACTTATGTGAAAGATCTTGAGGATTTTTTCTCCTGCTGAAAAAGAATAAGCCTCCCTGAATGCTAGCCTTCAATTAATTTTAGTAGATTCCCTTGATCCCTTGATGAATAGACATGTGATGAACTGTAAAGATTCCAAACATATCTGGGAAACTATTGAGGTTATTAATGAAGGCACGGAGGAAGTTAGGGAGAACAAGTTAGAAATCCTAACCTCTGAGTATGAATACTTTAAATCCAATCCAGGAGAAGGAATCACTGAAGTGTTTGAGAGGTACAACGCATTGATCAACAACCTGATCATTAATGGTAAATACTATTCCATCAGGGAGGTCAACAAAAAGTTCCTTTTAACACTGTCAACTCATCTCGAACATAGAATCACTGCCATAAGAGAAGCAAGAGATCTGAGTGAGATTTCCTTAGAAAGGCTCTATGGTGTGTTAAAGACTTATGAGTTGGAGCAGATTCAGCAGAAGGAAGTTTACGGGAAAGGAAGAGTGGTCAGCACGTCTACTGCTCTAGTAGCTGATGAACAACAATAACAACCACAATATCAACAACAATCTCAATAGTCAGAAAGAAGGGTACAGTCTTCCAAGGTTGAAGAAAATGTGATAGTAGCAGAATTTGATCCTCCTACTACAAATCAATCAGGAGATGATTTTTATTTCTTGGAAGAACTGGAGCAATTGGAGGATGAGTCAATGGCCCTGATTGTCAAGAGATTCTCAAATGTGAGATTCAAAAGGAATCCCAAGTTCAAGCACAAGTCCAACTACAACAGATTCAAGAAAGGTGGATCTTCATCCTTTAACACCAGCAGTGGTGGGTACAAAACAGGGATGGTTGATCGAAGCACCATTCGATGCTTCAACTGCAATGAGTTGGGACACTTTGCCACAAAATGCAGGAAGCCAAAACAAGTTAGGAAGAACTCTTACGATTCTAATCAGAAGAGTAAATCTGAAAGGGCTTACCTGGAAAAGGGAAGAAGCTGGGATGATACTGACAGTGAAGATGAAGAAGTTGGGAATCTTGCTCTCATGGCTAGTAATGCAAACACCTCATCATCAAGAAAAGAGGGCATTAAACAGGTACAACCAGTAGTGTGGATTCTTGACAGCGGATCGTCAAGACATATGACCGGAGATAGAGCCCTGCTATCAAATGTGGTTGAGAAAGCTGGCCCAGTGGTTACCTTTGGAGATAACAGCAAAGGTTTAACTGAGGGATATGGTTGTTTTCTAGCTGGAAATGTTATCATTGAAAATGTGTATGTTGTGCAAGGACTTGAACACAATCTACTTAGCATTAGTCAGTTCTGTAACAACGGCTACAATGTTTTATTCGACAAGCTGAAGTGTCAGATTCTGCACAAGAAAAGTGAAAAACCCTCCTTGATGGGAATCCGGAAAGGAAATCTGTTCGTAGCTGACATGAACTCTGGAAGCAATCCCGAAGTCAATTGTTTCTATGCAAAGGCATTGTCAGATGAGAGTTGGCTATGGCACAAGAGACTTTCTCATCTCAATTTCAAAACAATGAATTCTCTTGTCAAAAGAGAATTGGTCAGAGGTCTGCCTCAGCTGGAATTCTCCCCAGAAGGACTATGTGAGGCTTGCCATAAAGGAAAGTCAAAGAAAGCAAGTCACAGAGGCA
This sequence comes from Apium graveolens, assembly GCF_009905375.1. Taxonomy (NCBI): domain Eukaryota; kingdom Viridiplantae; phylum Streptophyta; class Magnoliopsida; order Apiales; family Apiaceae; genus Apium; species Apium graveolens. The sequence continues at coordinate 29,829,294 of NC_133656.1, read as the reverse complement.
CTGACACATCTTCCATAACTGGTGTTCTGCAATTATTGCACATGGATTTATTTGGACCAGTTAATGTCCTTTCGATGTCAAAGAAGTGTTACTGTCTTATGATAGTTGATGACTATTCCAAGTATACGTGGGTTTTATTCCTTCACTCTAAGGATGAAACACCACAAGTTGTGATTGATCATATCAAGTTGATCGAGTTAGATTATAATGTCCCTGTTAGAGCAATAAGGTCAGATAATGGAACAGAATTCAAGAATTCACTTCTCAATGGATTCTGTACAGGCAAAGGGATTACTAGACAATTTTCAGCCCCTAGAACCGCTCAGCAAAATGGAGTGGTAGAAAGGAAGAATCGTACATTGATTGAAGCTGCAAGAACGATGTTGAGTGAATCAGGTCTTCCAATGTACTTTTGGGCTGAAGCTGTCAATACTGCATGTTATACTCAGAATCGAACTCTAATCAACAAAGACTTCATGAAAACTCCTTATGAGATTTTGAATGAACAGAAACCTTCTATCAAATATTTTCATGTATTTGGTGCCAGATGCTTCGTGCTCAAGGATGGAGATGATCGTCGTGGTAAATTCGAGGCAAAGGCATATGAGGGTATTTTTGTTGGATATGGAAGAAGATCATACAAAATGTATATCATTGATCAACACAAAGTAACTGAAAGTGTCAATGTTACATTTGATGACTCTAAACTCCCTAGTATCCAAACTGAAGATCCTTCTGAGAAACTGAAGTTTGATGATATGTCAGATTCAGAATCAGAACATGGTCAAGAACCTGAGGTTGTTGCTGGTGAAGAACCTGTTAATCATGATGATACTCAAGGTAATGGTGATGGAAACTTTGGCAACAATGGAGATATCACTGCTACTGACGGAGAATCTTCAAGTCAACATTGCAACAACTCAGGGGGAGATGCTGAAGGATCAACTAGTAGGACACAACATCCCAATAAATTTCAAGGCGAATCATCAAGATCAAATCTTCCAAGACAGACTGTCTGGAATAAAGCTCATCCTTTTGAGTTGATTATTGGTGATCCAGATGTTGGAGTCAGAACTAGACGTGCTACTCAAAATGAGTGTTTGTTCTCAGGATTTCTTTCTGAGATGGAACCTAAGAAGATTGAGGAAGCACTGACTGATCCAGATTGGGTGATTGCTATGCAAGATGAACTCAATCAGTTTGAACATCAACAAGTCTGGAAACTGGTACCTAGACCTACACACACGAAAGTTGTTGGTACTCGGTGGGTATTCAGGAATAAACTAGATGAAGATGGTGTGGTTACAAGAAACAAAGCAAGACTGGTAGCTAAAGGGTATTCTCAAGCTGAAGGCATTGATTATGATGAAACCTATGCTCCAGTGGCTAGACTAGAGGCCATCAGGATATTTCTGGCATTTGCAGCATTCTCTAACTTTAAAGTTTATCAAATGGATGTCAAGAGTGCCTTTCTGAATGGAAAGCTGGATGAAGAGGTATATGTAGAGCAACCTCCTGGTTTTGAAGATCCAGATCATTTGGATTTTGTCTACTTTCTTTTCAAGGCTATCTATGGACTCAAACAGTCTCCGAGAAAATGGTATGACACTCTCTCTGAATTTCTTATTGAAAATAGCTTTATTAGAGGTGTCATAGACAAAACTCTCTTTTCTAAAAAGCATAAGAATGATACAATATTAGTCCAAGTCTATGTGGATGATATAATATTTGGGTCTACTAATGATAATCTCTGTAAGAGATTTGCTAAGTTAATGCACAACAAATTTGAAATGAGCATGATGGGAGAGCTGAAGTTCTTTCTTGGATTACAAGTAAATCAAAGGTTAGATGGAACTTTTATTTGTCAATTCAAGTATCTCAAGGAACTCCTCAAAAAGTACAATCTAGAGGATTCTGCATCAGCAAGGACTCCGTCAACTACAGCTGTCAAGCTTGGACCATGTGAAAACTCCATTAAGGTAGATGTCACAAGCTACAGAGGTATGATTGGCTCGTTACTCTATCTTACTACAAGTAGACCAGATATTATGTATGCTACATGCTTATGTGCAAGGTTCCAAGCGGATCCTAGAGATATTCATCTCGTTGCTGTTAAACGAATCTTAAGATATCTTAAGGGAACACCAAATCTAGGTATTTGGTACCCTAAAGAATCTGGTTTTAACCTTGTTGGATATACAGATTCAGATTACGCAGGAAGTATTGTTGATAGGAAAAGCACCTCAGGGAGTTGTCAATTCCTAGGTAGTAGACTAGTCTCATGGTACAGCAAGAAACAACAAACAATTTCAAATTCAACGACCGAGGCTGAATATATTGCTGCTAGAAGCTGCTGTGCTCAGATCTTGTGGATTAGGAATCAGCTACGGGACTATGGCTCTGTATTGAACAAAATACCTATTATATGTGACAATACAAGTGCAATAGCCATCACCAACAACCCTGTACAGCATACAAGGACCAAGCACATTGACATCAGGTATCATTTTATTAAAGAGCACGTCATGAATGGTACTGTTGAACTATTTTTTGTTCCAACAGAAGAACAAATAGCAGATATTTTCACTAAACCTCTTGATGAATCCACATTTACCAAATTAGTTGGTAAATTGGGTATGTTGAATAGCTTTAGTGATTAAACTTGTGAATATCTAAAATCTGTTCTTGAGTGAATTTATAAATTAATTTTTCATAAATGAAAAAATTCATTTGCAAATTTATTTTATCATTTTCCAAAATTTCTTGCTTATTTCTATGGAATTTTTATTATCTTATCTTATTTATTTACTCAACTTGTTAATTTTAATGTCTCAGAATATTTTATTTTCTCTAAAAATATTTTTCTATGAATTTTATTTGCTAAAATTCAAAAGAAATCTATTTTTGGACTGAAAATATAATTATCTCTGAAATATTTTAATTGTGTAAATATTTTCTGCCATATCTATATTAGTATTTATTGTAGTTTTTTGTTAAAAACTGTTTGTATTTGTTTTTGTTAAAAATAGTTTTTTTATTTTAATTATTAAATATATATATATTTGTTTGTTTGTGTTAAGTTTATACTTGAATGACAATCGACAAGACAACTGAAATTGTCTTGCTGAAAGTCATTTCAGTATATTTATATAAATATGTAATTTAGTTTATACTAGAATGACAATCGGCAAGACAATTGAAATTATCTTGCTGAAAGTCATTCCAGTACAAATACGTGTTTATTTTTAAATACAGTTTAATTTTATAACTGGAAAGACAATCGGTATGACTATTGATTGTCATGCCAGTAATAAAATTAATATCAGATATTTTATGATTTATTTTGTACTGGTATGACAATCGGTATGACCATCAGATTGTCATACCAGTTATATATTATTACTATTTTTTGTTTTGTCTTCTCAAAATGCCTGGTATGACAATCGGGAAGACAATCGGTATGACTTTCCTCGATTGTCATACCAGTTGTCTTCTTAAACGTTTTTTTGTTTAGTAAATCATTCAATTCAGTTTTTCTTCAAAATTTCTACAGTCTTCAATTTTTCTCTCTTATTTTTCTCTCTCTCTTTCTATTCGATCAAACTCACAGCCTCCATTGTCTTCACTGCTCGAGTTTTTACTCAGCATACAAAAATCATCACTCCTGTGATATATACATACACGTATATACATACAGAAGTGCTGTCGATTTTTTGTTAAAAAAAATCAGTTTGTGTTTGTTTGATTTTGGGTATTTTTATTTTAATTTTGTTTGGTGTCTTGTGCGTTTTTCAAATCTGCTTTTGTGAGTTAAGAACTTTCGAGATACATTTCTTTCTAAATTTTTCGAATATAATTGATTTAATTTGAATTGTTGTTAGGAATATGTGTATTAGTTTGATGATGAGTTAAGCAAAACACTTAAGTAGAAATCTAGTGTTTGTAGCCTCAACGGGTAAGACCATCTTGGCTATCCGTTGAAGGAGTAGCTGTACTTAGCAATAAGTTTAGTATTGTAGCATATTTTATTCTCTGGTTTCAAGCTGTAATTCTTAGATGTTGTTAGGAAATAATCAGTCATGTTGACTACTAATGGATGTACAAATAGGAGGGCTAATTGTAAATATTTCATGCCTTGTAATTTTGTATAAGTGAAGAAGTGTCAACGGATATTGAAGACCTTCAACGGATAAGAAACAAAGCTTCAACGGATGTCTCTATTGCTTCAACGGATAATATCCATCAACGGATAAGTGCTTCAACGGATAAAGACTTCAACTGATAATGCATCAACGGATAAAGCTTCAACGGATAAAGCCTCAACGGATAAGGCATCAACGGATGAAAGCTTCAACGGATGCTTAGTTCATTAGCAGTTGATAGTGACAATTCACAAGCTGACAGAGGCACATGGGTTGACAGAGACATACTGGAATGTGGAAGCCTCTAGGAGGAATCGAGAAAATGCAGCATTTCCATTCTGATGCAAACAAGGAAGTATTCAAAGATTTACAGATTATCCTAGATTGCATTGGATAGAGAAATGAAGAAAAAACATGTGAAGAATCTTTTCATTGTATTTTACAGTTTGTCTTCACTTGTAAACTTGGTGACATATAAACCAAGTAGCAGCTAGTAATTAGATATGAATTTTCCTGAGCTGTTTAGAAATATCAAAAGAGAAAATCATCTAGTTTGTACTAGGAAGCAGCTGTGATTTAATTCTTTGAATCACAGATTTTCTGAAATAACACATCTCTGGTGGAACAACAAATCCACTAGAAAAGTTTATAAGTTCTTTGTGCTCATTACATTTGTGTTTGAATATATATCTGTCTGCATCAGCTTCAAGCAATTCACACACATTTGATCACTCAAACACTTAGCCTTAGAAACTGCTCAAAACTTGAAAAAGTTTTGAGATTTACATTCAACCCCCCTTCTGTAAATCTCATTGTTAGTCCACTGGGAATAACAATTGGTATCAGAGCAAGCTCTTAACATACAAAGAGTTTAAAGATCTATTCTGCTAACATCATGAGTGCACAGAAGAATCCTCCTGCTACCATCTTGAGTAGGAAGGATATTGGTGTAAAGATCCCAGTCCTGGAAAAAGATAATTATCATCACTAGAAAGTGAAGATGCATTTACATCTTCTTTCTCAAGATGAAAGCTACATCAACTGTATTGAAAATGGTCCTCACATCCCTCACAAAGTAGCCACAGCTGCTACTGCAACAGTTGCTGTTGGACATTCCATTCCCAAGCCAAAAGCAGAATGGACTATTGAAGACATGGAAGAAATCCGCAAGGATAAGAGAGCTATGAACATTTTGTTTAATGGCTTAGATCAAGATATGTTTGACAATGTCATCAATAGCCAAACTGCAAAGGAAGTTTGGGATACTGTACAAATCATCTGTGAAGGTACTGAGCAGGTCAGAGAGAACAAGATGCAGCTTCTTATTCAACAGTATGAATATTTTCACTTTGAAGAAGGTGAATCATTAAATGATACCTTCAACAGGTTTCAGAAACTGTTGAATGGATTGAAGCTGTATGGTAGAGTGTACCAAGTCAAGGATTCCAACTTAAAATTTCTTAGGTCTCTGCCAAAGGAATGGAAGCACATGACTGTCTCTTTGAGAAATTCTCAAGATTATAAGAACTTCACACTTGAAAGACTATATGGAATTCTGAAGACTTATGAACTTGAAATGGAGCAGGATGAGCTGTTGGAAAAGGGAAAGAGAAAAGGAGGAACAGTTGCTCTTGTAGCTGACAGTGAGAAGATGGAAGCCAGGAATGAGGAGAAGATAATGTCAAGTCTCAAAATTGGCACAAGCAAACCAGAATCAAGCAAGGGTAAAGAGCAAGTTGCTGAGGATGAAGACAATTCCAGTCAGGATGAATCTGATGATATTGAAGAACATTTGGCCTTTCTGTCCAGGAGGTTTGCAAAAATGAAGTTCAGGAAAAACACAAAGTTCACTAAGCCAAACAAAAACATGGTGGACAAATCAAAGTTCAAATGTTACAACTGTGGCATTAGTGGACACTTTGCAAGTGAGTGTAGGAAGCCAAATTCTGAGAAAAAGAAATTTGAGCAAGTGGATTACAAAAAGAAGTATTTTGATTTGCTCAAACAAAAGGAA